>NC_062284.1:75015767-75630934 GCF_902655055.1 Lutra lutra
TATGATACTCTATGTGGAAAACCCAAAAGACTCCACTCCAAAACTGCTAGAACTTGTACAGGAATTCAGTAAAGTGTCAGGATATAAAATCAATGCACAGAAATCAGTTGCATTTCTCTACACCAACAACAAGACAGAAGAAAGAGAAATTAAGGAGTCCATCCCATTTACAATTGCACCCAAAACTATAAGATACCTAGGAATAAACCTAACCAAAGAGACTAAGAATCTATACTCAGAAAACTATAAAGTACTCATGAAAGAAATTGAGGAAGACACAAAGAAATGGAAAAATGTTCCATGCTCCTGGATTGGAAGAATGAATATTGTGAAAATGTCTATGCTACCTAAAGCAATCTACACATTTAATGCAATTCCTATCAAAGTACCATCCATTTTTTTCAAAGAAATGGAACAAATAATCCTAAAATTTATATGGAACCAGAAAAGACCTCGAATAGCCAAAGGAATATTGAAAAAGAAAGCCAAAGTTGGTGGCATCACAATTCCGGACTTCAAGCTCTATTACAAAGCTGTCATCATCAAGACAGCATGGTACTGGCACAAAAACAGACACATAGATCAATGGAACAGAACAGAGAGCCCAGAAATGGACCCTCAACTCTATGGTCAACTCATCTTCGACAAAGCAGGAAAGAATGTCCAATGGAAAAAAGACAGCCTCTTCAACAAACGGTGTTGGGAAAACTGGACAGCCACATGCAGAGAAATGAAATTGGATCATTTCCTTACACCACACACGAAAATAGACTCAAAATGGATGAAGGATCTCAATGTGAGAAAGGAATCCATCAAAATCCTTGAGGAGAACACAGGCAGCAACCTCTTCGACCTCAGCCGCAGCAACATCTTCCTAGGAACATCACCAAAGGCAAGGGAAGCAAGGGCAAAAATAAACTATTGGGATTTTATCAAGATCAAAAGCTTTTGCACAGCAAAGGAAACAGTGAACAAAACCAAAAGACAACTGACAGAATGGGAGAAGATATTTGCAAATGACATATCAGATAAAGGGCTAGTGTCCAAAATCTATAAAGAACTTAGCAAACTCAACACCCAAAGAACAAATAATCCAATCAAGATATGGGCAGAGACATGAACAGACATTTCTGCAAAGAAGACATCCAGATGGCCAACAGATACATGAAAAAGTGCTCCATATCACTCGGCATCAGGGAAATACAAATCAAAACCACCATGAGATATCACCTCACACCAGTCAGAATGGCTAAAATGAACAAGTCAGGAAATGACAGATGCTGGCGAGGATGCGGAGAAAGGGGAACCCTCCTACACTGTTGGTGGGAATGCCAGTTGGTGCAACCACTCTGGAAAACAGCATGGAGGTTCCTCAAAATGTTGAAAATAGAACTACCCTATGACCCAGCAATTGCACTGCTGGGTATTTACCCTAAAGATACAAACGTAGTGATCCGAAGGGGCACGTGCACCCGAAAGTTTATAGCAGCAATGTCTACAATAGCCAAACTATGGAAAGAACCTAGATGTCCATCTACAGACGAATGGATAAAGAAGATGTGGTATATATACACAATGGAATACTATGCAGCCATCAAAAGAAATGAAATCTTGCCATTTGCGACGACGTGGATGGAACTAGAGGGTATCATGCTTAGCGAAATAAGTCAATCGGAGAAAGACAACTATCATATGATCTCCCTGATATGAGGGAGAGGAGATGCAACATGGGGGGTTGAGGGGGTAGGAGAAGAGTAAATGAAACAAGATTGGATTGGGAGGGAGACAAACCATAAGTGACTCTTAATCTCACAAAACAAACTGAGGGTTGATGGGGGGAGGGGGTTGGGAGAGGGGGTGGGGTTATGGATATTGGGGAGGGTATGTGCTATGGTGAGTGTTGTGAAGTGTGTAAACCTGGCGATTCGCAGACCTGTACCCCTGGGGATAAAAATATATGTTTATAAAGCTGTAAAAAAAAAAAGAAAAAAGAAAAAAGAAAGGATGAATACCCAAGTTTTGTAGCAACATGGATGGGACTGGAAGAGATTATGCTGAGTGAAATAAGTCAAGCAGAGAGAGTCAATTATCATATGGTTTCACTTATTTGTGGAGCATAACAATAAGCATGGAGGACAAGGGGAGATGGAGAGGAGAAGGGAGTTGAGGGAAATTGGAAGGGGAGGTGAACCATGAGAGACTATGGACTATGAAAAACGATCTGAGAATTTTGAAGGGGTGGGGGGTGGGAGGTTGGGGGCACCAGGTGGTGGGTATTGTAGAGGGCACGGATTGCATGGAGCACTGGGTGTGGTGCAAAAATAATGAATATTGTTATGCTGAAAAAATAAAAAAATTTAAAAATTTTTTTTAAAAATAAATAAATAAATAAATAGAAAGATAAAAAAAAAAATTTTAGCCATTCTGCCTGGTGTGAGGTGATATCTCATGGTGGTTTTGATTTGTATTTCCCTGATGCCGAGTGATATGGAGCACTTTTTCATGTGTCTATTGGCCATCTGGATGTCTTCTTTGCAGAAATGTCTGTTCATGTCCTCTGCCCATTTCTTGATTGGATTATTTGTTCTTTGGGTGTTGAGTTTGCTAAGTTCTTTATAGATTTTGGACACTAGCCCTTTATCTGATATGTCATTTGCAAATATCTTCTCCCATTCTGTCAGTTGTCTTTTGGTTTTGTTCACTGTTTCTTTTACTGTGCAAAAGCTTTTGATCTTGATAAAATCCCAATATTTCATTTTTGCCCTTGCTTCCCTTGCCTTTGGTGATGTTCCTAGGAAGATGTTGCTGCGGCTGAGGTCGAAGAGGTTGCTGCCTGTGTTCTCCTCAAGGATTTTGATGGATTCCTTTCTCACATTGAGATCCTTCATCCATTTTGAGTCTATTTTCGTGTGTGGTGTAAGGAAATGATCCAATTTCATTTCTCTGCATGTGGCTGTCCAGTTTTCCCAACACCGTTTGTTGAAGAGGCTGTCTTTTTTCCATTGGACATTCTTTCCTGCTTTGTCGAAGATGAGTTGACCATAGAGTTGAGGGTCCATTTCTGGGCTCTCTGTTCTGTTCCATTGATCTATGTGTCTGTTTTTGTGCCAGTACCATGCTGTCTTGATGATGACAGCTTTGTAATAGAGCTTGAAGTCCGGAATTGTGATGCCACCAACTTTGGCTTTCTTTTTCAATATTCCTTTGGCTATTCGAGGTCTTTTCTGGTTCCATATAAATTTTAGGATTATTTGTTCCATTTCTTTGAAAAAAATGGATGGTACTTTGATAGGAATTGCATTAAATGTGTAGATTGCTTTAGGTAGCATAGACATTTTCACAATATTCATTCTTCCAATCCAGGAGCATGGAACATTTTTCCATTTCTTTGTGTCTTCCTCAATTTCTTTCATGAGTACTTTATAGTTTTCTGTGAATAGATTCTTAGTCTCTTTGGTTAGGTTTATTCCTAGGTATCTTATAGTTTTGGGTGCAATTGTAAATGGGATGGACTCCTTAATTTCTCTTTCTTCTGTCTTGTTGTTGGTGTAGAGAAATGCAACTGATTTCTGTGCATTGATTTTATATCCTGACACTTTACTGAATTCCTGTACAAGTTCTAGCAGTTTTGGAGTGGAGTCTTTTGGGTTTTCCACATAGAGTATCATATCATCTGCAAAGAGTGATAGTTTGACTTCTTCTTTGCCGATTTGGATGCCTTTAATTTCCTTTTGTTGTCTGATTGCTGAGGCTAGGACTTCTAGTACTATGTTGAATAGCAGTGGTGATAACGGACATCCCTGCCGTGTTCCTGACCTTAGCGGAAAAGCTTTCAGTTTTTCTCCATTGAGAATGATATTTGCGGTGGGTTTTTCATAGATGGCTTTGATAATATTGAGGTATGCCGTCTATCCCTACACTTTGAAGAGTTTTGATCAGGAAGGGATGCTGTACTTTGTCAAATGCTTTTTCAGCATCTATGGAGAGTATCATATGATTCTTGTTCTTTCTTTTATTGATGTGTTGTATCACACTGATTGATTTGCGGATGTTGAACCAACCTTGCAGCCCTGGAATAAATCCCACTTGGTCGTGGTGAAGAATCCTTTTAATGTACTGTTGAATCCTATTGGCTAGTATTTTGGCGAGAATTTTTGCATCTGTGTTCATCAAGGATATTGGTCTGTAGTTCTCTTTTTTGATGGGATCCTTGTCTGGTTTTGGGATCGAGGTGATGCTGGCCTCATAAAATGAGTTTGGAAGTTTTCCTTCTATTTCTATTTTTTGGAACAGTTTCAGGAGAATAGGAATTAGTTCTTCTTTAAATGTTTGGTAGAATTCCCCCGGCAAGCCGTCTGGCCCTGGGCTTTTGTTTGTCTGGAGATTTTTGATGACTGTTTCAATCTCCTTACTGGTTATGGGTCTGTTCAGGCTTTCTATTTCTTCCTGGTTCAGTTGTGGTAGTTTATATGTCTCTAGGAATGCATCCATTTCTTCCAGATTGTCAAATTTGTTGGCGTAGAGTTGCTCATAGTATGTTCTTACAATTGTCTGTATTTCTTTGGTGTTCGTTGTGATCTCTCCTCTTTCATTAATGATTTTATTTATTTGGGTCCTTTCTCTTTTCTTTTTGATAAGTCTGGCCAGGGGTTTATCAATCTTATTAATTCTTTCAAAGAACCAGCTCCTAGTTTCGTTGATTTGTTCTATTGTTTTTTTGGTTTCTATTTCATTGATTTCTGCTCTGATCTTTATGATTTCTCTTCTCCTGCTGGGTTTAGGGTTTCTTTCTTGTTCTTTCTCCAGCTCCTTTAGGTGTAGGGTTAGGTTGTGTACCTGAGACCTTTCTTGTTTCTTGAGAAAGTCTTGTACCGCTATATATTTTCCTCTCAGGACTGCCTTTGTTGTGTCCCACAGATTCTGAACCGTTGTGTTTTCATTATCATTTGTTTCCATAAATTTTTTCAATTCTTCTTTAATTTCCTGGTTGACCCATTCATTCTTTAGAAGGATGCTGTTCAGTCTCCAAGTATTTGGGTTCTTTCCAAATTTCCTCTTGTTATTGAGTTCTAGCTTTAGAGCATTGTGGTCTGAAAATATGCAGGGAATGATCCCAATCTTTTGATACCGGTTGAGACTTGATTTAGGACCAAGAATGTGATCTATTCTGGAGAATGTTCCATGTGCACTAGAGAAGAATGTGTATTCTGTTGCTTTGGGATGAAATGTTCTGAATATATCTGTGATGTCCATCTGGTCCAGTGTGTCATTTAAGGCCTTGATTTCCTTGTTGATCTTTTGCTTGGATGATCTGTCCATTTCAGTGAGGGGAGTGTTAACATCCCCTACTGTTATTGTATTCTTGTCGATGTGTTTCTTTGATTTTGTTATTAATTGGTTTATATAGTTGGCTGCTCCCAGGTTAGGGGCATAGATATTTAAAATTGTTAGATCTTCTTGTTGGACAGTTCCTTTGAGTATGATATAGTGTCCTTCCTCATCTCTTATTATAGTCTTTGGCTTAAAATCTAATTGATCTGATATAAGGATTGCCACTCCTGCTTTCTTCTGATGTCCATTAGCATGGTAAATTCTTTTCCACCCCCTCACTTTAAACCTGGAGGTGTCTTTGGGCTTAAGATGAGTTTCTTGTAGGCAACATATAGATGGGTTTTGTTTTTTTATCCATTCTGATACCCTGTGTCTTTTGATTGGGGCATTTAGCCCATTAACATTCAGGGTAAGTATTGAGAGAAATGAATTTAGTGCCATTGTATTGCCTGTAAGGTGACTGTTATTGTATATTGTCTCTGTTTCTTTCTGATCTACTACTTTTGGGGTCTCTCTTTGCTTAGAGGACCCCTTTCAATATTTCCTGTAGAGCTGGTTTGGTAGTTGCAAATTCTTTCACTTTTTGTTTGTCCTGGAAGCTTTTAATCTCTCCTTCTATTTTCAATGATAGCCTAGCTGGATATAGTATTCTTGGCTGCATGTTTTTCTCATTTAGTACTCTGAATATATCATGCCAGCTCTTTCTGGCCTGCCAGGTCTCTGTGGATAAGTCTGCTGCCAATCTAATATTTTTACCATTGTACGTTACAGACTTCTTTTCCCGGGCTGCCTTCAGGATCTTTTCTTTGTCACTAAGACTTGTAAATTTTACTATTAGGTGATGGGGTGTGGACCTATTCTTATTGATTTTGAGGGGGGTTCTCTGAACCTCCTGAATTTTGATGCTTGTTCCCTTTGCCATATTGGGGAAATTCTCTCCAATAATTCTCTCCAATATACCTTCTGCTCCCCTCTCTGTTTCCTCTTCTTCTGGAATCCCAATTATTCTAATGTTGTTTCGTCTTATGGTGTCACTTATCTCTCAAATTCTCCCCTCGTGGTCCAGTAGCTGTTTGTCCCTCTTTTGCTCAGCTTTTTTATTCTCTGTCATTTGGTCTTCTATATCGCTAATTCTTTCTTCTGCCTCATTTATCCTAGCAGTGAGAGCCTCCATTTTTGATTGCACCTCATTAATAGCTTTTTTGATTTCAACTTGGTTCGATTTTAGTTCTTTTATTTCTCCAGAAAGGGCTTTTATATCTCCCGAGAGGGTTGCTTTAATATCTTCCATGCCTTTTTCAAGCCCGGCTAGAACCTTGAGAATCGTCATTCTGAACTCTATATCTGACATATTACCAATGTCTGTATTGATTAGGTCCCTAGCCTTTGGTACTGCCTCTTGTTCTTTTTTTTTGTTGTGAATTTTTCCGCCTTGTCATTTTGTCCAGATAAGAGTTTATGAAGGAGCAAGTAAAATACTAAAAGGGTGGCAACAACCCCAGGAAAATATGCTTTAGCCAAATCAGAAGAGATCCCGAATTGTGAGGGGGGAGAAAGGGGATAAAAAGGGGTTCAGAAAGAAAGAAAAAAAAAAGAAAAGAAAAAAAAAGAAACTATTAAAAAAAAGAAAGCCGATAAAGAAAAAATATAAAAAGAGGAAAAATATATATATATTAGATGAACTATTTAAAAAACGTTAAAAAAAGAAAACGGTAAAAGTTAAAAAAAATTTAGCAGAAGAAGAGAAAAAGAAAAAAAAGTTGAAAAAGAGAAAAAAAATTAAATTAACTGCAAGGCTAAAAAATCATGGGGAGAAAGCCATGAGTTCCATGCTTTGCTTTCTTCTCCTCTGGAATTCTGCCGCTCTCCTTGGTAGGTGAACTTGGTCCTGGCTGGGTTTCCCGTTGATCTTCTGGGGGAGGGGCCTGTTGTAGTGATTCTCAAGCGTCTTTGCCCCAGATGGAGTTGCACCGCCCTTACCCGGGGCCACGCTGAGTAATCCGCTCGGGTTTGCTGGGTTTGCTTTCAGGAGCTTTTGTTCGCTGAGAGCTCTCCGTAGAGTCCGAAGGACGGGAATAAAGATGGCGGCCTCCCGGTCTCCGGCCCGGAGGAGCCAAGGGCCCGGGGCCCCACTCCTCAGTGCGCCCTCAGAGAACAGCGCCCAATGACTCCCGTCACCCTGGCCTCTGGCCGCACTCCGAGCTGACCGAGCCTGCGACCGGTTCAAGGCAACCCCAAGCTGAGAGTCACTCCTCGGCTCTGTCTCTGTAGCCGGCTTCCCCGTTCTAATACCGGTAAGCTCTGCGACACTCAGACACCCCCGATCCTTCTGCGACCCTGCGGGACCTGAGGCCGCGCTGACCCCGCCTGGGCTTCACCCCAGTTAAGCCTCTGGAGCGATGTCCCTCAGCGGAACAGACTTTTAAAAGTCCTGATTTTGTGCTCCGTTGCTCCGCCGCTCGCGGGGAGCCGGCCCCTCCCCCCGCGGTCTATCTTCCCGTCGCTTTGGATTCACTTTTCCGCCAGTCCTACCTTGCAGAAAGTGGTTGATTTTCTGTTTCTGGAATTGCTGTTCTTCTTCTCTTCAATCTCCCGTTGGATTTGTAGGTGTTTGCAATCTTTAGATAAGCTATTTAGCTGATCTCCCGCTACCCGAAGTAGTCTCAGCCTGCTACTTCTCCGCCATCTTGACTCCTCTGTGTCAGAATGGCTAAAATTAACAAGTCAGGAAATGACAGATGCTGGCGAGGATGCAGAGAAAGGGGAACCCTCCTACACTGTTGGTGGTAATGCAAGCTGGTGCAACCACTCTGGAAAACAGCATGGAGGTTCCTCAAAATGTTGAAAATAGAACTACCTTATGACCCTGCAATTGCACTGCTGGGTATTTACCCTAAAGATACAAATGTAGTGATCCGAAGGGGCACGTGCACCCGAATGTTTATAGCAGCAATGTCTACAATAGCCAAACTATGGAAAGAACCTAGATGTCCATCTACAGACGAATGGATAAAGATGTGGTATATATACACAATGGAATACTATGCAGCCATCAAAAGAAATGAAATCTTGCCATTTGCGACGACGTGAATGGAACTAGAGGGTATCTTGCTTAGTGAAATAAGTCAATCGGAGAAAGACAACTATCCTATGATCTCCCTGATATGAGTGAGAGGAGATGCAACATGGGGGGTTGAGGGGGTAGGAGAAGAGTAAATGAAAGAAGATGGGATTGGGAGGGAGACAAACCATAAATGACTCTTAATCCCCCAAAACAAACTGAGGGTTGATGGGGGGAGGGGGTTGGGAGAGGGGGGTGGGGTTATGGATATTGGGGAGGGTATGTTCTATGGTGAGTGCTGTGAAGTGTGTAAACCTGGCGATTCGCAGACCCGTACCCCTTGGGATAAAAATATATGTTTATAAAAAATAAAAAAAATTATAAAAAATATTTGCTATATTTTATGCTGTATTTTCAGGAGTTTTGTGTGATTTGTTCAGTAGTTTTAAAATCGCAGATTTCTGGAGAATGAAATTGCTGAGATGATCAGCTAGAATTCATCCCAGCCAATAGGATGCTACCCACTGCACCACCCTCCGACTGGGATTGTAAATCCGACCTGGCATCTGAGAAGAACAGGCCTGGGTGAGCGAGGTTTCCTTGTATCTTACCCTCTAGGAGTGTGGGGGTGGGGGGGTATCCTCATCTCATCACTCTACATGCATTCTATTATTGGGGATCTCTGGAATAATGAAAGGCAACTTTTTTTCTTGTGCTTTCATTGTTTAAGTTTACGGATGGTGAGAAACCTAATCATTGCCCATGTCTTCGAAGGCAAAAGACCCAGCAGCTCTTGGTTTAGCTGTCTTAGTGCTTCATTGTGGTTTTGAAGCTCCAGGTTAATGATCTGTTGAGTAACAGAGATGAGCTCTGGGGAATTCCTGGACCTAGCAAGCCATCTGCTTTTCTCTCCGGGTGTGCTGAAGTCAACCCAAGCCCACGAGTCAATGTGCCTTTTTAGATTAGGAACCAGTCATCACCTAGAATAAGGGAATAAGAATGAAAAATCAACTCCCCCCCACTCCTAGCTGGGAATATTCGAATGGAGACTTTGAAGTGCTCTTTCTTTTCATTTATTTGAGTGCTCTTTCCATGAAAGTAATAAGCCATCTCTTACGTGAGCAAGAGTATGAAAGTGGAAACAAAATGTACTCTTTCAATAACTACTTATTGTGCATCTTGTGTGTCTGTGTTAGGCATGGGAGAGAGAGGCCTCGTAAAACAGGTCAGAAGATCCAAGGAAACTGGCAGCTGAGGGGTGGCTCTGGATCTGTGGTGGCTAATCAGAGCAGACGTGGTTCAGATCAGGGACTGACGACCCCCCAGTGAATGTATTCTTGCTTGTGTGTGGCGTCAGAGTTGAGACAGGTGAATGGGGTTGGGGAGAGGGGCAGAAATGGTGCCCCAGTCTCCCGGAAGAATGTTCTGCTGAAATCCTGATGCAGCAAAGGTACCTAAAATCAGATGATGTGTGAAATAAAAATCAAGGTCTATTTATTCTATGACAGTATAAATAAATCACATCTTCATGAAGATAGAAAAGAAATACAAGGAGAAATTATGAGAGCAATTTTGTAGTTTTAAGTTCTAAATGTAACTCATCTTCTGTTCTTTTATCATGTTCTTCTAAAATCCACTTGACTGGCATGTAAGCATAGGCTTCTCAGTTTCCCTCATGCTCTGACACTGTGCATATCTCCCTACCATCTCAATGCCACCATCCCTTCTGAACTCCAGCATCTTTGCTTCTTCCACTGGTGTTCAGCCAATGGGAAGAATTATCCCCAAGTTTCGAACACGGCCATTTCAAATCAAAGCTCTCTAGAGGGGCACCTGGGTGGCTTGGAGAGTTAAGCTTCTGCCTTCAGCTCAGGTCATGATCTTAGGGTCCTGAGATCGAGCCCAGCATTGGGCTCCCTGCTCAGCGGGGAGTCTCCTTCTCTCTCCCTCTCCTCTCTACTTGTGCTCCTTCTCTCTGTCTCTCTCTCTCAAATAAATAAATAATAATCTTAAACAAACCCCAACCTCTCTAGAACACTGCGTTCTCTCTCTTAATCAAGGGGTACTTGTGAGTAGGGGGTACCATGAGATGAAGCAAAGTTGGGGTGATCTTCACGAAGCCTGGGCCAGTCTTGATCTTATTTGGGCTGCATCTCCAAGACCGTAGTTCCTAGTGCCTGGAGAGTAGTGGCTACTCGATAAATATTTGTTAACTCAGTGACTAGACGAGTGAGTGAGAGAATAGAGAGAGGAGGAGAGCTGCAGGAGAGTCTATGGACGGGAGGTTTATGGGAGTGTCTGCCAGGAGAAATGTCTCCCCACCCCGCAAGCGGGATCTTTCAAGATAAACAGCTTTCTTTGGGACACTTGGAGGGATGTGGATCTGCTGCCTGCTTAAGACCAATCAAGTGCTCCCAGGTCCCTGACACCTGAGACTAGTTGGAGATAATTGCAGCCCTGGAAAAGCTGATCGTTAAGAGAGGCAGGGAACTGCATGAAGCCAGCAGAAGTCCAACAAGCCTGCAGAAGTGCCTCCTTCAGTCGAGTCCTCCGCACCATCGGTGGTCGTCTTGGTGGTGGCGGCGGCACTGTCATCAGCAAACTGACCTCTTGGTTCCCGTGCTGAGCCGTCCTGCTGAACACCAGAGAGGAAAGGTGAGTGACGCTACAGTCTCTGGCCGGGAGAGCTCTTCCGTGATTCCGGTTCATGGGAACCACCAGCTCCCAACCAATATCTTGTCTGCACTTCCCTTTCCCCTGGAAGACACCACCAGCCCTCCCCCCTTTCCAAGATCCTCATTAAGCCACAAGTTGATTATAGACAAAATTAATAACCAACAAATCTGTATGTATGTAAGAACAGTGAATACACAAACTTGAAAATAGACAAGCCTGTAAACCCATATGTTTGGATCCAGACAAACCACAGTATTTTCCAGCAGCCCGGGGCGTGGAGTAAGGGGTGATGTGGGCAGAGGGGAATGGGCAGGAAAGAAACCTAATAGAGAAGGAGTTAGGAAACATGCCAGGGAATAAAACTTGCCCAGTCAGAAGATTTTCCTGAGCTGGGCTCTTTGAAATATCCCCATTAACCAAGATAAAGTGCCCACAGATGCTCGATTAACAGAACATTAAATGTGTTCATTGTGGAGGGAGATACTTTCTCATTCAGAAGCAATAATGAGCTTTTCCCTGGATTCCATTGGGAGGGAGGGTAGGGGACTTCCATAATTTTTTCCCTCTATGATGTTGATACTGGAGTAAAGTGAAAAGGTGAGTGTTAATGGTAAAAGTGAAAGAGCATCCCGTCCACCTCCATTTACCCACCCTTGGCACAGCTGCAGTCATTTCTGCACCCAACTCCATGAATTCTCTCTCCTGAAAGTTCCTCATTTTACTGCAATCTGACTTAACCTTCTTCAGCCCTGTCACTAAAGGATTTTAAGATATACTAAACTATTTTAAGATCACCATGACCCTAAAATTTACGAAATACAAAACAAACACATAAACCACAGATAAACTATAAAAAAATTTTCCCCCTTACATGAATGACAGAGATTAATATGCTCTTAAAGAACTAAAGGACGTGGGGCTAATAGTCCCCATTTAATTTGCCAGTGTGGTCTGGGTGGAAGTCAGGCAGATCTTGATGGATGATAACTGAGCACTGCCAGCCCAATCCAGGGGAGCCTCAGTCACTACCATCATGCTAGATGTGGTACCTTTGCTATCTAAATAGCAGGTTAACACATCTTTAAATACATGTTATGTGGCCATCGGTTTGGCCAATGTGTTGTTTTCTGTTCTAATCGAGGGGAACTAGAAACTGTTCACATTCATGAGATGGACAATAGTATACATTCATGGCCCTTCAGGACCAAGGCACTCACTCCCCCAGCTTTTAAGAGTGTTGAAGGCTGATGGCTCACAGCTGAGTCCCTCCAAGGACTTGCCCTTCCCTGAAGGGAACTCCTGTGGAAAAGGTTATGCACTCTTCCTTGGGGTCAGCCCATTTCCAGTGACGGGTCAATGCAGTAGTACAAGGCTCATCTCATTTACTTCGATCCGGGAGATCTCTGATGGGCCATCCCTGTGGGACTAGCTAGCTCTCTGCTGTACCTGTATTACAGTTTAGCTGCTCCTTTTGCCCAGTCCTGCTTCTCCCACTCCCTTAAAGATGTTGTTCCTGAGAGTGACCACTCCCCAGTGACCCATCTGTATGCATATCTCTGACTGTCTCAGGATCTGATTCCCATGAAATCCTTTCCCAGACAAACTCTGGACTACTCACATGGCACCAACTTGCCCTTCCTTCTTTCCTTCCTTCCTTCCTTCCTTCCTTCCTTCCTTCCTTCCTTCCTTCCTCAGTGTCAAAAACGCTTTCCCCCTTGTGGTGGATGCTGTGATCTTCTGCCCAGATCCAACCTGAGAAATGGAAGACTTATTTCCCCAGCACCTGGCATCGCTGCTGGGGACCAGTCCTCTTTGAAAAAAAAAAAAAAAAAACTCCTCCTGAGCCACACCTTTGTTTAGGGACAGTCTGCAACACCTAGGACGGATTCACCTGATGGTGAAAATGGCCTGGCTCCCTCACTCCTACTTGGAAAAACTCTGAATGGTCCACTTTAAAGATTTTATTTATTTATTTATTTGACAGAGAGAAATCACAAGTAGGCAGAGAGGCAGGCAGAGAGAGAGAGGAGGAAGCAGGCTCCCTGCTGAGCAGAAAGCCCGATGTGGGGCTCGAACCCAGGACCTGGGATCATGACCTGAGCCGAAGGCATCGGCTTAACCCACTTAGCCACCCAGGCGCCCCTGAATGGTCCACTTTAGTTCCAGAGCTCTTATGGGGTTGGCGGAGGCCTTTGTTTGGATTGTATCATGGCTCAACTTCCTCTTCCCAATCCCGTGTCTTTCCCTTCCCAAAAGCATTCTCTAACAAAAGTCTCATGTGCTAATCCCCATCTTAAAAAAATCTTTCGGGTAAACCCAATCTGCAATTTTCCTCTATTCCGAGGTAATTCTATTCATCCTTTAAGAACTCGGACCAGAGGTCCCCACACCTAGAACCTCCCCCACCATACCCATACCCCCTTCCCAAATGGGAGACTTTCCCTAGAACATCCTGCATCCTCCACTGGTAGAAACCCTCTCTCAATTGATCTGCACTGTGGTTTTCTCCAGCACTGGACCATATATGCTTTTTGTGCTGCCCAACTGCTCATCCAAGGGGCAGAGAGAAGAGCACTAAACTATGCCTCAGATCTGAATTCCAGTCTCCACTCCCTAGTTATCTTCTGTGTGCCTTTACCTCTGTGTCTCAGTTTGCATAGAGTAAAATGGAACTGGTACTCTTCACTGTTCCTCCCTTACCCAAAGGGCTTATTTTATTTTTTTTAAAGATTTTACTTATTTATATGACAGAGAGAGCACAAGCAGGGGGAGTGGCAGTGGCAGGCAGAGGGAGAAGCAGGCTCCCTGCTGAGCAAGGAGGCTGCTGTGGGGCTCCATCTAGGATGCTGGGATCATGACCTTAGCTGAAGGGAGATGCTTAACTGACTGAGCCACCCAGGCACCCCTCCCCAAAGTGTTTAAAATTTATCAGTATAGCTATGGTTGGGGAAACTCCAGGCAGGAGTGCTCAGGGGTGATTAAATATACTGTCCTCTTAACAATGTCTATCTGCCCAGGCTTCTGAATTTCTGCAGGAGAGCCGGCTGTCTGCAAGGAGACAGGAGTAGAACACTAGTCTTGGTTCTCAGACCAGGGCTATGCTGATGTCCGCGTGGGCCAGGGATTTGTTGGGGTAGCCCCAGCTTAACTTTTTAATCTAGATGATTAAATAAACATTTAAATACCATTAACCCTGGGACACCTGGGTGGCTCATTTGGTTAAGCATCTGCCTTCAACTCAGGTCATGATATCAGGGTTCTGGGGCAGAGCCCCACACTGGGCTCCCTGCTCAGTGGGGAGCCTGCTTCTCCCTCTGCCTGCTGCTCTCCCTGCTTGTACTCTCTCTCTCTGATAAATAAATAAAATTAAAAAAATATAAGTACCATTAACACTTAGCTTTTGTAGCACTTTATGTATGAACAAATTGCTAACCCACAAAAAGAAATTCTTTTTTAGATCCCATGAGCTAGTTTGGGTTTGGAACAATTATTATTCTGTATATGCACTAAATCAAGGTAGTAAATTGGTATTGTGATTTATAAACTGCCCTTTATACATTTAATTTGTGTGAATTAATTCTCTGGACTCCTGGGTGATGACATTTACTTGCTAAGTTTTCAAGGCTGAGGCTCCGACTTCTTGGAGTGCTCAGCAGTGTGAAGTCACTTCCTTAAGCCCGGCTTAAAATGATGATATATTTTTTGAGCTCCTTGTGTGTGTCAGCCTCTGTTTTGGCCATTACTTTTATCTTTGTAGTGTCCCTGCAAAGTATCTCTCCTTTTGTACAGATGATAAAACGGGGGCTTGTATTGCTTACTGGTGTGCTGGGGTCAGCTCAGACAGGCTAGCCAGAGCCAACAGTGAGAATCTCTTCCTCATTTTACATTCAGTGACAACCCGTTGGTTGCTGAAAATTGGCCATGGTGAGAGTATTTACACCACAAAAATTGGTAATGTTTACAAATCAGGGCCTTATTTAAGAGTCTGTGGTTCAACATTTACCGACATGCCACAGTTTCAGCTACTAACCAGCTGAGCCATGATTCGAATTCTGATCTGTTAGTCTCCAAACTCCTGCTCTGTTCCCCTTTGATAGAGAAGCTCCAGGCTGATGTCAGTACCTAGCACTTTCCTAAAGCTCAGAAGCTCTCTGTTCTGAAGACCACCCCTCTTCCTGTCCCCAACCAAATTTTGCTAACTCAAGATAGGAAGCAAAGTTCAGGCAGAGGCTAACCAGAATTCCCTTTATTCTGTTTTAACTCTTGCCAGAGAGGAAAGTCACATGGTGAGACTGCTAGAGAAAAACCAAAGAGACAAAGACAGTTTGGATCCTGTTTGTTCAGTATCCGTGAATAAATGTGAAGGAGGAACTGAATAAACCATTAGTTCCCAAATGCTTTGAGGAGCCCCACTGGAGAGCTCTTTTCCTTGGCAGTGAGGAGAAGGACCCCATGGAAGCCTTAATCAACACCATCTAATTAAGGAGATGGAGTTTAATCTCTGGGCCAAG
Organism: Lutra lutra; assembly: GCF_902655055.1. Taxonomy (NCBI): domain Eukaryota; kingdom Metazoa; phylum Chordata; class Mammalia; order Carnivora; family Mustelidae; genus Lutra; species Lutra lutra. Next base: position 75,031,347 of record NC_062284.1, read on the forward strand.
TGTCCATCTGCTTCCCATTTCTAATCATTTAGCACACATTAGAAGTGAACACAAGATAAACTCAGAACAGCCTCAGCAATGCAGTCCATTTCCAAGACAGGAAAAAGACCAGAAACTAACGTCAGAAAAGATAGCACAATGGGCCAAATGTTCTGCTAAAATCTAGCATGGACTGGAGTCAGATATTGAGAAAATTACCTTTAATTGATAGCTTTGTTTTTAATGACTTTGGACTCTTCCCCTGGCTGAAATGACCTACCAGTCCCTAGGCAATATTTCATAAACATGCATGTTCATTTTGCATGTATTTTTTTTTTAAGATTTTATTTATTTATTCATTTGACAGAGATCAGAAGTAAGCAGAGAGGCAGGCAGAGAGAGAGAGGGGAAAGCAGGCTCCCTGCTGAGCCGAGAGCCCGATGCGGAACTCGATCCCAGGATTCTGAGATCCTCACCTGAGTCGATGGCAGAGGCTTTAACCCACTGAGCCACCCAGGTGCCCCTTGCATGTATTTTATAATCCTTTTTTTTGGTATGTTATTGCCATCTTTGGCTTTCAGTGGTTAATTCTTTGAGCATAGGTGCCATCTCTATTAAGTCCTTCTAATAATAAATATGTTGAGTGCTTCTTGCATAATGAATTTGTTCTAAGATTGAGTTGCATATACTGGTGACTGTCTCAGCCTTGCAGAGTGACCCCTTCAGGACCATCCCTCTATCCTGATGTGACAAATTCTCCATAGTCCCTCTGTTTTGCTCTCGCTTACATTTGCTTCTGAGTAAGGGAATGGGGTTGTAAGGGTGGGATGGTAAGAGCACAAGGCAATGTTCTGCTCATGCCCAACATAGAAACCCCCATATGTGAGCCCTGTGAAATCGGCTGCTTTCTCAGTCAGCAATGAATGTGTGCAATTGCCTGCTTAGGAACAATCCAGGTCAAATGTTGAGTTCTCAAAAACATCAGAGGAAGGTTCTCTTTCCAACAAAGGTAGAAGAGTCTGGTCCAGGAGACGTGCTTACCTTTTGGTAACAGTGAGCACATTAACATTAATGACCACAAACCAGGATTTAAAAAAATTTTTTTTTTCAGTGTTCCAAAATTCATTTTTTATGTACCACGCCCAGTGCTCCATGGAGCATGTGCCCTCCTTAATACCCACCACCAGGCTCACCCATTCCCCCACCACCCTCCTCTCTAAAACCCTCAGTTTGTTTCTCAGAGTCAACAGTCTCTCATGGTTCATCTCCCCATCTGATTTCCCCCAATTCGCTTTTCCTTTCCTTCTCCTAATACCCTCCATGTTATTCCTTATGCTCCACAAGTAAATAAAACCATATGATAATTGACTTTCTCTGCTTGACTTATTTCACTCAGCATAATCTCCTCAGTCTCATCCATGTTGATACGAAAGTTGGGTATTCATCCTTTCTGATGGCTGAGTAATATTCCATTGTATATATGGACCATATCTTCTTTATCCATTTGTCTGTTGAAGGGCATCTTGGCTCTTTCCACAGTTTGGCAATTGTGGACATTGCTGATATGAACATTAGGGTACATATGGCCCTTCTTTTCACTACATCAGTATCTTTGGGGTAAATACCCAGTAGTACAATTGCAGGATCAATTTAATTTTATTAAATTTAATTAAATCAATTTTATTTTAATTTTTTCAGAAATCTGCACACTGTTTTCCAAAGTGGCTGTACCAACTTGCATTCCTACCAACCATGTAAGAGGGTCCCCCTTTCTCCACATCCTCTCCAACATTTGTTGTTTCTTGTCTTGTTAATATTCGCCATTCTAACTGGTATAAGGTGGTATCTCAATGTGGTTTTGGTTTGAATTTCCATGATGGCTAATGACGATGAACATTTTTTTCATGTGTCTGCTAGCCATTTGTATGTTTTCTTTGGAGAAGTGCCTGTTCTTGTCTTCTGTCCATTTTTTGGACGTGATTATCTGTTTTTTGGCTGTTGAGTTTGAGGAGTTCTTTACAGATCTCAGACATCGGCCCTTTGTCTGCATTTGCAAATACAGTGTCATTTGCAAATATCTTCTCCCATTCCATGGGTTGCCTCTTTGTTTTGTTGACGGTTTCCTTTGCTATGCAGAGCTTTTGATCTTGATGAAGTTCCTAAAATTCATTTTCACTTTTGTTTCCTTTGCCTCTGGAGATGTGTCTTGAAAGAAGTTGCTGTGGCCAGTGTCAAAAAGGTTACTGCCTATGTTCTCTAGGATTTTGATGGATTCCTGTCTTATGCTGAGGTCTTCCATCCTTTTGAGTTTATCTTTGTGTATGGTGTAAGAGAATGGTCAAATTTCATTCTTCTATATATAGCTGTCCAATTTTCCCAGCACCATTTATTGAAGAGACTGTCTTTATTCCACTGGATTTTTTTTCCTGCTTTGTTGAAGATTATTTGACCATAGAGTTGAGGGCCCATATCTGGGCTCTCTACTCTGTTCCATTGATCTATCCGTCTGCTTTTGTGCCAGTACCATGCTGTCTTGGTGATCACAGCTTTGTAGTAGAGTTTGAAATCAGGCAATGAGATGCCCCAGGCTTTTTCTTTTTCAACATTTCTTTAGCGATTCGGGATCTTTTCTGGTTCCAACAAATTTTCGGATTGTTTGTTCCAGCACTTTGAAAAATGAGGGTGGAATTTTGATAGGGATGATATTGAAAGTATAGGTCACTCTGGGTAGTATAGACATTTTTAACAATGTTTGTTCTTCTGATCCATGAGCATGGAATGTTTTTCCATCTTTTTGTGTCTTCAATTTCTTTCATGAGTGTTCTGTAGTTCCTTGAGTGCAGATCCCTTACCTCTTTGATTAGGTTTATTCCAAGGTATCCTATGGTTCTTGGTGCTATAGTAAATGGAATCGATTCTCTAATTTCCCTTTCTATAGTTTCATTATTAGTGTATAAGAAAGCAACTGATTTATGTGCATTGATTTTTTTTTTTTAATCCTCCTACATTACTGAATTGCTATATGAGTTTTAGTAATCTGGGGGTGGAGTCTTTTGGGTTTTCCACATAAAGTATCATGTAATCTGCAAAGAGAGAGAGTTTGACTTCTTCTTTGCCAATTTGAATATCTTTTATTTCTTTTTGTTGTCTGATTGCTATTGTTAGGACTTCTAGTACTATGTTGAACAACAGTGGCAAGAGTGGGCATCCTTGTGTTCCTGATCTCAATGGGAAGGCTCTCAGCTTTTGCTCATTGACAATGATATTAGCTGTGGGTTTTTCATAGATGGATTTTATGAAGTTGAGGAATGGTCCCTCTATTCCTGTACTCTGAAGAGTTTTAATCAGGAAAGGATGCTGTATTTTGTTAAATGCTTTTTCTGCAACAATTGAGAGGACCATGTGGTTCTTCTCTCTTCTCTTATTGATTTGTTCTATCACATTGATTGATTTGTGAATGTTGAACCACTCTTGCATCCCAGGGATAAATCCCATCTGGTCATGGTGGATAATCTTTTTAATGTATTGTTGGATCCTATTAGGTAGGATCTTGTTGAGAATTTAGGCATCTATATTCATCAGGGCTATTGGTCTAAAATTCTCCTTTTTGGGGGTGCCTGGGTGGTTCAATGGGTTAAGCCTCTGCCTTTGGCTCAGGTCATGATCTCGGGATCCTGGGATTGAGCCCTCCATGGGGCTCTCTGCTCAGCATGGAGCCTGCTTCCTCCTCTCTCTCATCCTGCCTCTCTGCCTACTTGTGATCTCTCTCTGTCAAATAAATAAATAAATAAAATCTTTAAAAATAAATAAATAAAATTCTCCTTTTTGATGGGGTCTTTGCCTGGTTTGGGCATTAAGGTAATGTTGGCTTCATAGAAAGTGTCTGGATGTTTCCCTTCTGTTTCTATTTTTTGAAAGAGCTTCAGGAGAATAGGTATTAGTTCTTCTTTGAATGTTTGGTAGAATTCCCCAGGGAATACATCAGGTACTGGGCTCTTGTTTTATGCGAGGTTTTTGATAACTGCTTCAATCTCATTACTAGATATTGGTCTATTCAAGTTGTCAATATCTTCCTGTTTCAGTCTTGGAAGTTTATGGATTTCCAGGAATGCCTCCATTTCGTCTAGGTTGCTTAACTTATTTGCATATAACTGTTGATAATAATTTCTGATGATTGTTTATATTTCCTTGGTGTTAGTAGTGATCTCTCCCCTTTCATTCATAATTTTATTAATTTGGATCCTCTCTCTTTTCTTTTGGATTAGTTTGGCCAGTTGTTTAGGATCTTATTTATTCTTTTGAAGAACCAGCTTCTAGTTTCATTGATGTGTTCTACTGTATCTCTAGTTTCTAACTCCTTGATCTCTGCTCTAATCTTATTTCCCTTCTTGTGTGTGGAGCTGGCTTAATTTGTTGTTTTTCCAGTTCTTTAAGGTATAAAGAGAGTTGGTGTATTGGGGATTTTTCAATTTTTTTGAGTGAGGCTTGGATGGCTATGTATTTCCCCCTTATGACCACCCCCCCATATCCCATAGGGTTTGGACCGATGTGTCTTCATTCTCATTGGTTTCCATGAATTGTTTAAATTCTTTGATTTCCTGGCTGATACAAACATTCTTGAGCAGGATGGTCTTTAGCTTCCAAGTGTCTGAATTCCTTCCAAACTTTTTCTTGTGGCGGGTTCCAGTTTCAAAGCACTGTGGTCTGAGAATATGCAGGGAGTAATCTGTCTTTTGGTATTGTCTGAGACCTGATTTGTGACCCAGTATGTGGTCTATTCTAGAGAAAGCTCCACGTGTGCTTGAGAAGAATGAGTATTCTGTTGTTCAAGGGTGAAATGTTTTATATGTATCTATGAGGTCCGTGTGGTTCAATGTGTCATTCAAAGCTCTTGCTTCTTTGCTGATTTTCTGCCTAGATGATCTCTCTATTGCTGAGAGTAGTGTGTTAAGCAAACCAGGATTTTAAAAGAGTGTTAATCATTGAATGGAATAGAAAACTCCTTTATTCCCATGCGTACTTGCCGGGATACAGTTTATCCTTATCCCTTAGATGAAATCTGGGGCACACTCTATGGGTTTCAGGTCATTTGCAAGGAAGGAAAAGTCCTGTGGCCTCTGAATATTACAAAATAACACTCTCTCAGTAACTAAAATTTCCAGGCTGTGTAAGAGTAAAAAATCCAATTCATTAAACAATAATATAAAACATCTCCCTCTCCCAGCTGGGCATGGCTTCAGTGGAAAGAAACATGGGGTAGGAGAGGGTGGGTGGCTACTTTCTTCTTGATTCTGCCCTCTCCCCACCCACTTTCAGTTTGCTAGGTGTGACTTCTATTCCCCTCCAGTGCTGGAGTGGTGATGAGGGACAGGAGGTAAGGGTGGTTCTTATCTGACAGGTGCTGTCATGAACTGGTACTGTGGTCTGGGTTTGGAAGGCATTCAGCACTCTCTTGCCTTATTGATGACATACTCTGATGAAAATCTCTAGTAAGTACAGTATCAATCATTTCTGATCTCAGGTCTTTTTTTGTTTTGGTTTGTTTTGTTGTAGACAATCAGATTTATCATAGTATGCTAAGAGTTTTTACCATGAATGACTGTTGAATTTCATAAATTTTTTCTGTGTCCATTATGACCATCAAATGATCTTTTTTCTTCTGTTTTTGTGTGAATCACATGGACTAACTTTTCAAATGTTAACACGTGCATCTCTGGATTAAACTGCACTTAGTTATGATATATTATCCTTTCCCAAATCATTGGATTTCAATATTATGTGTAGGATTCTGCATCTATTGTTTTGAGGAACACTGACTTGCCATTTTTATTTTTTACAATGTCTCTATCAGGTTTTACTATCTTGATCATGTTGTCCTCATAAAACGACTTGAAGCACATACTTTTTCTATTCTCTGGAAGAGTTTATGTAAGATTGGTGTTGTTTCTTCTTTAAATGCTTGGTAGTCTTGACCAGTGAAAACATTAACACTCGAGATTTCTTTGTGGGGTGAATTTATTTCTTTTGGATTGTACTGTGGGTTCTTTGGAGATCCCTCCATCACTGGGAACAATTCACCTATGAATCTCTGCTGTAAGGGATGCACTCTGATTGGCTGCCTAAGACTCCTGAAGTACTCTGCGTTGACTGCCATAACAAAACATCATAGACTGACTGGCCTAAATGACAGATAATTATGTTATCACAGTTCTGGAGTCCGGACATCCAAGATCAAGGTGCCAGCGGGATTGGCTTCTGGTGAGGGCTCTCTTTCTTGCTTACAGACAACCACCTTCTCACTCTGTCCTCAAATGGTCTTTCCTCTGTGCATGCAAAGGGGGAAAGAGGGAGGGAGCTCTGGTCTCCTCCCCTTCTTCTTCTTTTTTTTTTTTTTAAGATTTTATTTATTTATTTGACAGAGAGAGAGATCACAAGTAGGCAGAGAGGCAGGCAGAGAGAGGGGGAAGCAGTTCCCTGCTGAGCAGAAAGCTCTATGCGAGGCTCGATCCCAGGACCCTGAGATCATGACCCGAGCCGAAAGCAGAGGCTTAACCCACTGAGCCACCCAGGCGCCCCTCCTCCCCTTCTTATAAGGATACCAGTCCTATCAGATTGGGGGCCCTGTGCTATGACCTCATTGAACCATAATTACCTTTTCAAGTCTCTATCTCCAAATATTGTCGTGTTGAGCTTCAACACCTGAATTTTAGGAGACATAACAAATTTGATTCTCTGTGACCACCTCTATACACAGACCCTCCCTTGTTGTTTTCCTGCTGCTTTTTCACGTGGCCTCATGAGCAAAGCCCCTCTGAGATGGTTTGCTCTCTCCCCTTCTTTCTGCTTACCTCTGGTGCACAGAAGGTATCTTCATCTTAAATCTAGTAGAGGGAATGAAACCTCTCCCAGACTTGGGCCTCTACATTGTTGTCTCATGATGCTTCAGCTAGCCTCCAGACCCTTCAGATTTCTTGTCTCTGAGCCAAACACCCAAGATTGCTTTCTCAAGGGCTCATCTGAAGCCCTCTGCAGGCCCCCTTGATGTCTTTATCAGTAGGCTTGAGGTAAGACATGTGCCTTCTTTGTGGTTGAGGTAAAGAGGCTCCCTGACCACTTACTTCCAAGGAATATCCTCTCTCCAATTCCCATCTTTGCTTTTGTTCTCCTCAACCTCTTGATAGGCTGGAGATGAGCAATGGTCTGAGTCACAAAACTGGCTTTCATATACCTCCACTTCCAGTTTTGCTTAAGTGGTCTAGCTAGTACCTGTAGTGTGAAAGACTCTACTGACATTGGGACAGTATCCCATTTTAACCTCTTGCTATATTAGCTAGCATGCCATACAAGTCTCTGTGTTAACAAATTGTATGGATAAGGACTCAGAGATTGAGCAACATTTTGTATGGAGACAATTTCTAAGTCATGCATGACAACTATTTTAAAATGGCACTTTCCATATGATAATTGACTCTCTCTGCTTGACTTATTTCACTCAGCATAATCTCTTCCAGTCCCGTCCATGTTGCTTCTTATTTGTGGAGCATAACAAATAGCATGGAGGACAAGGGGAGATGGAGAGGAGAAGGGAGTTGAGGGAAATTGGAAGGGGAGGTGAACCATGAGGGACTGTGGACTCTGAAAAACAATCTGAGGGTTTTGAAGAGGCGGGCGGTGGGAGGTTGGGGGAACCAGGTGGTGGGTATTAGAGAGGGCACGGATTGCATGGAGCACTGGGTGTGGTACAAAAACAATGAATACTGTTACACTGAAAAGAAATAAAAATAAATAAATAAATAAAATGGCACTTCCCAAAATTTAAGAGTCTGTCATCATCTTTCTTTTGGATTATTTCCTGGGCTTATCTCAGAACTTTAAAAAATGCCACCAGCACTCAAAGTAGATGCTTTTTCATCTCAAGGTGTCAGACTCAGACTCCATTTTACTCTCCCTTGAGAGTGAGGACTTAGGAGACCTCATTCCTGCTGTGGCATCTCTTGTTCTGATCCCAGGTCCACAGCTCTAGTATGGGAAAGAGACCTCACTTTTCCACCAGGCCCTTTATACTCCTGGCTGCCCGAGAGGCTTTGGCCTCTGTGCAGAGGAAGTAGATGGGAGCTGCAAGGAATAAAGGTATCAGAGTCTTAAAAAAAAATCACAGAACAGAAGGGAGACTCTAACCTGAGTTTGGAGAGCAGGAGAAAGGCATTGCAGTCTTAGGCTGTGGGAAGGGAGGGACCTCCATGGCTGGGCACAGAAGGCGATATCTGGTAGAACACTGAGGACCACTCTAAGGACTTCATTTTGATTACCGCTATAAAGGCCTATCTCTAAATCAGATCCCCTTCTGAGTTAGTGAGAAGGAGGGTGGTGGTAGGACTTCAAAATATGTATTTTGGTGGGATGGGGTCACAATTCAACTCGTAAATAACAGATGCCATCAGTCAAGTCTGCTGGCTTATCCTTGGGGCTCCAGCCTCAGATCACATGTCTTAATCTGCTCAAAGAAGGGACAGCAGGAGAACATGGGTCAGGGCATTTGGTTCTACTCCTTGCTCTGTTCCCAAAGATCCACACGACCCTGGGCAAGTCTCTTCTCCTTCAGCTTCTGCTTTGTCCTACAGAAAATCAAGGAATTGGATTAAAGTTTCTAAAGTTCCGACCTTCTGTGATTCTAAAGAAAGCTGCAGGAGAGAGCCAGCATGGTGGCAGCCGGGACCCCTGGTGATCTGAGACATTCTTGTTGGCAGGAGTGCAGAATCCCTGCTTCTGTCAAGGCAGAGACTAAAAGCCAGTTAACACTGGGTTGGGGTAGTGTTTTTTTGACCACTAAGTAGATTTTCAGGTGGTCCCGCTCTCCTGGAATACAATCTATTGTAAAGAAAGACTGCCCTTCTTTCTCTTGTGAGCCAATGAGAGGATTAATGCAGCGAAGCTTTAGTTTGGGTCTTTGAGAGGGCAAGGGAAAGACATGAGAACATTAAACATGAGAACTGGATCAATAGAACATCCTTCTGCTCAGAAGGACTTAGTATCACAGGGCATTAAAGCCGGAGCCCTCAATGTCATCTGGAGCGAGTGCCTTATTTTATACCTAGAAGTACTGAGACCTAGAGAAGTTTAGTTAGTTCATCACGGTCATTCACACTGTTAAGAGGGAGCACTGGGATGGGGATCCAGCTGCTTGGGTATAATACCACACTCTCTGGCTACAAACAAGAGTATATACTTGCGTCTGCGGAAATTAAGATTTGAAAAATCATATATGCTTTTTTGGTAAACTTTGGGGGAGTGTCTGCCCTGCTCAAGAATCCTTTCCCCTACTTTTCTTGAGAGCAGCAGCAGGATGGTGGCATGGGAGGTGGGGCAGCCACTGAGGCCAACCAGATCATTTCCCCTGGAGACTGGGAATCAGAATGAGCAATTCCAGTCCAGCCTGGTCTCACCTTCAAGCCTAGAGCTTTGCCCATCTCCCACCTGCTGTGTGGGCTAACTGGTACAGGAGGATGATCTTGGGGAAGAAGAGCTGCAGATGTAGAGAGTGCCCTCTCAGGTCCCCAGGGACTTCCATATCTAGTCTAGTCTTGCCAGAGGCTTGGTGGCTCTCCTGTCCCTAGGGGACATCTCAGTACAAAGCACCCTCTTCTTTTACCCCCTAAAACTTGTTTGAATTGAATTAGTGCTGTTAGTTGCCACCAACATTTTTTTTTAAGATTTTATTTATTTGAGAGAGAGAGATAGTGAAAGAGTACAAGCAGGGAGGAGAGGAAGAAGCAGGCTACTTGCTGAGCAAGGAGCCTAACATGGGGCTCGATCCCAGGACCCTGGGATCATGACCCGAGCCGAAGGCAGACGCCTAACTGACTAAGCCACCCAGGTGCCCCATGCCACCAACAATTTTAACTAACACGGTTCCTTCTTATCTTAGGAAAAGTTGGACACATTTCCTTTCCATTTAGTTTAATGAATATGCTATCACAGAGGACCAGTGTACCCTCCAACTCCCTCCAGAAACCAGCAGAATAGCTGTCTCTATCTCTCCCATCCAATCAGTTGCTTAATCAGGACAGTTTTTCTTTCAGCAGGACTCTCAAATCCATTGCTCTTATCTATAAATGATGCCACTAAATTTAGGATCTTCTTTCTTCATGCTGGTCATTTGGAATAGTCTCCCAACTGGTTATCTCTACATTCATTTCTCATTTTTAATTCATTGTCCCTTCAGATGTGGCTTTCTTTACGATTCTGCCTAATGTTAAAGTGGCAGGATCTGAACAGCTGAGCAGGAGAGTGTCTGGAAGGGGCTAAAACAGTATAGTACTTTTCTATTCCTATATAACAAATTACTAGACATTTAGCAGCTTAAGCAACACCTGTTTATTTTTTAAAATATTTTTTATTTATTGAGGCGGGAGAGAGCGAGAGAGCGTAAGCAGTGGGGAGCAGTAGAGAGAGAGAGAGAAGCAGCCTCGTCATTGAACAAGGAGCCTGATGCAGGACTCGATCCCAGGACCCTGGGATCATGGCGTGAGCCAAAGGCAGACGCTTTACCAACTGAACCACCCAGCTGTCCCGCAATAATTGTTTATAATTTCGCTGTTCTGTAGGTAGTAAGTCAGGCCAGCTTGCCTGGGTTTTTTGCTCAGTGTCTCTGAAGCCCAAAATCAAGGTGTTGGCTAGACTAGGTTCTTACCTGGAGGCTCTGGAATGAATCTCATATGCCTTCGAGGTTGTGGGCAGACTCCAGCTCCTTGTAGTTTTAGGCCTGCATTCTCCATTTCCTTGCTGGCTGTCAGCTGGAGGTCATTCTGCTCCTAGAGGCCACCCACATCCCCTCTCACATGGCTTCTCCATCTTCCATGCATTACTGGGGCTTTTGAGTCCTTCTCATGCTTTAATCCCTCGCCCTTCTGCCATCAGCTGGAGAAAATTCTGCTTTTAGAGGGCTCAAGTGATCAGGTTAGACCTACCCTTTCTCAGGAGTAATGTTGATCATATCTGCAGGATCCCTTGTTCCCTATAACCTGGCATAATCGTGGGAATGGCATCTCCTCATATTTCCCAGGTTCCACCCACACTCAGGTGGAGAGATTATACAAGGCTGAGCTCACCATGGTCATTTTGCACATTCTGCCTACCACAGACAGGGTCATGGGTGGGATTGCTCCCCTAAGCATTTTGGGAGAGGTCAGATGTGTGAATTTGGACATAGTGCAATGGACCGAAGCGTGGTCAGTGACCTCAGTCTAAGGGAGGTCAAGGCAGCAGCAGAGCCCAAATTAGAGATGACAGCTGGACTTTTTGTGTTGTGTGTTTGTGGGATGGGAGAGGCAGTGTGAGGAAGGGGGATAGTGGGAGGGAGCTGTGCAATGAGGGGAAGGTGCTGAAAAGTTATTTGTTATGATATAAGCCTTATGAACAGATGGCCCAATGGGTGTAGAAAGAATGTTTCTTTTCTTGGGGCAGCCAGAGCTGCAATAGTCAATCTTCTGACCAATTTTTTCAAAAGCTTCCCCATATTCCTCAGTCTGGCATTCAAAGGCTTCCCTTTACAGGCTCCCGTGTATATTCCAGCCTTATTTCTCACACATCTTCTCATGCTGACATTTCAGTAGAATTGGGATGTAGTGAAATTGGTAACATAGTGGAGGATCGATGCTGGCCAATTGTTCCCAACAGGTGGTGCTGAATTTACAGCAGTGTGTGGTCTATCTCCAGTCTTGAACACCTCGAAAGCAGACCATGCCCGGAGTAGTGCTCAAACAGGCACCAATAATATTTGCCATTTGTGTTTGCCTTGCTGTGTATACTCCTCTTTCCCCCTCCTCCACTGGCTAATCTCTGTTAAATCTGGAGTTTCCAGCCTCTCAGCTTTGGCTCAGGGAGGACTGCTTCCTGAGCCCTTGTGAATGCTTTCCCTTTCCAGCAATTGTAGAAGAACCAGCTGCCAATCCAATCAGAGGGGGCCCCATGCAAATGTGAAAATGTGGGGCTCTTGTTCAGATATGATGAATTCCAACATGGCGGCTGCAGAGCATGGAAGCGAGCATGGCCACTGTGTCATGGCACAGGTCCATGCTCACTAAGCTGCCCTCACTTGAAGGCCCTCCCATTTTTCCTCAGTCCTGCGTACATCCACATGGTAGATTCTCAAAAATCGCTGTGAATGACAGCCAAAGATTTCAAATGGGCTGGCATGATAGGCCATGCTCGAAAATTCTCTACATCTGTAGTCATTGCATTGAAGTAAGTCTTGGGCTTAATGCATGGTATAAAAATGCTAACAGACATGTTTGGTACCTTAAGCAGAAAATGGCAGCTTAGTATAGGAAACATCATCCTGACTCTGAAATATGGAATCCTAATGGGTAAGATCATGGAAGGGTCACACAGTAGGGAAGGTGAGAGACTTCTTTTTTGGAGATGCAGTACTTCCTTAGGAAGTTGGGTGGAGTGAAAAAGTAAAGCCCACCTAGCAAATATGAGAGCTTCTAGGCTTTGGGGACCTGCTTTTCCCAAGGGTGGAAAGGCATTCTCAAAAGCACCTTGGAGTAGGGCTGGCACAGTGGGGCTGGGGTGGCATAGGACAGGGGCAGGACAGAGGTACTGGCTTTAATTCAACAACTCTCTAACAAGCTTTAATAATTAGCAAGGCTGCATTCTGCCTTCCCATCCTGGGTCTGACAGGCCAGTGAGAATTATGAAATGGCCGCCGGCAGATGAATGGGGATTGCCTCCGCCATCTGTCTTCCAAATGATCCTGTAGGTACAGCTATTATTTCAGTCAGACACTGGCAGGCGGGCAATTGTTCACAGCCTCTGTGAAGAATAGCGGCTGTCAAGAGTTTGGTTAGTGTTACGACTTCCCACAGACCTGTTTTTAGCTGATGTGAGACCTTAAAACATGGAGGGGACACAGGACACAGGGGCTGTGGCTGAAGAGGAACTTCTAGTGGGCTTTCTTCTCACTGGGGTCACTCTATCCCACTCCCCATATATGTCCCTCCTGCTCCTCCCTGTTCTCCTCACCCCAAGCCTCCTCTCCCCACGATGTTTCTCCTCCTTTCTCCTTTTTCCTCTTCCTCTCTCCAAACTACACAAATATCTGGGGAGAAAAAGCTTTGTTGCCTCTGGGTGGCCCTTCCAGCATGAAGGGATGGAAGTGTTGGGGTAGAATGTGCCAGGGAGACAGGAGTGAAGTCACTGCACTTGCCCCCTGAGGCCAGCTCTGGAATCCCTGGTGACATGACCCCAGGAAAGGAGGGATGCAAAGGGGAGCTTAAAAAAAACACAGAGCAGAGAAGCCAACAAAAGACATACAGCATTAAATATTGTGTCAATCCTGGCTAATAAGGTGGCTGGAAGATAAGCCAGTCAGAAGATGCGAAATCTCCTCAACAATCCCCCAAAGGCAGGCGTGAACTTGAGCACACTCAATAGCTCCCTGTGATTTGATGATCTCATTTAACAACATTTGAATTTTTACCCCGTTATGGACCAATTTGAGTGACATGATTCAGCCCACACTGGGATTGACATGACAGATGGATTCGGAGTCCCCACACACCTTGCTCACCTCCGCACTCCAAAGCACGGTCCCTCACAGAGTTGAGTAGAGTCCCACTGTCCAACCCCTCCCTGGAGCCCCAGATGTCTTTGAGAGGATAGCACCTTGAGCATCAGGTTCAAGGGCAGAATCAAATGACTGCTCAGTAAGCCTGGTAAATATGGCAAAAGCAGCCCAGAATTTACTGTTTTCCCCGTTCAACCTCACTTACATTCTCCATTCTCCTCTCCAGCTCCTCCCTCTCTCCCCTCCCTCAGCTCTCCACCCACTACTTCCATCCTGCTCACAAGCAAGGCTGAAAAAACAACAAAACCCTTCTGGGCTGCTCCAGCTGCAGGAGGTGCCATACATTAAAATCGCTGTATCTCATTAGACAATGTAATCTAAGTTTCCTGACTTTGTGCCAGGAAGAGAATCTGGGAACTGTATATCAAGGATTACTGAGATGTCTGTTTTGCTCACAGTCAATCAACTGAAAGTGTTCTCTACTGGGATTTTGGTGGCATAAAAAGTTGGCGATCATTTTTTATTTTGTGTTGAGATTCAGGCTCAAAGCTGTCGTAACATGGTGCAGCATGTCCAGTGGGTTTTCTGGCTGAAGCCCTGCCATTCAAGTGACGGTGTGGTTGTTCACGAATCTGAGTGCTCTGGAATGAGAGGAATCCCGATTTATGGTCAAAGCAGGACAGCAGATATGAACCTGGCTGTCCTGGACAAACTGGGGGCACAGTCCCCTGCCTGTCATAGAAAGGCCGAATAGGAGGGGGAAGTATTTCATTGCAAGCAAGGATGAGGACCTCTTCTGGAGTGTCTAAAGCCCTAGCTGAATTTGTCACCCATTGGGCATCTAGTGGATTCTGCCTTGAAATTTTATATCTCCTTTAATGAATCTGTCTTTGAGATTGGGGTCTGGATTCCTCTTTCTATCCCCCAGGAGAGATCCACAGGTCTCAGTAAATGCTGTTGATCAAGATCAAGTTTGGCATGAGAGGATCTATTGACTGTCCCTGGTTTCAGAGGGACACAGCCACCCCGCACCTTGGGGGAGATCCCTCCCCAGAGCTTCAATGCTCACCTTGGGGGTTAAGGACTATTTTGGTTTCCTGTGGCTTCTGTAACAAATGACCACAGACTTAGCAGCTTGAACCAATACAAATTTATTATTTTACAGTTTTAGAGGTCAGAAGTCCTCAAACCAAGGTGTTGGCAAAGCTGCATTCCTTCTGGAAGCTCTAGGGCAGAATCTGTCTCCTTGCTTTTTCTAACTTCTGGGGGCCAGCTGTGTTCCTGGATTTGTGGCCCCTTCCTCTACCTTGGAGGCCAGTAGTCAAACATCTTGCTATCTCTCTGCTTTCCTCTCACCCAGCTTTTCCTGACTCTAACCCGCCTACCTCTTTCTTATAAAGACCCTTACGATTACATTGGGCTCATTGGATAATCCAGGATAATCTCCCCATCAGAATTCTGACTTTAGCAAAGTAGGAAATTAGATCCTTTGCTGGAAGTAAAGGATTTTGCCAAGAGACTTGGGGAGAGTGGCGAAGGTCTGGGAGCCGTGTGCCAAGATGCCTGAGATGATATGTCAGGCAGGGTTCAGGCAGAGGAAGAGACCATGCCAGTTATTGGAATGGGAGAAATTTAACATAGATCATTGTTAATTAGTAAGCAGGAGTCAACTGCTAAGGGATCCAGAAGCAGCAGGTGCAATGGTGAGGGTCCAGCTCCAGCGTCACAAAGCAGGGGGTGGGGGGAAAGGGGGGATTTAGAACCAGGCGCAATAAATCCATAGCATAGATGAATAAAAGTGTGGCCCAATACGGCAGATAAAGAATTTTGTAGTTTAGAAAACAATGATCCCTTCTTTCCTTTCCAGATTCAGAATCCATAGAGAAGGAAAGGACCGAAGAGTTCAGGAAAACACACTGCTGCCAGAGCTGGATGGGGCAGTGGGAACGCCCACCAGTATCAAATGTAAGATAGGCAAAGAAAAGGCAGTGACTGTTTATTGCATTCGTTTGCTTGAGGGAATGTAAGTGGCCCCTGACTACTGTCTGCTGCCTTCCAGAGGCTGGAGAAACTTCCTGTAATTGAACTGCCCTAATGGGGATAGCTAGGAGGGTGTGGGGTGGGTGCTTGAGGCTGGTGGCTACAGAGAGAGGACCTAGGGGGCTCCGTGGGAGGGAAGCACAGCCATTTGAATCTTGATAGATGGGGACAATTTGCCTACAAAAATGTGGTCTCAGTTTATATGCCCATTCAATAGTATTTGCTTATTGACCGTCATCAGCTTTTGAATGCTACTTTTTACAAAATTTGCATTGCTCAAAGATTGAGGCTATCTTTTCATGTTTAGCTACTTGGATTTTTGGATTTTTCCTCCCCCCCCGCCCCCCCATGAGCTCCCTTTGGTGTCTTGCACAGGGATTTTAACCTGAGGAAAGAAAGGTTTACTTATGTAGTGAGAGTGTCCTGTGTGCCTAATAAATCGTGGGTCCTGGTGCAATCTGGTGAATGAAATAGCATGGTCCAGAGATGAATGTGGGCCAGACAGTAAAGATGGAAACACAGGCCTGAGTACACATTCGGGGGGTTCTCCTCTAGAGGCGGTGGTCAGGGAAGGTCTTTCTGAGGAGACATGCAAACGGAGAGTTGATAGAAATTATGCACTATGTGGAGAGCTGGCGAAGGAAGTAATCTGAACCATCAGAGCAGGTGAGGATTTTCAGGTGCACCAGGACCTGGCATGTTGGGGGAACAGGAAGATGCCTGGGCCAATGACAGCGCAGTTAGAAATGAGGTGGGTTTATTCTGGGTCCTGACTAAATTCGGGGGCAGACCTGGGCCCTACATTCAAGGCTTTCTTCTCTTAGTTATAAAGCCTACAATGAATCTTTGGGCCAATGTCTTTTGTGGCCGTGCTTGTGGGATTAGTCTTGTGTGGACTTTGAGAAGCCCTCATCTGTGGCAAAGCAGGACAACTATGGATCATTTCTCCCAACAGCAGACCGGTTTGAATAGCTTGAGCAGATACAGTGCTTTCCCCTAATTGTCCCTTCCTGTCACTCATATTTTGTAAGGGTAATATTCTTTGGAGTTAATGGCTAGCCCTCATGCTGCCACAGTAGCCTCCTTCTGCCTTTTAATTTGCCCTCACTCCACCTCAGGGAGGAGGAAGTGAATAAGGGGGAACACAGAATGGGGTCCCAGTGGGGTGGACCATTCCTCCCAGAATGAGGACCCTAGAAAAACAGTGGTGCACACTCCCTTCCTCCTGTGGGTCTTCGAGCTCTCTCCTCCAACATCACTGGGGACTAGTATGTGCCTGAAGGCTGGCTTCTCTCTCTCTCTCTCTCTCTCTCAGTGTGAGTGTGTGGTGGCTCACCCACCAAGGAGAATGTGGCCGGTCCAGGGAAACACAAGCTTGAGTAGGTGGCTTAGACCAGCTGAGCATTAGGCTTGAGGAGAGTCAGGTGTGCCTTCTTCCTGGCCTTCCTCCTGCTGTTGCCCAGGAGTGGTACCCTCAGAGGGAAATACTGAGCTCGCTTCCTGGCAACCCCCAGTCAGGATAATAATGCTGCTCCCAGTGAGTGGAGCTGAGGAGTGTCAAGTCTTCCTTGTGTCTAAAAGAATGTCCTCAGTTCGCATTCTTCTATCAGATCAGTGTCCTGTCTCTTGAATAACTAATTACCATTCCCTTCACATCTACTCACTGAATTCCCAAGATCTCAGCTATTTCTGTGACTTTCTCCATGTTAATCTTATATTAGGACAACCAGACACAGTAGGGACCTGAATGGTTCCTGAAATTTTGTTTTGTTCATTGTCAACAAGACTTCCCAGGTGGATGGAGAACAGGTTGGTCATCAGGATGTCAGAACACTCAGGTGTTAGCTGTGGTCCTGGGGTGAGCGGTTTCCAGGCCAACCTATCCAACACAGTGTTCTCCCTCAGCCCCTGGAATGCCCTGGGTCTTTCCCCTTGGGGGTTGCTTTGAAGCCCAGGTGTCCCTTGCCCTGAGCAGTCAGGAACTATCTCTTACCATGGTCTTTGATTTACTTCCCATGATGGCAAGTGGCATCAAACTATCTGGGGGGATTCCTTTTCCTGGGAGAGCAGGGAGAGGGCATGATAATACCATCTAGCATGCAGAGTCAGACCTATAGGGGAAGAGGAGGTGGTAGAGAAAGCAATCCCTTAGGTGTTGGGTGGGGACAGTTGCAGACCAGTGTGTTAATGAGTGACACATACCTCTTTAGCCTCTGTATTTCACAGAACTCCTTCACATTTCACACCTCACTTCACTCACCAGCACTGTGAGGCGGGCAGGATGTAGATTATTTTCCTTTGAAACATGAAGAACTAGATACAGAAAAATGATGTAATTTGCCTGAGGACGAAGAGCTAATGACAAAGCCAAGAGGCTCTCTGCCAGGAAGGATTCTAATTTACTTTTAAAAAAGAAATTTCTGTGGCTTGCAGTTTGTTAAAAAATAATTCCTAGTGCAGTTGTTACAGGGGTAGAGTTTGGGATTTGGTTGAGGGATTTCCTGGCTGTTGTATCCAGCCAGGTCCTTCTTGTCTGGATGGTCCTTTACCAATGGCTTAGTTCCCAATAGGGTTAGATTTACTTGGACCTCATAAGTAACAGCACTGTGACAACAGTATGCTGACATCAGTTTTTCTGGGTTCTTCTTCTTTCATCTGAGTGCCTAAAAATGCTTCCCAAAAAGGCATGCTACACTGAGGTATGAATTACTTCCTTTTCTCTCTTAGGGCTATTTTCACTCTAGGCCCAGGTTCCATTTGTGGAGTAAATGGTTCTCTTTAAGATACTCTTTTTTTTTTTTTTTTTTTTTTTTTTTTTTAATTTGACAGAGAGATCACAAGCAGGCAGAGAGGCAGGCAGAGAGAGAGAGGAGGAAGCAGGCTCCCCGAGAGAGCAGAGAGCCCGATGCGGGGCTCGATCCCAGGACTCCGAGATCATGACCTGAGCCGAAGGCAGCGGCTTAACCCACTGAGCCACCCAGGCGCCCCTCTTTAAGATACTCTTAATTTAAGTCATTTAGGAATAGTTTGAGTTCTTGAAGTTTTTTTAAAAAGGAGCATGAATTTTTTTAAAAGTTTTTTTAAAAAGGAGCATGAATGTGTCCCAAGGACACATCCCATAATCTCTGAGGCCACGAAACAATTTCCATTCCTATAGTTGAGGGCATAGACTATAGGGCCAATTTATCTCACTCTTTTCTCTTATGAATTTAGTCTTTTTGGAAATTTTCTCCAGAAAATGGAGTTTGCATTTGGGCCATGAGCCTCAGCTGGGTATATGAAATGTCAAGGGTTCTATGTCCATGGATCATAAAATGGCCAAAGAGTCCTAGAAAATGCGGGCCTGTGTGTCCTGTCAACATAGACTTAAGGAAAACTTATCCATTCTTCTAGCCAGCAGTGCAGTCTGACAGGCATGACAAGCCTGTAAGTTTTACTACTTGATTTTGGATCCATCACAGAGAAGAAGCCCGCCGCCCAGCTGACTGGCACACCTGGTGCCCTTATGGGCCAGGTATGGGGCTAAAGGCTTTACATTTGTGATTTCATTTAATCCTTGTAATAACCTGGGAAGTAGACCGTCCCTTCCATTTTAAAGCTAAGAAAACGGGTGCAGAAAGAATCAGGATCTTGCCTGAGACCACCCACGTACTAGGACTGGAGTTGGAATTTGAAAACAGGGCAGGCCTTCCTGGGATCACTTCATAACCACAATGCAATGCTGCCTCTAGGAAACCACCACAAGGGGGCGCCCTGCCCATGTCCGCACCAGTAAAAGCTGTGCTTTCTTTTTCCTCCTTGGGGTGTGGGGTGGATAGGAGTCACGTATTCTTTTTCCCCACAGTTTCTGTCCAAAAGCCGAGACCCCGCCCAATAGTGGACAGTTTCAGGCCAATGTAAATGCGGCGACCAGGACTGGCCACTGTAATTGCAGGTCTGGAACACTCCCTGAAGGTCGCCACTGCACTATGAAAAAAGCATGTTCAAAAGTAGGAACCAGGGGCGCCTGGGCGGCTCAGGGAGTTAAGCCTCTGCCTTCAGCTCAGGTTATGATCCCAGCATTCTGAGATGGAGCCCCGAATCAGGCTCTCTGCTCAGCAGGGAGCCTGCTTCCCCCCTTTCTCTCTGCCTGCCTCTCTGCCTACTTGTGATCTCTTTCTCTCTGTCAAATAAATAAAATCTTTAAAAAAAAAAAAAAAGGTAGGAACCAGATTTGCCTTCCCAGGGTAGTAAAAAAAAGGATTAGTTTTAAGGAAAACCAACAGGAAGCTTCAGGCTTTACTCACGGAGGATGTGGTATTAAAACAAGGACACAGAGTATTTGGTGCACATGGTCAGAGCATAGACCAGGAGCTTTCTTTAGAAATTGTGGATCGTTCAAGCCATGTTTAAGATCTCTGGATAAAACTGAGAATTTATGGGCCTCATTTTTCTTCTATGTCGTCTGACAAATAATGAGTGGCAAAGCAATTGGGATACAATGTCATAGGACAAAGGCTCATATCTAATGTTGACAAGTGACACCAGGGATTCGCAGGACTGGTGATTCTTGTCCAGCCTCTGACACATCTAAATATGGATGTGTGATGGGGCCAGACTCCATTTAAGTGGCCATCTTTGGGCTAGTTGAACACATAAAGAAAGATAAGGGGAAAAAAATGATCTTTAAAAAAAAAAAAAAATCACTTCACCTGAGAATCATTAGCAGATGAAATGTCTAAGACAACGTGAGAACAATGGTGGTACACAGCAGCCACTGACTCAGAATCCCTTAGTTCTGTCCACTGGTTCCTGTGGAACCAAGGGAGGCAAGAGAGCTTTGCCTCCCTAGCCTACATCCACCAGTGCATGGTGGGATGGGCCACAAATGCGCCCCCCGCCCCCAGGACCATGACTCATCAGCAAAAAGAAAAAGTATGACATAAAACTTCAGGGGTGGGAAGTGAACACATGACTCAGGAAATCTTGAGGTTCCAGATGGGGCTCCAGGGAGAAAATATAATGGGGGTCAAGGCTGGAGGTTACATTACAACAGTTATTGAGCTGAAATGCATAGTATATTTAATTTCCTTGACAGCTTTAATTGGCTGGTTTAAACCTAGTAAGCATCTGGGGAAGCCAGATGTCCTACCATCCAGAGCTTGCTGAAGTTAACTTTTTTTCTTTGCAAAAGATAGGATGACCAGGGTTACCAAGAAGTTGAGTTTGGGGGAATAATGTGTGCATTTCTAAGAACTCCCCAATAACTATCATGCAGCCAGGAAGGAGGCTGCTGGAAGCCACTGGGAACCAGCCCTTTATGGTCTGTAACAATGTAGGAGCCGTTAGCTGAAGCAGGCTTTAAACAGGGTTGGACAGCAAGGTGGAAGGGCACAGAGGGGAGAAAGGTTGGTGGGGAGGTAAAAATGAAGATTAATTTTGCATCAGGCTGACTCTGGCTATGCAAAATCATTTTATATTTAAGTCCTGGATATTCAAAAAAGTAAATCAAAGAAAAATCTTCTGTACCACCTTGGTACAAGAGGGCTGTTAGTGCATTCCCATTTCTACTTTTTTTTTTAATATTTTATTTATTTGACAGAGAGAGATCACAAGTAGGCAGAGAGGCAGACAGAGAGAGAGGAGAAAGCAGGCTCCCTGCCAAGCAGAGAGCCCGATGCGGGACTCAATCCCAGGACCCTGAGATCATGACCTGAGCTGAAGGCAGAGGTTTATTAACCCACTGAACCACCCAGGCGCCCCCCATTTCTACTTTTTTGATTTGCCCTGTGGGTAGGATGTCTTCTTCTCCCATGTGTCTTAAGTCTTTACATTTCTCATACTCTGATAATGGCCCACCTGAGGCATTTCTGGTTTTAATGACCCCTGTTAATACTGTGACCTGCCTAGCCATGTCCAGAAAGGCAAGAAGGTGTCATGAAGCGACTTCAGGGGCATCTAGGAGCACAGCTCGGCTCTCTTCCTGCTGCCAGTTGTGTGTATGAGTGTGCGTGTGCGCGGACGTCTGTGCGTGTGTGGACATCTGTCCAGCTGCCACCCAGGCTTACCTGTGCCAGAGGAAGAGGCACACTGAATGGGTATCAACAGAAATAACACTCAAACACTTGCATTTCTGTTTGAATTTATTTCTGGTATTTTCTCTCCACTCTCAATCTCTTTGTTTAGGCAAATGGTGATTACGATGGGTCAATAGCTTTCTTAAGCACATCCTTGCTGACAGCAAGAGGGGAAGGCACGACTGATTTTTTTTTTTAAACACTTAGCATATTAATCCTTGCCCTCAAATTGAGAATTAGTTGTGGTATGATTGCTAACAAATACAAATTTTTAAGAAAAAAAAAAGTCATCTCTGGAAGGCAATGGGTTTATAATTAGTTTGCAAAAACGGGTGCCTTTCCCTACATAATTAACTTCAGGCTGCTTTCTTCCTCTGGCCATCTCTCTGTTCTCTCTTCTCTGAAAACTAGAGACTGCAGTCTTGCCCTTCCACCCAGGAAACACATCAGGGTCCTGCCTGCCTTAAAAGCACATGTTCCCGCCAATCCGGGGCTGCTCTGTACTGTATCACCCAAGTCACTACCCTTGAAAACAAACGGGTGATGCAGTAGTTACTTCCATAAAAGTAAATCGACATAATTTCATCAAGTCTTCTTTCCAACTTAACAGGGCATGAAACTAGTCTGTTGAATGAGGGCACATGGTGTCATGAGTATTTGAGTTGAGCGCATCAGCAGTATCAGCAGAAAGGGAATTGTTCATCGGCTTAAGTCCTTTGCCCATGAGAAGAAGAAAAACCAAAACCAAAAAACAAAAAGATCTTTCTTGCTGGATAGCAGCTCATTGTCTAAATGAAGGTTAGCTCATTTGTCTTTTTTATGTTTCAAGTTTTCCCATTAGAACACATATATGGAAATGCTGTCATTAGGCCCTTCGGTCTTCCGGAGGCTCAGAAGATCTTCCCACCAGCATCAAAAGCATGAGGACAGGGGGCACCTGGGTGGCTCAGTGGGTTAAGCCTCTGCCTTCAGCTCAGGTCATGATCTCAGGGTCCTGGGATCGAGCCCCGCATCGGGCTCTCTGCTCAGCAGGGAGCTTGCTTCCCTCCTCTCTCTCTGCCTGCCTCTCTGCCTACTTGTGATCTCTCTCTCTCCGTCAAATAAATAAATAAAGTCTAAAAAAAAAAAAAAAGCATGAGGATGCCTGCCTTTTGGGTTGTGTGTTACAGACTTGACAAATAATTACAAGAAACAAACTTTCATCACAGAGTTAAAATATTTAATGACAAAATTAGAGTTAACTGTAATCACGAATCATAAAGCAGGTATTACTTGTCTCTGAAAGAAGCAAAAATTATATTTGACATCCTAGAGAAACTTCTGAAGAATTAATAACTGTACAACAGACAGCAGCGGTGTTACGATTCTAAAAATGAAAAGCAAAACCTATCTTTATTATCCCTTATTGAGGGCATTCTGTAAATATTTTTACATAAATACACAACCTTTGTTAGCCACAAAAGTAGTAGTATTAAGACAGATTTCACTGTAAGTCTAACACAATATTTTTTCAGAGCTTAAAAAAAGTTAACTACTGATCTTGTTACATTTTACAAATACATTCTTTAATATGAAACATTAACCTGAATAACTGTATACATCCTGTATGCAGATTATCTAATACTAGGTGAGGACTACTACAGCTATGTTCCAGGAATAAATGGTAATACTGGGAAGCTTCTTTTCTCTATGTGTTGTTGGTACAATTGAGGAAGTCCTTCACAGAGATAGAGTATCCCAAAAACTCATAATGAAGTGCAGAAGTGAAACAAATTTACTGTCTTCTAGCAGTTTCACCCAACGAATTGGTCCCAAAGAATGTGACATTTTAGCAATTTGCTCTAGGTTAGACTGTATTAATGTTTTGTATCGCAGCACCTTCTACGAAAGGATAGCAACGAACTTCACATGTGTCATCACGGGGCAGCTCTGCAAGAGGTCAGGAGGTAGAGGAAAGGCAGGGGGGGCTTGCTGTTCTGGCCTCGCTAGGGTGTTGACCCCAGGGAGGTCAAGGGCATTGCTGGGCCCTGGAAGCGAATCAAGAGAATGAGCTAATAGAGGTGTCCTTCTAAACCAAGCTATTTCCACTAAGACTGAAGTCTAAAAGGATAAACAGAGAGGGAAGCAAGAGGGCATGACGTAGAATGCTTACATTTCATGAAGAGTAGCTATCACAATTCTACCAGGGAGCAAGGAGCTCATATTTCACAGTATGCTTATGACCTCCTCCTCTGCTACTTTAGAAACAGCCCTGCAAACACCCTTGTTAGATAGTTGGCAACAATTTTATTTCTGAGTTTGGCCGATTATTGGGAGGCTTAAGATTTACCCTTCCAATTATTCATACCAACTATCGCTCTCTGAAGCTGGAATCCAATTTCAGAAGATGAATATCTTCTGGGCATGTGTGTTTTCTGAATGGAGGTCTACAAACAAAACCCATTTCAAGTGATATTTTGGGATTTTCTTAGAAATTAGAAATGCTTCTAATGGTACTCATCAGATAGCAAGTTCCTTGGTTCCTTGACCTTTTTAGACATTGAAAGAAAAGTTCAAAATATTATAGTAAACTTACATAGTTCACCATATTAATTTCACAGAGCATTTTCTTGAACTGGACCATCTTCCTAAGAGGATTCAGAAATTTGTCTCCAGCAAACCGCATCTCCCTTTTGATAGGTACTAAGATAATTTTTTTCCCTATAGCCCAACTTTGTCTCCCAGGGAATGCTTTATCAGGAGAAATTAAGCTATCTAAATCAGCATAAATAATCCCCAAGTCATCTTGTGCTGCTCTGTAAGAGGCTACAATGCACGGACTCAGTCGGCTCAATGGGTAGGAGGATCAGAAAGGGGTCCTGAAGATTCACGAAGCTTAAAAATCAATGCACTACAGTGGGAGGCTGGGACTGTGTCTGGGATATGCGCCTTGCCTCCTTGTTTCACAAAGACAAAGCACAGCTTTTATGTTTAGCATTTAACCCTCAAAGAAAACTCCCAGACTCTGAACCTGGCATTCTCTGGAATAACTCAGAATCAGGAGGTATGGGTACCAACTTTATTCAATCTGACTACAGTTATGTAAAGGCTTCATGGCCATGTTTCATGTCAGCCCTTGCAAGTTGCAATGGCCATGAAATATAATTTGTCAAGACACCTGCACTTTAAATTACATTAAATAAATAGCAAGTAACAACATCAGAGCCTCCAAAAATCAGATACTGAGAAACTGAAGGCCATTTCCCAAGGATATGGTGAGGGTGTTTCTAAAATAGGCATGACTTTGCAAATAGAAAATATTTTAACTGTAGTATCTTTTCACATTATCATTTACACAGACCTTTATCTGGACAAATCAATTCTTGATAAAAATCCAAGCTCTTAAAAAAAAAAATCCAAGCTCTTTTCAATATTGGCTGCCATAAATTGGGGCAATGACAAAAGAAAGAGACATTCATGAATGCACAGAGGTTTTTAAATAGGCTTTTCCTTATGTCTTTGATCTCAAGTTTTTCCCCTTCCAATGATAACTGCAAATAATCAGCATAGAAACAAGTACTGGAAGTATTTAAACTGCAGCTCAGAAAGTAGATTTCTATCTGTCATTCTGATTTTTTTTTTTTTTTTGGAATGCTGGTGATGGCTCATGCAAAAGATTATGACATAAAAAGCAAAATCTAAGACTGCTGTTTCCCCTGATAAATTCAATTGTTTGCCATAATACAGACTGGTGTTTCAAGATACGGAATCTTAACCTTCAAATTAAGAGTGGCTTGGAGACTGAGAGAAGCAATGACAAAGTGACAAAGTCACTGCTTGATTTCCAACCAGGAACAAGAACATCTGATGTCACCACATGAAAAGGTCTTCTGGCTTAATATCACATTTTTTTTTTTTTTTTCAAAGTAAATCTCTACACCCAAAGTGGGGCTTGAACTCACGACCCCAAGATCAAAAATGGTGTCCTCTACTGACTGAGCCAGCCAGGCGCCTCTCTGGTTTAATATCACGAAAAAAAGACAACAATATGTTGCCAGTTTAGACCCAGCTCAGCACAACATTTGGTCCAAATTCCATATCCAAACTACTGAAAAAAAAAATTAGAGAAGACACATATGAAGACTTATGTCTATACAGTTAAAGAAAATAAAAAAACCAAACGAAGCTGATGCCACTGCAGCATTTCTTAGCACAATCCTTAGTGAAATGTATAAACACTACGTCTTTTCTTTCATATTAACGTCTGAAAAGGAAAAGCAAAAAAACCTAAATGTCCATATACTGGAGAAAAAAAAAAAAAAAGCAGAGGTCCGGAATTCTTGTAAAAACTGCTGAGCAAACTCTTCCATTTCTCTCGAGAGGGTCATTGCTGCGATAGGGAGTATCTCAACACTTGTGCTTCATGGCAAGCTAAGGAGAAAGAGGGATGGCAAAGTTAAGCATTGTTAGCACTGGGGAGAACTCACCGCGCTGCTCCCCTCCCCAAATCCATGATGAGAGGCAGCACCGAGGTTTTACTCGCTGTGGCGGATTGCCATATTATTCCCAGTGGCATCTAGTGGATGTGCAACATTTTCTCGAAGAGCCCACAGAGCACTGCCTCTGTTATTCCTCCTTAACAGTGGTTTCCTTGGTGTTCCGTGTCCTGCAGGGGGAGTGCACTATGCGGCTTTCCCACCCTCCACTGAAGGGGCAGCCAAGGGCACAGGCAGAAGGAGGGACTGACCTAGGAACAGGTAGGAGTAGAACCCAGGTCTCTGTGCTGCTGGGTTACTAGTTATTCAGAAAGACCAACACTCCTCAAATATAAGTATTTACTGGTATCTTATTAAGTATTAAAAATCAACTGTAGAAAAACAATTGGCATTAATCCACTCATTAATCCAGCCTGGACCTCCAACCAAGTTCGAAAGCTCTTGACGATGAAGTAGTGTTACTGACGAGATGCTGAACAAGAGACCGAAACCAGACCTCCATTTACCACTCCTCCTGCTGGTATTCGAGAAATAGTTGGCTTGCTGAAATGTTTGACCTTCATGATGGGAACGCTAATACCACTGTGTCATTCAGTAACTTCCCAAGCCCAGCTAGAGCCCATGATGATATACTGAAGGCAACACAGGCAGGTATGGAACATTAAGTTAAATCTGACTTTGCTTTTCTTAGATCCTTTCCAAGGAGCCCATACCCTGAGATGACCCTGAAGGCAGAGCTGAGCCTGAACTGTAATTCCTGACGTGTCCAGCCTCTGGCATTAGGGAGGGGATTGGGACTGGGAGTAGGAGACAGGTTCTGTCACTCAGAATGGTTTGGAGCAAGTAGCCGGTGGTTCTCTATGGGCAACAGCTCTGTAGAAAGCCTTGTCTGCTTCACGACCAAGTTCTTGGTCCTTAAAGAATGCTCCAGAGAGCCCTCTGATTCCACACAGTGGCAGTGGCCATCTTCTGGGCAGTGTCAATGACTCATCTCTCCTGTATAACCCAGGGCCTTCGGGTCCACCTTCCCTTTCCTTGATGTCTTCAAGAACAAAGTCATAACCCGGTGGCTGCCACCTCAGACCACCTGCGAGAGCAGCAGACACTTCCTCTGCAGCTGCGGCACCAAGCCAGGTCAGGATGGGATGGAGGGGGGATGTGTGGACCTAGCCCTCGGGCTGCTAAACTCAGCTCTCCTGGAAGAGCTCCCCATGCCTCTGCCTGGGGAAGGCAGCCTCAGTGAGACCTCTGCAGACCCTCTGCGGGGCGGACACCAGGACTGTCGGACGGTGTGTGTGAGCGTGCTCCCGATGCTGCCGGGCTAAGCGCTGTGTGTTTTTGCTCAGAAAGGTGGAGTGGCTAAGGACTCCTGACCCCGGAGAGTTTATGGTCCACAGACATGTGGGGTGTCTGGCCTGTTCCAGGGCCCTGTCCCCCGCAGTCCCTCCGCTGTAGGGACTCCACTTCTTGCTCCGTCTCCAGTTTTAATACATTATTCAGCAACGTGGACCATTCCAATCAACACAGAGCTGTTAAGTGTTGTGCATAATGAATACCCAACATAAATATTTGATCAGCGCTGCTGTCCTGTTATTCATGGAGCTGTTAACCTTCAGCTAATGGGCTCATGCCAATTCACCCACAGTCATTAATTTTCAACAACAACTGTACCACTGCTCGCACCAGGCCCTGGTTACTGCTACCGTGGGTCTTGGATTGCCCTGAACGGAGCCCCTGCCAGGTGGGGCCGTGGCCAGCTCAGCATCGCAGAAGTATGATGGGACTGGATCCTTAATATTTAAAGTATCTTTGCAGAAAGTGGCATCATTTCCACGCTACCTAAGGTGTTTTTGTTCTTGCTGTTGTTTTTTAAAATTCTCTGGGAGTGAGAAGTTTTGGAATATGGAAGGCAGGGTGTTGCTGCTCCTCTTCTCCAAATTTGCTGCATGACCTTGAGCCCTAAACTCAGAACTGCTCCATACCTCCATCTTGTCATGTTTATAAATATCCTCTCTAACTCAAATGCTTATGGATCAGTTTAGATGTCAGAGTTCTTACAGAAGAGGAGATAAAAATTTCCTTTGGGTGTATTTTGTTTTCTTACTATCTCATGGAAAGCTTTCTCTTTCAAAGCTGTGTAAATGACTCCCTCTAAACAGTAATAAATTATTACTCATATGGGGGGAATTTTAAGAGGCCTGGACTCTTGAGGTCCCTTCTGGTTCAGGGACCCAAAGGAAGCGGGTGACTATAGTAGGGACAGAGGCAGCCACTCCCTGCTGGTGAGAGAAATGCCACTTACTCCCCTCTCCCCCTGCAAGCACGAGCTTGTACAGAACAGGGCAGCTCAGTGCTCCTTCCTCTGAGAACTGTCATCTGAGGCTGCCTGGGTGTGGGTGCTGCCTTCGCCTGTGGGCTCACTGCCTGGGGCGGGTGTCCGAGCACGGCATACATGGCAGCGTTTAGCTTTCTGGGGCAGTGGAGAGTGAGCAGGCCCATTCTGGGGCTGCGCTGTACTTCCCTAAGGGCTGAGACCGGGCCAAGCCCACAGCTCAGGAAGGAACCACGCTTCCTCAAGGAGGCCGAATAGAGCTGGGGGTGCAGGAACACCCCCAGTGCAGGAACATTTTCTGTCTGCTCTCCTGGAGATGAGCACCCAGGTATCTTGGTGGTGGGGCTGTGTGAAGGTGGTCCACTCACTGATGTACCTGGGTCATTGCAGGAGTCCTGGGAAAAGTCAGAAAGATCCTTTTGACTGCAGTGTAGGAAAGTGTGCCATAGTCAATCGGGGAACACGGAGGAGCCATCCCCTGGTTTTGCTGTGGTCTGCGAAGGGTGCTGGCACATACCCGCTGTCTCAGCCCGGAAACACAGCCCACTATGAATCAACACAGCTGCTTGTCTGGGGCAGGGGTGGAAAGCTGGCTTCTGCCTCTGAACGCTGTCCTCACCAGCAGGTCTGGTGGAGGCTTGGCTGGGGAAATGACACCTTCACGGTCAGGCCATGCCAGTGGGTTTAGATCTGGAGTCCTATAGTCCCTGGGAAAAAGCCACACCTTAACTAAAGAGGTCACTCTCCTTGTGAGAATGCTGCCAATGCTGGTGCTTCACAAGCATACATCCCAATTTTAGAAAACCACGTCTGGCCAGGACAGTGTCTAGCTCCTGCTCCCTCACATGCACTAATAGACACCAGCAACCCCTTCACCTCCCTCTTAGAACACCCACAGGCAGGGAAGCCAAAACCAGGGCAGACTGCCCCCCTCTACCCTCCATCTCTCCTGGAAATAGGCTGCTGGCTGGCACCAATCCTCCCAGAGGTCAAGGCCAGAGGCCCCTTGCCTCTGGTGGCCTAATCAGTTTCTGCTCTGACAGGCCCTGTTTCAAGGGTTGTTCTGTGTTTAGAAAGTATTGAATTAATAGAAGCCCTGCCCACCCCACTTTGGGGGGCATAAAATCTTCATCTCCAAGCCCTCCCCATCCCTTTGTTGGGGTCCTCAATCACATTTCTCCACCCCCCTACAGTGCTCGTTGTAGGATGGTATAAGGCAGGTTCAACAGAATCATTTTCATGGAAATTATTATCGCCAGTATTAATTCAGACTTGTATATGTCAGGTATTGTGATCATAGATTTATAGGTTTGAATTCATTCAATTCTCTCAATGCCCTAGGAGACGCCAACTGTTATTAATTATCCTTATTTTACTGATGAGGAAACTGGGGCTTAGAGAAATTAGGCACTTGCCCAAGGTCACTGGGATGGTAAATCAAACACAAGATGCTAACCACACCAGACTGCCTTCCCACGCACCCAGCACACTTGGCCACAACATCAGGGAAATAGGGCAACTGGGGCCAAGAATCATGGTCATCTGGTCAGGTTATCCACCCCAGTGTTTGTACAACCGCCTCCGAGGGGGACGCCCACATGGGTGACCTCCAGGTATTGTCTACTCCGCCTTAGGAAGAACGATTTCACAGACTTCCTTGGTAACCCAGCTCATGATCTCATCATTCACCTAAAGTCTGGTTTTAGCAGAATCTTATCAGTGCACTGCTGAATGCTCTATTTTGTATGGCAAGGTTCAAACTGCCTGTACTATTACCCACCCCCCAAGACTTGAAGATAATTAAAAAATAACTCCCTTTAGCCTTCCCTTCCCCAAATCAACACTTCGAATGTTTCTCCAGACTTCCACTACCGCCACTCCGCCAATCACAACATTTGCTGTGGTTATAAATGAAGCCAGGGTGGGAATTCTAGTGTTCCCATCTCATCCTTATTTCTGTCTCACAAAGGCTGGAGAAGGAACCTTAAATATGTACCTTATGAAATCTTAAGTCTGAGCTCCCTCTTTCCATGACATGCGGTGAGCAAGGGTCTGCCCTCGAGCAGGGCCAACTGTGTTTTCAGCCAGATCTGGCCAGGTCTTCTCCAGGGAAGCCCACATGGGCCCTGGAGGCAGGGGTATGATAAGACCCCAAGAGGACAGAGAGCTGATGACACAAGGAGACAGATCTGGGTAACAGGGGCAGGACAGGAAGGCAGGAAGCATCCCCTGGGGGTTCGGATCCACAGTTCGCCCTGGGAATGAACCCCTGGGAGAGGCCAGCTAGACTCAGCTAGGGGGACCTTTCTTGTCACTTTTCAGGTGGTTCTATTCTCGCTTCTTCAGCAGAGCTGGGATTTTCTGTTGAAGTAAGTTAACTTTTTCCCCAAAGGTCACCTGAAAAGCCTATCTGGAAGGCCGGATTGTGAGTCAGAGATGCCAACAGTTATCAGCAGGGGTTGTTCCTGGAAACCTAAATTCCAGTCCCTAGCCAGACAACTGCCCTCTGACCTGAAGCACAAGATCAGTCGTAAATCGTCTTTATCACCTAACAGGGCCGCTCTTTCCTTTGGTTTGCAACTGCCTCAGAGAGCTGGCTGCCAATAAAAACTACCCTTTCCCCTGCTGAAAGGCACATTCTTCAGGAGCGTGTGAAAGTGCACGTGTGTGCCTGTGGTCACGTGGGAAATGCCATGACCCGGATTCAGAGCAGGTAGGAGCCCTGTGGGCAGCTCTGCACGAGTCAGGGCAGCCTTCAAGATCCAAGCCCTCTTGCAGAGGGGCAAGCAGCCCTGAGGTACCCTGGGTGTGGGGGACTAGAACTTGCTTTTTATACAGCGAAGAGATAAGAACACAGGATGCTGGGCTCATGACCATGACCGGAAAAGGATGGCAAGGAAAAGTACACAACGACAGACCCAAGTCCTTTTTCAAGCATTGGCCACAGCGGGAGGGATATTCGTGGATCTGACTTCTTCCACCCCCATTCTCTTCCCTGAAACTTGAGCCCTAAAATTCTGGGCAGGAACTAAGGATGGTCGGCATTTCCCAAAGATCCAGATCCATGGTCAGAGAGAGACATTTGCAAGGAAAGAAATGAAGAAATGGGTACATGAAGAAATATTTTATGACTCTGGTACTTACTAAGCAGCAGGATGTATTGGGGGGAGGGGAGGGCTTGATTTTATATCTTCCACTATGGGAAATGCACCGAAAAAAGTTTCTTGGAGCCAAAGCTCCCTGAGCTTCCAGAGTGGAGACCTCCGCGCCCCTGTGGGACCCACCTTGTGTGCAGTCTCCGCGAACTGCTGGGCGCTGTTCTTCATGTCTTCCGTCTTCTCCTCTGCTCGGCCTAACCGCTCCCCGCGCTCGTTCAAGGCCTGGCTGGCTTTCTGTACGGCGCTGGTCACGCTGTCGGCCGCCGAATGGAGGATGCTGTTTCCTGAAGAAGCATAGCAAGAGCATGAGAGGCTGCTGGGGCTGACCTCTGGCAACAGAGCCTGTGAGGGCTGGGCACCTGCAAGGGCAAGGGGGTTCCCTCCAGATTAGCCTCGGGTACCTAGGAATCTGTCAACATTTCTTGGGAGCTTGTTTAACTGGGCATGTGTAGGAAGAGGACCCACGGCCTGCAGGACTCGGGCAAATGCTGATGGCTCTCTCACATCCCTTTCATTAACGTAGCCCTCACGACCATTCTCCTGCCATTGTGTCTGGGGAGGGTCCAAGGGACGGGCTATTTGGATTTAGGACTGGGCTTGCAAAAGCAAATGGAAATCCTGACAAATTTATACAATTAGGCAAGTTCAATGAGATATATTTGGGTCTTACGGAGATATCCTCTTCACCTGAGGTTTAAGTGAAATCCCACCAGAAAAGGGGAGCAGAACTTTTTCTGAGAGAATGCTCTGTATTTCTTTTAACTCCTCCCTTCCATTTTACCCTGTCATCCTTAGAAGCATGGCTTCTTATGAGAAGCTGTGAATCGGTCTCAGAGTTCAGAGGAGATGTGCCAGCCCCCAACCTTGAATCTTGAGCCATGGCTTGGTTGGCTGGGCCTTCTTGGCTCTGATCTCCAGTTTATGAAATATGGGGCCTCAAAACTGCACTTAGCCAGGAGGTAGAAAATGGTGACAGAAACCAGCCTTAGAAGGAACCGAGCATTTCCAGATTCATGAGAATATTGAAAACCACCACATTTCAAAGGATTGTGTATCCCTGAGATCCCATTTGCCAGGATGGAAATACAGAATTCAACAGTAGAGGCATAACCCACTGAGAACAAGCAACTTGCAAAATTATAACCCAAGAAAATTTATAGCTCTATTTTGTTAACATTGAGTGAAAGATAGTTAATAGCATTTTAGGTAATAGCCTTACGTCTTTGAATAAGTTTATTACATCATTTAACTTTGTACTTGAGATGGATGTATCCAGCCATAGACAGCTTTTAATAGAAATGTAATTTCCCTTGGTTTCAGCTTGTAAAGGTTTCTTAATTTCTCCTCTGTGGGAAAAGTCTGTGGTTTGTGGAACAGAATCTCAGGCAAAGAAAGTGCCTGGTGCCTACAAAGGACTTGTAAATTGTTTCCCATTTTTCTTCTTTAGGAATAGATTTTTTTTTTTAAAGATTTTATTTATTTATCTGACAGAGAAAGATCACAAGCAGGCAGAGAGGCAGGCAGAGAGAGAGGAGGAAGCAGGCTCCCTGCTGAGCAGAGAGCCCGATGCGATGCGGGGCTAGATCCCAGGATCCTGAGATCATGACCTGAGCCGAAGGCAGCGGCTTAACCCACTGAGCCACCCAGGCGCCCCTAGGAATAGATTTTAAGGGCTTCTACTATGTGCTAAGGGGAGGAGAATGGGGGTAACTTAGTATTACTCAGTTGTATTAAGCACTGCATGAGCCAAGATAAATCAACACAGATTAATGGGAACTAACAGAGATGAGGCTCTGGAGGAAACTGGTTGAATATAAGGATTGGAATGGAAGGTCTAGGTCTTTAGAACAGATGGAGGAGGAGGAGAAATCTTGGCCCCACTCTTTTTTCACATCATATTCATGACTATGATGATAGCCCATGTTAGACCATTCCCTAAGATGTGAATAGCATTTTGCAATCTTAAGCACCTTGACAAATATCTCATTTGACCGTCACACAAATTCTTCTGAGAAGACTGAGACTAGTTAAGGTTAAGTGGCTTGCACAAGATCATATCCCTAAGGAAGTGGCATGGGCAGCCCTGGAACCTGATTTTCCAATGACTTTTCTTTATTCTGTAGCTTTCTCTTTGCAGGTATGGTGTAGGTTGTGGGAAGCAAGACAAGAAGACAGAATTGTGAGCAGACTAGCGGAGACAGATTTGACAGGTTGTTTCCCAAGGTAATGCCTGACTATTTCTGTCCTTAAGGTATTCCTCTTGGTCAATGAAGAGTTAGTGCCCATGCCATATTGTAAGTCAAGTGGTCTTGGGAAGAAAGAGGCCAGTGGGATGGAATGGGAAGATGGAAAGGACTGGAAGGGGCAAAGGAGTGGGCGGAACACACTAAAATTTTCTCCCTTTCATGCTTCCTTTCACATACCCACAGCTTAGCCACCAGAGGCTAGGGAAAATATGGGGCAGGGAATTTGCGACTTCACAGCCAGGAATAGCTGTATTAAACGAAGGGATTTTAGAATAAGCTACCATAAAATTAGAAGGGTATGTAACTAGGACTTGTCTTTTCCCATCGAAATTGACCCTCATGTCCTCCAAGTTAGATACCTCTGTGTTTTTGGAATAAGCCATATTGTTTCTTGTCATGACTTCCTGAATCTTGTACAAGATATCAGGTAACACTGCATCCAGTTTTATATGATACTGTTTAGCCAATGGGTATTATTACTAAGAGAGAACCAAATGCTGTCTTCAGTATTCGAAGATGACACTGATTACCACAATCAATAGAAAACCCACCTCCAGTTATTTTCAGACATGAGCATGGATTTGAACAAATCCCAGGGCCTTGGTTGAAATGACCTCTCTCTCTTGGTTTCAATTCTAACCAATTTCAGGCTCAGTGAATAAAGTCTTATCATCTTTGTCAAGCTTCAGGTCAACTCCACACCCTCCTTCCCCTCAACTCTGTAAGACCTGTCTATATCCTTCGTAGGCACTTACTCAAGGACATTCATAGGCAACTTTTCTACCTCATTTCTTCACCGGTAGATGATAAATTCCCCAAGGTCACCATTTCATTATATTGGCCATTCCCTAAATCTTGAATCTTCCTCCTCTTTACTCAGGTCTCTTGCTTGCTTACTTCCTTCTCTCTGAGATCTTGCTAAAGCTGCAGTTCCGGGCTTCTATCCTTGACACTCTTCTCTCTCTCATCTATAGACTCTCCATAGATCAATTTACTCAACTCCTGGCATGACTGAATTCCATCTTTCACTAGGTTGTGCTGCTAAGGTCTGGACCTGTATGTTTTCTTACTTGACAACTCCAGTGACCCAAGGTCATCTGGAATTCATTATGTCTAAACCTGACCCCACTGTCTTTCCCTTCATGCCTGCTTTTCCTTTGGGGTCCCCAGCTCAGTGAACAACCCACACTATCTGCCCAGTTCCTCAATTCAGAAATCTGGTGGTCCAGTCTATATCCTCCCTTTTACCCCGTAGAGCTAAAGCTCTTCTTTTACATAGCTCTCTACTTTGTTCTCTTCACCATCTTCACTGTTTCTGCATTGACCTAGTTCCTCCTGCTCTCAGAGTTCTAGCAATAGCCTTTTGTCTAGCTGTCTCCATACCTTTTTTGGGGTTCATCTTCCACACTTTCATACTAAACTTTGAAAAAGGTGAATCTGTTACCATCTCCCCACTCAAAAGATAAAATTGAGACTTTTTTTTTTTAATTGAGACTTCTGCCTTGCTTTTCTCTCAGCTCATCTCTTATGCCTTGTCAAATTACCTATATTTGTACAGATGTGTCAGGTTTCTTTTACTTATATGCCTTTACATTGTTATCTCTGCCTGGAACCCTGCTTCTCATCTTAGCCTTCCTAAAGTGGCTCCATCAGTATCCTTCAAACTCCCTCTTAGGGAACCTTGTCATGTCTAGCCCACCCTATAGCCTGGCTGCTGCTAACACACACATTATCTTGTGTCTATTTCAAATGGTGCACCTACAGGGCACCTGGGTGGCACAGTTGGTTAAGCAACTGATTCTTGATTTTGGCCTAGGTCATGAGCTTGGGGTTATGAGAATGAGTCCCTCACTGGGCTCCATGCTCCGTGGGAAATCTGCTTGAGGTCTCTCCCTTCTTCTCCTTCTGCCCCTCCCCATGCACATACACTCTAAAATAAATAAAAATCTAAAAAAAAAAATCTTACAATGGTGCATTGACTTCATGCATGTAATGTTGGCTATCTAGGGTAAGCTTCTTGAGGGCAGGGACCATGTCTTTTTCATTTCTGTATTCCTGATCCATGGCACAAAGCAGATCATAAATGTTGGTTGAGAGGTAGGAGGTATGTATCATCCTTTCTATGATTTCTTCATGGCTTGGCAGTGGGTTGGACATATAACTGATGCTGTCACAAGATCTGACAAGTTACTAAAATTCTAAACTTGCCAAGTGACTAAGGGATTAGTTTGTGTCTAATGGAGTTAACTATCTCGTTTAGCAATTGTGCCAGGAATTCAGTGGAGTTAAATAAAAAACAAAATGTAGGGGCGCCTGGGTGGCACAGCTGGTTAAGTGACAGACTCTTAGTTTTGGTTCAGGTCATGATCTCAGGGTTGTGAGACTGGGCCCCACGTCAGGCTCTGTGCTCTGCTTGGAGTCTGCTTCAAATTCTTTCTCCCTCTCCCTCTGCCCCTCCTGCTCGTGCTCTTTCTCTCTCTCTCTCCCTTAAGTAAATAAATAAATCTTAAAAAACAAAAACAAAACAAAAAAACCCCAAAATGTAAAAAGGGGAATGCATTTGCTATAGTAAAAGGCAAGGGGAGAAGTTGATAAAGAATGTTGTTACTAGCCTTAAAACAAACTGTAAGTTATAAAAATAACCGACATTAAATAGCTTAATAAATAAATCCAATGTAAAAATAACAGTTTCCTGAACAGTTGCTATGTTTTAGGCACTTACTAAGCCTGCCTCTCACAACCACCTTACGTGATGGGCATTACACGGTCCCACTTCTATCAATGGGAGCACCAACATCAAGAGAGAGGCTTAGCAATGTGCCAAGGATCATGCAGTAAAGAAATAGCACAGCTAAATTTTGAACCCAGGAAGCCCACCTCCAGAGCCAGTTCTCTTCCTCATTGTGTTAAATGGGTTCTCCATAGGAATTTTCTTATATGAGATTAATGACACAATCTGTATTAACTGTGTGGAAGAAGACCTCAGGGCAGTAGTTCCTCAGTCATCCCTTAAAAATCACAATACAAAACAAAATATCCTCTCATTAGAAGTTAAAAAAACTTACTGTAGAAAATTTAGAATATATGTTACTATTGGGGTGCCTGGGTGGCTCAGTGGGTTAAAGCCTCTGCCTTCAGCTCAGGTCATGATTCCAGGGTCCTGGGATCGAGCCCCGCATCGGGCTCTCTGCTCGGCAGGGAGCCCGCTTCCTCCTCTCTCTCTCTCTGCCTGCCTTGCTGCCTACCTGTGATCTCTATCTGTCAAAAAAAAAAAAAAAAAAAAAAAAAGAATATATGTTACTATAAAAAAGTGATAAAATCTGTAATAGTCAATTGCTTAGAGATAAGAACAATTGATATTTATGGTACATTTTATTCTAGTAATTTTTCTGTATATGCTTTTCTAAAACATGGCGGAGACCACACCATATACATTTAGTCCACATTGTATTGTGGACACCACACCATGTCATAAAAAAACTTCTTCAAAAATACTGTTGTATTCTGTAATTTATTTGACTCTTTCCCTGTGAATACTGGGTGTTTCCGAAAGTTTTGCTTTTTGAAATGAGGTGGCAGTTACCTTATTGCATTTACAGACATACACACATAAAGACACAATCTTTATCCACATCTCTGACAATTCCTAGAAATGAAATTGTTGATTCAAAGAACATACACTTTTTTGAGGCTCTCGATGCATGAGGAAAATTGCTTCCCTGAAAGATTCACTCAACTTTCAACATCATTCACAGAAGAGCACACTATGCACCAGGCACGGTTATATTGACAAAAATGGCAGAATGACTTTGAGGGAGAGATTTAACTTCTCTGATCTTCAGTTTTCTCATCGGTCAAATGAGGGTCATGCCATCCAGCTGGTGTGGCTGTTGTGGAAATGAAGGTGAAGAGATATGCCAAGTCCTGTAGGTGGTCAGTGGACGTGAGCCTCTCCACCTCCCTCAGACCACATCTGCCCTCTAGGAACTTTGGAAAAATGGCACAATCCCACCCAATTCTATTGCGTGTCTCTCTCTTGTCTATCCTCTTGGGCTAAGTGTCTTGAGGCTTACAGAAGACACTTCTTAGATATCTTTGTATACCTGCGGTACCTAGCTCAGAGTATTGCTCAGAGAGGCAGCTGAGCACAAACTCACTGTATCAAGGCATGCTTTACTCAAAAGTTGGGGCCCATCATGTTGTGTTGAGTTAAATCTGGAAATACAACAGTCTCCCAAGGCAGATAGAACAATAATTCTCTCTAAATAGACAGGAAGTGTATTAATACCCAAATGTATTCAAGTAGTCTGAGAAGAGCCTGTCAACCCCAGCAAAGAAAGTCAACCGCCTTTTGAATTATAGTCTCTGGAGAGTAGAGACCAGTCTTACTTTATTGTTGTTGCATTTACATCAGTTCCACTCGATATGTGCTTTTAAAAAATAGATATATGCTGGCATCTCTCTCTTTTTTTTATGTTGGCATCTTCTATGTGAAGTGATTGAGTAGACTTTAAAAGCTGTAACTTTGAGATAAAGCAGTAACACTGCATTCAGTCACTGTTTGAAAACATAATTAAAATGAATTTCAGTGTATAGGAAAACAAGGGGAAAAAATAAGGTGTATTGAAAAGCAACAACAGAAGAGAAAGAGGAGGGGAAAGATTTTCAAAAGCACACAGAACACACCAACAGCTCAAATATCAACCTAATTTCCTAAAATTCATGTTGTATCTTGATAATCAAAATTCCTCATTCAATAGCTAGGAAAGCGGCAACTTCAAGAATTTTCACCAGCTACCTCCTCTACCAAATATCTATATCCATATCCATATCTATCTATATTTTTATATCTGTATCTGTAAAGATGATATATATAGATATGTATATTTGAAATGTAAAATACTCATCTTATTTGGAAAAAAGCAGGAAAATCACCTAAAAAAACAAGTTATCAATAAATATATGCCAATCTATACTCAGTTCCGAGTAAACTTGCTCATCTCAAAGCACTGTTTCAAAACTGAATTGTTTTGGGGGTGCCTGGGTGGCTCAGTCAGTTGAGCATCCAACTCTTAGTTTCAGCTCAGGTCATGATCTCAGGATCCTGGGATCAAGCCCCATGTCAGGCTCCCTACTCAGCATGGATTCTGCTTGTCTCCCTCTCTCTCTGCCCTGCCTCCCACTCTCTCTCTAAAATAAAAGTAAATAAAATCTTTTTTTTTAAAGGAATAATTTTAATAATTTTGCTTGGACTACTTCTACTCTATAGTCAATTTACCTAGGGAGGAAGAACTGTACAATAATGCACCATGGACCCAAACTAACTTAAAGGAAAACCAATTATAGAAAAAAAAAATAACATGGATACAATAAACTCACAAAAATTGTCAGGGAGCTCTATTATATTAAATCTGTTAATAGGCAAGGAACACTGGTTACCCTCATAGTGTCTGTCCACAGTGTTTAGTAATAATTTATTCACTGAGTAGCTTAAATAGTCCCTATTCTATTCTTGCTATGGTATAATTATTTTTTAGCAAAGCTATTTTCATGACTGGACATAAAGAACACTTAAGTCTGGTCCAGTATTAGTGACATTCAAATGAACTCTCATGGTCACAATTCTATGGGATTCACCCAAGATGACTTTTCCTTTCCTTTGTTTTGTTTCCAGTCTTCACAGCTCAGGGTCTTTACCACTAGAGGACGTATCAGCAAAAGAAAAGTCACGTGGAAACTAGGTTGCCAGGTCCCTTCTCAGATCTAAAGCCACCTTGAACCACTGAGGGACTCTCCTTCCTGAGAGGAGGGTGCACCTCCATCCCCACTTGCAGTAATTGACCTTACCTGACGGTGATGCTTCCTAGGAGCTTCAGCTTAGGATTGTGACTGGCGCTAAACGGTTTAGAAATGAACATAATTTAAATAATAATGATAATATTAACTTCTCCAAACAGAGTAATTAAATGCAAAGGCCTACCCAGTGAAACAAGTTGGTTCTTAATTCACAGACTCCATTAATTATCTGTGAGCTCGGGTAAATTACGAAGCTCCTTCTCTTTACATCGACTAATCAATACTAACCACACTGCTGCATCTCAATGTTGGGCCACCTTCTAGGATCCCCTAATGGAGATTTTTCCAAAGGTTAAATTTCATTTGTATTTTGTGGAAACGACTAATCAGACAAGTTCTGTTACAAATTCAGGCTACTTTATGTAAAACCTTGCTAAAAGGAAGAGTCCTTAACGCATGCTGGGCAAAGATGCAAGGGCCTATCAGTCACTCACAGCAACAGCTACCATTCACTGAATGTCTCCTATGTGTGGGTGCTGTGGTTAATTGTCAAGGTCCTCAACAGAATATTTTCTATTTTACAGCTCAGGGAGGTGGAGTAGCTTACCCAAGATCACCCAGATCTCGACCCCAAAACTTGAAAAAAAAAATATTTTAAAGAATTGTATATATATTTCAAGTATACAATATGACAATCTGATATACACAATGAAATGATCACTACAGTCAAGCTAATTAACATATCCACCTCAGATTTTTTTCTTCTTTTTTGGTGAGAGCACCTGCAATCCACTTTTAGCAAATTTCTAGTGTTCAATACAGCATTATTAACTATGGTCATCATGCTGTGCATTAGCTCTCTAGACTTATCTATCCTATAGAGCTTCACTTTTGTATCCGGGGACCAATATCTCTCTGTTTCCCTCACCTCCCGGCCTGGGCAAGTGAGACACAGAAAGAAACAAACTGCATGAGCTCGCTTATATAGGAAGCTAAAAAAGTCAAATACGTAGAAGTAGAGAGTTGATCCCAAAGCTTTTGATGACTATGTCAGCATTTCCCAAAGTGGTTCTGTGGTTTAAAAGAATGCACATAGAAAACTCCACTCTATGGTAAAAATGACTTTATGAAGTGCCGATCTAGCTGGTTCCTTTATTGCAGAACTTTGGAAAACCTTTAATATGCTAATGTAAATTGTGAATCAGGAGGAGGTAGGGAGGGAGCAGAAGAGATCTGCCAGCAGAATTTCTGAAAGATACTTATTCACAGGGTCCTTTTGCATGGATTATTTTAGTAGGGTGGATTTCTGCAGAATCTGCTTTGGGAAATGCAATGATAAACTATATTGACTCCTAAGTTAAAGGAGGAAAAATAAATCCAGGCTGTCTTCATCAATTCCGTAACAGATAGACAAGTCATGTAATTACGTTAAAAAGGCGTGCTTTATAGAGAGAGCAGAACAGATATAGCACGCTGAATGGCAGTTCCAGAATTATCTTTTGTCTCAAGTTGGTGGCTAATTTCAGGGACCATGAAACTTGTTTGTTGCCTGCAGCTGGATGACAAAGAAAAATGGACTCAGTGCTCAAGAATACTTTGTAAACCCATAAACTCAAAAGCCTACCTGAAGGAGACCTTGGAGTTATCTATTACTGGCATTACTAAAGGAACAAGAATGGATCCTTTTATCAGGTGAATTTCTTCTGTTGGAGATGTAAAGGTCATTTAGTAGAACCCTGGCCTGTGCCCAAGTCACAGTCATGCCCCATAGCTAAGGACCCAGGAGAAAGCCCAATGCCCTCTCCCTGTCCTTTGGAGTGATGGCTAGAAGCTCACAGTCTCCTCCCAGTGCTTTATTCCAACATTCCCAATGGCAAGAGTCAAATACCTAGGGTTTTATTCAAGTTCCTTTTAGCCCTTAAACTCAAGATATGTAGAGAAATTCACCAGTCCTTTAAATATTCATTCAAACGTGGTCCTTATAGGGATTAAGGAGGGCACTTGCTGTGTGTTGTATGTAAGTAATGAATCACTAAATTCTAACTCCTGAAACTACTCTTACACTATATGTTAACTAACCAGAATTTAAATAAAAACTTGAAACAACGACAAAATAAATTTGGTCCTTATGAACATGTCCTTATAAGAGTTATAGGGCATCAGGAGAATGATTTTAAGAACAAATTCTTTTGGTTAGGTTTTGTTCAGAGAATATTGGACTCTCAGAAAAGTGGCTGGAATGTAACTTCAAAGAGGGAATCCTTGTTCTGAGGTTAAAAAAAACCTAAGGTGGCTCTAAATTTGATAAAATGGATTATGTTCATTCTGTCTTTGCTACTTATGGCAATAAACCAGCTAGGATCTATAGCGGACTGCTTTTGTTAGAGTTGGAAGCCAGTGTCTTTTACTTGGATAACTACAATTTCAAGTCCTGATAGACACAATCTGAAAACCCTCTACAGTGCTACTGGTGAAACTAATTCTTTTCAACATGTGGAATCTGCTGCTTACTTCCTGGGTGACCTTGAACTAATAACTTACCCTCTGTGCTTCAGTCTGTTTCCTTACCTGTCATGGGGGTTGGTCTATTATCTACCTTATAGGGTTGCTGTGAGGAATAAATGAGGTCATGTACAAAGGGAGCACTTAGAACTGTGTCTGGCATGTAGTAGACAGCGAACTTTAACCACTACTGAAGAGAGAAACTTCAGGTATCTGGCACTAAAGGGTCTCTAGCTTGCCTTTCTTCCACTATTCGTCCACCATGAACATACTTAAAGGAACAATCTAGCCTACTGTCAGCCTTGTACTTCCCAATCACCAAGGACTTCCAGAAAAGTAGCTTCCAGCTAACTGTCCTAACACCGCTCACTTGTTCAGTAGCCTACCAAGTCCATTGCTTATTTTAAGTTTCCTCCACTTGGCCACTACACCACAAGGTGACTGACTACTTCTTTTTACAAGCTGCTCTTTCTCTGGGCTTCTATACCAGACTCTTTCTTAATGCCCCCCAGCCCCCACACCAATTACTCCCTGTGACTTGTGTTCCTTGCTTGGTTAGGGGTATGAGGGAAGAAGGTACTAGCTCTGTGGCCTCAGGTAAATTACTTAGTCTCAATGGGCCTATCTTTTCTCATTGGCACAGTGGTGATACAAAGAGTGCTTATTTTTCCTAGACTGTTGTGAAAATTTAATATATACTTAGCATAGTGTTAGTAATGCAGTATGAGCTTAACACACACTGTTATTGGTAATATCTGATTCACTCAACATATTTAATGTTGAATAAACAAGGGCCAGATACTGTCTATACATGCTGCTTCTCAAATTCTACCTTAAATCAGCCCATTCTTTGCCTTCCCACACTCCATCTGACCTTCTCCTCCTGAATTCACTGTATTAGTTCCTGGCCCTTCTGTCCACCCAGTATCCTATGCTCAATCACCTTTAAGTCGAACCTTCTGTCTCATCCCACACACAAGTGTCCACGCAGCCCAGGGCGTTTACCTCAGCAAGGGCTCTCCACTCAGCTCTCCACTCTATTCCAGTCCCCACCAGGCCTTATTGGACCATGCAGTAGCCTAGGTGGTTTTGCGACCACTGGTCTGTCAGTTTTCTAACACATCATCCTCTTTGCTTGTTACTGACCTGATCACACCCCCTCCTTGCTGTGATGCTTTGTGGGCTCATCCATAGTACAATACTATCAACTCAAGTTGATAGTACAAGATTGATAGTACAACTCATAGTACAATACTATCAACTCAAGAGGGGCCCTCCTGATCCTGTGCCAAGCCATTCACTTGGCATCTGCCACTCCCAGAGTCCAATTTCTATCCATTGCCTCGTTGTTTCTTGACAGATTTTAGAAATTCATTAAAGTGTTATCAGTTTTTTACTATAGGTAAAGTAGAATATATCATAAATGAGTTTGGAAAAAAAAATCAATGTGAATAAAAAGCTTACTAAGGAACATCATGTCTAGCTCTGTCCATAAGGGTGTCCAAACACTAGCATGCAACATTTGTACTCAAATGCAAACCCAGCACTTAGATTTTTGTGTCTAACACTGTTTTCTTGTAGAAGAAATCCAAGTTATTTGCAATATAGTGGATTTCATGCCTTGGGGCAAAGAAAACCTGGATAGGCTTGAAGCATTGCCAGATAACAAGGATACCTTCAAAGATGGTAGGGTTAGCGCTAAAAAAAAAAAAAAAAAAAAAAAAGTTCAGAGCAGGTCCTGAAAAAATATAAATAAATAAATAAAGCAGGTCCTACTGGACAAGTTGTGACATTTGGAACATCAACAGTAATGAAACTTTTAACAATGAGGATGATATAATACTTTCATATAACTTTGTGGAAACCATAACTTATTAATATTCATATAAAATGTATAAAAATGAAGTTGAAATACAAAAAA
This sequence comes from Lutra lutra, assembly GCF_902655055.1. Lineage (NCBI taxonomy): Eukaryota > Metazoa > Chordata > Mammalia > Carnivora > Mustelidae > Lutra > Lutra lutra. Next base: position 75,075,422 of record NC_062284.1, read on the forward strand.
ATGTAGTTGGATGCTTAATTTATGGTTCTGATTCCAGGAATAGGCATAGGCCTTTGTACCCTCTGGTTACTCAACCTGTGATACCTTTTTCCTCCCTAACCAACTAGTAATTCATACTCATCAGAGATCACTCCACCTTTCCCAGATTTTCTGCTGCTTTGTTTATTCACTGAAATGTTTTCTTGCCACCTATTTTTTTTGCAACAGGCATAGCAGCAGGCAGGGAACAGAGTAGCAGACATGTTCTGTCCCCCATGTGGCCACCTACCCGATCCTGACCCTATGCCAGGCAAAGAGCTTATCATCTAGAAACAAGAGGCAGATTATGTATAGGTTCTGTATAGGTTCAAACAATATGTATATAAGGTATCTATTTTACGTGCACACACACACAATTTAAAAATTTCTGGGCAGTTACCAAATGATGTGCTATGCTAGTGAAATCAAGGGGAGGGGGACTGACTCAGCATCAGGGGGGAGATCTGTCTAAGGAGGCAATGTTTAAGCTGGGGTGTGAAGAGACAAGCTGGGGCAAAGTCCATGTGCAAAGCCTTCTTTGGAAAGAGGAAAGAGGAAAGGAAAGAGGAAAAAGGAAAAAAGGAAAGAGGAAAAAACTTCTGTCCCTGGGAATCAAATGTGTGACTACAGAAGGGGGAGGGTAGAGTGAGAAGAGACTAGAGGGAGAAGCAGGTGCAACTAGAAGTCACTGAAGCATATTTTTAAAATTTTTTTGACGATTTTATTTACTTATTTGAGAGAGAGCTCTCAAAGAGGAGGGGAGGAGCAGAGGGAGAGGGATAAACAGATTCCATGATGAATATGGAGCCTAACATGGGGCTCCATCCTAAGACCCTGAGATCATGACCTGAGCCAAACCCAAGAGTTGGATGCTTCACCAACTAGCCAGCCAGATGCCCCACCACTGCAGCATTTTTAAATAAGAGTCACCTGGACTGAGATCATTTTTGAAATTCTTACTCTGGCTATTGTTTGGGAACAGAAGCAAGAGGGAAAAGAGAATGAGCAGTTGAGAAGCTATTGCAGTAACCCAAGTAAAAGATAATGGTGGCTTGTACTAGAATGATGTCAGCAGAGATGAGAGAAGTGGAAAGATTTAAGATCTATACTGATGCCTGAATATAGGAGACGAAGGAAAAAGAAGAAGAGTGAGCTAATCCCAGGCTTTTGACTTGAGCACAAGGGCAAACAGCGGTGCAATTTACAAGACAGAAAAATCTGTCAGAAGAACAAACTTCATTTGAGGGTGGGCAGACATGAGAATCAAGTATTTCATTTTGGAGAGTGTTATGCTTAAGTGGCCTGTGAGACATCCAAGGGAAGTCAATAAGGCAAACAGGTATTTCAGCATGAAGTTCTGCAGAGAAGTCTGGGATGGAGATAAAATTTCTAAGTCATCGGCATAGAAAGAGAATGGCAATGGGTAAGCTTACCTTAGAAGCAGTGTTAAAGAGAGAGAGGAAAAGGGTTTGCAGATTCTACCTATAGCCTAAACTAAACATAAAGGTGCCTACAAAGGACACTGAGGTGAGATGGCCCGAGAGCAGAAAAACCAAGGTGAATTTGGCACAGTGGAAATTAAGTCAGGCCAATACATCAGAAAGGTGGCTCCAAGGATCCCAAGATTATTCACTGGGAAAAGAAGAGTCTTCGTCTGTGGGGACTGGGACAACTGGATGTCCACATGTGAAAGAATGACGTTAGACCCTACCTCACACCATACAATTTAAATTCAAAATGGATCAAAGACCTAAACACAAGAGCTAAACTAAAAATCTCTTAGAGAAAACACAGGCATAAATTACGACCTTAGATTAGGCAATGGTTTCTTAGATGTAACACTGAAATCACAAGCAACAAGAGTAGATAAGTTGGACTTCATTAAGATTCAAAAGAAGGTTGTGCTCCCTACTCCATGCTTCCCTAGCACTTTGTTCATGTCTCTATTCCTATATTAACACATTATAATTACTGACTTAATGGTCTGTTTAATCAAGCAGAATTTTAATTTCTTACATATCCTTGACTGTCTCCTCCCCATTTCTATACTTGGTGCTGAGGAGAGTACCAGACCCATATACCATATGTATTATGTGGCTAGATAGAGCTACTGTATGAAAACAAACACATTGTTATAAATAGGAAATAAGAATATAAAAGGTGGAAAATATGGAGAAAACTCATCAAGGAGAAAGAGTGCACCAAGGTTAATTTATTAACATGGGATGGAAAATTAAATGATTTTGAGTTAAGACAATAAAAGAATGTTTTGAGGCTCTAAGAGTAAAGAATGAGGTCTGAGTTTGAATATCCTTCACAGTTAGCAAAAATGAATTTATAGTGCTCTTTAAGAAAATATATATGCTACATTAGTGTGTGTCCAGCCCAAATTGGTCCTTAGAGATGTTTTACTTCTAATTCAAACTGCGTCTCAAACCTATTGTTAAGTGATTAGGCTCTTTGGGAATTTAGCATAACTTCCTCACATAAAACATGCAAATATCCCACTGCCTTATATTGGAAAACAACTTAGGGATCATCTAATTCCCTGGAAAGAAAAGTGTGGTCCGAGGGTCAAGTGAAAGGAATTGCCTAATGTTACATCCCAGTGATAGCACAGCTGGCCCTGGAAGTCACTTTTGTGGACTTGAAGCTCAGTGAGGTTTTAACTGTCTTTACCGTTTAAGAAACACATGTAGAAACTAAGAATCTCGTAACTGATCTCTTTAAAACAATCCACACTGTCCCCTTTGGAAAGCGTTACCCTTATATTCTGGAGAAATTCACTACAGCGAGTATGCACACATACACCAGTCTGTCACTTCAGCACATGATATTTCTCAACTTTTATTAGTTCACAATAATAAAATCCAAGGGAAAAATCATAGTCTTCACAGAAAAGTGTATATATACTACCAGGGATATCTTACATGGCCAACTGATGGGGTGTAAAAAGACTAAAGGATTGCGAAGAAGACTTTCAATTACTGAATGCTCTTCTGTCTTGACAGTTTCGTCTATGAAGTGGCAATGTGACTAGCACCCAGAGAGGTGCAGGAGACTTCTTGTCTTGAGCAGGAGAAATGAGACAGATGAACTTCCACAGAAAAAGATAATATTGCTGCTAAATTCCAGGTGAAATATGCTAAATATAACAAAAATCTGTTATAGTCACCGAGGTCACTTTAGACTCGGTCATTATTGCTATAGTTAAATCCTATTATTTAGGAGATAATAAAGAGAATAAAGTCAGTGTCAGTTACGCTTCAGACACTGTCATCAAAAGCAACAGAATTCAGCACACAGTTCATTGGACTACAGCTTTTCTTTCTGGTTCTGTCCCATGATGGTACCTGCTCAGACTTGAGAGTCATGTAATTTGTCTTAATTTGGTGAATGCAAAACTGAGACTCTCACCTCACAGACAGACTGGTGATGAATGAGCAGCTATGGTAACTCATGTCAAGTGAAATTTCTGTGCAGGCTGATAGTCATAGCAGAATTTTTTACCATCTCTGTGGTATCACACATAATTCTGAAATTGACGTGAAGTCCCAATGGGTTTCCTGACTATTCATTAGTCACTCTATAATCTTAATGTAATTTGGTTGATTACTAATGAATTCCTATGACATATTTTACTTTCTAAGAAGGATAACCTGAGAAGTGCCACTTGGTCATTAAAATCCACTACAATTATCATCAACCAAATCAAATTACTACCAATTACATAGAGAGGAGTTGATCCACACTGCATCTTTTTTTTTTACTGAAGTATATTTGAAACACAAATGTTATCGTAGTTTCAGGTATACAACACAGTGATTTGACAGTTCTATATATTACTCAACACTCACCACAATAATATGGTCCCCATCCATTACCATGCAACGATATTATGAAACACAAACATCTTTAATTCATATTAACCAGATACAAACAGAAGGAAAGAATGCTCAATCAACTGTAGGCCTGGATGTCCATTATCAAGGTTATAAATGCAACTATTATCATCAGGGGCTATAATTTGCTAAGAGCCTACTATGTGCCAGGAACTGTGCTAAATGCTTTATATCTACTCTTCTATCCATCCTAATGTATACCCTTAAGATACATACTATTATTCCTCTCCTAAAACTGATGAAATCCAGAAACTCACCTAGGATTATACTGCTAGTCCATTACAGAATTTTAATTTGAAATTCAAGTCTAGTGGACTACAAAATCACTATTCTTTTCAGTATCATGAGAGTTTCTGAATGGTACACCTTGTGAGGTGAAGTGTACCAAGAGTGGATTTGCATTTGTCCCAGCCTCATGTTGCTACATTATACACAGGATATGAGAATGGCATTCACACGCTGTTTTCTTCTACTTGATGTCTCTCCTATCCAACAGCTTGATAACTAAGCCAGAGTTTCTCCTCCGGTAACTGGGTAATGATGCCCTGAGGCTGGATGAGGTATTCACTCTATGCTTCCCATAGCACCATTTGCATTTCTCTAATGAAGCATTTATTGTAAGGCACCAAAGTTATTTGTCTACTTATTTGTGTACCTCACTAAACTGGGAGCTTTTTGATCACAGGGGAAGTTCCTGTATTTTTCAGCATCTCCAGGCATGATAGTGGGTGTTCAATAGATGCTTGCTGAAGGAATAGTAAATTGATAAAGAATGGAAGATGTTTTTAATTTTATAAAGATGTGATGAAGTCATGATTTATGCCTAAAACCTTATTTGCACTGGCATTCATCTTGGGTTGTGCTATTCTGATTAGCACATGGAAAGGATCAACTTCTGGACATATTGAAATAAAATTTCAATTACACAGTATCTTTCTAAATTGTTGGGGATTAAAAAAAATTCTGTCAAAGACATAAACATGCCTAAAATGCAAGTTCAGGATGTTTAATTAATGTGGAAAAATATACTTTCTATAGAAATAGCACTATTTCCAAAATTATTTTGATGATTCTGGTGGGAAAGAGATGACACATGAAGTGAGTGATAACCAAAACAGATTTTGCTTCTTCCTGTGTTTACTCTATTTAGGATATGAAGGAAGGCATGTTTTCCACACCTCCTCTGTTTAAATACCACACTTTTAAAAGGGATTAAGCATTGAAAACTCTTATAGAAGAATAAACTTTTAGTATATTTCATCCCTAGAAACGTTAACAGAATCACATATAAAATATGAAGAGTTCTGTCAGTTTAAAAATATTCTGTATTTTATTCGTTGGGTTTTTCAACTAGCATTATAAGCCATATACAATCCTTGTTATGGAAGGATCCATATATATATATATTTTTTTTTTAAATTAATTAATTTTTTCCCCTCAAAACCACATTTTATTCCCACATAGCAAATCTCAAAATAATAGACTTCTTGAGAAGGCTTTAAGAAGAGAAGTCCTTATAGTTCTATTAGGGAAGCCAAAAGTTAAAGTCTTATCAACAATATTATATTTTTAAAAGATTTTATTTATTCATTTGAGAGAGAGAGATAGAGAGAGAATGAACTGGGGGAGAGGCAGAGGGAGAGGGAGAAGGAGGCTCCCCACTGAGCCATGAGCCTGATGTGGGGCTTGATCCCAGGACCCCACGATCATGACCTGAGCTGAAGGCAGGCATTTAACCATCTGAGCCACCCAGGCACTGCAGGACCTTATTTATTAAGAAATGAATAATCCGGACACTTTTAAGGTATGTGACTCTTATGTAAGTGAGTAATACAGATGCTAATGCTCCTTGGAATTTATAGGGGGGAAGAAACAACATGGTGCTAAAGAAATGATGATGAGGTTGAGGTGGGACTGATGAAAGGAAGGTGACCAGTGATTAGACTATTGTAAATATTCCAGGAAAAGTTGACAAACATCCCAGCTGCAATGATAAAGATTGGAATAAAAAAGCTAAGGGAGCATCTTAGCTTAGGATAAGGGGAAAGGGCCCAAGATCGCTTATTTGCAGAAAACGTACCATGGATTTCTAAAGAGAAAAAGCCGTCTTGATCAAAGATCAAGTTCAATGTACCTGGTTTGAAATTATGAAATTCAAAAAATGATTCTTGAGAGTTTTCTTCCGTGATATGAACAAAGGGTCTAGCAGAAGTAATGATAGGTGTTCACAAAACCGTGTTTCATTTTTCTTCTTCCTGGATACATAGAAAGTATCTATCTTCCAGCCTTCCTTGTAGTTAGTTTGGTAATAGGGCCAGTGGGCTATAAGCAGAAGCAATGAGTGTCACTTCTGGGCTGAATTAATGAGAAGCCCCTGGGTGGCCTTTCAGCTCTCTTTTCCCCTATGGAATTTGACTCCAGAAGGTGCCTTTTGAGATGGTGGATCAACAAAATACAAGCAAATTGGGTCCCTGAGTCACCAGTTAGAAACTGCCCTAGAGAAGCACTGAATTCACAGACTTTGCTGGAGAAATAGTGTCTTATTTGTTAAGCCACTGAGATTGAGGTATTTTTGTTTTTGCAGCAAAACTGAGTGTTGTTCTGATTAATAAAAGGGGTGATGTTCACATATGCAACCCATTCTGAGGAAAGTACCCAGATTTAGAAGTCCTTGAAAGTGTTTTATTAAACTAAAATAATCAAATCAATTATATTATTTTTGTGTATGAAGGTGGGAGGAGTGGAATTCATAAATGCATTTCATAAGCACATACTGAATGAAGTCAGCCACTTTAAGAGTTTTCAATACTGTTTTAGAAGAAAGATAAACAGGGTATTTATCTTAGCTCAGGGGGCTATGACAACAATACCATAAACTGGGTGGCTAAACAACAGAAATTGATTTCTCAGAGTTCTGGAGGTTGGGAATCCTGAATCAGGGTGTCGGTCTGGTTGGGTTCTGGTGAGAGTTTGCTCCTTGGGAAGCAAATGGTCTTCTTTTGCTATGTCCTCACATGGCAGAGAGCAGAGAGAGGAAGAAAACTCTTTTCTGAGAGGGACACTACTCCCATCACAAAGTCTCTATTCTTATGATCTAATAACCTCCCAAAGTCCCCGCTTCCTCAGCTAATCCCACTGGAGTTTGAGGTTTCAGCATGAGTCATGGGGGATACCAGCATGCAGTCCATACCATTATCTAATTAAAAAACACTAACTTCTATTTTTAGAAAGTTCTTTTATTGCCAGTTCTACACTAAGAACAAAAAAGGGGATGCTATTGAAAAATAAGCATTAACAAACCTAACTTATGGTTTAAAATGTAAAAGCAAAGACTTTACAGATTAATATACTAACATAAATACTGTTATTAAAATCTCATTTTCTGCTTTGAACATGTAACTGTAGCTGCTCTCAGTAACGTTATCCCTAGTGTCATTTTCTCTCTTGTACAGCGTGGATGCAAATACCCATTTTCTACTTGCCTCCTAATTAAAAGTGTACCTGCTGTTAAGTTATAAAAAATGGCAGTTAGGTAAGAAATATTGTATTGCACAAGTGAGACCGTATATTGCAATCACCCTGACCTTTAGGGGGTCTAGAAACATGAGCAGAGAAGTGGGACACTGACTGTCACTCCTCTCTTCACTGTCACCCGAGAAAGCCCGCAGCAATGCCCTTGCATACCCTTTAGTGAGTGACATCCTTGAATATATGTACGAAGTCATATCTAGACTTTGATCCTTAATAATCTTTAATAAGATTATTGGTAACATGTCTTTAATATTGGTACTATTCAATTCAATACAGAAAGTGGCTCTGTAAACTTGAAATATTTATTTTGCACTGAAGATGTGCTCAAAATACCAAAGATCAATAACATCTGAAAACTCACAACTCAGAAGTGAAAATCAATACCCAGTCAAAAGGGTATCTGTTGACAGACACACTAAGGTTTCCTTATATTAATTTCTGCAATAGGGAAGTAGGGTGGGAAGTATGGAGAAAGGTCAATAAGTGAAAAGGAAAGATGAATGGAGAAAAGTAGTTTTCTTAATTCTTTAAATCTTCAGAAAAAAAATATCTAGCTTCAAGTCAAATCTTACGAGTCTAATTAAGCACTTTCACTGCAGGAAGAAGCTATAATTAAAGCTTTACCTTATATGGCTTACTGACTTGCAGCTGCAAAGCTGAATGTTTTAACATGTCATCATATTGGCATTAGTTTGACAAAATGTAGTAATCATTTCCTCTTGTGGATTAGAAGATATCAAGAACATGCATATTTTAATTCATATGTTAGCTGATATGGACATAATTATTAAAGGTTACAGGGAATATATGGCATTGCAATTTTTTCTATCCCTTTTTAGGTAATTGATGCTTTGCTTACTTTGAATAAAAGTCTCTTGACACAAATGATCTAAAACAAGGAGTTGAAACAGCAGGGAAGCTGTAAAATAGGAAAAAAATCCTAAAGCTCTGGAGAACATAAAAAAAAAAAATTGGTACTTTTTCTTTTTTTTTTTTTAAATTTTTTTGAGAGAGAGAGAGAGAGAGAGTACACATGAGTGGGGCAGGGAGAGGGCAAGAAAGAATCTTAAGCAGTTCCACACCCAGCATGGAGCCAGATGCGGAGCTCAATCCCAGGACCCTGAGATCATGACCTGAGCTGAAATCAAAAGTTGGATACTTAACTGACTGAGCTACCCAGATGGCCCCCACCATAAATTTAGTATTCCTAAAGATAAAAAGCAGCCTGAGAACTACCTAAATCTGAGAGTCACCAGACCCTTATAAATTTGAATAATTAAAAAGTTTTATGCAAAAAATTATTGAAATTTATGCTTTTCTAGGAAACTAGACTACTACCTTTCTTAGTTTAAGTTCAGGAACAGATGCATATCCATTACGTCAAGTCTGACATTTTATCACTAACTATACCTTCTAATGGCGTAATCACATGTGAATTATCTCACACATATATGTTAGTTAAAAGCAAGAACAAGAGGCAGCCCAAGGTTATTCCGTGGTTTTGGGAGTGGTGGGCAGGAGTTGCTGTGTGAACAGATTCCAAGTGTCAGTCCCCAGGACTTCGGGGCTGAGTCCAAGTAGAGTCCCTACCAGCACAGTCACCCAGAGCTCTCCACCGGGACTTGTGCTCATCTCAGGGAGGGCTAGTACAGAAATTATCTGTAAAATTAAGTACTAACAAATAAGTAGGAAACATATTGCTATTAATTGAAGAGGTCTAGGCTACTGCTCTAATGTGACCAGCTGTCCATTAGCATCTTTACCCTGGACTACCCTACCCTCAGTAGGGTCTGCCAGAAAGACTGGGTTATCTCTAAGGAGTGCAGGTGTTAGAGATGAGCCAGTGGATTTAGAGTGTCTGGAAATAGGAACTAGGGAGGAAGAGCAACAGCTAATATCTCTTGGAGTTTGGCAACCAAAAATAATCTTTTCTTTCTTGTTAAATTCTGACCAAAGATCTGGATTCAATTTCCTAGCTGAGAGCTTCACTGGCTTTTAAATGAGGATCACACATATTTGTTGTGGTTTGTAGTCATGGAATTGAGCTGGATGTTTGCAAAACTGGTGAGTTTGGCTGCTCCAAGAAACTGGAAATCTGCTGTGTTTCCAGACTCCGCCTTACCACTCACATGGCAAACACACCCATTGAGCCCCACAACTCCTGAAAACAGAGATCCTAATGCCCAGAGGACATCTATTCTTTTGCCATCACTCTCTGGCAAATGACAACCAAGGAGGTGCCTTTCTCAGGGAGTGTCACTAGGCGCTCCATGTTGTAGTGGTCTGTCATCTTCATCCGTCTCTCTCAGTGGCTGTCCTCATGGACTCCATCCTTGGGAGAAGACTTGAGAAGATCACCAAATGCTGCTGGAGGTCAGCAGCACTGCTGCTTGGCAGTGGCCAAGTACCAACCTGTCCTGCTTGACCTTAACTCTTTAAAAGCTGAATTTGGTGGGGCACCTGGGTGCCTGAGTTGGTTAAGTGTCTGCCTTTGGCTCAAGTCATGATCTCGAGGTCCTGGGATTGAGCCCTGTGTTGGTTTCCTTGTTCAGCGGGGAGTTTTCTTCTCCCTCTCCTCCCTATTCAGGCTCTCTCTCGCTATCTCTGTCTTTCAAATAAATAAGTAAAATATTAAAAGAAAAAGATAAAAGCTGAATTTGCCTGACTAAACCTGTATCAGGAAAAGCTTTTGTCTTTGTGTCATCATTTTTATTTTTATTTTATTTTATTTTTTAAAGATTATTTATTTATTTATTTATTTGACAGAGAGATCACAAGCAGGCAGAGAGGCAGGCAGAGAGAGGAGGAAGCAGGCTCCCTGCCGAGCAGAGAGCCCGATGTGGGGCTCGATCCCAGGACTCCGAGATCATGACCTGAGCCGAAGGCAGCTGCTTAACCCACTGAGCCACCCAGGCGCCCCTGTGTCATCATTTTTAAAGATGTGAAGATGTAAGAAACAAAACTTATCTGTAGGATGGATTTTTAGAAAGTAAAGTTACTAAAAACTGAAGGTAAAACAAAAAGGCCAGCATCCTTGAGGGCCCCTCTATGTCTTATTATTAAGTACCTAGCATCTAATTCCTCCTAGAAGTGTACTGAGGGGGAATAAGTGAGTTTGAGCATAAACACATGCATGAACAACTCACATGCCCTCCCTTAGTTCCTACTACTTCTTTCCCATTTTAACATTCCCAACAGATTTAAGAACTGATGCTTTCTATAGGCTGAGGTGAAAAGTCAGTCCAAAGAAGATGAAACAACAAAAAAAACTAACAAGAAAAGAAAAAGATAGTCCTGATCATCCAAGTCCAACAGGCCTCGAAAATAAAGACTGAAAACATTACAGATATCTCTCTTCTCAACTGGGCACCTGGCCAAGCAACCCCCCCCAGGGACTTGAGCTCTGTGATTATGAGGGAAAGTTGCATTGTCTATCCCTGTCGGCCCTCCTTCTGTTCTGTTCTCTAATTTTAGACCCCTTGGCCTAGACAGCATCTCTTCACAAAAGAATCAGCAGCAAGCCCTAAATCTGCCATTTCCTACACTAAGGGAAAGGAGTGGGATTCCTCATCATCTCATTGTAGGTTAATAGCTTTTTATATAATCACAACATTAATGCAAGATGGGCAGCAAATCATTACTCATTTCCAATTATATTACACTGTATATTTTTAAAGTACATGAAAGCCTATATTAAATGTACCTAAAAATGCTGTTTCTGATCAGTTAAAGACTTACAGGAAACTATCACTCTAGGGCAGGAGTCAGCAAACTGTTTCTGGAAAGGAGCAAATAATAAATATTTTAGGCTTTTTGAGCCATAATGTCTGTGACAAAGCTACTCAACTCTGACTTTGTAGCACAAAAGCAGCCTTAGGCAAAGTATAAAAGAATGAGAGTGGTTGTGTTTCAATAAAACTTTATTTAAAAAAATGGATATGGCCTGAGGGCTGCAGTTTGTGGACCTCTGCTCTAGGGTCATAACTAATAAGTTATCACAACTAGCTGGTACCTGCACACAACAAATTTATTCAACCATGGTGTTGGTCTACTTTAAATAATAACCATGGGCAAAAAATTTTCTTCATGATCTAAATAAGCCACAATTTGGAATACACAATCCAGCAATAGGGTTTAAACTCTGCTCCCCACTGCCCCCCACCAAAGTCAATGTTTGATCCTATGTTTAAAGAATCCTATTTCCTGAGAAGGCGACTATTCTTAAAAACTTAAGAAGTACAACCATATCTATGGTGCGACTTGTAATTCTTGAAAAATGAAAGTGCTAATAGTTAATGCATACTGAGTATTTCCTCTGTGCCAGAATATTCAAAATGTTCTACAAGAACTAACAGATTTAATACTCATAAGAACTTTGTGAGGTAGGTACTATTATTATCCACACTTCACAGAAGGGAAACCTGAGGGCCAGATAAACAATTTGGTCAAGATCGCAAGGCTAGTAGGCGAAAGACATAGGATTCAAACCCAGGCATTCTTGCTCTTAAATCCATGATCTTAATCATCACTCTTCAGAGAGGAAGAGGAAAAGGAAGGCAAGTCAATGCTCAGCCCTGGGAATTCCACCTCCCAGATATATGCTAGGCTCTTTACCATGTGCTGAATAGCATGGTGGCATTTTAACTGTATGGTTACTTAATTCTACCCATAGAGTTATATGGGGAAAACTATTATGTTATTTTACAAAAATGAAAACCATGGCTTAGGAAGTTTATGAATTGGGCAAGGACACATACCTAGTAAGTAAAGCAATGACCTGTGCTGGTCGGTTGAGATTACCTTTTGGAAAACAAGGTGATCACTTGCTGAGCAGACATTTGTGGGAGGTTCACCTTACTGAGGAGGGAACAGGCTTATATTCCAGACTAGTGGGTGGCATGCATTCTTTTTATGATCCAGGGCTATGTGTGTGACAGAGGCCTCTTAAGCCGTTGCTTCTCCCAATCAAGATCTGTACCACAGGGTTGTGAAGAATCTGTTTCTTTCTTCTCCCATCAACAGATTGATTCCTGCAAACATGGCTTTGACTGTGTGATTCTTTGTTCAACTCTCTGCTTGTTTTTCTAGGCATAATGCCAAACTGAATCCATCAAACTCCCAGAGCTTTCTTGGCATTTGCTCATTGCTTCAAGAAGGGATTATTGGTATACATTTTGGATCATTTCATTCTGCTGGCTACAGGCTTTGTCTGAGACTACAGCTATGAGAACTCTCTCCGGATCTACCTTGACGTTTACAGTGTTTGTCAGCCCTTTCCCACATACAGGGGTTTGTTATTAGAGATAGCTACTCATCTCATCAGAGATAGTTTGTGTTCCTACATTCTGCTGTTAGATTTTGAATTATAATCACAAGAAGGGAGGAAATCCAATTTGTATTCTATCAAATTAAAACCAGAAGTCTAACAGGTACAACTATGATGTTTTCCCCCTAACAAAGCTGAATTAGTTCATTCACAGAACAGACAACAGTATAACTACCCACTGAACACACAGCATGTAGTTAATTATGTCTAGAATTTTAGCTCCAAATTAAGGAAACACCCAAGGTAATCTTAAAATAATCATTAGGCAGTTAAGTGTGGCAATGTATTTTTATCCCATTTGTGATTGCTGGTGTTTCTTATAACCTACTCTTCCCCTTTGGGGTCCTTTTGCTTCATGTTGCAATGTAGCATTTGGTAGCACTTTCAGCAATGGCTGGGAGGTGGCCAATAATCTTTGTTTGAAAAAAATCTCTTTTTCTCTTGCTACTGTGTTATAGTCTAGCTGGATACGGAATTCTAGATTGACCATTATTTCTGGAAATTCATTTGTTGACTTCTGGCATCTCTTGTTGCTGATGACAAGTTGTCGTTTTGTCCTTCCTTTATAGGAGACTTTACTGTTAGTATCTTTTAAGATTTTCTCTTTGTCCCCACATTTTTGCTGCTTCATCACATTTTTGTCTAGTTATAGCTTTAATTTTCAGGTACTTGGTAGCCTTCTCAATCTGAGTCTTCAAGCCTTTCAGTCTATTTTCCATGTACAACTGCTCCTTTATATTCTTCCTCTCTCTGTACTGTAATATGGGTGAATTTCTCATTATCTTCCAATTCATTAATTCTGTCCTTGACTATGCTCAGTCTAGAGTTTATTCTATCAACTGAATGTATTTTAAAGACTTTTTTTTCATTTCCAAAGGTATTTTTCCCCTATTACCTCATCTTTTCATATAGTTTTGGTTTTGTCTTATAACATCTTGTTTTTTTTCTGATTCTTTCCTTTTTCTTTTGACTATCATAAATATAGTTATTTTTAAAGTCATTTTTGAATTGTTCTGTTATTTTCATTTCATTCAGAATGAATTCAACTCCCAACTACTTTGTTTTTTTTGGTCTTATCATATACTGTAGAACTTTGGTGTGTATATTCTTCTCACGTGGGAAATTTTAATTTCTTCTCATCTCACTGCCTTGGCCCCTACTCCCCACATACAGTTTTACTGCTTCCCCAAATGACCCCTGAGGCAACCAGGACTTAATACGATGGTCTGAAGCTCCTGTCCTGGGTGCTATTCTGGATATCATGGAGCCAGTCCCAAGCTAGTGAGCAGCTGGCTGCAGGTCCCGGGTGGGAGACTACCATCTGCTCTCTCTTGCCTCTCCAGGAATGCAGATCCTAATACCCTCTGTTCCAGGGAGCAGTTGGTCACACCTTATTTGTAGACTTCTTGCTTGGGCAGAGAAGCCTCAGTTCCAAGCTGTGAATGTGGCTCTGATCTCCTACTTTGTGTGGGGTAGTTAGTCACAATTACAGCATCGAATCCAAACTATCTCTCTCCTGACTTGTAGCCCAGCACACCAGCAGCTTCGTTCCTGCTAACTTTGTGATTCTGTTTATTTCTGGTTTATGCATATACTTATCTTCTTTTTTTTTCTGAAAGTGGCTATTTCTTTTTAATCTCTTCTATTTTGTATATGATGGTGCCAAAGGAGCCTCAAAATGTGAACTTAAAATGTCAAACTGTGCCAATATTCTATTTTTAAAACATTCATTTTTATCAGTGTAACAATCCAAAAATTCTACAATGTTCAGCAGTGATAATATTTATCTTTCCCTTTGTTTTCACCAGCAAGCAAAGAAAAAGCTGATTATGTTTTACTGACAGATTCTCTTATTTACCTACGCCTGGCTAATTGAAAGTAAATGGCCTCAAATGATTAGTTCCAATTTTTTTTTTTAAACAGGGAAAAAAATGGGTTGAGAAGCAGCAGCAATTCAGTGGTGCCATCTATTAGTATCTGTATTTGAACTTAAAACTTCTGCCGTTTTTAAATCTAATCTTAATCAGAGAGAAATACAGCTATTTGTTTATACGTGCATTTCAGCTTTTAAGGGATGAAGCTAAGAAGTATGAGATATTTAAAAGAAGGGAGTCATAATTCTGGAATTATTTTCTTAATCATCATTGAAGAAAAGCTTTACCACCTACTTCCAAGTCTTTTATTTCCCAAAGAAGATTTATACATATTTTATCGTTGAAGACTGCCTTACCCAGGACTCCATCTTAATTACCCATGCAGGTTGCTGGCCTGTAAGTGTTTATCATGCAAGAGTTGAAGAACAAGTATTTGTTATGAATAAGAGTTGATTATAAGTGTGTCACACTTTATATAACATATGTATTTCTGAACACTTATGTATAACTTAAGTCTCAACAAATCATACTGCATTTTCCTTTTGAAGTATAATTTCAAAGATATATTCCTAGAGGAAAAGAAAATACAATCTGAAACACTATATACAAAAGGATAACACTGTGAGAGTGAACTTAACAGTCAAACACTTGACTGGAAAATAACTTAACGGCGATAGAGCAACAAATACCTAATTGAAATGTTATGCTGAAAATACAACATTGCCCAATGTCAAAAATTACAGTAATTGCCAAAAAGTGAAAACAGAATCTAATTTTGTTGGAGGAACACTTGGAACTTTTAGAGAAAAAAAAAAACAAAAAACAACGCATCAGTGATAGCTGCTTTGAAGAGATTTTCTACTTTTCTCTTTCTAATGGGATATGATTTGAGAGCTAGCCCCTAGATTCAAATCTTGATTCCCCTTTGTTACATATGGGGCTTTGGGCAAGTTTCCTTGCCTCTCTGTAACCTCTCTGACATCTAGTTTCTTCATTTGTAAAATGAGGATAACAATAATTACTCTTTAGGGGTAATGTGAATGAAATAAATTGCCTGGCATATAGTAGGAACCCAATATGGGGACTATCAATGTTATCATCATTAGCTGGCTTCCCTGCCCACCCCCAAGATAAGAAAAATGCAAACACAAAACAGAGAACTGCACCTCTCCACACCTGATGTAAGGGATACTCTGTATTTTCACTCCCTTCTCGTGTCTGACTAAAATGCAGATCCCATAAGAATTTCCCTTAATAGGATGGAAGGCAGGACAACAGGAAGGTGGGATTAAAAGAAAATATTAATTATACTATATTAATATAATTGTTAATTGTAACAGCTACTGCTAAATCCCACACTGCTCCCTATACACCACGTTAGATATTTCGTGTGACTTTATTTAATCTTTACAACAACCCTATGGAGTAAGCATTACTCCATAATTCTGTTTAAGAAGAGGAAGTCAAGTTTACAGTTTAAGGACTTGTCCACAGACCAGAAATTCAAACCCAGACCTGTGCAGTCATTTTCTGTTTAGTGTGTTTTAGTGTGTATCATACCAAGGCTGAAGAAACACCACAATAGGAAAAGAAGTATATATTCCCTAAGAAACACAGGAAAAGTGTTGAATCAACATGGTAGTTATATTTCAGGAGCTCATGTTGAATCACTCCTAAATGTATGCTGAATTAAAGAAAGAAATCCGATCAGGTAATTTGAACTTGTCTGTAATGAGTACATGTTGAATAAACCCGACCTTGACATTTTACATCAAAGCTAAAAAAGGAACTGTCAGTCTCTTAAGAGGATGACCACAAAGTTATTTACAGGTAGGGCATCAGAATCATTTTTTTCTGAGGAGACAGGAAGGAAAATATTGAGGAAAAGCAAGATTTTAAACAAAATCAAATGACCTACAGTATCTTCATCAGCAAAGGCTTTAAATAGTAAGACTTCCTAGAAACTTGTAAAGAACCCATGTAACTACTAAGGATAAACAAATTCCTTAAGTAAAGAGAAAGGGCTAAGGTATAAATATCCCAGCTGGTAAAGTGAGAAACTTCTTGGTAATGTAGCGCCTGGAAAGCCCTTACAGCCACTTATGGCCTGGGTCTTCATAAAATGTTCAGGTGTTCTAAATTTTAAATTATAAGACATTTAATGTCTCAAATCATAATAGGTTAGTACAATACAGTTGATAGGAAGTATTGAAAACTGTATCAAGGAAGGAAAAAAATGAAAGATAGGACAGTATTACATAAGAGTGTACATCAGAGCTTTTAGAATTGTTTAGGAAAACGATGTGGCAGGTAGAACAATGGCTTCTTGAAGATGCCTACATCCGAATTCCTGGGAATTGTGAATGTGTCACCTTACATAGTGAAAGAGACTTTGCAAATATGATTGAGTTAAGGATTTTTAGATGCGATGATTATCCTGGGTTATCTGGGTGGACCCAATAAAACCACCAGGGTTCTTATAAGCCTGAGGTGAGAGTGTAAGAGCTAGAGAGTGGCATGAAGATGCTATGCTGGGGGTTTTGAAGATGAGAGAAGGGCTACACACCATGGCATAGAATCACCCTCTAGAAGGGGGAGAAAGGCAAGAAAATTCTTCCCTAGGGCCTCCAGAAGGAACACAGCACTACGGACCCATTCTAGGCTTCTGACTTCCAGAATTAGAAGGTAATACACTTGTGTTGTTTTAAGTCACTAAGTTTGTGGTCATTTGCTAACAGCATCGGTGGGAAACGAATACAAATGACCAAGAGGGTAAACACACTGCGGCTAGAAAAATTAAAATACACATGAACTCTGAGATAAACATTTGCTTTTAAATGATGTAGGCCTTTAAAAAATTATGATATATTCTATCTCATTCAAGTTTACAAGTCAAAGGCTTAGAGAAAATACACAAGATAGTATACTGACACATAAAATAATTATAAAAGTCGTTTTTCTCCCCCTTTACCTAATGTCTAAAAAACCTTAACATTTGTAGAAACCACTAGCAGGATAAGCCGTTGGCTTTTATCACAGATGTGTGATCTACTCTGACCTTGTGAAAAACACATTCCCCCCCCCCTGCCCCCCGTAAGTCTCAACCTCTTATAATGGGAACTGGGAAGATGATCAATAAAATCAACCAACTGTGAAAATAAGGTCCATAGGACAGAGTGAAACACTGATGGAGAGATAATATATAATATATAAACAATCACAAGGAGATTAGATCTTGTGCAGTATTTATATGTGACTCACAGAATGCCCCTGACTTTCATCCATCATATTCTGTCCAGTTTAATCCTCCTTGTTACAAGAGGGTAGAGATGATCCTGGCTTTGAATGTTCTCAGTCAGGTTCAATGAGGAAGATACTGATTCCATTTGAAAGTTCTTTCCTATGGGGCAGAGCACTACAAGTAATTATGATAATTACATTTAGATTTTCTCAAAGTATTAAAAAAATCAGTTTCTGCTCAGACATCTAAACTCAAAAATAGTCTAAGTCCTTCTTACTACTGCCTTTTTTGGTACGGGCCACTAATTTAAATAAAAGAAAAACAAATAGTTGCTTTCCGACTGATGGTATCCATCAAATCTGAAAAGCATGTGTGCATATGTGCATTCATGTGCACACACACACACACACACACACACACAAAATGTGTTATCTCACAATTTAACCACTCCAAAATTTGTTAAAGGGAATAAATCCCTAAGCCAATAAAGACTTGCCCTCATTTTTCTTTTTCTTAAAACATGTATCTTTGCCCCCAAGTAATGACATACTTATTTTCTTGCTTTACTGTCACTCATATGTTGCAACTGAAATGTTTATGCTTTATGTGCTCTCAGAGTGAGGAAATATTGAAACAGACTGTTTTCCATGTTCATAGGTATCACCCACTGAATGGTTCACTGAACCTGCAGCAGCATCACCTCTGGAGGCCATACTCCTGTAGAGCTAGAACAAAAACCAAACCAACCAACAGCTAAGCCAGGGTTACTTTGCATGCTTGTTTAACTGACAACAAGAGAGGGGTTGCAGATGGTCAGCACGATGGATAAAGGTGAGGCAGAGCTTGGAGGCAAGCCACAGGGTTTGTCAGGGGATCTCAGAGCGGTCATGTCCATTATTACTAAGAAAACCATAGGCCAGTCAGAGAGGAGGCCAAATCTCTGAAGTGGCAGCTTCCTGTTATACTTCCTTTTCAAAATTAAAAAAAAAAAATTATTTGAAAGAGCAAGAACAAGAGAGAAAGGGAACACATGTGAGTGACTGAGGGAAGGGGTGGAGGAGGGACAGGGAGATAGGGAGTCACAATGCCAAGAATCCCAGGCAGACTTGGAGCTGACCATAGGCTCTATCTCAGGACCCTGAATCATGACCTCAGTTGAAACCAAGAGTTGGATGCTTAACCGACTATGCCATCCAGGCGCCCTGTTACACTTCTTTATTCTACTTCTAACTCTTGAGACAGTAGAGCTTCTCAAATCTTCCTCCATAAATGGGAGCCTTTGTTCTGTTGGGTGCCTCCAAGAGTCTATGGCAGCCTCCTTTTATTCTTGGCAGTAAACTAACTCCTCAAAACCAAGCCAAAGACATGCACACTGATGACTGAGCTTTCTTCCCTAGGCAAAATTAACCAGGAATGCATGTTCTGTGATAAGAGTGCTTTAGTGGAATTTCTATGCTTACTATAGCATTTATTCTATGAAGAATAGCCACAGTAAATCACAGATCTCTAAGTTTTTCTAACAGTCCTTCTTTAGCAGTCTGCTCAGATTTTTCTCTGTTTGTATCTTTGGATGGCTAGCCTAACATAATGCCTTTGAGAGAGATCTCTGGCTCAAACTATCTTGAAGTTGTAAATAGTTATTTGGCCATTATCAAGTTTATGTGTTTCACAGAAATAAACGTATTCTGTTTTCCATATTTGTTATGGTGGCCAGAAACTGGGAGGGTATATACCCATGAAGGTTGCCAGATAAAATATAGGACACCATGCAATATTTGGGACATACTTCTACTAAGAAATTATCCATTATTTATCTGAAATTCAAACTTGACTGAGCATCTTCTATTTTTGTTTCCTAATCAGGGAACGCTAAGGTTCTTACCTGCTGCAGTGAACATCTAAGGACTCCAATCCTGGGTAGGCATATTCCAAATGGAAGAGTGAGGAATGTATGGTCTTAAATCTCTAACTTCAGCTCTACATCAGTGTCCACACTTCAAATAACTACCTTCGCTAAATCTAGTGATTTAGTTTTACCAGAAGGATCAGATACAAGGCAGAATTTCTTAGAAGCTTAGGATACAGTGTAGGGGAAAAGAAAGCCATTTCATTTACCTCTTCACTGAAGGTTTGAGAAAGGTCACACTCCTGTGCAGTTTTCTCTCAGGTACTATGCACAAGTTCTTTACCTCCATTCCAGGAAAGGAATAGGACCCTGGCCTTCAACCCTGAAGATGACGTTCTGAGTCCTGTCCACAAGGTATGTGCTCTGAGTGGTTTCCCCAGAAGCAGGGGTAAATTTGACAAAACAAGAAACGATCATTCTTAGGGCCAGTTACTGCTCTTCAGCTTCTCTTTGCTAAAATTCCATGTTAGTTTTAGTTCTCGATATTTCTATGTTCCAGCAGGGCAACAACTGTTAAATGCCAGCTGATGGAGTTTTTATTGGTCTACATGAACTAAGATAAATAAGAACAATGTGCTAAGTTTTTCATCAAGGTAAATGTTTCCAATTTAAGGAACAGCCCTTTATTTCTGGAGATTATGTCCCTTTAGTCCTTTAGTGTTAAACTTTTTAAAAATGAAATTATGGTGATAATGGATATGAAAATTGAAAAAAAATGTCCTTACATAGAAAACTGACTGGCAAACTTATGTCTCCCAAATTCTCTTAAAACTGGACTTGTCTGTAAATCTGAAATATGGGCATCACACAGCACATTTTTTAGGTCTGTGTCAGAAATACCACTTCATGTCTAACACTATTAAACACTTTTACTTCTGATTCATGTATCCCCATTTTTGGCAGGGGAAAGAGAACTGGACTCAAAGAAATATTTTAGGCTGAAGATCTGTTGGTGGAAAAAGAATATTTCTATTCTCTTATAAAGTTCAGAAAACACAGGTTTTTTTTCTTTCCTTCAAGAAGATGTCAACTACTTGCCCTGATCTCTGGCACAGCCTCACTTGCTATTTTAAGCATTGTTGTTTTGGTAAGTCAGCAGTAACATACATGCTCTATAAATGTCAAACATGAAATGCAGCACGTTCAGCATTCAATAAGCCATAGCAAACAACTCAGCATTCCAGTCATTTGAAATGTCTATAATAGAGCTCAGTTCATTCCCACTTGAAACAAAGAAATTACTATTTTTTGGCAATTCTTATGGCCAACATGGATTAGGAAAGCTCGAGGAAATTTTCTTGCTTCTTTCATAATAAAGTGCTTTTTAAAGAAAAGATTTGAGAGAGAAAGAGAGGGTGCACGCTTGTGCACATGCAAGTAGGGAGAGGGGCAGAGGGAGAGAATCTCAAGCAGACCCCTTGCTGAGCACAGAGCCCAATGTGGGGCTCGATCCCATGACCCTGAGATCATGACCTGAGCTGAAAGCAAGAGTCAGCTGCTTAACCAACTGAGCCACCCAGGCACCCCAGAAAGCTCTTTTGATAAATATGATGAGAGAAATCATGTAATATTATGAACACAAAAATTATAATTTCCAAGTTTTTTTTCAAATAGAATATTTGGACATGTACTGGCTCTTTGCAAAAAATCCCATTTGATTGAGTATATTGTTCATTTACTTTTGAGAAAGAGCATGCAAGAGTGGCGGGGGTGGGGGTGGGGACAGAGGGAGAGAATCTTAAGCAGGCTCCACACTCAGCATGGAGCCCAAAGCGGGGCTGGATTCCATGACCCTGAGATCATGACCCGCAAGCCAAAATCAAGAGTCGGACGCTTAACTGACTGAGCCACCCAGGCATCCCTGACTGAATATTTTAAAATTCACTCTAATCCTCACACCATTCCGTCAAGGTCTGTGTTAATCTCTATGATACAGGAAAGCATACAGAGGCTGAATGTAAGGTAGGTAGCTTAGAGGAAGTTACAGGGCCGAGTGAAGCCACCAAAGCCAGGGATAAGTGAATGGAGTCTGATCTCTATCACTGTGTCACTGGGTCAAGTTGCGCAGTTACGTCCTCTGGTTGATTCTGAAAGTAGGAATGGCTCTCATCCATTACAGGTTATTTAACCATGGGATAGACAAAATACATTCACGATCCTTGTCAAGCCAATAAAAGATACCTTGGAAGTACCCATATGTGCCCTTGGTTTGTTTCAAGGTTTTGATGGAGATGCATGATTCAAAAGCATCGAATGCATGAAGTCACTCCTGGCTCAGGATAGCGGACCCCAGCCCACCAGCTGGTTCACTGCATGCTTCAGTGTAGCTTACAGCCAAAGAGCAATGAAAATGAGAAAATCACATCTGTGACCCAGTTTTTCTTTAGTTACTAGTCATTTGTATCATGCACAGATTGGATGGAACCTAAAGCAGTAGTCCTTGGTTACTCCAATGTTCTCACTTAAAATAAAAGCAACTGCATTTCATTTACCTCCTGGGAACAAGATGAGGTTGAATGACCCACTTGGAAAATACGAGAAAGCACATAAACCACCCAACATAACAACGGGTAATGTTGTCCTAAATTGAAACAGTAACTACATGAGATTCAGATCCAGAAGCCTCTCAGAGCTTCTGTTAGAATGTCCTGCTCCTGATGGTAGTTGGCCAGTGTCAGACGGTTATGTCGGTAATTCCTGCAGCACCATAAGCACCAGACCTGCCTGATGCAGTAGCTACAGTGGTAGGATCCTCAGAATGAAAACAAACAGAAAACCCTAGCTGGGCTTTCCCAACTATTTAAGTTAAACACTTGTACTGTTATTTTTATTGATGCATTTTTTTGTTTGTTTGTTTCTATTCTCAGCTTCTTACTCTCTCCAAGAGTTTCTATAAGCCAAGTGTTTCATGAACTATCACTTGTCTAGGAAAATGAAGAGGCTAGAGTAATGGGAGACTGGATGATAAATCTGTGTTTGTACAGGATTGATATATAATTAACAGTCATTTATAGAGAACTTTCAAACAGTATTATCAATTTCATCCTTATGAATATCTTGTTAAATTAGTGCTATCTCCTCTTCTGCTTAGCGGAATCAATGTAGGGAAAAGATGTGCTTATTAAGTGAACTTGGAAGTCCTGGCCTTCACTGAGTGGATGGGGAGCAAGGGCCAGGCCTTGACTGCAGGGCTAGTTCCATCCCTTATTAGCTGTGGCATCTTGGGCACGCTTCCTACACATCATTATCCTTGTCTGTGCCATGGTGGAAGATAATGGAAGTTTGTTCTTCTGTATTTCTTCAAGAGTGACAAGAAGAGCCACTAGAGGACCCACGACATGGATTCCACCTGATTTAAAGGACTGTAAGGAACACTTGACAGCTCTCCCACAATAGTGGGTCAGCTAAGCAGCCTGGCTGTCTTCTCTGTCCCACATCTAGGTAGGTGTGGGCATCAAGCAGCAGCCATATGGTGGTTTTAACACAAGTTAATGTGGTCCGTGAATTATAATCTCTAATACATGCGTGTATATGTGTGCATCCCCAAATATATAACAGTTTGAGCAGTGGGGCAAAATTACACATGAATCTATTCTTGAGGAATAAGCAGTTCATTGTCATGCACCCCTGGCTGGAGCATGGGTCAGAGTGTAAGGTTCGCATCCCACAAAGCCATTATTCACTGACAGAAAACAAGACAATACAGAGAAGAAATAAAAAAATTCGGCAGATGTTGTAGATACCCTTAAAGTAGTATATTAATATATTGGGATTAAGAACAGCCATACTGATCACCTTTCCGCTCCCTCCCCCACCATTAGAACCCTGTTAGGACACACATACTTCCTCTTTTTAGAAGTTGCTACTTCACCTTACTCGTGCTCATGCCTGGAGCACTCACAAGGTGAAATATTTGCACACTTCACCCAGGGATGACCCTGAATTGCTTAGAAGAAAAGTCCAAAGCAAGGTCACGCTTCAAACCCTGAGATTCTATTCCATCCCAGGGGAATCCAGTGTAAAGCCATTAGTCTCTCCTTTAGCATACCAATCAGCAGGGGCAAAGGAGGGCCAGTCTGTTACGAAGGACACGTCAGAGACATCCGTGTCCTTGTAATTCTAACAGAGCTCAGAAGTCTAGGCTCGATACCATCACTTGAAGGGTTGTGAGTAGAATGGCAACACTTAAAAAATTTCCTTTGGTAGTGATGAAAATATATGGCACTCCAAAATAGCCTGTTTTGTGGAAAAACAATCTGCCACATTCCGAATTCTGAATATAGCTAGCACTGGAATGAAGCTGTGTGGATTAACTATGGCAATAAAGGAGCTCATTTCGCCCTGCCCCTGTCTGGCCAGTGCTAACCATCCTTTACAACACAGCTTAGCAATCACCTTGGTGTTACTGAATTGCTTTATGTCTGTTTACACCTGTTGTCTCCCCAGAAAAGTAAGCCAAGTCAGCAAAGATATCTCCTTTGTTGTTGGAGCTCTGCAGCTAGCTCAGTGTCTGACATGTAGACGGTGCCATTGATGCTTCTGCAATCAATGAGGACATATACATGGGTGGGCTGCAAACAGTACAGGTGGGTCCACGCAAGGAGGACCCAGATAAAACAGGTAAAAGAGCAAGACGTAATTCAACGAGTTAGCCAAGGGTGTTTGGGCCGAGTTAAAAAAAATGCTAGGACCTGCTTCAGTTTGTACAGAAACTTGCCTTGAAGAAGAAATCATTTGTTTTCCTGCAAAATAATTTACAAAACTTATTGAAGAAGAAAACAGGTTTGCAAAGAACCTATGCTGTGGTTCTAACACAGAAGTTGTCAGTACCATTGGTGAGTCCCATAGTCCACAGCACTGTGCTAAGAATAATGGGCCAACAGTAATCACTATGAAAAGTCAGTGTCAATAAGCTAGCCGTGGACAGCCATGTGGGATTTGCTCACATTTTATGAAGAAAAACGAAGAAAGCAATGCAAAAAAGTTCCCCTTGGGGCTGTGACTTCATATGACATGCCTTTTGGCTAAACTGATGCTACTATTTGGGGGCAGACTGTGTTTCTCCAAAACGAACTGGTTGAAAGCAAGTCTCTCTTCTGGAGTCTCAAGTTCTACACGTATGATTAACTCCTTGGAGGCATCTTTGAAGTGCAAATGTGTCATCACACATACAACAGTTTATCATCACCTCTGCTTACAGTAAACAGACATCTACCCTCTCAGAGATGAACCTGAGAATTCCCTTTCAGGGCTCCTGTCATTCATGATGCCACACCACTTTTCAGTAGACAGACTGGCTCCTTGCCTCGGCCTTCAGTCTGGTTAATTCTACATTGCTCGGTACCTTACAGACCCAGCAACTAAATGGATGGCTTCGTATTTTTGAAAGGTGAATGACCTTTAATGATATAAATGAGAGGAGGAGTGGAAGTTAGGAATGACCAAGGCAGGAGGACTTGGCTCTAGCTTCCTGGTCTTCCTACCATCCAAGGGAAGAGAAGATGGCTGCTAAGACACTGACAGAGGCTGGAGAGGAAACCATGCCTCCCCTTGCTTAGAGACTCCCAACCTCTTTCTGGTTATGAGGGCCTTTCCTTGGCCCTATAGATCGTACGTGTGTCTCCTGAATTCTGTAACCAGCATCAGAAGATCAAAGCTTCCCAGTCTGTCCTCTGGAGATAGAATACCATGTTTGCAGGAGGGAACTCAAGCGCGCCAAAGAAAGAAAAGCATGGTCATGGGGGTATATATACAGTCAATGAATACAAGGGGAGAACTGCCTGGAATTGTAGGTATTTAAGTGATGATCCTGTCTGAACTGGTATTAAAGAAAGTGTGGTTCGGTGGAAGTCAGGGAGACTTGCTTCCAGGACTCGGATCTTGGTAAAGTTATTAAAAATCATTGGGCCTTAGTTTTCCTGATGACAGGGTTGGGCCCGATGCAGACATGGGAGGCCCAGGGCATGGCCAGGTCTCCATCATCTCCCCCAGCCACCAAAGTAGTTCATCTCTTTAATATGTTGAAATTCAGATGAACAAAAACAAAAACAATAAAGAGCAAGATAATTTTAAAGGTCCCTGATCACTCCATCATTCTTAGGACTACCCCTTTGCCCTGCCCAATGCTTAAGACTTACTGTCTTAATAACATACCTACAATAAGACCAGGGAAAAAAATCAAAAGTCCCTATAGTCTCTGGCCTCCTCCCTTACTCCCCCCCCCCCTTTTTTTTGTTTGTTTGTTTTTTAAAGATTTATTTATTTGACAGACAGAGATCACAAGTAGGCAGAGAAGCAGGCAGAGAGAGAGGAAGGGAACCAGGCTCCCCGCTGAGCAGAGAGCCCGATTCCGGGCTCGATCCCAGGACCCTGGGATCATGACCTGAGCCAAAGGCAGAGGCTTTAACCCACTGAGCCACCCAGGTGCCCTATTTCCCTATTTTATTTTATTTTTAAGATTTTATTTATTTATTTGACAGAGAGAGATCACAAGTAGGCAGAGAGGCACGCAGAGAGAGAGAGAGAGAGAGGAAAGCAGGCTCCCCACCGAGCAGAGAGCCCGACGCGGGACTCAATCCCAGGACCCTGAGATCATGACCTGAGCCGAAGGCAGCGGCTTAACCCACTGAACCACCCAGGCGTCCCCCTATTTCCCTATTTTAAAACCTAGGGACCTGCTGGCCAGTTTTTCCCCCAAATTTCTGCACAACCTCAGGGGGCACCATTTATAGCAAAGACACTGGCAGGCGCTCAGTGGCCCTGACGAAGATGCTTTCAGAGTGGAGGGGGCCCGTGTTTGAATCTCATCTCTGCCACTTGCTAGCTGCCTGGCAAGCTATTTAATGATCTCTCTAATCCTACTTCCTTCCCTGTAAAATGGAGATAATATATTGTATTTCCAAGGGCTGTAGTAAAGGTTAAATGAAACAACATATGTAAAGAATCTGTTCTTCAGGAAGCATACCAACATGAACATTAGTTCTTTAAAACCACAAAATCTATGACATTTCTCAGTTCAGAGAAAATTCATGTCCAGGATGTGTAGCCCAGATTCTGAGGACAGACCAAAAGATACTGTGAAATGTGAAACAGCTTTCATCTGCTGAAGATGGGGCAGGTGCCCCCAAAGTTGAAGGGGTCAGAATGTTGTGACCCAAGCACTACCCAATTTGAAGACTGAATTGTGGTAAGCAGCAAAAAGGAAGACCGATCAGCACGCTAATGAATTAGGGTGTGTTTGTACAACTGTTATCAAGGATCAGCAACTGTTTAAATAGACAGGCTGTGCTCATTAAGGACATATGCCACCAACAAATTACAGCGTGCTTAGTTCAAACTTTTTTGCCTTTTGGAGGAGTCCGAGGCCAACCTATATTTAATTGTGCTAATTCTTTTAGTTGACTCTTAAATTAGGAAGTGATTCATCTACCCAACTTAGGCATTAGAGATTCTCAAAATATTAAAGCTGAAGCGGATTTCAGATCTCTAAGCCAATCTCCACATGTCACACCAGCGAAAAGTGAGGTCTGGGGAACACGAGAGACATGCGTGCGATCACAAAAGGTAGGGCCCATTCTGGGACTTAGTCTCATTAACTTACTCTTTTTCTTACTATAGGAAATCAGTCTTTAGCTTTGTCTAATACACATAGTAGCAATTTAACATTGGGTATACAGATTCCTGTCTCCGCTCTGCATAATTTACGTACGGCACTGGAAAACCTCTGAAGGGCTGGGTCAGGGACTGAAAGCAGCAGCTGGGCTGCTTTGTGGGAAGGTCTGAGGACGTTCAAGAAGGGAACCAAGAGCACAGAGTAAGGCTGTTAGGGACCCAACAGTCTGGAACAAGGGTAGTGAAACCGGAGTCTATTAAGGAACCAAACACAGAATGATTCCCCATATCCAGGCCGTAGGACGGTGATCAGCACACAGCAGGTACTTAGCACTTCTTTGTTGCATAATCAGATGATGCAGCAGGACTGAATGAATGAATCCAGGAAAGGCAGTGAGCTTCAGAGGCCAGAAGAAGAGGGACCGCCCAGTGAGAGGAGAGAGGGAGGAATTACCAAAGCTGGCCTCAACCTTAGTAGGAAAGTCAAGACTTGCTTCTTTCTCTTTCAAGAAGAGTGGAGGGAGTGAGGCTGTGGTCCTCCTGCTTCTGCCTCACATTCCCCTTCTGAGGAAATGTGCCAATTCCCATGACACTGCTTCTGTTTCTGGCCACTCTGCTCTCAGGATGGCACACGCAGAAGGGGAAGGCATGAGGGGAGTCCCTCTCCAAGGGCAACAGACATTTCAAACCCATAATGTTACCTTACTTTAAGATGAGACTCTGCTTACGTGCTCTCGGTGGAGGCTACAGACCATACGGACACCAGTGGAAAAACATTTTGGGAGGACCCTGAGATCAAGAAGCAAGTCTGATTCTAGGATAGCAGAGACAAACTTAACCTAATGAAGAATGAGGGAAAGCTGGGATTTCCTGGCCCATTTTGCAGTCACTGAAATACTCCGTCCTCTGTGGTCCTGAGCCTGGTGCGCGCTGACCTGCCAGGTCTGCTACAGCTGGGCTTCGCATGTGGGGTCCGTGTGAAGCACGCCAGGGGCACAGACAGGATAGCGAGCAGTAGCTCACTCTATTTTCTCAACAGTAGGAGGTCAGTGTTAGATGATCTCATTCCTTTCAACATCTACATCTAATAGTTTTTTTTTTAAAGATTTTATTTATTTATTTGACAAAGAGAGAGAGATCACAAGCAGGAAGAGAGGCAGGCAGAGAGAGAAGGGGAAGCATGCTTGCTGCTGAGCAGAGAACCCGATGCAGGGCTCGATTCCAGGATCCTGGGATCATGACCTGAGCCAAAGGCAGAGGCTTTAACCCACTGAGCCACCCAGGCGCCCTCGTCTAATAGTTTTTACTTTTGTGTGCAGGATGTGGTCACTGGAACACAATATGCACTACTCATCAACATTTTTTGAGGATAAATGGAGAAGCTGTAATAAAATACTGCATCGACACCTAAGGAAGACCTTTCTAGGTTCTTAGGATGCAAGCAACCCCCCATTCAAGAGGAACACCAACACATTGGGAGATAACAACAAAGCACTGGCTAGTGTCTTCTCTAAAGACATCTAGCAGACTAGTGGCAAAATGGCACCATGTACGTCAGGGGCTAGCATGGAACAATGGGTTCCGTGCCATGTTCATACGAAAGACACGTACAGGCCAAAGAGAAGATGAAATGTCTATAATGTGACCTTCATTTGACATTTGATTAAAACCAAGTTGGTGCATAATTTTTTTTTCCCCCTCAAACCAGGAGAATAGGTCAGTGAAAAGAGCAATCATAGAAATGCTCTTCCTCAACTCACAGAGTGATTGGCAAGGCTTCTTAAAAACATTTTTAGCTCAGTTTCGATTCCCTAAAAAGAAATGCCACCTAAAAGAAATGTGTTAAGCACCCTCTAAATGTTTCTCCTTAAGTTGCCAACACTGGTCCTCACCCCTCAAGGCTGGCTTAGAGCGCTCAGCCTCACTCTGCTCTGTACGCCATCCGAGGGATAAACGGAATGCTAGCTGCTATTTGAAAGAAAGGGGACTACATCTGTAAGAGTTTGTGGGTTAATATTTGTAAAATACCTTGAGAACTCATAGGAAAAAAACAGCCTAGAAAACAGTGTTCTGCAATGAAATCACAGGAATGGTGGGTAAAGAAACCAAACTGAAAGGTTTTCCCAATAAAGGGGCAGGTTAGTTCTCCTAGTATAAGTCATCTTAGCTAAGTGGCTGATTCTTCTAAAAAGACTGGCTTTTGGTGAAGAGTGAAACACACCACTGTGTCTGGGTTTAGCACGCGAAGAGCTCCCTAGAATGGTTCTCATGCTGCCTAGCTCGGAGCATCCTGATTATTTTTTTCGGTCCTTAATTATGCTGTAGAACACCTAACTTTTTATGTAAAAGTGAGTCTGAGGAGACAGGCTGAGCAGAGCCCTACACGTGCCCACTCACCTCCCATGATTTTGGACTGGCAGTTAATGAACTCCGGCTTCCTGTCCGTGAGGTACCTCTGGCAGGTGTGGTGGAGGATCTGGAAGAAGGTGCACTTTTCAGAGGCTGTGCTGGCTACCCACTGGTCAAATGCATTTTCAAACAACAAGTCAAACTCTGCAGAATCCTGGAAAAGACAGAGAGGTAACTACTGATCTCAATCCATAAAAACGGCTGCCTTCAGCTCACTCCTGACAAAAGACTCGTAAAGGCAAAAACACCTTTCAAAACTTGGCTCTTAATCACAAGGCTCGTCTTTATTTGCGCCTAGATGTGTGGAAAGAAGGTCCATCTTCCTTTCCTCTGTTTATCAAGCAAACCCCCAAATCTTAAGAGTATTTAAAGATGTCCCCAGGCTAGTATCACAAAAGCCCCCGCCGCGTACCACACATGCATCTGGCAGAATTTAGACTACATGCTGCCTTCCCAATGACCTGCAAAAGGATTCCTCCAGGTTCTCAGCCCTATCAATTGATCTCGCTCCTACCCCTCGGTAAGGAAAAGATTCTCCCTTGTTATTATTATTTTAGCATATAGTTACAATTTACATTTTATTTTTCCCCATTATTGAGGTTTTGTATAGTGAGTGTGTGTGAGCAAAAGGCAAAATACTTAAATAAATAATTCTACCTTAAAGTGTTTCTCATGTTAAATCCAAATACCTAATTTGTAAGGTGCCATCTATTTGTTGTTTTGGGGAAAAAAAAAACAAACCTCATTACTGGTGTTATGAGGAGATAAATGAAGCTTTGATGAACATGGTTTTTCATATTAATAACCATGGACGTGGTATCTGAACTCTGCCCTTTGCACTTGGCTGATAAGCATCCAGCAGACAGCATTTATTTCTTCAGTATGCGTCCCCTTACGTTTCTGCATCAAACATGATGAAAAGACTTGTAGTGCCCCACGAGGACACAGAAATCAGAAAGTCTTAGCCACATCACCGAACAGAGAAACAGCTTTGTTAGAGATGACTCAGACAACCACCACCACTGCCACGGCCAGCGAGAGTCACTGTGTGAGAACACCTTCGCTCAACATGGGGGGCATTCACTCACCCGATTAGGATCGATGCCATTAACCTGGCGAAGCTGCTCGAGCATCCACTGGGACCTCCGCACGAACGACGTGGAGCCTTCAAACTGTTTGACCTTCGTGATGGATGCCTGGGTGGGTTTCTTATTGGTCACTGCCAAGAAAAGACCACTCCCATTAGTGGGCGTGCAGATTGGTTTTCTCATTA
The DNA here is from genome assembly GCF_902655055.1 of Lutra lutra. NCBI lineage: Eukaryota > Metazoa > Chordata > Mammalia > Carnivora > Mustelidae > Lutra > Lutra lutra. The sequence goes on from NC_062284.1 coordinate 75,106,513, forward strand.
CACCTACGTGTGTACACACACACACACACACACACACAGAATATGAACATGTGTGCCTTTGATGAGGGGTGAATGCAAAAGAAATAGTGATATTCTCCACTCTCACGCAGTTACAGTATAATTATAACTGCGAAGGCTGCTTCATTTATGTCCTCATTCCTTCAGACTAAACCCAACTCAACCGAGGAACACCAAGCACTTTTAAAGGAGGCCACAAGGGCACGATGACCAGCTGCAGGGAAAGCAACACGCCGGGTTGGTGGGCATCGGGTAGAGGTACTGGGGAAAGCTGCATTTGAAAGGAAGCAGAGGTTACTGGCTGCCCTCGAAAACTGCAACGCGTATTTCGAAGGGGATAGGCCAGTGTAAATGTATCAGGCTTCACTGGTAAGATACGGAATAACGCCTCACTTAAAAATGATGATTTGGCTTTAAGCTATGGTCCAGTTTCAATCTAGTGTGCCTCTGTTTCTGACTATATTTGGCATTCCCACATCGCCCCCCTCCCAAATTTCTGAGGTCCCCACACCTGCAGGGCTGAGACAGCTCCTTCTCCCAGCCTTACTCAGTTCTTCCTTTGCTGAGGATGGACACTGTCGCCTCTGACAGAGGCCAAGCGCCAGCCACTAGGAGAGAGTCACTCTGGATGTTTCTATGTCTGCTTACTTCGTGACTTAGAGCCTCCAGGGCGGGGCGGTAAGTAAGGGTTTTCAAAGGGCTTTCCTGAAACCTCCTGAGGCCCGGCTGTAGGAGTTGTAAAACTTCCCAGAAAGGATGCTACCAAGGGAATTAGAAAAAGTGGAGTACTACTTGTTGAATGTGATCCCAATGAGCTTGTGTGTCAGTGGCACATTCTTTGTTTCCAGAAACCCCGCAGGTCCTACATTTCCAGATAACCATGTGATGTTCAACAGATGGCAAAAAGAATCCTTGAGGGATGAAGGACAGAAAGCATCTATCTACTCCAGTCATGGTTGCTGGTAAGAAGACTCTCCCTCACACACAGGAGAATTTAGGGCAGTTTCAGGTCATTAGAGCAGGAACGCAGGGACCGAGAGCGGAATGAGATGTGGGTGCCTTGCCTTTGCCTCCACTGAGAGCCCTGTGCTTCCAAGACTAAAGACCTCTTTTTATGACACTTTTCTCCCTTTGCTCCAAACCAGAATTTAGCAAACATTTAAAACATAATTTCAAATAATGCTTAGGTTTATTACTTATTATGTCAGCTATATTTGGCTAAAAGCTTCTGAACATCTCATACCAATTGTGTTTACTTTCATGGTTAAAAAGTCATCATCTCCTTAACACCCGCGATCAGTGGAAATTTTATAGTCTCCTATTCACATGCAGCCTGTCTGGCTCACGGCTCCGTGTGTAAGTCCGTTAAGTCCTCTTAGGAATAACCATTCTCCGAACTAAATTCAGGCAACAGTATCAGTCTGCACAGGGCTCTGTCTAGCCATTTAACTTAATGCATTTACTTCAGGTGTCTCTTAGGAGATCTAATAGGTTTCTCTGACACCCATGCCCTGCTCTTCTGTTTTCATGGTAGAGGAAACAACATACCTGGAATACAGGCAGGTCCTAAAATGTGCTGAAAAGATTAAAGAATTCTTTTCAATAACAGGAAAACATGGGTTCCTGTATTAGACACACACCCCTAAACACACAAAGAGGATTTCCTCCTTTGTTTATGTAAATTACATGACACTGAGGCATCCTGGGAAACATGAAGGCTTTCCTTTTAGCTTTAAAGTCGTTATGAACACCTATTTTTACTTCTGGTCCACTTATTTCCAAGTGGTTCATAGCATTATAAAAACTCGAACACAATGCAGGATCACTGTAATTACTGGCATGTTTAGGATTGACATTTTAGCAAAGCAAGTTCCCTGGAAGTCTGTCACTGAAACGAGAAGGGCAGGAACCTCACCCACATGCAAATGCCCCACAGAACTGTTAACAAGAACCGCGCCGCAGAGCGGTCAGTGGTCATTTTCCACGAGGCACTTACAGCTCAGACATGCCCAACTCATTCTCTCTGCGTGCTTATTCTTTGCCCAGTTCTTGGAATCTCGGTAGTTTTCCTGGGCACTGAGCCCGGTTTGGTTTAATTTTTGTTTATTGTTATTATCTCCAACATCCCAGTTTCTATTTTGAAGCAGGTGCCTTAAAATTATATTATTATATACACATTATATAGAGTTAAATAAAGACTTTCCCCTTCTTGAAATCAAAACAACCGCAGAAACACACCATTGCCAGACTTTCTGAGTTCTGTGCTTGAAGGAGCCCTGTTTTATCCCCTTTGTTGTTTTGGTGCTTCTGGGGTCCAAAGCTGATAAAAAAAAATATGTCACTCAAATTCTGGGCGTTCAGTGAAAATCAGGAATCTTTCTTCTCCCTCCAAAGGCCAGCTGATTGATAGCATACCCTACATCGGTAATATTGGAGTGCTCTCTGTCCAACTCTGTCAATACAAGACTCTGTAGTCACTATTTTGAATAACTTTAAAGGGCAGATAACCAGGGCATTTCTGTCATGCCTTTAATGTTCACGATGCCAAGGGAAACATACAGGCATTTAAAGGAGGCAGGGTAAGCATGGTACTCCCAGCTAAGACCACTCAGAACCAGCCTGGTTCCCTGGGTCTCCCCTCCAACCGCACACCAGAATCATCTGGGAGTTTTTTACAACAAATACTCCAAACCACATGAGTCAGAATCTCTGGAGGTGTGGCCTGGCATCCACATTTTCATCTTCCCTAGGTGATTCTAGAACGCAGGGACTACTGAAATCACTGCTAGTGTATTAACTTATTTCAAAAATATTTCTGGGACATTTATTAGATGGGAAACACGAAAGTCAGTTTTGTGGGCAATTCAAAGACTGAATAAGATATGGTTCTAAGTCAAGAACTTGGGCGGTGGGGGGTGGGGCTATTCAGAATGATCCAGAACAGTGCTCATGCATGGCAGGAGTCATCTGAGTGAGGTGTTGGGGAAGGAGGGAGCTTTGAGGACCAGGGCAGAGTTGGGGGAAGTCAGGCAGGCTTCATGGAGCAGCCACATTCCAGCTGACAGACCATGCGCCCTCGCCCAGACTTCTATGATATCTCCCACACTGCTTTTTCTGAGCAGCCCAGCCATTCAAAGTTAATACCGAAGACTGAACCATCTTTTATTTTTTTTTTAAATTTTTTATTTTTTAAATTTCTTTTCAGTGTACCAGAATCCATTGTTTATGCACCACACCCAGTGCTCCATGAACCATCTTTTAAAACCTTCTTAATGGCATCCCAATGCTTAGAATAAAACCCAAGGCCCTTACCATGACCTGCAAAGCCCTAGATGATCTGGCTCTTGAGTACCTCCCCGTTCCCATCCCATTCCATTCTCCCTTCTGTCTACCAGGCTCCTGCCATCTTTTGCTCCAGGAAATAGCAACCCCCTTCTACCCTTCGCAAATGCTGTTCCTTTACATAAATACTCCTTCCTTTTTTTTTTTCTTCCTTTTTATGATTGTCTCTTATCCACCATTCAGATTTCAGTTTGCATGTCAAAACCTCATAGAAAAAAACTTGGGCGATTGTTTTTCTGCAGAAACTTCCCTCACCATGTTATTTCTTTCACTGAACTTTGCTCCTTGCAAAACATGTTCATTTCAAACCTGGATAAAATACTCAAAATTTGCTTCTCTGGAATATTTGAAAAGAATAAAACCCAAATTGCTATCATGACTATCGAGTCCTAAAACATGTAAGAGGTAGATAAATCCCCACGTGGATCTTGCAAGCTCCCTCCTACCAGTTTGTGAGGTAGGATCCTAGAAATTGACATAATAACAAGTGACATTTTCCCCAGCAATTAAAGTTTTTTTTTTTTTTAAGATTTATTTTACAGAAAGAGAGAGAGGGAATGTGCACAAATGTGCGAGTGGGGGAAGGGACAGAAGGAGAGAGAGAGTCCCAAGCAGACTCCCCACTGAGCACAGAGTCCATCATGGAGCTTGGTCTAGATCATGACCTAAGCTAAAATCAATAGTCTGATGCTTAACCGACCCAGCCTTTTAGGTGCCCTCTGGCAATTAAATTTCTTGAAAACCTTTTAAAAATACAGTTTCTGATTTTTTTCTCTTGTACTTGACCACAGGTCTGTGACAGAGGCAGCATTACTGTTATCATCACTGTACTTACAGACAAGCAAACTGAGGCATGGAAAGCATAGACTTGCCAAAGTAATACTGTTCATAAATGAGAAAAATGCAACTTGCAAAACTGCTCTTTTCACTGCAGCTCTTTGCTGCAATGTCAAATGCCACGTTTTATTGCATGTGGGAAGCTCATTAAATAAGGGCTAACTGAATTTTTTGTTCTAATAATGATACTGCTGTTGTGATTTTGACAATATCATGAACTGTTATTCCCTTAGTATTTCCCTTTAAATAAACTTGGTTTTTCACTGAAGTTAATGAGGAACAGAGCATATTAAAGCCATAAATAGATACATGGCTCTGCCTACATTAAAAAGAAAGTAATAGAAAATATACAATTAACACATAAATGCTACGAATTCCAAATTAGAGAGTTGTCAGCGGAAAGTCTGGCATATGAGGTCCACTTGAAGGTAAAGTAGTGATAAGCAAGTGTGGACAGGTGCTAAAGCCAATCACAATACAGATGTTCCCTAGATATAATTATAAAACTTACCTGGGAATGGCTTCTCTAAGAGCACTGTGTCATAGGCATTGGGACTCACTGAGTAAGGCATGTCTTGGAGCTATCCGGGTCTAATACCGCTTTTTCATTTATCCCGTTACCCATTGTTTTCTGTTGGTATCAGAGGAAAACAGTAGCATGGGGCCAACCAAACCCAGATCCTTTTGCTACCAACTCTGATAAAAAAAAAAAGTGTGGTTCTCATGGGGGCGCACCTCCTCATTAGCCTTAGAGTAGACTTTGTTTACCTCTCAGCTATAGTTAAGAAGCAGTGATAGGAATTACCATGTCTAGATTATCATTACCATCATTATTCAGGTGGTAAAGTATCTTTCCCTCATGAACGAACGACATAAAAAAGGTCTTTTGAAGAAAAAAGAGGGACCTCCATGAAAGATTGTTCAAATACAAAATAAGAACAGTCAAAGGGTAGAGACCACCAGCCTTGCTTCTTCCCAATCAGAAAATTCTATTTAACTGGAAACCAACAAGCCAGACAACAGCAAAGCACTTTCTTAGATCCAACCTAGTCTTATGGTAAGTCTGGAATTGGTGGAGGAAGGGACAAATCCTGATAAGGAAAGAAAGACAGAAATGCAAGTTGCTTGCATATTATGCAAACCAGCAGAAGGTACCTGGTCTGCCAGTGATTAACAGGCTGATCTTCCATTTCAAGGTCTAATGGTTGAAAGACTTTTTAAGGAGTTACAGCCTTCCCCTGCAATCTCATTATTCACACAGCATCACTTGTCAGTCTTTCCAAACAGGAAAATCAATTTTGCTTAAGATAAAAAATACCTAATTTCAGTCTTAAAATTTTATTTTAAAAGAAACAAAGAATCATCATATAAACAAAATTATTCCTCATCACCAATATCGTCTACCATTTCATTTTTCCTAGGTATTTTCGTATATTCACTAACATTCGCACACACATTTCTTCTTTTTTATTTTTTTAATTTTTTTTAATTTTTTTTAATTTTTAAAAATTTTAAAATTTAAAAAAAAATTAATATATAATGTATTATTAGCCCAAGGGGTACAGATCTGTGAATCGCCAGGTTTACACTTCACAGCACTCACCACAGCACATACCTTCCCCAATGCGTACACACATTTCTTATTAAAGAAATTAAATTCCAACTGAATCATCTCACATTTTTATGTGATCATTACTATTTTTAAAAAAAGGGTGCTGAAGAACAAATCGTATCTACAATATAGCTTGATATTGAGGCTAGGTAGTTAAAATGCAGAGCTTACCACAACTTGATACCAAAAATACCTTAAAACTTCATCATATTCTTACCATGACCTTATGGTTAGGTCAAAGTTGGTGTCTCGTGGTATGCTTTAGTTCTCTGCTCTGCTGGGGTCCAATGGCCAGACATGTGGATTTCAACAAAACTGTTGGTGAGAAACAATTTGAAGCAAGGAATAAAAGCAATGTCCACACAGAATTTTATCAGGGCAGCTCTTTGTCAGAGGTGGCTGACATGAAGGAAAAAAAGAGAGAGAGAGAGAGAGAAATCCTCTGAAATGTGGTTCCAGAAGTAAAAGCAAAATTGAGCACACCTCCTGGATGCTGATGTGGTAAAGAACTGGGCTCACAGACCAATGTGAGAAATGATTATCTGGAACTGGTTTCCTTAATGTTCTTCCAAAACTCTAATATATGATTGTTTTAGGTGGATTTCACAGTACCTACAGAGAAATGAGTATCAGGTCTGAGGCTGCATCTGTAGTATTATCTGGTGAGACAGCGGAATGTTTACAAAGCTGAGAAGCAAGAATATAGAGATCGTTCCCTCAAATATTTTCAGAACAAGGGAACGCCATCATTGCTATAGTTAGTGGGAAATGGAGCATGGTGCGCTCTACACAGGGTTGATCATTGACTTCCCAGAGTGTGTTCCCGTTTAGGACATGGTAAATGTTCAGACTCCACAGGCTCCAACCAGACCAATTCATGAAATGGCCAAGCTGGTCTTTGGGGCCCGATTCCTCTCCTCCTTATCTAAGGTCCTGAGGGCTCTCTGGCCAGATTCCTGACAGGACCCAAACAGGCCTGAAAAAGTATTCTTGAATCCGCCTGCTTCTAGGAAGGCATTTTTCATCCAAATAAACCACCATCACAGCAAAAACAGTTACATTCAGTCTTGAGCACCAAGCCCTGGGGAAGAAGGTAGGATGGCCTTTAACAGTCCCTGCTCTACTAACCCTAAAGGGGAAGACAGGGGAGAATCAGTGCACAAGGACTGTGAGGTTTATTCTTAAAGGCAGACTCCCTTAGTCTACAGTAGGGAAAATCACAAAGAAAGTTTCCACACAAAGATTTCTTATTTGGTATCATCAATTCCAGGGCCTGTACCTTACAACACATTCTCCCCTCCAAACTGGAGAAGGAAAAGGAGGACCAAGAGATCAAAAGCCCATGAAATTTTTTCAGAGGGATACTGAAAAAGGGACTATTTGTATGTGAAACTTCTTGCACAGAAATTTGGAGAAATCCTTCAGGAGAAGGAGGGGAATAAGAACATCCCCCATCAAGCATTCCTTAAGAAGGCTGCTTAAAAGCCCAAGCATGAAGGTAGAGCACTATATGGAGAGTATTAACAGCTTATATATCAATAGAGCCAGCGACCAACCCCCACCCCCAACTGCATCAACTTTGCAGAAAGTTCTACCAGGTTTCCAATGTTTGCAAATTACCAACAAGGAAACGGCATTACTTTCAGAACATGCAACTTCAATGTCACATGTCAATATGACATCTAATTGGTATTTCTAAAACGTAATCCTTTCTAATTTTAAGCTTCTTTGCCTGGTTCTTTCTTTCTTTCTTTTTTAAAAATTGTAAAACATGTAGTTTTTATTTTTTATTATATTTAATTTTTTACAGGCTATTCTACTTTTCAAGTCAATGACTATGAGGGGTTCAGGTGCACCATGGGTGGTCTTGGGCTATTATATCTTTAGCTGGGAACCAGAAAGCTTAATCACCAGAGGGTTTGTGCTCCCCACTGCAAGACCAACAGTGTCCCCGTCACGTTCCACGCTGTCTTGTGTGTTATACATTGACATACAAAGCGCTGGTTTATGTCTGCATGTGTACACGAAGGAGTGAACAAACGAACAGCTCCTCAACGGGAGGAAGAACAGCTCCTAAGCCCACCGGAAATCACAGATCAAACAAAAATTTATTTCAGGTTCAAGTGTTCAGTTTCACGGTCAAACCACAGTTGTAAGGGATTTGAACTATCTTCTTACTAGAAAAGAAGAGTATCCTGAGAACTAGGGAGAGCGGAGAAAATGGCAAAAACCAAGAACTTAGAGAAATATCAGGACACTAGAAGGAGATAAATTTTGAGTTAAAACTTCTTAAGAAATCTCTTTCCTGCAATCCTTATTCTAGCAGCTTCTCTTGTAAGCAATTCTGTCTGCTTCAGCCTCCCTGAAAACACAATTTTGGGCTTGAGATTCAGCAATCCGAGATTTCCCATTGTGCGTGATTTTTTAGCTTCCTGAGACTTTTCTCCACGGATTTGAGGAGAAAATCAATTTGCATGCATTTTCGGTAAAGGGTAAACATACAATGAATTATAAACCCCTGCTGGCGCTAGCTACTGCAACTTCACACCTTATACAGAGAGGGTGTAACACATCTGACGGATGTGATGTAACTGCCAAATGAGCGAACAGGCCCAAGCTAAGGACACAGAGGCTTAGAGCGGTGAGAGCCATGGTGGCTACTGAGGAGATTAAATCCAGTCCCAAGCCCTGTAACATGCAGCGCAATAACCGAAGGGGTTAACTGTAGTCACAGAGTCTTATTCTGTCCTTGCTTCCTCAGTTCTGGAAACAGATGTAAACATCATTTTTGATCTATTCTTAGGGGAGATTTACAAACAGAGGATCTAAAGACAAAGGCATCAAAGCAGCAGTACCTGACTCAAGAATGAATTAAATTATTCCGCAAGAAGCTCAAAACTTGAAAAAGAGATTTTTTTAATATTATGCTTTCCTTGCTGTTTTCCATTCTATCCAGGCCAAGGAGTGACTCTCTGCAGAGAAATGTCATACTTGGTAGAAATTCACTATGTATTTTGTCTGGAAGGGTAGCTAAAGAGCCAGAGCCTTCCTGAGCTCAAATAGCCCTAACAGTGAGAAGAGAGTGAGTCATTTCTGCAGCCTCTGCTTCCTTGTCCCTCATGTGGGGGAAGGAGGCCTGGTGCGGTGCTCCCTGACACTATGCACCCACTGGTGAGCATATAATCTATGAGTAGTCAGTCTAAGAGAACCATGGGAGGGTGTTAAAAGGATGAGGATTGCCTTCAATGTGAGAAGACTACTCCCTCCAAAAGGAGAATTTTTCCTGCCTTGAAGGAGGCAGAGCAGCGGAGAATTCTCTAATGGACTGGGTAGTAAACATATAATATCACTAGGTTTCTGGAAAAATCAAAGCTGTTATTACTTAGAAAACACAGGCTGTCAGATATAATTATGACTATCAGTCAAGAAAAGACAGACCTTACCTGTCTGTTCTCTCTGGTTTCCTTCTTCTTCGCCTCCACCACTACTTAATCCTTTCAGTAATACATGTTAGGTGAGGGTGTACATCACTGACTGAACATCTAAAAAAAGTAAATGATGTCACTAAGAACATGACACCTTCACTCATTACTGTGTTAAATGGAGGAATAAAATCTAGGGACGTGTTCTGGGTAGAATGAATGTCATTTACATGAGTGAAAAGGATCTATAATTAAAATTAACTGAATTTATTTTGGTTAACTCTAGGCAGTATCTCCTAATGCTAAATATGTGATATTCTATGGCCCAGGAATTCTACTCCTGTGTCTACACAGCAGAAATGAGTGGTGCTGTGTCCACCCTTCTGCCTGAAGCAACCCCAAATGGACAAACTATGTGGAACAATAAAGGAAAGGGACCCTTGAGACACGGGAAATGAATGAGGCGAGTCCTATGATCATTTATTTGCTGCTTTGAGAGTTTCTTCCAGGCTGTGGTGCAAGGAGGAGCCCAGGCAGAGACTAGTGTGTGAGTTGAAGGGACAGAGCAGAGAGTCTGGGGAGACCCAAGGGTCATTATCCTCACATCAGAGTCATGAAGAAGAGAAAACTACACGCAGAAAAAATGCTGGAGATCGACAGATATTCACCCATGAACAGCTAGCTGCATGTTTCTCACCACAGGTGTGTGAGGAAATTACCTGAGGCCAAAGAAAGAACCACTCAAAATGAATAGAGGAAAGAGTACCCCAAGCTCAAATAGGCTTTGGGAAGAGTTTCCATCAGGCAGACTAGAAAACTGATCTTAAAGAGCAAAAATAGAGGGAGGACAAGATGGCGGGGAAGTAGGAGGAGGCGCCGTTTCAACCTGTACCCTAAAGTGAGCTGATTACCTACCAAAGAACTCCGCTCACCCATGAAATCAGCCTGACATTAGAATTATACACGTCTGGATCTCTACAGGGGCAGAAGATGCCAGTGGGCAGGTAAAGCGGAGTGGGAACGTCGGACTGATATCAGAAGATAAAAAAAGGGGGAGGGAGCCACCAGAAGTGACCCATTAAAGCACAAAAATGACCCTGAGGGGAAAAAGAGAACAAAGCTGTGGAAAACTTTTATTACCTATTCACAAGACTTGTTATTTGATTAAACAAGACACTGTAGCACTGGTGTCAAGACGGGCACACAGGTCAGTGGAATGGTCCAGAAAAAGACCTACATATATATGGGAAGTTGGTATTCAAAGAAAGTGCAAAGGCGAGGCACTATGGACAGGGTAGTTTTTTTGGACAGATGATACTGGAACAACTGGACATCCACCTGCTAAAAAATGGAACTTCAGCTCCTACTTTGTACCATATACAAAAATTACATTAAAATGGATCAGAGACCTACATGTGAAAGCCTAAAACTATGATAACTTTTAGAAAAAAACACAGAGGAAAATCTCTGTGACCTTGGGCGAGGCAAGGCTTCTTAGATTTGGCACTAAAAGCACAATTCACAAGAGAAACTAGGTAGGACCAAAATAAAACTTCTGCCCTTCAGGAGGATGAAGAGACAACGCACAAACTGGGAAAAAAATTTGCAAATCTCTGATAAAGGACTTCTGTTGTTATAACTTTATACTTTAAAAACTCTTGAAACTCAATAAAAAGAAAACAGCCTACTTTTAAAAAAATGTGTAGAAGATTTGAACAAATACTTCATAAAAAGATGTGGATGGGAAAAAAAGCACAGGAAAAGATGCTCAACATTATTAGTCATCAGGGAAATGGGACACTGAAACCATTATGAGGTTCTGGGATACGCCTCTTAGAATGGCTAAAATGGAAAAGACTGGCCCCACCATGTGTTTGCTCGTGCACAGTCACAGCAGCTTCATCTGTAATAGGCAAAAACTGGAAACAACCTAAAGGTCCATCTCAACACAATTATGCAGTGAAGCACAGACCAGAAAAGAGTAAACACGCTACATATGCTTCCATTTGTATAACATTTTAGGAGATGCAAACTCATGTCTAGGATAGAAAGCAAATGGATGGTTACACACAGACATGGAGTACGGGAATGTTGGGGGCCAGAGAAAGATTTACAAAGGGGTATGAGGGAACTTTTGGGGATGATAGGTTTGTCTTTTCGACTGTGGTAATTTCATGGAGATATATATCTCCATGAAATATATATATATATATATATATATATATATATATATATATATATATGTAAAAACTCACCAACTGTACCATTCAGATACGTAGTTTCCTGCATGTTAATTATACCTCAAGAAAATAAAGCTGTTAAAAATGTCACAAACTGATCTATGGCAGTTGTGGTCAAAATAGAGATTGCCTTTGATGGAGGTAGATAGGACCCTCCTGGGATGTTAGGAAAAGTTCTATATGTCGATATGGATGATGAGGACATGGGTTTTTCTATATATAAAAAACTCACTGAATCATACTCTTAAGATTTCTATAACTTACAATATATAAGTTATACCTTAACAAAATGTAAACCGGTAGCAATGATGACGATGACGACGACGACGACGACGACGACGACGACGACAGGGTTTAAGAATTGGTACCCATTTGAAGTCATCAGCCCTGGTAGGCATGTCTCAGCACCTGCCCCAGTCAGTTCATTGCAAGGCTACTGTTGGTAACAGAATCACAGCACCCAGTATATTCTCTACACAGAAAGAATGTGCAAAGTTGGAAGTTATCTTCATCTGTTTTGGCTACTAAAATGGAGTACCACATACAGGAGGGCTTATAAATATCAGAAATTCACTTTTCATGGTTCTGGAGGTTGGGGAGTCTAAGATCAAGGTGCCGGCAGAGTTAGTGTCTGGTGAGATCCCACTTTCTGCTTCATAGCTCTCTTCTCACTGTGTCCACATGGCAGAAGGGGCAAAGGAGCTTTCTGGGGTCTTTCTTTTTTTTTTTTTTTTAAATATAAGAGCACTCATTCAAGAGGCTTCCACACTCATGATCTAATCATCTCTCAAAGGCTCTACCTCCTGATACTATCACACTGGGGTTTAGGATTTCAACGTACGAATTTTGGGCAGTCACATTTAGTCCATAATAGAAGTGAATTTATTCACTGCAATTCTGACACTGGCTTTTATAAAAATCTACCTTGGTATTTGAAAAGCATATCCTATTTATAAAATTCTCCCATTGGGTTCATGGTCCTCTCCCTGCCTGTCTTTTCTGGAAACCCTCCAGTTATCCCTCCTCTGGGATGAAGCTTTCTATCTTTATCTTTTCAGACTTCTTTTATTCTTCCCAAGAACATGCTTAACGTTTTCCTTTCCCATGAGAATTCTCTATTGACAAGGCCAGCCCTCCAGCCCTACCCATTCTTTTGAAACATGTGGCAGTGAGAGGAAAGTTATGTGTGCTCCAGAAACTGCCCCATGAACATGAAAATGCCTAATGGTAAAACTCAATGGCTTTGCCTTCTGGGCACAGAAGTTTCATTGGGCACAACAGTTAATGGCAAAACTCAAGGTGGAAAAGAGCTTGACATGTTCAAGGGAGAGAAAGAAGACTGAGGAAAGGAAAGAATGAGTGAGTTCATGGAGGACAGCAAGTGTAGGCTCACAAAGGTCCCAGTGTCCAAGGCTAGGTAACCATGAGGGAGCACTGCAACAGGATATTGATTACATTTGAAAAATGTTAGCCAACTGCTATGGGCAAAGAGGGAATGCAGGAGTGTGTGGGAAGGCAGGGAAATCACAAGGGAACATCTACCGCAGGAGTCCAGGAGAGGGAATGGTGGTTAGACTGATGGTGGTCGGGGACACATGGAAAAGGGGCAGTCTGTCCTACTCTCCATAGCTGTTGACTTCCCTCCCAGAGGGCATCCTCAAGGTCAGTCACCAAGGCCCAGCCAGTTAGCTTCACACCCTAAGGCCTGGTGTACTGTAGGCCGTTGTCCATCAAACATCACACTTTGTACATGTGTCAGAATAAAGATATTTGTATTTATTATATGTGCAATCTCAGCTACCAGATTATCAGTAATCTGAGAATAAGAGATTATGTCTACCTCAGGGAACCTGGCAGGGTGCCCTACTCAGAGTCCTACCTCAAATATGCATCACATGAAGTATCTCTATTCTCATCAGGAATGATCAAGGACTTGCCGTATGTACTGATGAGTGTGGTTAGCAATATCTCACCCACCCTACTCGCTTTTCGGCCATGTGTGTTTTTCTTTCTGTCTGGGGTCATTTAAGGCAATATGGGGGAAGGGAAAAAAAAAAAGGAAGAGCCAGGCACATCTGACTGTAGATTCTGACATGTGGTAAAGAGCCACTTGGCGTGCAGAGAGCCAGTACCTTCGTGCCTCCCGCCGCAGAGGCTGAGTGGAATGCACTGGTATGCACATCATTAGCATTTATGGACAGCTGAGGAATCGTTTCTGAAATAAATGATGGCACTTGTGTTAAATGATTCCTTCTGAAGAAAAATCCCTGGGAATCTTTCAACAGCACCCCTTGATGAAGAGTCAGAACAAAAGGAGCAAAACACCTGACCCTGGGATGCTGAATGAGTGGAGACAGGCTTGGCTTTCTGTACCCGATTCCCCACTGGCAATTTCCCCATAAACTGGAGCATAACTGGAGGACAAACTGTGTTTTTTTTTTTTTTTTTTTTAAGATTTTATTTATTTATTAACAGAGATCACAAGTAGGCAGAGAGGCAGGCAGAGAGAGTGTGGGGGGAAGCAGGCTCCCTGCTGAGCAGAGAGCCCAATGTGAGGCTTGATCCCAGGACCCTGGGATCATGACCTGAGCTGAAGGCAGAGGTTTAACCTACTGAGCCACCCAGGCGCCCCTGGAGGACAAACTGTCTTAAGGAGATGAGGCACAACTAACTATGGATACGTTAGCTCTTCTCAAAACTCGGCTGGCCATATCGGCAGGCCTCCACCTGCTTGCCCCACGGTATCTTGCTTCTCCTTTAGACTTGGAGCCTAGACCAGAGGCTCTTCTGAGCAGGCTAGTGTAAGTCAGAGAGCAGTCACCATACTGGTCCAAGGACAGGAGCTGCTGCTCTCAGCCAACACTGACTGTGGTCACTAAAATCTGTTCCCGTGCAGCTCAGGGACAGAGCTGAGCGCTTACCCCACCTTCTGGTGTACACCCTATGGAGTACACTTTCTCATTTTTACTGAATGCCACTGTGTGCCCTCCACTGTGGGAGTAAAGAAGGTATTATATTTCCTTTAACAGCAAGAGCAAGCATTATAGATAGCCACAGTTTACGTTAGGCAGAGAATACATTATCGCAGAATCATGCAAGCTAGTAAGTGGACCTACTAACTGAATTCTCAAGCCCTTTGCGTGAGATTGAGCTGGTACCAAAACTTCAGAACTTCAGTCTATTCTGACTTTAATTTGGGGCAGAAATCACCAATTTTGCATTGCAAGGTAACTTAAACTAGCTTTAAAGCTAAACTTAGCACTTATAACCAGGGGGGAAAAATGTAAATTCCTTAGACCAACGAATTACTAAAACTTCTAACTTCATTGGCACATTCAAAAGCAATGTTTTGCTTCAACGTGTAAGTTAAAGCTGTTTGAGATGTTATACCAGTCTGACATAACTAAAGCTCCCTTAATGGATTCTACATGTGTGGTTTGCACTTCTGCCCCTGCAGTCAGTACAGAATTGGGCAATACAGAATTACAGAGTTGGAAGATGTCTCAAGAGGTCTACTCTCCACCATATCTTGAGCATGCTACCTTCTCAGCTACTTTATACAGATTCTTTTCCCAACCTCTTTTTAGCTCCATAATAATAACTTATAACTCACCCGAATAAAGAGCTTTGTGATGAGAAACTCCTTTGAGGTTATGATTAAAGCCATTTGCATTTCATATTCTTGCAAGTCATATTCTTGCATAATTGGTCTCCAGTTTTCACCTAGTTAAAGCCTTTCCACTCCCTTCAGCCTACCCAGATGGGTCTTCTTTTTCAATGACCACCTCCACGGACCCAGCTGAGTTCTTCATGTTCCCTTTAGGACAAAGAGCTAGATCTAAATAGAACACTTTGAAAAGGAGAACACAATGCAAGAAGTTCCCATTCAGCACTGGACTATCTGGATTCCTATTTGGGCATGCCAGTATTTTTGAAGGCTGTGATGCTGCATGCTATGGTCATCTACTGTAAGTACTTAGGAAGCCACTGGCCACATTCTCGAAGAGATTAAACTTTTAATTGACATTCTAACCTTATATTTTTTCCACAAGCCACACCAATATTTTGCCTACTTATTATGTTCTTTTTTTGCCACTATTTCCATATGCCAGGTATATAAGCCCCTTTTGAGCACCTTGAATGGGAGAAGCTATTTCCTATTCTCACTAAAGAATTGTACACCGCTGGTCACCTTCTGCAGCCTCTACTCCTAATCAAAGTACAGTGAAGTATCTAGCAGCATTCCTTGTATGCAGTGAGCATCAATATTATCTGTTGCATGAATGTTGTGAATACCCGGGAAGGGGGTGGTAGAAGGTGGGAGGATGCCACTGGAAAGAAAATGATACAAAATGAAAGGCTTGGCATGAAGTCTATCAAACAGCGTAGGTGTATTTGGCAGTTTGCCATAGTTTGAGGAACTGCTATGGAGAGGATGAGTATGTGCTGGAGGTCTTGCTCTGTCAAGACTGTGTATCAGGAATGTGCCAGATGATGATGTGAGGGGTCCAGAGGTCTCCCGAAGCCTCACAGTGCGGCAACCAGCTGAATATTTACTACCTGCAGAAGCAAATGATAAAAGATCTCATCTTCAGTGGGTGGGCGGCTGTACTGTGCAGCTGCTTTCCAGCCAAGGCTCACTGCTGGGTGAGGCCCTGCGGGTTTGTAATGAGGATGGGTCACATTTCACAAATGTTAATATCGTTAACTCCGAGATGTGGATAGCTTCCCATAACCCAAGTTCTAGTCCACTCAAATCTCCCTGCCAAGGACCATGGACTCGAAAGAAGCACTTTGCCCACAGGAGGCTGTAACTTCCTAAGAACCTGCCTCTCTGGAACAGAGAGGTAATACAGGTCTTGTACCTGCTACCTCTTCCTTGTCCCACTAATGGCTAAAGGAAACCAACTTCCTGATCATCCTTAGAGAGGATTTCTTAGATCAGGTACAAATTCATACCAGTTTTTTCCCCACCAGATTCCATAGGCCAAGATCCCTGTGGCCAACAGATCCATTCCTTAATGAGACTTTGCTGAGCCTTTAGTTGACCTTAGCATCAAGGGAAGCTGGCACCTGTGTGAAGGAGGAAATCTCTCTGGGAACTAGCAATATCAAATAAACAGAGAAGCTAAACTATGCCAAGATTCCCATAAAGATTCACTTCTTCGAACTCAAATTTTAGTCTATCAACAAAACCATAGATTCCGGGAACTCTTTGCTGCTGTGATGTTTTATGTGTGGTCACTGGTCATATACGATACCGAGCACGCACATTTTGGAGTTCCAAGATACTTGTACAGCACACATCACACAAGCCGTCACAAAACTAGACTGGCAAAACGGTGCCAATTCTAAGCCGACTCTGAGGAAGTGAGTAACACACATCACAAAGGCCACTTTAGGGTATGACATTATTACAAGGACAGAATTAATGTTTCTTTCCTATGGGTTTCCTCTTCTAAGAAGGTCAATGACATCACCGAGAGTTCTACGTGAGAAGCCAGAGTCCACCCCAGATATGTCACAAAGGTTGCCCTCCTGACGCCAGGCCATCGTCTATAGATCCTCAGTTCGAAAGAAATCTGTGCAAATGGCTCTGGGTACAAGTCCCTCCTATTGCTGTCAATCATCTTGTAATATGTAGAAGAGGTTAACCTGATGGGTAGAAGCACTCAGAAGCCCTGAGAATTCAAGTCTAAATTATAAACTTATTTTTAATAGAAAAATAAATGTGATTCCTTAAGTAACTTACAATGCAATGGATCATAAGTGTCCCTGGGTGCTGGATGCTTGGCTGGTCCCCACCTAGCCAACCTAACTTTATACCCCATCCTTCCCAGACTGACTCCACCAGACACTTGGCATCCCAAAGTACCAGGGCCTGGCACATGTCCTAGCCTGACTGGCTGCATGCCTCTGCTCCCTGATACTGCTCAGACTGGGATGCCTTCACAACTGCCTCCTGCAAATCTGAATTGTGCCCATCCTTCACAGGCCAATTCCAGACCCTTCCTCTGCCACAAGAATTTCCTTGGCTGTCTAGCCCACGTTCCCACCCTTTCCTTAAGAGGTCTATGGTATTTCTCTCTAACACTCATTTTAGCACTCTGTTACACTGAATCTAATTCAGGAACACAAAGGAAATACACTGTTTACAAGCCAATGATCACTCCTAAACTGCAAGGGTTTTTTATATTTGTTTAGTTTAATAGGTTAAACCTTTTTTTGTACCTATTTTAGTATTCTCTTCCATTTGCTTAGGAAAAATTTTTTCCCCACAGGAAGTGTGAAGGGAGCTTCAGCCAAACTTGTGATGAATTATCAAATATTCTAAATTCAGAACGCCCTCAAATGAAAATGTATTCCCTGATAATATTATAGCAGACTCTTGTGGTTTATTAATTAATTTTTTGGCACTCTAGGCAAAATAGGACATAGTTCCTGCTTCTCAAGGGTTTTCAGGTTACACTTAGATGGGGAAAAAAAAAAAAAAGCAAGTGAGAAATGGTAATTATATTTCAGTGCAAAGGGAGGGTTCAGCAGGCCTAAAGAGGCAGGCCAGTTTTCAGGAGAGGCAAGTTCTAAAGAGAGAGCTGAAGAAAGAGAAGAAACGGATCCCTCAGAGAGGAGGAGGACTCCATCCTGAGGACAGTCACTCTCTCAAGTACAAGAATAAAAGGTGAAAAAGCTTTCCACATGTTTCCACCAGTCCCAGGTACATATTGCATGGAGCACTGGGTATTGTACGTAAATAATGAATCTTGGAACACTGCATCAAAAACTAATGATGTGGGTGGGAGGTTGGGGGCACCAGGTGGTGGGTATTGTAGATGGCACAGATTGCATGGAGCACTGGGTGTGGTGCAAAAATAATGAATACTGTTATGCTGAAAAAAAAAAAAAAACAAAACAACAACAAAAAAAAAAACCAAACTAATGATGTATTTTATGGTGACCAACATAACACAAGAAAAAAAAAAGGAAAGATCCATGTTTCCAGAGGGGAGAGAGCATAGATGGAAACAGCCACAATGTGACTGGTTTGAGAGTCTAACGACATGAACAAATCCTTTTGAGGACGCAAGAAAAACTGGCTGTCAAGGGGCCTGAACTGAGCAGAGTGCACATGCCAGTTTTCCTCGCATCCTCAAAAGGAGGAGAGAAGGAGTGAGCATTTTACCAAGGACAAAGTGGGGGGTGGGTTTCCCCTCTCTTTTTTACAAATTGCCATTACTTAAGATGTAAAATTCCCATTTGCAGTGTGTGTGTGTGTGTGTGTGTGTGTGTGTCTAGCAGGCTCCAGGCTGCATACCAATGCCAGCGGGGATGTGAGGATTAGTTACTCAGATTCTGGTGTCCAGTGATTATGATTTGTGTTATAATGGAATTCATTATACTCCTGGCTTCCATTTCTGGTTCAAAGAAAGGCACATTCAAAAGAGGATCGTCAAAAGTCCTTGCTCTTCCACCCATAGGTACATACCACACTGTGCCACAGTCTCTATCCCATCCATGTCATCTTGGCCGCCATGCTTGAAAGGCTTTGGAGAAAAACAGCCGGAACCCAAATTATTTCCTAGTGTAAACAAGCTTTGTTCATCAAAACGTAAACCAAGCAGAAAGCTAGTAGAGTCCATGCACTGTCATGGGTGGAAGGTCATCTTAATTGAAAAAGTAAAGCTAATTAAATGGCTATTTTTCTGACATGAGGAAAAAAAGTTGTTTGCTGAGACAACAAAGTAAAAGGAAGCTTATGTAAGAATACATAATGTGTTTCTTGCTGGAGCCTTAAAAAGTTCCCTTTCAAAGAATCATAGCTCAACCTGCCATTTCCTGAGAGGGAGGAAATGCTCCTTCCTGACACCTGTCAGGACATGCTCATTAAAATGGTTCTCCAGCAGAGATTGACGTTCCTGGTATTGAATCACCCTGTAGTTCCTGACTTGCTCTATCGTGGAACACAACAGCGTCATGGACGCCTGACATGGCCTAGAAACTAAGCCATGTTCTCTGTGGAGAAAGCTGCTCTGCGTGGGGAAGGAACCTGTGTGTCCATTAGCCCTGGAAAGGAGCTTGCTGAATCACAGCACTGACTGAGAGGAAGAAGCTTCAGAAAGAGCGGCAGCAAGCCTGGGACTGGAGTCAGGGAGCTCTGGCTCTTGTGCCCACTCTGCCTACCTGTCTGTGTTTTCGACGCAGGACTTTTACTGTTTATTTCACCATTTCTAGGAGGAAGCTGGACCAGAAGAAAGTCACGAGTCCCAGTTTTCCCATTCTACCGTTCTGCGTGTGACATGAACGTATGCTATGCATTACGATGTCTAGATGTCTCTAACAACAAACCCACCCAGAAAACCATTATATTGATAAAAATAGTAAGGTCTGTCTTTCCAAATAAAAGATACCTATTCACTTTAAAATGTCGAACCCGGGTACCTGGGTGGCTCAGTGGGTTAAAGCGTCTGCCTTTGGCTCAAGTCATGGTCTCAGGGTCCTGGGATTGAGCCCCACATCAGGCTCTCTGCTCAGCGGGCAGCCTGCTTCCCTTCCTCTCTCTCTGCCTGCCTCTCTGCCTACTTGTGATCTCTGTCTGTCAAATAAATAAATAAAATCTTAAAAAAATAATAAAATGTCGAACCCACAAATGCTATCTTTAACAACTTCTTCCCAGTCATTGTCCTCGACTCTTCTAGGATTCTGAATCCAAGAGACTGTCACAGCCCCGGTGACAGGGGACTGCAGGGCTGATGAACGGTTGGGGTGAGGAGTGGCAAGGGGAGGTCTCTTGACAGGAAGAGAGCTTCAAGATAGAAGAAAACCATTCTTTTGGGAGTGGCAAAATGTTATGCTCATAACTTTCCTAAATTCCCCTGGAGGGAATCATAGCTGAATATGAGACGTTTATGTAAATTTTGTTTTGCTTAAGAATTTAAACTGCCAACACTTGGATCATAAAGCAGTGTGACTATTCTATTCTTCTGGAAAAATCTGAAGGCACAGATAACATCCATTCAACAAATACTTATTGCACACACAATGAAGGAAAAAATGATATACAAGGGGTGAGGGTGGAGGGAAGGGAGATGAGTTGAGGGTGGAAATAAGGACAAAGGGAGTCAAGTAGAGCCCTACTCTTCAGGAAGTTCTCATTTTAGTACAGAAACGACAAGTTCCTAAGTGCTAAAATGCAAGGTAGGATATGATAAATGCCACAACGTATGCTTCTTACCAGGAGGAGGTGTCTCATTAGGCGGCTGGAGGAGGCAAGGAACACATACTCAGTAGAGTAGGGAAGTCGGGTGCAAGGTGGGTTTTCAGGGGACTCCAGACGGCTTCCTTATGAAAAGTGCCAGCTGAACTCTAGCTGGAAGGATGGGTAGGGCATATGAGGATCAAAGCAAGAAGCCGATCTGATTTATGCCTCAAACCATCCACTGCACTTCAGAAGAAACTAAAAAGACGAGCCCTTACTGATGGGAATGGGCCAGTTTACAAGTCCAGCAATAAGACCACCCAGAGAGCAGCTGATTTCTTTCAGATTACCTTGACCTGGGATGAATCTCAAGACAACCCATTTCCTGGCCAAGAATCTTGGATACTCCTCTATGCTCAAACTCAATGTTTAGGAAGTAATTTTGTTAAATACATATTTATATTCAAAAGCATAACTCCCAGCTTCCTGGTCTTGTTTCCTGGCCTCGACAAAAGGCACTATTATTTTCTTCAAGAGGAAATTATTCCAGTGCCCCTGCCCAGACTCCACTGACTCCTGTTTGCCCTCAATTTTCTTCCTCTTCTTGAAAGGACACCCACAGTTATAACTCACACTGGTTCGGGACAGCACGTAGGGCTTGATGGAGAAGGAGTTAAGGATGTGGGAACTGTGGGAACATGGTTTCTGAGTGAGAACACTTAAAATCTCACTTCCCTTGAGATCTGCCATCCATTAACAATTCAGCTGCAGGGCGAGGTTCATCTCATTTTAAAATGTAAGTCAAGAGCCTAAAATTGGTAATTGGGCATTTAATTGGGTATGTGAAGGCACTTACTGGATTTTGAACAACTTCAACAGGTAATGTTTAAGAACATTAAAAATTACAGCAATGATGAACCAGATGCAAATGGAAAGTGAATGAATTTTGGCACTGTAATTTAACACATCGCTGACTAGTGTTTTGAGCTGAACATGTTGAGCTTGGTTGGTTTTCTTCAATTTTCTTATATGCCAGGGATTATAAAAATATTTTACTTTTTAAGCTTGGCTTCCCCTCTCACAAAACTCCACCTTAAAAGAGTGTTTGATTCAATTCAGTACATATATATTTGGCATAATACGTAATCCATGTTGCTGGAGCCTAGAAGGAATGCCAACAAGCCTGAGCAATATGCACATGATGTAGTTAAACAGCAGAGAGCATATGAGAACCTGGCCACTCACTGGGGCATCTAGACAGTTAGCTGGATGTCTGTCAATTGAACAGAATGGCCTTTTTACAGTGATCTATAACCACAGACCTCAAAGTCATTTATAATGACTGCCCGTGCCTGCTGACTCCTCATTCTTCTCTCAATTTCATTTTACTTCTTCTATTCTCAATAGATAATAACATTCACATGACTCAAAAGTAATACAGTGAGACATCTCACTTCCACCTGTCACCTTCCTTCCCACCGGCTCTGCCCTCTTGTCTGAATCAAATTTGGTATTTGCTCTCTCCTCTGGAGGTGGCTTGAGATCTGCCTGAACAGATTTATGTGAGCCCTATAAACCGGTAAGGGAACCATCACGCCTATGCCCATTCTTCCTGAAAGGAAACAGCGAGCAAGGAAGGATGACAGAAGTGCCCGTTTCCTAAACTTCTCACTATGCCCCCTTTGGTCAGAACCACCACAGGCCTCAGCGTTTCAATGAGTAAACATGAGAAAGGCTCCTGAGAGTTCGTAAAGGAGTAAAAGAATGTGAACGCTAAAAAAAGAGAAAACGAACAATAAAAATCTAGTGGCCAAACCAATGATGCCCCGGGAGCCATCTCACTGAAGTAGGTTAGAAAATAACCTCTTTGGAAAAAAAGAAGAGGGAAATTTCCATATATTCAGTCCATCATGCCTAAGAAATAATTAGTAATAAAATATTACATGGAAAATAATATGTAAGATTGTTTTCATTAGGGCCGTTGTTATCTTCTGTACGGCCTTTATGCCTAACATGTTTTTTTTTTTTTTTTAGATTTTATTTATTTATTTGACAGACAGAGATCACAAGTTGGCAGAGAGGCAGGCAGAGAGAGAGGAGAAAGCAGACTCCCTGCTGAGCAGAGAGCCAGATGTGGGGCTCGATCCCAGGACCCTGGGATCATGACCTGAGCAGAAGGCAGAGGCTTTAACCCACTGAGCCACCCAGGCGCCCCTTTATGCCTAACATGAACAGAAGTCTTTCTTCTTAGAAGGGGAGGAGAGGGACGGGAGGATGATGGTGCGGTAAGAGTGAGGTGCTCTGCATCCTAATGCTTTTCCTGTAATCCATTTTTTTTTTTTTAAGATTTTGTTTATTTGTCAGAGGGAGACAGCATGAGAAAGAACAAGAAGGGGGAGCAGCAGGCAGAGGGAGAAGCAGGCTCCCCACTAAGCAAGGAGCCCAACGTGGGACTTGATCCCAGGCCCCTGGGATCATGACCTGAGGCGAAGGCAGAGGCTTAAGGACTGAGCTACCTAGGCCCCTCCTTTAATCCATTTGATACTGGAATAAATACTTGGCATCAAGATATTATTGATCAGCGACAACAAAATCTTTCACCCTCTTCTGGTTCCCAACTGGCTCTCAGCTCCAGATCAATATTTCTTTTCATTTGCCTGCCGTGGGCTCATTCGGTGTACTTTTACTTACTTGTCTCTGTCCACGATAACCAACTCTCAGCGTTGGTTTGATGGCAATTCTATTATAGCCCTAAAGCAATTATTTTAAGAAGAGATGAGGAAAAAAGGAGAGGAACTGTACAAACAACTTGACAGAATCCATTTTCTTCCCCTGCTTTTAATGTTTCTTGCCTCTCCACACAGCCTTCCTTCCCCTGAGCCTCAGGCACCCTTTTTACAAAACAGAAACAGGATCTTGGCCGACAGGAGCTGTGCCTGTGAACAATGAAAAGCCCAGCGGAGAGAATGATTCCCAAGCAGCCGCAGGGCAACTCCTGAGGGGTCACTGAGGCAGCAAGCTCCCCGCTGGGGCTGTCTGCGGCCCTGCTCCCGGCCTGCTACTGACCTGGGAGCAACACTTGCATGACTGGTTTCTTCGTCCTTTTTATCCTGTGGGGGCATACGCTCTCTCTCTCTCTTCACGCACTGACTGCGGACTCTTTCTACCATGAGGCCTGACGACTATGAACTCTGAGAAGGAAGGGTCTGGCTGCCTCTGTGAGTGAGGGACCAAGAAATGACATTACTGAACTGATATTTATCTTCTCTCCTCCTCATGTTCCAAACTGTCTTATGCTAAAGGATGCTGGGAAAACATTCAAAACCCAACCCCAAACAAAACAACACCCAGACTTACTAAGTCACTGTATTGTTTAGAGGGTTCTCTAGGGAAACTAATGGAAAGCTTCCTGAGCTAGGCTTCAACTAGGAATTTGCTTCTGACATTGAAAGGAAAAAAAAAAAAGCAGTGGCTAGAAACATGATCATAGAGAGAATTTCCTAAAGAATGTAAAACCAAGTCCCAACCCCCGAGGGGTATAATAATTCTTAGTTCACTTCCACACATTTGCTCTGCCAGGGGTGAGCCTGTGGTTTGTCCTGGCGAAGGCTTTGTGCTCCATGTACACAGAGAAGGAAGGAGCACTTCTGAAGGACAGTGGAACTTCTGAAGGTCATAGCTGGGCCATGTGCAGGAAGTAAGAGGGCCACGTCCCTAATGCCGGGACCTGCGGGCTAGGTGTGTGATGCACTGCTCTCCTGTCATGTGCTGCTGGGGACTGGGGCACTGTGTGTGAAAATGAGAGGTCAAAGCAGACAGGAGAGCAAGAATCTGGAAGCGGTCCAGTTCCCATTGATAGAAGAAAGTTATTAAAAATGGCCAAACACATAGAAGTGGCTCACGTATGAATCAATGATGAGGACACGTCATGAGCCAACAGATTATGATGAACCCAGTCCTAATAAGAAAAGAGCAGGGACAGCTAGAGGGCAGAAAAAGGACGCAGTATTGTGGGAAATTCCAGTTTTTGAGAGGTTAGCTGAGTCACATTTCATAAGCTTTTCCACATGTATCCACTGAAATGGTGTTTTCTCATAGCTCTGAGAATTCCCAAACTGAGGATACTGTATAGATACTGTCCTATTGTTTTGAGATCACTATTTTCACACTTTCCCCTCTCCTATCACCTACTTGCACCCCCTACACTTTGCAGGTAAGGTAACCACCAGAGAGCAGTCCAGAGATTTGATCTTCTGGATTTTTCTGCAAATCTGAACAGAAGAGTGGGCCTTCTGCGGGGAAGGCTCAGGCTGTATTCAGGTTTGGGAGTCGCTAATTCAACAGTAAAACTCAGAGGCAGCACTCTCTATACCTTCCTTGGGGATCTATGTCTTCTAGAACCTCCTCATTTTCCTCCAGCTCTGGTGGGTGGCCAGAGCTCCCGCCAGCAGATGCAGTTTACATTGGAATACTCTTCAGTTATGCAGGAAAGCAAATCCCTGTTGAGGGAGCGGACCTCAGAAAAGAACGCAAGTCAGGATTCGAGCCTCCATTCAAAATACCGTGAGTAAAGGCATCTAAACTTTTAGCAAGAAAATGCTCGAAATAAGAACAAAGGACAAGTCAAACAACAGAGTGACATTCACAAATTGAGCACATCTGAATAGAGAAACAACTCACTACTGCTGCCCACTTACAGCTACTTATGACATGAAGGCATCTGGCTTATATGGGAGTCGACCTGAGCTCCCTGAAGGCAGTTCCTAGTACTGACATGGATAGATTTTGAAAAGCTAATAATCTGGGCTGGAGAGTTCAGACAAGGTAACTGCCATGTTAGGAGTAGGTAGAGTTCGGTCACCACCCTGGAGTTCAGCTACCAAATGAGTGGGAAAGAGGAAGGATGGTACCTGCTGGGGCTAGCGGTCAGCTGGAGGGAATTTATTACACAGTGTAGTATCACCAGTATCTCTATTAATAGGAAAGGTTCATTCCAATTTGCCCCAAATTGGCTGCTAGTGGCCTCTAGATGGAAAGGTACAAATCAGATCCTTTCCATACCTTGGTGGGGTCTTCTCACTGTCTGATACATCTTAACCTATCTCCAGATAGGTTCCTACCTACAGTGGTCACTGCCCACCAATGCCTATCCTTCTTCTCTCTTCTGGGTGATAAGGGGAGGAGGCTCTCATACCTATTAGACCTGGCCCCAACTTAACTAACCTTGAGCTGCCTGAACCTTGTGCCTTTGTCTCCCCACTGGATCCAGCAGAAGATGAGTACCCACACCATAGACCTGCCCCACCTGTTTCTCGAGCTCTACTCTTGCCTACACCGACCTGCATCTATTCAGCTCTTTCATAGGCTTCAATGGGCTTGATTTAGTCATTCTCTTCCAGTTCCCTATCTCACTCACAGTTGTTTCCAGTAAAGTTTCAAAAATAAATAAAGAGAATCCTTCTGCCAGACCCTCAACTTCTGACCTAACAGTTCTTGCCCACTGCCTCTCACCATAAATTTAATTGTTCATATGCTCTCTTATACATAATCAACTCCACCTGATAGATAATTCAAATTTATGCACTGAAAAGTTATCAGCATTTTTGAAACCTGCATATTTTTTGAGCCAGTAATGCCATTTCTAGAAACTGCTCTTGGGGAAATAATAGTGAATGTGAACAAAGTTTTAATTACATGGCTAAGTCATGGCATTGGTTATAATGATGAAACATGGCTAATAACTTCAATTTCCAATAAGAAGGGATGGATTAAATATGTTATGACATATTTTCACTTATTGAATATCATGCAACAAGTATAATTCTATAACATATTTCATGACATAAAAAGATGTTCATTAGAAAAGTAAATTATGAAATTATATATGGGTATATCTCATACTTATAACAATGTACATATTTCACTATATATGAAAGTATATAAAAATTCAGTGTTCCTGTTAGTGTTAGAACTGCAGGCCAAAATTTTTTTCTTTCTCTGTACTTCCCTAATTTTCTATAGGCATCTATTATTTTTTAATAAAGTTTTTATTCTAGAACAGGTTTAGATTTACCAAAGAGTTGTGAGGAGAATACAGAACTCCTCTGCAGGCATACTCAGTTTCTCCTGTTGTTCACATCTTATGTAAGGGAGGTACATTTGTTGAAACTAATGAATCCTCATTGATAAATTATTATTAAGCCCATTCTTTTTTTTTTTTTTTTTGGTAAACATTTTATTTATTTATTTGACAGAGAGAGATCATAAGTAGGCAGAGAGCCAGGCAGAGAGAGAGGAGGAAGCAGGCTCTCCACGGAGCAGAGAGCCCGATGCGGGGCTTGATCCCAGGACCCTGGGACCATGATCTGAGCAGAAGGCAGAGGTCTTAACCCACTGAGCCACCCAGGCGCCCCTATTAAGCCCATTCTTAACTCAGATTTCCTTAGTTTTTGCCTCATGTCCTTTTTTTTTCCAGGAGAAAGGATACCACAGGTCTCAGGATACCACAAAAATTTATGTCATGGGCCATGAGGGATCTGCTTTAAGTGAACCACTTAGACATGGGAACTCCCCACTCCCTCAAGTCTTTATGGTAAGTGCTTTTAAAGGCTGCAATTAAATATTAGATAAAAATTCCAAAACACTGAGTTTATTACAGAAAACTGACCCATCGCAATCGCTGGCCTGGAATCGGTCCACGAAATCTCCACTGTGCTGTTTTGGTTTGGGGAGTTGACTCACTGACCAGTTATTTATTCTTCCATAGTGTCTAAATGCCCCTGGGATTCTTCTGTAAAAGCTAATGGAAATGTCAGACTATCCTCCTCAAGAAGAATGCCTTTTTAAAATATTTTGAATTGGAACTTTCCCACAACACAAGCTCTTAAATAAGTGGCAAATAAAAGAACAAATCAACAAGCTATGTTTTATTTTATTTTTTTTTAATTTTAATTTAATTTTTAATTTTTGTTATAATGTTATGTTAGTCCCCATACAGTACATCATTAGTTTTTGATGTAGTGTTCCATGAATCATTGTTTGCATATAACACCCAGTGCTCCATGCAATCCATGCCCCCTTAAATACCCACCACCAGTCTAACCCATCTCTCTACTCTACCTCCACAAAACCCTCAGTTTGTTTCCCAGAGTCCATAGTCTCTCATAGATTGTCTCCCCCTCCAATTCCCCCCCTTAATTTTTCCCTTCCTTTTCCTAATGTCCTCCATGCTATTCCTTATGTTCCATAAATAAGGGAAAACATATGATAATTGACTTCCTCTGTTTGACTCATTTCACTCAGCATAATCTCCTCCAGTCCCACCCATGTTGATGCAAAGGCTGGGTATTCATCCTTTCTGATGGCTGAGTAATATTCCATTGTGTATAGCTGTGTTTTAAAGTGGGGGGGGACAATGAAAACAAAACAGAAAACCTGTCTTATTAAAGACTGTCTTCCCTTATTAAGAAATAGTCACTTTTTGGCATGTAACTGACTAACTATCTCTGCTAAAAGGGTGTGTTGTCTACAGAAGAAAAAGAAAGGGAAGGTTTCAGTAAACCTCTGAAATCCAACGGATCCAACAGCCACTTTGATTCTGTGGAGCGAGGCTTGCTGCTGATGAATTTACTCCTTATGAAAGGTAGAGTAGATAAAACTCAACAATTACCTCATGTCAAAAATATGTATCTTCAAACCTAATTTTGAAAATTTTTGGTTAAAAAGACATGAAGGAATGCTGCAAACAGCTCATGATATCCATTTCCATTCATAATGGAATTTCAGGAACAGAACGTACAAATATCTTGATGTCTGAATCAACAAATTTTAAAATTTTCATTTTAAAATTTCAGTGACATGCTGAAGGAATCCTAGTCTGACTTGTTTCCCAAGGGACAGGGATTCTAACAGAGTTCCCCTTTCGAAAAGCAATAAAAAACTCCCCAAAGCCTAGTGGAATGTGTCACCAAGATGGTGACATAAGTTGTTCCTGACTTGGTTCCTCCTTACAGGCACAATTAACAACTGTTCAAAACAAGAAACCACTGACAGACCACAGAGCAAGAACAAGCACCCCCTCCAGAGATCGAGACAGACTGCAGTAGAACTGTAAGAGAAGTGGATGCACTTTGACCATACTGCCCACTCTCAGGCCAATGCAGCACCACACACAGAGGTCTCCCTGATCCTCTGATTCCTCCAGTGGGAAAAGAGAACACACAGGGGTAACAACCATCTCTCTTAGCACTGTGGGTTGCTTTGCTGGACCCCCTACTCTGACCTCGCAGGGCAAGCTGCGGGGCTCAACCACTGGGAATCTGATCGTGATGGAAAGTGGGGAGGAGCTTGTAACAATCAGCACACAGATCTCAGCAGACTGAGTTCTTACCCACACGGCCCCAGTAATAATCCCAAACCCTGGTTTTACTCATCTGAAGAACCAACTCTGACCAGGCAACTTGGAGGAAATAATAAATCTGCCTGATTTGGATCCTCAAAAGAGGAGTTTTGCTGGCCCGAAAGCCTGGTTTGCTCATGTCCAGGCAAGGAGCTGAATCCCATCCCCATCCACTGTGAAGAGTATCTTCCAGACCAGGAGGGCTGGTGATAGCTCCTGGAAACTGTGTGTCCCAAGGGCACTGAAGCCAAGAGGTGAATGGCAAAGCCATTACTAGGTGTAGAGTGTTCCTGGGTTAGGAACAGTCAAGGGGATTAATTCACAGCCAAAGCTGAGGATAGCTCCTGATCCCTCTCAATCTGAGAGCCTGTTTGGGAAACTGAGAGGAGCTTAGGGAGACCCCCCCCCCCCCCATCTAAGCAAGGCAGCTGACACAGCCCCAACAGCCGTCTCCCAGCCTGAGGGGCTGGAGATGACTCCCTGACATTGTGCAGCTCAGTGGCACTCAAGTTGACATGTGGGCAGAGCCATCAGTTTGCAGAGCAAAGGCCATGATGGGTTGGGGAGCTTGGGGTGCAGGTTGGCCTGAGTTAAGAAAACAAAGACTTTTACCAGAATTAGAGATGCTTCTCCTGCTACACCCAGACAGGGAATCTAATTCATAGCCCTGCTCATTGCTGAATACAATTTCAACCTGTCTGACCAGGGAACGTGACCAGAGGACCCACAGAGCTGCAGAGCTCATTCTAAGCCCTACGTATGGTGGCACTAAACAGAAGAGCACAGCCTGGGTCTTCCCCCAGCTCTGCACACTGTCCTCACCTGACCAGGGAATCCCGTGCACACTCTGGGCTGATTAAGGTCCCCAAACAGGGCTGTGCTGGCCCTGCAACCCATCCTGCTGTCCTGCTGAGACAGGGAAGCTAATTCATAGCTCCATTTCCTACTGAATACAGTACACAGTCCCAACCGTCTAGCAAGCTCGACAAGAGAATCCAGGCAATGGGGGAGCACATGCTCCAGACTCACTCGGGTAGGGAACCAAGTCAGCAGTCCTATCCAACCATTCTCAGCCCCTGCCACAATCCCCACCCCCATTCTCAGAGCTTGAACAGCTGTCAGGCCCCCTCCATAGACCATAATATCAGGCCCCAACTGCCCACAGACATTACCATCAGACACGCCCGAAACCCAAACTTCGGTGACTCTTAAAGAACTCTTTGCCAGAGCAAACCTGCAAAGTTTGGAAGAGGCACCTCAAATGTGCAGATAGCAATGGGCAAGGCATCGAGAATAATGAAAAATCAGGTAAATATGGCACCATTAAGGGAAACTAATAAAGTTCCAAAACTGACCTTAGAGGACGATGTCAAAAGAACTTAGGATAATCTTCTTAAGGAAGTTTAGTGAATTACTAGAAAAGGCAGTCAGACAACTAAATTAAAAAAGAATTAAAAAAGAGATGCATAAAAAAAATAAGTTCAACAAAGAAATATCCACCATCAAAACCAACCAACTAATCAACACAGAGAAATCCTAGAGTTGAAAATGTAGTAAAAAAAATAGAATTCCAATAGAGAGTTTCAAAAGTAGACTCGACCATGTAGAAGGATCAGGGACCTAGAGGATGAGACACTGGAAATTACCCAGTCAAAGGAACAAAAAGAAAAAAACAATAAAGGAGGGTGAAGAAAATCTGTAGGATTATGAGACACAATAAAAAGAAACAATATTTGCATTATGGGAATTCTAGAAAGAGAAGAGAAGAGACAAGGACAGACAGTATATTTAAAGCAATCGGGGTGCCTGGGTGGCTCAGTGGGTTAAGCCTCTGCCTTCGGCTCAGGTCATGATCTCAGGGTCCTGGGATCAAGCCCTACATTGGGCCTGCTCAACAGGGAGTCTGCTTCCCTCCCCACCACCCCCACTCTCTCTGCCTACTTGTGATCTCTGTCTGTCGAATAAATAAAATCTAAAGAAAAAAAAAAAAGCAATCATGGCTGAAAACTTCCTGAACCAAGGGTCAGAGAACAGACCAGTTGCCTAAGACCTGGAATTCTAGTCCAGCTCTGGTTCTCCTGGTTTTTCTACTCATTAGAGTAGTTTGACCTGTTAACCTACAAATGCATGACATTTGTTCTCTCAGATACTATCTCGAGGTTTGCCTTCTCCCTAAAAAATCCTCCCTATTCAGTTTAGTATAAAACTGATCTTTTCTAAACATCTTTCACCTTTGGGGCACCTGGCTGGCTCAGTCAGTAGAGCACATGAATGACTTTTGATCTCTAGATTGTGAGTTTGAGTCCCACGTTATGGGTAGAGATTACTTAAAATAAAATGGTTAAAGCAGGGGCGCCTGGGTGGCTCAGTGAGTTAAAGCCTCTGCCTTCGGCTCAGGTCATGATCCTAGGGTCCTGGGATCGAGCCCCACATCAGGCCCTCTGCTCAGCAGGGAGCCTGCTTCCTCCTCTCTCTCTGCCTGCCTCTCTGACTACTTGTGATCTCTGTCAAATAAATAAGTAAAATCTTAAAAAAAATTTTAAAATGGTTAAAGCAGCAATAAATAAATAAATAAAATAAAAATTAAAAAAAAATATCTTTGACCTTTAAGTATCTTCAGGGTGAGAGGACTCTAAGGAGCACTGAGTTCCATCTATGACATCCATGTCACTTGTGAAAAAAAATTCACTCTCTCTTGCAGACAGAGGCCTATTCACTCATTCCGTGGACAGAAATAAATGAACATTGGGCTCAAGTCCCAGAAAGTAAATCTGGTTTTGTTCTATTTACTACTCCCAGGTATTTGAACTTAGTCTTCATGAATTTGCTCTTATTCAGGGTAAATATGCCTAGCTTCTCGAACTGGGATGACACATTGCCTTGTCTCCTAACTTAATTGCTCCAATCTCTGACCTCTTCAGCTAAACCAGAATCTCCTATAGGTTAGGACAGTCTTAACATCTTTTGTATATCACTTGCTGAGTCTTTTACTTCTTTCAATAGCTTAAAATTCATCAAAAGGAGGAAGAGTGTTTATTTCTGTTATTTTACTCTAAAATAATCTTCAGTTGGTGCCAGTTTTTGACATACAGCATCAAGGTTAAAAACACTTTGCTTTGGAGACAGATTCAGCTCCAAGTCCCTGATCTGCCACCTCTTGTCTATACAACTTTGGTTGAGATACTTTACAAAATAAAAATGATAATAGACTATAAATCTGAACTGCTTTAAGATCATAAATAAGATAATGCATTTAATGACCTTTAGTACAGGGTCTGACATATATTAAGGACTCATTAAGATTGGTTATCATAATACTCATCTCTGGGAAATCTTTGATATCTAGAATTCATCAACCATTCAGATTAAGTATTCTTTTTTTTTTTTTTTTTTTAAGATTTTATTTATTTGACAGAGAGAGACACAGTGAGAGAAGAAACACAAGCAGGGGGAGTGGGAGAGGGAGAAGCAGGCTTCCCGTTGAGCAGGGAGCCTGATGCAGGGCTCAATCCCAGGATCCTGGGATCATGACCTGAGCTGAAGGCAGACGCTTAATGACTGAGCCACCCAGGCGCCCCCAAGAATAGATATTCTTGCTATTTTATTTTGGAATCTTGGTGGTACTGTCCTGTGGAATGCCAATAATTCAGTTCACCTTTATGATTTGTCATTTAACTTTAACCTTGAAATATGGAGGCTTTGTCTAGCACTTCAAGCAGACTGAACTTACATCTGACTTTCAAAGTAACTTTATCATGACTACATCATTTTATTCCTTGCCACATGCATCTTTGCTAACTCCAAGTTAAAAAAAAATTACCAATAAACAACTTGCAAGGACTTGCTTCAGGTCATGCAATTAGTTAGTAGATAAATATGGATTAAAATCCAAGTTCCCTCACAGACCTGTACCCCTGGGGAAAAATAATACATGATATGTTAATAAAAAACAATTAATAAAAAAAAAATCCAAGTTCCCCAAGTCTTCGTCAAAAATGTCACGCTCTGTTGGGAGAGGGGGTGGGGTTATGGATATTGGGGAGGGTATGTGCTATGATGAGTGTTGTGAAGTGTGTAAACCTGGCGATTCACAGACCTGTACCCCTGGGGATAAAAATATATGTTTATAAAGCTGTAAAAAAAAAAAAAAAGAAAGAAAGAAAGGATGAATACCCAAGTTTTGTAGCAACATGGACGGGACTGGAAGAGATTATGCTGAGTGAAATAAGTCAAGCAGAGAGAGTCAATTATCATATGGTTACACTTATTTGTGGAGCATAACAAATACCATGGAGGACAAGGGGAGATGGAGAGGAGACGGGAGTTGAGGGAAATTGGAAGGGGAGGTGAACCATGAGAGACTATGGACTCTGAAAAACGATCTGAGAATTTTGAAGGGGTGGGGGGTGGGAGGTTGGGGGCACCAGGTGGTGGGTATTGTAGAGGGCACAGATTGCATGGAGCACTGGGTGTGGTGCAAAAATAATGAATACTGTTATGCTGGAAAAAAAAAAAAAAAGTCACGCTCTTTCTTGAATCCAAATAGGTACTGAGCTATATCCTCTGCTCCTTCCCGAAGAGGCAGCCAAACATGTACAGCAACGATGTGAAATCTCTTATGCTGGAGCTACAGAATTTCAACTAGTTTCTGCCCCACCCATGTGATGGTACGTCAGGTCTCAAAGCATGAACGAGAAGAAATTCTGGCAGAAATGGGATTTTGCATCCACAAATTTACAAGCTCTTGACAGTCAAGGCCTCAGTGAAAAGCCTATTTAAACTATTAGGTTCCATGTGCCCTTTTCTTGACCCTCTGGTGTGTTGTTTCATTACAGTTTCTTTTTTTTTTTTTTTAAGTGTACCTTTTATTAAAAGGTTAAGTTATGGGACACCTGGGTGGCTTGGTTGGTTAAGTGTCTACCTTGAGCTCAGGTCATGATCCTGGGATCGAGCCCCACATCGGGCTCCGAGCTCGCTTCTCCCTCTCCTCCCTGCTTGTGCACTCTCTCACTATCTCTGTCTCTCTCTTAAGTAAATAAATAAATAAAATCTTAAAAAAAACAAAAACAAAAACAGTTAACTTATGTATCCACCTGGATTTTTTCCTCAAAATCAGCAAAATGTGGAACCTGTTCATAAATTACTGCTGGAAATTAAGAAACTCCAAACCAAAACCAACATTACACTTGGAACACCTCACCACTATTAATTTTTGCCTTCCATTGTTCAATTTTAAACTCTCTCTTCATAGCTTAAATGAAAAGGATTATGCTTTAAGAGGAATTCACTCTCCTCTTCTGAATTTAGCCCTCCTCCCTAGAACCTATATTTGGATTCAACAGTCAGTGGTCTGAAACATTAATGGGCTTTCCATTGAGCCATTACCCCTTTTCTCTTTCTGTTTTGCAAACAGGGCTTATTAAATCTTTGCTGAAGGCACCAGGAATGAAGAACAGTGAGAGTGTGCCAGTGTGAAAGGTTTCACTGAACTCAAGCAAATCATTTCTGATTTGCCACAACTCTTTAGCAGTAAATGCCAAAAAAAGCATGCTGTTTGGATGGCAAATATAAATCCCATCACATAAAACATAATAAAAGAAAACCAAGCCCACTCCTCTCCCTACACTCAGGGTTTAAGGCAGAGATGCTGACTGCAGATTCTTTCCATTAAGTATATTCACATCCTTGTGAAGAACAAATGTTGGTGGTAGTGTGGCTTGAAGCAAGGACTACCAGAAACAAAGGAAAGAAACTGGTGTATGTTTTAGGACACAGAGCATTTTTTTTTCTTTTAGCAATTCTCTATTCTATTGTAAGCTTAGATACACACACACACTTATTAACACACTGTTTATTAACACAATGTTTAAAGACACAATACACAACTAAGTTTAATACCAAGCAAGCGAAGATATGGAAAGCAAAATAAATATCTTTTTATTCCTCATGAGTCACAGAAAGGTTAACCAACTTCCAGATCAAAACCATGGGTCTGCACACACACTTTTACGTATAATTTCTCTTTAGCCTGACTGAAATGACAGCAGGGGGATTTTGTTTTAAAAGCATAAACCCAGGGGCACCTGGATGGCTCAGATGGTTAAGCATTTGCCTTTGGCTCAGGTCATGATCCTGGAGACCTGGGATCAAGCCCCACATCGGGCTTCCTGCTCAGTGGGGAGTCTGCTTCCCCCTCTCTGTCTGCCTTTCCCCCTGCTTGTGGTCTCTGTCTCTGTATCTTTGTCAAATGAATAAATATTAAAAAATCTATAAAAGAATAAAACAAAATAAAAGCATAAACCCATAGGTTTAAGGGGAGTGGGAGGGAATATACACCAACACAACTTTGCTAGTTAGAGAGCAAGTGGATAGGTGGTTAGTGACCCAAGCAGGCCCAAGAAAGCTGAAACCTAAGGCAGCAGTAGGGAAAAAGAAGCCCAATTTACAGTACAGATTCTTCTCAAAGCTAAGGATTTCAAGGGATCAGATACCTTTGAAATTAGGGGTGAAGACGGAGTTAAAATAGAAGGAATGGCGAAAGACTAGGCAGCATTTAAAGGCCCTATCCCCTTCTCTCCTCTTACAGACTGATGCCTGACTTTTCCCAACATTCTTTGTACCAGACAGTTTAGGGTGAGGGAAATGTAAAAAAATAGTTGCTATTTCTTTTTTCTTCAAAGAGAACATTCACAGGGCACCTGGGTGGTAGAGGTGGTTAAATATCTGGCTCTTGGTTTCAGCTCAGGTCATGATCTCAGGGTCCAGGAATTGAACCCTGAATCTGGCTCCTCATTCAAAACCAGTCTTGAGACTTTCTCTCCCTCTCCCTCTGCCCCTTCTGCTTGGTGCTCTCTCTCTCTCTCAAATAAATAAATAAATCTTAAAAGGAAACAAAAAAGGAGAACATTTATATACTTATGCTAGGACCCTCATTCCTCTTTTCATACTTAGCATCCAGGACCCTGGCAGTCAGCCCATATTTTATAGGCAGAAGACCAGAAAATCCTTCTTTGGGGAATTGCACCTAGATAAGAAAGCAGTAAAGATGCTCATATCAGGGGTTGTCCCAACAAAACAGCACAGAGAGACAACCCTACAGGGAAGCCCACATGTAGTAATGTGCAACCACATGCTCAGGGCTTCTCATTGGCTTTTAAGGCCTGACTCTTAAATATGAGCAGACAACCAAGGATCATTGAGTCAAATCTTTAGTAAGCAAATTAGGGACCCAAACAGACAGTCAGAAGCAATTTGAAGAAAACAGAGACTATGCAGGAAGAAAACTTAAAACAAAGACAAAACTATCATTAATACTCTCAGAAGGGTCAAAGAAGATGATCTTTTGATAAAACAAGAACAGGAGACTATAAAGATAGGAACATTCATAGAAGAGAAAAAAGTGTATGTGGATAGTGTGTGTTTGTGTATGAATTAAAAAAAACTCAGTTATTCAATTGTAGAGTTAAAAGCTAAAGTTAAGGAAATCCATTCCCTTCCCCTGCAAGTAAAACTGGAAGACAAGAAAGAAGTAAAAAGAAATTAGAGAAATAAATTCAGGAGTGTCATACTGATCTGGGTCCTTTGCAGAGAATAGAATCCATGTAGTTAAAGCAGAAATTATTTCTTACAATATACTGAATGACATCATCACTGGAGTACTAAAGACACAGATTTGGAGTTGAGCTTTGGGTACAATTCCTAAACCAAAACCTAAACCAAACAGAGATGTAAGCCACCGAGAGAGCTGTTACCACCTGTAAGATAAGGAGACTTCCTCCCAAAGTGGCAAACTGCTACATAGAGCTGCCAAATCCAGAGGCATGTTTATTGCTGCTCAGATCAGGGAGTCATAGCTATTAATATTGGCTCCAAAACCAGGCTGTGCCTGTCATAATCCATGTGGAAGAAATGGATGGCAAGTATCCTGCTTCTTAACCCTCACAGAGTTAGTGACCAAACACTGGAATGCCTATTAATGTTGTCCCAGGGTAAAAAGCTTCCATGCCCATGCTAGCCAACAGGATGGGAAGAAGTATGCTTGAATCTAAAGCTCATTCAGAACACTACCTGTAAGAGTTGGGAAAATACAGCATTTAGCCTTTCAGCTCTGCAGTATCCAAAGGTGAACTAGAAGGAAGTTGGAATGGATGTGAGATAATGCACCATATCTATCACAATGTTCTCAACATCTGAATAACAAAATCTCAGAAAGAGATATAGACAGACAGACAGAGACAGAGAGACATGGTGCTGGGTGAAAGAGGGTCATGCAAGAAATAATTCAAGAAAATTGGAAGAAATGAATTTCAACCCTGAAGGGGCCTACTGAGACCAAGTACAACGGATGAAAAGAGGCCACACCTAGATATATTCCTGTAAAACTTCAAAACAATGAGGGTTAAAAGAACATCTTACAAGCTTCTTGAAAGGCAGAAAATAAACATCATCACATAGAAAATATCAGATATTTGAATGCTTTAGGGCTTTTTTAATAGCAATAGGGGAAGCTAGAATGCAATAGAACTCTACCTTCAGAATTTCAAAGGAAAATCATCCCAAATTAGAATTTTATACCCAGCCAAGCTATCAATCAAGTAACAGGGTAGAATGACAACACTTGCAGGCAGGCAAGTTGCTTATGCCTAGTGTACTCTTGTCATACTATGCTCTAATTTGAACCTCATCCTGGGACCTCTCTTTACCTCTCTCCTGTGTTGAAACCTTCTTTCTGTATCTCATGTTTTCATCTTGCTCAATAAGTTTCCCTGTTCTCCTGCAGTTTCCTTAGGGCACTCGTAATAGAGCCCACAATACCTTCTGTACACAGACACCTTTGGGCAGTGTGTTATTTAGGGGTCTGTGTAAGGCCAAAAAACAAGTCCAGAGAAGAGACTGCTTCCAAAAAAATATGCCCTATTTTTAAAAAGGAAAGGACAATCAGTTGGGAGTTTGATTCCATCTCTCACAGTGCTGTTGTCTCTGAAGGATAAATGGGGTCTAATTATACCTCAAATACCGTTTCTTTCCTGTTATATTTAGTCTGTGTCAGAAGACAAAGAAAATGTTGAGGTTAGTAAAAGATCACAACCTAATTTTACAGTGAAACGTCACCATTCATTCATTTTCCCCCCTCTCCCTGCCACTCCAATACCTGT
Source organism: Lutra lutra (assembly GCF_902655055.1). Lineage (NCBI taxonomy): Eukaryota > Metazoa > Chordata > Mammalia > Carnivora > Mustelidae > Lutra > Lutra lutra. The sequence goes on from NC_062284.1 coordinate 75,144,730, forward strand.
CAATAAAGGATAGTGTCAGGAGTGAGAGCTTTGGAAATTTACTTAGAATCTTTTTGAATACTGTAATCTGTATCATTTATCTAAATAGAAGAAAAATGATATTCTTTTCACCTATCACTGGTCTTAGACTTGAGGGCACCCATACCTCCTTGATAATTAAGGAAAAGTTGTCTCAAAAAATATTTAGGAATGGGGCACCAGGATAGCTCAGTGGGTTGGGGCCTCTGCCTTCGGCTCAGGTTGTAATCTCAGGGTCCTGGGATCAAGCCCTGTTGTCAGGGTCTCTGATCAGCAGGGAGCCTGCTTCCTCCTCTCTCTCTCTCTATGCCTACTTGTGATCTCTGTCAAGTAGATGAACAGTGTCTTAAAAAAAAAAATTAGGAAAAACTTTGATTTGTTCAATAGATATATATACATAAAATCTTCATACCACATTGAAAGATAACTCTCATGGAACAATGTTCCTTCTATTCTGACATTTCCATCATCAAACTTCTAATGTCTTAAATATGCAATGCTATTTCCATCTCATAATCTTTGAGTATGAATTTTCTTCCTTCTAGAATGGTCTTCTTGTCCCTTTACTTCTTTATTAACCAATTGATCCTTCTGAGGATAGCTTAAAAGTCACATGCCTTTGCACGACTCCCTAGCCAGATCAGGATCCCTTTATAAATGCTCATGACTCTTAGTACTTTTCTTTCCAGGTACCTACATTGGTGTGTAATTATGTATTCTGAAGCTATTTGACTGTATGCCCCCCTTCTCCATACATAGGTCTTTATGCTCACCCACATATTTGCAATGTCTAACATAATGCAGCCAATGAATACTTTCATACATAAATGAGTTAATAAAAAGTAGGAAAGAGGTGTGATAGAAAGGGAAGGAAAGCAAGAAGTGATGGAGGGAGGGAAGATGGAAGGACGGAAGGGAGGGGAAGGAAAGGAAAGTTCTAGGTACAGATCTTGAGTTTAGATAGTAGTATTTATTTTTAAATTTAACTTTCATTACTTATTTGTTTCTCTGCTCATCCATCCATCCATCTCTTTTGCTCTGAAAATTTCAGACGTTGCTGGAGGACTTGGAAAATGAGCCAGATGTGTCTATAGCCTTCTAACAGGAAAATAATTCTCACAGGGAAGAAAACATGGAGTTGTATCCACAGAAGGCAATCTTGATTCTGGGCCAACCACACCCTTTGGACTGAGAGTGTCTCTTTCCAGAAGAGTTATGCAAAGGGCAGGGTACCTCTCTAGGTTGTCTTCTGTGAGCATCTGAAGCAGACCACCTGAGCGGGGGTCTGCCCCTGGTACTTGTGCCCAGGTGTCTCACTGACAGCACTCATGTCACAATCCTCTGGGCGATGCGGCTCCCACACTGGCTCCATCTGGCCCACAGGCTGCAGGGCTGCTGAGCCATGACAAGCCACTGGGGAGAATATCAAATGTGAGGTGCACCGCTGCCAAGATGTCATGAAACAGGGGCTTGGAGAGAACCAGGAGAGAGCTGAGTGGACCCTGCATGTTCTCAACTATCAATTACTGTAAATGGAAGTCCCACATTCCCAGACAGGGAGCAGAGTGAGCCTCATTTTCCACACTCTGCTGCTCTGAAGAGCTCTTTGGGGAGCGTTCAGCAAAGAGAGCCCAAGAATGGCACTTTCAGTAGCCGAGCTGCAAGGGGGCATCGTGTGCTTAGCTCTCCTGGGTTAAGGCACAGTGCAGCGTGCCCACTCAGATGTCTAGACTTTGTCCTCAGTTTATTAACAGAGGACAAAAAAATCCTGGCCTTTCATGTGATTAAATACAGTTATAACAACAGAAAAACAATAGCTAAAACACAGAGAGCTTATTATGTACCAAGTCTTGTTCTGAGTGTTTGTATATATTCATATTTAATCTTCATTGCAAATCTAAAGAATTTACCATTCTTAAATCCATTTTACAGATTGAGAAACAAAGGTGTGCAGAGTTAAGGAATGTGCCCATGGTGACACAGCTAGTAGGCGGCAGAAGTGAGATTAGAACCTAGCCATCGGGCCGTCAGAATCTGCGTTCTGATCCGCCAGCTGCCTAGCTAGAGTGGGAACCCCAAGCATTTAGAGTGTCAGGTAATAATACACACACACACACACACACACACACACACACACACATTAATAACAACAACAACAATAAAACCCTGACTGTGAGAAATGTAGGGTATTAAAGAGGGATCTATGTTTTCCAATTATGACCAAAATTTTGTGGGGATTAATCTCAAGAATGAGTGGTACGAGAGATACTTTATATCATGTACTTCATTTTCCTGTGTTCAAATGGGAATAAAATATACTCCCCCCCTTCTGCTAACATTTTCCAGAAATTACAGAGCTAGAAAATAGACTTCCTTAGTAACATTCAAGTTTAAGATCACAAATCTCAAAACATTTCGGAAACAGCTAGCTTTCAATAAAATCTGAGTTTGAACTTTAGTCCAGTCATTTCTCTTTTGGACAAGTGGCATTCTACAAAAAGACCATAAAATATAAAATAATGATAAGATATAAATAGGAATAAAAAAATCACAGCCAAGTGTCATAAAAATATGCATACAGCATTAAAACAAAGAAAAGGAAAAAAAAAACCGCATGCTATGTTAGGCTCTCTCGTAAAGGAGCATGGGACCAGATGAAGTCACATTAGAGAATTTAGTCTCTGTTTTAGAAATCAAGCAGGAATATTATAATTAGGTTTGCATTTGAGAAATAAAAACATCCTGGTCGAGTTGAGTATTTTCCAAATGGAAAAGGACAGAAAAGACACAGATCAATTTGGGAAAGTATGTCAGTGTTCTGTAAGAGAAGATGCAGGTCTAAAACAAACCAGTGTGCTTCGGTAACTGATTTAAATTTCAAAGGTAAGAAATTGGAAGGCCAAGTCCAATTCTAAAGTTTCAGGCTCAGGGAAAAGGATAGAAGGTGATGTAGTTAGTCATTCAAGACAAGAAGGCCGGGAGGTGCAGTGTGGCGCCTCGATTCAGGTCAGGTGGGACTACGTAACAGGTAGCTGGGCAGAGTAGAGTGGGCAGAAGACCAGGGGAAGTCTAGCTCCCTGAAGGAGAACCAGGACAGGCAGGTCTCCCAGGAACAGGGACGTTAATGCTGCTTAGAAGGGCTCTATACGGATCCCAGGTCCCCAAAGCTGCAGAAGGCACTGTGCTCTCTTCTGACTGTATTCAGAATCTGAGAGTTGGCTTTGCTCATATGCTCATTTTGCTTTTCGGGGAACTTACATGGCACAACTCTGCTCCTGCCCAGTGACTCTTCCCCATAGGCAAGTGGGGCAGGGACACGTGCCTCTCTTTACCTGGACTCAGAAACTCTTGTGTTGCCCACAGCGTGGCAGTTACCAAGCAGATGAAAAGCTGAGTGGCTTCCTCTTTGTATAAGTTCTTTGAAACATTAGAGTTTTCTATTCTAATTCTTTTTATTTCTTCTTCTTTTTTTTCCTTTAATGGTCAGGAAAAATTCCCCAGCTCCTTCTATCTCCTATCCCAGTGGCTTTATGGTATTTGCCTTGAGCCTATCTGGCTGTTTTCCTCTACCTCTCGTGAATTAGTTCTGACCTCTGAAATAAGATTCTAAGTAAATAACACCGGGTCAACATCTATTCACATTTCAATCACCAATGATGGACGTGTTAAGCATTTAAATGTTTCCAGCAGACCTTTCCTTACTGAAACCAGTCTAGGTTACAGCTGGCTAAACTGATGGGTTATTTCAGCATCAACAGCGAAGGAGCACAGTACAGAATATAAGAGTCCAGGTTCTTTCATTTTGAAAAGGATCACTTGACTGACTATATCTAGGAAACAAATTCAAAGTCACAGAAATGCCCACCTTAGGCTATTTATCCCTTTCTATTTGCTCCTCTACAGAAGAGCACTTTGACTCAGGACTGATGGAGGGATGTGGGTGGGGGGAGATGAAGTGATTTAAATGTAATGTGCTTGCATTCCATCTCAAGCGTCGCTGGTCTGCTTAGACTTGAAACCACAGGCTTTAGCTTACTGGAATGCATGCCCCGTGAAAGGAAGAAGGTTCTAGGAGTGGTACTTAATTTCTCCTAAGAGCTGTGGTAGCATCAGCCACTCCCCAGCTGTGTCCTTGTGTTGAGCAAGTTGCCCATATGCCAAGTGATGCCTTGTAGAGGTCCAGATATACACAGAAATACACCCACTCACACACAACATGATCAAAGATACCATTTAAAAAATTCTCTTAAATACCTAAGAGGTAAAAGCAGTTACAATTTTTTTTTTTTAAAGATTTAATTTATTTATTTGAGATAGAGCAAGCAAGAGAGACAATGAGCGGCGGGGTGGAGCTGGCACGAAGCCCTACTTGGGACTCCATCCCATGCCTCTGGGATCACACCTGAAAGGAAGGTGGATGGACGGATGGATGCCAAACTAACTGAGCCCATCCAGGTGCCCCAAAGCAGTTTCAACTGTAATGTAAATGAGGATAATGAGAACTTCAAAAGTAGCAATTACTGGAGCATGAGCACTGGAGACAGTAAGCTGACTGCCAGCCCCACCTCTCCTTAGCTGTGTTACTGCAGACACAGTGCCTAACCTCTCTGGGCATTTGAGTCCTCAGTTGCAAAGAAAGCAGTAAGTACACTTCCTCTTTGGGATGTCTTGAGGATGAAATGAAATAATTTAAGTGAAGTGATTAACGTGTTCCCTAGCACACAAAGCTCCCTAAACATCAGCTACATTAATTATTATGTCCATCAACATCACTCTTACTAGAAACTAAAAGAGTGTGGGATATTTTTGGCAGGGCTGAAGTATGGGCTACAGCCAGGCTCTCTCCACCCTCAGAAATTTCAATGCAGGAGAGGTGGTACCACTTCTGAAACGAAGGTCTTGGGCAGAGATGCCACACAAGGATTCTTTAGTCCATGACATCTACTACCAGCATTCTCAAGATGTTCACCAACCTGTCAGGCTGCTGGCACCTGGCTAATTCTGCACTGGCCATGGCTGCTCCCCACATGTCAACATTACTAGGCACATAATGGACTCAAGTTTAGCTCCACCAAGAAACCTCCTACGAACATGGTACTGGAGACAATCCTGGAATCACTATTATCTGTTATGGATTTAATTTCTAACAGAATCATACAAAGGAGAAGAAATAAGACAAGAAAAACAAAGGTGGCACATGAATGTGTGGATTGTTGTTGAGGCCACAGCTCAGTTTTAGGTTTAAATTCTGGAGCCCTGAGGTGGCTTTTTAAAAAAAAAAATTTAATTTTTTAATTTCAAGAAGAGAATCTGCTGTCCAGGAAATAAAACAGAAGAGTTTAAAGAGACTTGTTGATATGCAGTTACCTGGGTCCCACTCGGACCCACTAAAAAAGAATCTCCTAGGAGGGAGGAAAGACCCAGAAAACTATTCTAATGAGCAGCAGCATTTCATTGATACGATGGTTCAAGCACCACTACTCTTGGGGCTCATAATTTAGTAGAGGATATGTATATACAAGCTCTTCTAAGATGAAACAGTCTCTACAGGTGCCATCATAAAGACATGGAATACAGCAGCTGAAAAATGAGTCAATCCACACAGGCAAATCTAAGAGAAGCTCCTGAGTGGGAATCTGGAAGGAAGTTGGGATTACGAGCACAAAAAAAGCTGGGCTAGGAACCAGGAACAGCAGGACTTGAGAGTTACTGGTAGAGGGAACTGGCTAAACAAAACACCAGGAGAGTAAGCAAGACTGAAATATGTTGGAGCAGATAAATATGGCTTACATTCAAGAGAGTGGGCTTGTAGGGAGGGAGTTAGGATTTTACATAAAGGGAGACCAGACTGTACAGCTGGATGAGATACAGGACAGAAGGCCTTTAATGCCATTTGGAGTCTAGGTGCTAGTACTTCTTGCCATGAGTTGCTGTAGAAGGGTTGTTGCAAGAGGGGTGCAGAATTATATCTAGGCTTTGACAGGATAAGTCTCTGGAAATGGTTACTCAGGCCCACAACTCCTTATATGCTTTCCCAAATCCAAAAAGCTGCAGAAACAATCCCCCACCCCCACCTTTTTTTGCATCTCATTTGGTGGCAAAATCTGCCATGAAATGTAGTGGGATTAATTATAGTCATGATTTGTCCAATTTATCATGAATCTTCATGCATTCTGTTGCAAAAATGTTTTGTTTGATTAGAGATGCTACCTCGAGCCCCACTTGGGGATGTTACAGAATTTAGTTCACGTCCTAAATAACATTTGTGAACTCAGAAAAATTCTGAATTCTAAAACACATCTGGGACTAAGGTTTTGATCAGGAACAGTGGACCTTAACAAGCAATGGGAGACACTTTATAGCCTAAATGCTTTAAGAGACCAAGGAAACCTTTTAAGAGATGACACAGAAAGATGGGTAATCAGAGCCATCTTGCCTAGTGGCCAATTTTCTAGGACCACTTCATTGCTGTGGAGGTTTGTCCAAAAGGGAAGTTGCCTTTGGACTGTGTAAGTGGTTTGGCTCTTATAATTCCTCTTCATCGTTATTATTGGTCCTGCTTCCCTATATCCCCAGGCATAAATAAGCAAAACCTATGGTGTTGCAAATTGAAAAATATACGGTGGACTGATGTAGACAATGCCTGTTTCATCTTTGCACAGCTGTCTGTGTGTGTATGGGTCTCTGGACACCAGGTCCTACAAGCTGCAGAGCTTCTCAGAAATCATTTGGTTCAACTCATTGATTCTGCAGATGAGGAATCCGAGGGCAAAGGAGGGCAGTCTTTGTTAGAGAGCTCACATCGGAGGCTTGCACAGTCAACATTTACTGAGCACCCCCAAGTTCCCACCTCGGACTGTACAATCACTTACAGAACAAGGAGTTCATGTATGGTGACTAGAGGCTGACTTGTACAGGGAGCATTAACAAACACTGCTGGAGAGTGGATTTCATAAGCATAACTGCACTGCAGGGAATTACACTGAAGCCCACTAGAACTGCATGCTTTTCTAACCAAGTATTGACATGGCAAGAGATTTAGGTTTGAGTTCAGGCTATACCAATGATTCATATGAAGAAAAACTAAGGAGATAATAAAAATAAAAATAAAATAATAAAAATGTTGTTTTCCTTTAAAGGGTTGTAAGTTTATATAAAGGCCTTAAGTTATATAGATATAAGCCTACGCATATGTGATCCCTTAGAAAAACCTGAGGAACACAGAACTGCTTACCATCCTCTCCACAGTGGAGAACTTTAAGCTTAGAAACCACAGAAGAAATGACAGTGGAAAAGATCTACAGATTTAACCGTACACTCTCATTTATTTTTGCATGATTTAAAAGATCATAACCAAAATAAGAGGCAAAGACATAAGGGGAAATATTCTTAGCAAATATTTCACATACAGGCCGTGTTCTGTTCTCTAGAAAGAACTCACACAAAGTAGTGAGAAAAACACCCAAACTCTTAAATAACCAGGTTAAGGACACGAAACGACATTTGCCAAAAGAAGAAATACCATTAGTAAGCAAATCCATGGCAAAATGTTTAGGCACCGCACAGTGCAAAACGAAAGGAAACATCAGCAGTACCAGAGGTTGCCTATAAGTTGGCACAGATTAGAAAAATGACAACGATCGAAGCTGGTGGGCTAGGATGAAACAGACTCTCTGATACATTACTAGGAGCGACAGTTTTGGAAAGTTACTTGGCAAATTCAAGTTCTTCAAAATATTCATATCCCTCGACCTAGTATTTCTGCTTCTGGAAACCTCCCCTAAAGAAATGATGAGCCCTATAAACTTGAGTTTGAACATGGTTATTTACTGCATCAGTATTTATAGCACTAAAAATCATAAACAACCACCCTATTCAACAATCTGGTGAAAGAGAAATAAATCAGAAAGTAGCTGTTCAAAATAATATTATGCAACCAGTGAGGTGAAGTTTAATTAATCCTAGGTAATAAGAGGAAAATGCTTATGACTGAATTGTAATGAACAGATTAGGAATCAAAATGGTTCATACAGAATGATTATAACTTGGTAAATAAATTAATCTATGAAGAGGAGGGGGAAAAACCAAAGGCTGATTGGGAATAAAGCAAAATGATTATATCTGAGTGATGAGCACGTAAGTCATTTCATTAATTTTTTTCTTCACACTAGTTTATATTTTCCAAAGTATCTTTAGATATTGTATATTATTTGATTTGGAAATTCATTTCAATGAAATTTGTTCCTCCTTTTTAGTAAGAATGTCAAAAGATACTTCTCAGGAAATGATGATAAGAAAGTTCAAATTAGCACAGATATTACAGGGATATCTTTCTTAATAAATCGTTTAGAGAAACCACTCTGTGCCAGGAGGAATTTGAAGTGCTTTTCTAGCTCATGGAATCATGTTAACAATCCTGTGAGGTGGGCACTATAATTACCACCATTTTATACAGGACACTAGACAAGTGAATAACTTGTTCGGATAACATGCCCGCATCTACTAAGAATTCAAACCTCAGCTGTTTGGCTCCAAAGTGGTGTTCTCAAACACCAGACTATGCATCTGCCTGTTCCCCTCTTGAAGTCAGAGGATCTTCAGATATCAATAATATCAACTCTCGTTTAAAGAGAGAGAGAGAGAAACACAGAGAAGTTAAATGACTTGCTAAATGCCACACAGCAAATTATCCAATAGGTAAACAGACTATTTTGTTTTACAGATTATAATTTATAAGCACTAAGATTAACATGAGTGCAAACAATCTTATGTCATCTGCTCAACTTTGTTGTTAATATACAATTTTTGTTTCCATCTTCTTAGAACCTGTATTAAAAGGAAAGGCACATTACTGTAGTCTGTAAGGAGAACTCATAGGGCTAGCACATCTGGAATTTCTTCCTCTCAGTTCTATCAGGGAGCTACATTTCAACACAGGCAGGATAACATGATCACAGAAATACTTCATATCAGGGTACCTGCTGGGTGTGGCACTATCCCAGGCTTTATAGAGCATCAGACTCCAACAGAACTCTGAGCTACAGGAGAGCAGGAGAAGAGTCAAAACAAAACATAACCATTTGCCAACAGCAAGAAAGAAGCTCGGTGTACGCTTATTTTCTAATCGATCATGAAGTCCAAAATAAACTCCAGGCTTCCTCGCTGCATCTGATGTAGATTAAGAGAGTCAGACCTCTGCTGGGAGAGTGATGTTGGGAGGGCCCTACCCCAAATAACTGGGCTAAATGACAAGAGAAAGTTTTACAAAATTGTTCCCTTGAGCTACTGTGGCTTAGTCATGCCTAAATTTTTTTCAGTGTGCTATTTTGAGGTTTCTGGACTTGTCTTCATGTGATCAAAAGAGAAAGCAATGAGGTCTATATCAGATTGTGAAAATGATAGGACCCAATATTGTCATAAAAATCATGAGGCTGAATTATCTCCTTTCCGGTACTGAAGCATCAGCCTGTCCTATAAGGCAAGTAGGTTATCTGTCTTCTCTAAAGGAACCAAGACTCCCAATGGCCAGCCTCTGACTAAACACCAGACAGAAATGATGACCAGCAAAATCTAAAATAAAGCAGAGGTGAAGGCAATAAAAACTGGGATGTCTGTGTAACCGAAAGGAGGAGCAGCAATTCTGCTTAAAGTAGCATAAACTGTATTATCCTGGGACAGACTGGAGTCTTGAAATTTACAACTGAAAGCAAGAAACTTCTATTTAAAAGTCAAAAATTCAAAACTAAGAATTTGATTACTAGTCTTTCTGATTACTAGTCTTTGCTAAATAAAAGAGATATTATTAATTTGGACTTACGGACAGGTTTTTGGGTATGTGTTTTGGCTTTTTTAACCTATTTTAAGAAACAGGACTAAGCACAGAGTATAGTAACATTTTTGTTCATTCTATAAAATCAAAATGTCCTCAAATCCAGCTATGTAGGGTCATTTTAGACACACGCTTTTTTTGAGATTTTCTTTTTAATGAATGAATTACAAAGACATACCAAGATGGCTGGATTTAAAAAAATTAAATAAATAAATAGACTCATAGTACCAAATGAAGTCTAGGACTTGGAACGACCAGAACACCTACACATTGCCAAGTGCAGTGTAAAATGTTACAACCACTTGGAAATGCGTTGGCAGTTTCTGATAAAATTAAGCATAACATTCCTATGACCCAGTAATTCCATTCTAATCTGTGTACCCAGGAGAAATGCATGCATAGTGTCCACGAAGAGACAAGAATGTATGAAGTCACCTTATTCATAATAACCCCAAACTGGAAGAAACCCAAATGTGTATCAACAGGAAAAAGGTTCAACAAATTGTAGCCTGTCTATACAACAGAATACCTCCCAGCAATGAAAAGACACTATTTACACATACATAAGCAACACCATGGAGGAATGTCAAAAGCATATTGTAGGACAGAAACAGACCTCGAAGAGTTAATACACCTTGTTTGATTCCACTTATATGAAGTTCAAGAGCAGGCAAAACAAAAACCAAGGTGACAAGAATCAGAATACTTTTTCCCTCTGGGGATGGGGACCACTGACAGAGAAGGGAAACACCAGGGAGCTTTCTGAGTTGCCAGAGATGGTCTGTATCTGAATCTGGGTGACATCAGCGAGATGTTCATATATGTAGGAGGTCATCAAGTGGTACATTTAAGATGTGTGCATTTCACTGTACATATATTACACCTCAATTAATTAAATAACAGTGAAGACATTAATTTTTCTTCTTAAATTTTTTAACATTAAATATTTGATATCTGTGCATCTGAAAGACAGCTGGAAGTATGTTTATAAGTAAGAATTATTAAGAAATACCTCTCTTTTTGCTCATGAGAGGATGAGCACAACATTTTAGCTGTCAGAATGTTCATTGTAAAATTATTTTACAAATAAAAATCAGAAAAACAAATTTAAATGTCCAACGACAGGGGGCTGGTTGTGGGCCTACTTGTGTTAGAACATCATACCTGAACTAAATAAAAATACACAGGCAGAAAAATTCACTGTTGAATATGCCATTTTAAAATGCAACAGATTTTATTTTTAGAAGACATCTTTCTTTTTAGATCAGAAATCAAGACATAGTTTGCATGAGTGACTATAAAAGTGTTCTTAAAAGAAATAAATGTCTAATTTTACAGTCAGAAGCATAAAGGATTAAATATAAACAGTCCTGAGGAAAACAAGGAAGAAATAGCAGCCGAGGCCAGGGGAGGAGACATTGCTCTGGTTGCCCCACTGTCCCTTTCTTCACTTAAAGAAGCAGACTCCTTTTTTGAACAAAATCTTAAACTGATCTCCTATGCACAAACCAGGTAAGAACAGACGTGCTTTGCTAGGAGGGAAAGGATGTATGAGTACGGGGAATTCTGCTTCACTATCCCGACATGGCTCCAAGACTCAAAGGACACAGTTTGAAAACCAGCATCCTAGGATTTCAAATTTCAAACTTCAAGTGTTAAAGGTTTCACATCCTACATCTAATTTGAAGGTATCTTTCCTTCCTTACCTTTGAATACGATCTAATTTTTTTTTTTTCTTGCCAGACTGGCCTCATTACTATTCCCAAAGATGCCCTGTACATCCTGAGTCTCCCTTCATCCTGCAATGCTCCAGCGCTCCTCCTTTATTGTGGTACTGCTCATTCTTGCAGGCTCAGCTAGATTTCCACATCCTCTCCGATATCTTCCCGAGTAACACCAAGGTGGTGGACACTTTCCAGAAATACCTCCACTCTGTACTATTTACTTGGTTCAATCACTTTTAAAGATTCTCAGTTAGCTATCTACTGCTGCTATTATAAATCATCAGTAACTTAATATCTGAACACAACACAAATTTATTACCTTATGGCTGTCTGTTAAAAATCTGACATGGGTCTCACTAGGCTAAGATCAATGTGTTTGCATTCCTTCTGGAGGATTTGTTGCCTTGCCTTCTCCAGCTTCAAGAGGTGACCCACAATCCTTGGCTCCTGTGCCCCTTTTCCTCCAGTTTCAAAGCCAGAAAAAGGCTTTTCCCTTTTAGGGAATGTAATTAGGTTGGACCCACCTGGATAATCCAGAACAATCTCCTCATCTCAAGGTCCTTAGCCTAAATCACATTTGCCAAGTCCCTTTTGCTATGTAAGGTAACACTGAGGTTCTAGGGACTAGAACATTCTGGCCATTTTTCGTGTGGGCATTAGTCTTGCTACCATAAGTGCTTCCCTAAGCATCTCAAGAGTGAGGCCTGCTTGGTTATCTCTGGGTCACCCTCCAGTGCTATACACAAGTAGCCGACAACTGATTATTAAATATTCGTTAACACAGTGTGGTGATGGATTGAATTACATGCCCTTCTTATCTCCCCTCCCACTAGCTTTGTAGGAAGCTTGGTTAAGTTCACTGAGGCTTCTTCCAAACAAGAGAGAAAAATATGAGAAAGTTAATCAAGAAACAGATCTCTTAAGGTGAGGGAGGGGGAGGAGATGCAATATAGCAGTTTCTAGAGATTAGTACTTCATTCAGACTTTTTTTCTGTTTGTAGGTAGTTTCATGGGCTCTCAGAACTCCCAAGGTTCTGATGGGTCCGAATTCAACCTGGTGATCCATCCTAGAATGTCACCAAGAATCACACTGAATTATGCAAAATATTTTGTTATATTTATCTTTGGGTAAGATTTCACATTTACTTTGAGCTTTGGTATATCTATGAAAGATAGCCAACAACTACACTGAAAAATGTGGGGATACACCAGTGTTCTCTTTCTGACTCTGTCTTCTGCTCATCACAACCGTATCTTGTTCTTTTTGCAGCATTAGGGTAGCTTTGCTGACAAAATGTAGATAGGTTTTGTTTTGTTTTTAGATTTTTATTTATTTGACAGAGTGAGAGAGAGATCACAGGTAGGCAGAGCAGCAGGCAGAGAGAGAGGGGGAAGTAGGTTCCCTGCTGAGCTTACAGCCCAATGCGGGGCTCGATCCCAGGACCCCGAGATCATGACCTGAGCCGAAGGCAGAGGCTTAACCCACTGAGCCACCCAGGCGCCCCCGTAGACAGGTTTTGGTATGGTCTCTATGGAGCAAGAACAATGACATTCCGCCATACAACTCAAGAGCTGGCTTCAGGGCATAGGCAATAGGATGCCAGAAGTTTAGTATCAGACGCATCACTCTTAGAACCAACTCTTTACCACACTTAGAAATAAAATATGTTCCTCAAATCCCATATCTCCAATCCAAACACAACCCAAAGTCATTGTACTGTTTTAATGTGAATAATCTAGGTGATTACCTTTTACCACCACATGGTTAGGTCAAATATGCTATCTAAGTTGACAAGGGCCCTGTCCTCTACTATGCTTTTTATGTGTCTAAAGCAGATCTACTTGTCTATGGCTAGTTCTTGGAAAGCTACCATCCCATTTGAATTATGGGGGTTAAAGAGCATATTAAAAGCCTCCAGTTTGAGGCTTTGAGTCTTGGCTTTGCCACTTGTAGCACTGTGGCTGTGGGTGAATCGTTCAATCTCTCTCTGGCTCAGTCACCCATTTATCAAGGTTTGTTTCTAAATAGGATATTCTTTGATTTATTTGAATCTGCCGCGCTTTGTGTAAATTTTTATGGGCTATCAGAAAAGGGGCAGATGAGAAATCATCTCAAACAGGATTCAGACTTACCATCTACTCTTTTGGGCTATTTGTTTGAAACACCTATGGTGGCTTCAATATCAGGAGGCTGGAATTCAAATTTCATGCCTGCCTTTACATAAGGCAGGCTTAGCTGAAGTTATTCATGTTTTTTAAACTTTAACTTGCTCACCAGTAAAATGGGCTGGTGATGTCTATTTATAGGAGTGTTATCTTACATTATTAGAAGCATGAGAAAGTGATCAAAAGCTCCTAGAGTTGAGCTGCCAATACATGGTTCTTAAATCTGAATCTTGCTGTGGACTCCCCACCCCAAGATTCTGGTCCTTTGCTCTCCTGTCCCAATCTGACGCAGAAAACCTTGAGAACCCCTCCACAAGTACGCTGTTCCAGTCTACAAACAAGACGGAACCGATGCGTAGCTCTGGGACCTATGGAGCAAGACTGCCAAAGAAGGCAGGCAACCCATAGGGCTAGTTGTCCGGATCCAGTTCCACATATGAACAATCCCCTCCGAGCTAGAATCACTTTTGTTTCTAGAATACTGTTTTTCATTTACTGCAACAAATGAATACTTAAGATGGTCTATGTGCCAGTTCCTAAACGAACCCTCAGAGGATACAAGTGTAGAAATGACACAGGGTCTGCCTGTAGTTAAAGCTCACTTAGCTTTTTGCACACACACACCCTGACCCTTTGTAGGATATGATGCCAAGGTGAAATGGGAGATAAACTGGGGGCCACAGAAATTCTTTTACCCACTGTAATTAGTAGTGATAAAAACCTGATAGTAAAAACCTTAGGGAGAAAAAAGTTATGCACACATACACACGAAATACTTGTCAACTACTTCTAATGATCACTTCTTAATCACAGAATTTCTCTAGAAGATGAATGCATCTTGATTACAGATGTATTTCCATTGTCCTAAGAAATCAGATTTTCTTTAAAAAGCCTATGGATAATTCTATCCCTTTTTTTAGAGGGTCTGAGAATGGTCTCCATTCTTCCAATCCAAGCCTTACTACTCTAAAATGAATGATACAATGCCACCTTTCAATTTGCATATAAATTGTCCCCTTTGAGTAAAAACATTCAGGGTTAGAGACATTAATGATATTCCACAATGCATGAAAATTTCAAAGTCAGGCAGGTATATGGTATACATTATACTTAGTTTTTTTTTTTTTTTCTAATGAGACCATTTTAATGACTGTTACAATCCAAACAACAGGTCAAAAAAACAACCATTGTCTCAACTGACATTGATCATGATTTTCTGTGTGCATAAAGTATATTTAGCTTTTTAGCTTGAAGAATTCCAAATTCAGAGCCTATATATTTCAACAATACTTCCTTTTTAAAATCTGCCATCTTACTTTTTAAGTCACTGGATTTAGATATTTTACAGAACTGTTTTGTTATGAAATCTAACCAGAGAATAGAGCACTCATGACAAATTTTAGTTTAAGGGCCACAGAAAAATAAAGAATAATGCTGAATTACATATCAATGGCTCCCTCACTAGAGGGAATCTTGCTAAGTCAAATTTCTAAGTAGGCAGTTTGACTTTTAACTTTCTCTGTGTAGTAAAATTGATATAGTAGGGAAATATCAGGTCAAGGAGATGAGCTGTTTACTTCACTATTCCCCAAGAGGAAAAATGAAGAAAGCAGGATCTGCTCAAGAAAAGCAAAGATACAGATTTGGAAGCATCTTAAAAAATAAATTAAAAACAAAATACACACTAGGCATTAAAGTTCTATTTAAAAGTTTATAACATGAAGAATTGCTTCCATTACAATGTTGAATAGAAAGAGCATTATTCACAGTTATCTATATCAATGCAATCTCACCTCAATTATATAAAAATATCTTGGAAGCATTAAGGATGATTAGAGAAATACACCAAAATATTAGCATTTTGAAATTGGAATTTTTGAGTCTTCGAATTAACTGATTTCTCTTCTTTTTTAAAATAATTTTTTATTCACATATAACGTATTATTTGTTTCAGGGATACAGGTCTGTGGTTCATCAGTCTTACACAATTCACAGCGCTTACCAGAGCACATAGCCTCCGCAGTGTCCATAACCCAGCCACCCCATCCCTCCCACCCTCTTCTACTCCAGTAACCCTCAGTTTGTTTCCTGAGACTGAGTCTCTTATGGTTTGTCTCCCTCTCTGGTTTCGTCTTGTTTCATTTTTTTTCCTCCCTTCCCCTATAATCCTGTCTTGTTTCTCAAATTCCTCATCTAACTGATTTCCCTTCTTCTCTATACTTCTTATTTTTAATTTTGTAAGAATGAAAACGTATTCGTTTTTCATCATTACTAAACTAAAACAAGGGAGTCATCCTGAATTGTTCTTGTCCTGTAGAAATTATACTGATAGCATTCCTTCCATAAAAAAGAAACTGGTATTCCCTCTTTTAAAATAATTTATCAAATCATTTTTCCCTCTTTCTTTCAGAGTATGATTTTTTTTTCTGCTCCTTCTTCTGACACTTATTCCTTCCCTGTCAAATCTCTAAATGTTGGAGCATCTCATGTCTCTCTCTTGGTTCTGTTCTCTATGTGATCTCAACCATCCAAGGTATTGTCAATGCTAAGCCATATCGTTTCTGTTTACCCAGCCCTGATCTCCTCGCTGGGCTCCAGATTGCAACCCCCTCCCAACAACCCCACGAATGTGTGGATGGCTGGTCTTTCAAATGTAACATGGCCAAACCGCATCATTGATTTGCTCCTTCCTTCTTTGCTCAGGCTTTCTTTATTCCAGATCTTGAGTCTTCCATTTTTTCAGTAAATAGTGTGTTTAATTTACTTAGTTGCTTACACCAAAAAACTAGGAGTTATCCTTGATTCCATTCTTTTCCTAACCGCCTCACCCAACTCAATCCGTTACCAAGATGTGTTAGTGCCATCCGGACGTACATCCTGATTCCTGCCACTTCTGTGCCTTCCTGCCATATACATCCAAAACTTCCTGCCACTTTTGTGCCTTCCACTCTGCCACAGTCAATTAGATCTCAACCTGACTTCAGCATCAGCCACCTAAGTGGCATAAACCACTTAGGTGGTTAAGACAAAGACCCCATTTGTCTTCGTGGTAGAAAGAATGTGAAGCATGTCATGTCTTTGCTTAAAAACTGTCTGCCATATCCCATCATTCATATGATAAAATCTATAAACTCCATGTTAGGCGGACAGTATCTTATGGCATCTGGACCCACCTACCACCTCAGTCTCATTTCTTGCCTTTCACTGTGTTCCGGCCACAAAGACCTTTCTTTGGTCCCTGAATTGCATTGAACTTTGTGTCCCTTCTGCCTAGAAAGCTCTTTCCCAGATCTGCTTCCATAAATGGTCCTTCCCCTACTACTCAGACCAAAGCTGTCTTGAAATTTGCCAACTCTTGATGTCATCATAAGTCTTAGACGGTGCCAAGACCACCAGGCCAGCAGCTGCTTTCAGGAGATCCAACAGCCCTAGAGAAGACACAGGCCCTGCATCAGATTTTGCTTCAGGCAAACCCCACTCACAGTAGCTAAACTCTAGATTACACAGCTCAAGGACAAGGTAATGGGATTTGGCAGAACATAAAAGGAAACAAGAAATTACAAAGGAAAATGCAATTAAAATAGAAATAGGTGAAATACACAGTAGTAGAATTTGTGCCAGCTAAATACATCAAACCATATTTCCATTTCTGTGTTATCTTTAGGGACAAGTAGGAAAGGAAGTGCAGAGTCACTGAAGTATTTCTAAATTTGTTAGAATCTGCATTTTACTTCACTTCTATGATTCCTGAAAAATCAGAATATGGGGCATCTATAAACCAATGGTGCTATATGCTGGTTATGCAGTTTTGGCCTCAAGTGAGGCAAATTTACAAACTTCAGGCTTGCACACAAGAAGCCCCAGCCTGGGAGCCGGCCAGCTTTAGCAGCCAGTCCTGCTGGGGACCTGGCAGCTCAGAGGGCATGATCTCCACTGTCCTATTTGGATCTCACAACAACCCTGAATTTTACTTCCATCATTTTACAGATGTGGAAACTGATGTCCTGGGATTTTATGTAATTTGACCAAAAATTTGTTGTAAACGTAACACTGGACCATGTCTTACCGAGGTAGGACTGGCCCTGTCAATTAGCAAGTGTGAACCTGAGTCACCGTATTTAGTCCTCAGCTTTCTCATGTGTAAAAATGGTGTAACAACTGCTTCAGTTTTCTCACAGGTCTGTTTTTTTTTTTTTTTTAAAGATTTTATTTATTTGACAGAGAGAGATCACAAGTAGACAGAGAGGCAGGCGGAGAGAGAGGAGGAAGCTGGCTCCCTGCTGAGCAGAGAGCCTGATGTGGGACTCGATCCCAGGACCCCGAGATCATGACCCGAGCTGAAGGCAGCGGCTTAACCCACTGAGCCACCCAGGTGCCCCCCCACAGGTCTGTTTTGAGGAGCAAGTATGATCTCTGATTATATCTCCTATTGCTGGTCCCCAGTTCACTTGTCCTGTAGCCTTGCGGCTGCCCCACACAAAGCACACGCCCACTTAAAGATCTCTCCACTTGCACGTCCCTAGAATGTGCTTCTCTTGATGCCCGCAGCTTGTCCTCATTTCCTTGAGGCTACTGCTCACACGTCCCCATGAGAGAGGCTTTCATGGACTACCCAAAATAAAACAGTGACTCCTGCCCCTGACCCACACTCCTGTTTCACTTATGCTGTTTTCTAATTCTCCACAGAACATATTTCTTCTGCATCTGACATATTTGTCTGCCTTCTCATAACTAGATTACCAACTATGTGAAAGCAGGGATTTTTGTCTATATTGTTCAGTGTCTATATCCCTGGAGTCTAGGACAGCGGCTGGCACACAATACATCCTTTAAACACTGACCTAATAAATGGGTGAAAGCATTGAATAAACTAACTGCATGAATGAATGTATTATGATTATCAACCTCTGGTCCCTTCTGGGTCTGTCTACCCTAAGACAGGCTGCGCATAGCATTCTTGGTATTAAAACCTGTGTCTTTAATTAGGGTACAGTTTACAACTCACAATTTTACATTAGCTAGTAGATCACAGGACCAGAAAACACATATATAGTAGAGCCCAAGTTCAACAACACAAGTCCTAGGAAAGCCCTCAAACCTTCTGCTTCTATCTCTATTGTGAATACCAGAGATGTTAAGAAACCATCAGCACTCAGAACTTCTAAGGCTGTAAAAAAGTCAGAAAGTCACAACAGCTTCCGAACAATTTAGTGGCTACCTCCTAGGAGGGAAAGAAGGGAAAAGAGCAGAATGGTAGTGATAAGGCATCAGCTGTATCCAGAATATTAAAAAAGACCAGACGATGGGAGGTGGGTGGGGGGATGGGAGAAATGGGTGATGGGCATTAAGGACAGCGCCTGTCATGAAGAACATGGGGTGTCATATGGAAGTGCTGAATCACTAAATTGTATACCTGATATTAATATTACACTGTACTTAACTAACTGGAATTTAAATAAAAACTTAAAATTAAAAAAAAAAAGAAAGAGATGAAACAAATATGGCAAAATATAAAATCCAGTACTTTCCTACAGCTAGTTCACAACTTAAAAAAAAAAGAAAGAAACCAAGACACAGGATGTCTACCTTGTAGAAACCAGAATCTGTTAGCTCAGTTTCTCAAAGATGGAAAGCACCTTTGCAGCCATGGGGACCTATCTGAATCCAAAGCATGAGCACCCTTCTCTACTAGCCCAACAGTCAGCCAAGTGCCTGGCAGTGCTGCTTGGCAGTCTCTTTCTTTCACTGCTAAGGCCTTTTCCTTTTCCTAGGAGTATTCTAGACTTCTATTTTATTACCATCCTCAGTCCAGCAGCCTCTTTTGCAGGAGTAGACCATGCATGGCCGAGAAAGACCAGAAGTGTCCTTCATTGCCTCCTTGTCTTTCTTTAAATGTGTGTGTGCATGCTTGGAAATCCTTCAGGGAACTAAAATCAGCCTTTCTGTTGACTGCCATCCATTGGTCTGTGTGCTCTCCAGTCATGGAGATCTCGTTAACCCTCTTATCCACATGGCAACCCTCCAAATATTTATAATTCAGCAAGTGTAGCCCCCTGGGTTCTGTCCATGTTAAACACTACCACCTCATTCAACTTGTGTGATGGGAAGAAAGCAGCTCACCTAGCCACCAATGGCAGGCAGAATCTGTTTGGTATGGGAGGTCCATCAGTCTGGTATTCTGCATAAGAAGTGTAATATTTCTATGTACCCAATCTTAAGAAGGAATTAATGAAACTCAAACATTGTTTTCTATCTCCTTGAGACGAGTGAGATTAGAATTTATTATCATTATTTCCTTGCAGTCTTAAAAGCCATTTTAAATAAAATCAAAGCTGCAGATAAGCTTTTTTTTAATTAATTCAAGATTTAAAAAACTATGTTAAGATATGAAAAGTATCTAGATGGATGTTGTTGAAAATCACTAGCACCATTTGGTATTTTAACTGGGAGAAGTGTCCAGGCGAGATATATAATCGAGTGATGGCAAGAGAAGTTAAAGAAAGGTGCAATGCAGCAACTAGCATTTGCCAAGCAGTGGCTAAAAGTTTCCATAACTGCTTAACCATGTGTAGGACTTTGCAATTTAGGTGGATTTCCAATCTATTTAAAAATCACACAGGCTTGGGATGCCTGGGTGGCTCAGTTGGTTAAGCAGCTGCCTTCGGCTCAGGTCATGATCCCAGCGTCCTGGGATCGAGTCCCACATCGGGCTCCTTGCTTGGTGGGGAGCCTGCTTCTCCCTCTGCCTCTGCCTGCCATTCTGTCCGCCTGTGCTCGCTCTCTCTCCCTCTCTCTCTGACAAAAAAAAAAAAAAAAAAGCCTTATAAAAATCACACAGGCTTGTCTGAAGTACATACTTACCCTAAAGGTTTAAACAACTGACAAAAAGAGTAAGAAGACTTGGAATGGCAATGGGTGTGAGGGCGGAAATGTGAGTACACGGGATCAGCACTCTTCCGAGTGTGGGCTCCAAACTGTGCCATCTGGCTCTGCTCTGCACTAAGAGCAGGGATGGAGATACAGCATTCAGGAACTTACAGAACTTGGACAGAGTAATTTCATGACTATCGGATCTAATAATACTTTTTTTTTTAAAATGTGGACTTACTTTTAAAAAAATTTTTTCTAGCATCTATTTTTATGAAAGCATCGGTCCAAGCAGACTAGTGATTAAAAAATGGGTCCTTCGACACACAGCTGCTTTTAGAAGTCAGTGCTAGATTGGAGTCTGAGCTCTTGTTCTTTTATTTAATGAATTCTTTGCAATCCTGAGTTATGTGCCCAATCTTAATGCTGTGGCACCTACACTGCCAGGAGAGGTGTGTAATGAGGGAATAATTCACAGAATTGCTCAATGGTATGGAAACTCAAACTATCAAAAGACGCTGAGCAGGAGAACTTTCCATTAAGTGGATTCCAACAAAAAGAAGTAGCTCAACTGTTACAGTCACTCATTCCTTCACCGGCCAAAGGGGAATTAGTCCCTTTTGCTAAGGGGCCACAGTCCCAGCAATGGAAGGAGAGGACCACCGAATAGGAATGGATCATCTGTGTGTGTGTCCTGGGTTAAATGACTATAACCCCATTTATAACTGGGGCTCTTGGGTATGATGAGAGCAAGGGGAAGAAAGTCTTTAAGACTGTTAATCTTCATGGGAAAATTTTAAACAGTCAATATGAAAAATAAATTGCTTTGCTGTAGTCTAGAATTTCCATGTTTAACCTTGTGTCTCTTTTTTTTTTAAGATTTTATTTATTTATTTGATGGTGGGGGGTGGGAGAGGGAGAGCAAGTGTAGGCGGAGTGGCAAGGGGAGAGAGAGAAGCAGGCTCCCCCGCTGAGCAGGGAGCTTGATGCCGGACTCCATCCCAAGACCCTGGGATCATGATGACCTGGGCTAAAGGCAGAGGGTTAACCAACCGAGCTACCCAGGTACCCCTAAACTTGTGTTTTAAAGTCTTCAACTAAAACCAATGAGTGATGAAATCTTTTCAGTCTTTGGAAAAACTTCTGCCTCGGTTCTCATCTTGCCAATCTCAAAAAGCACCACCAAGGCAGTGGAAACGGAATAAAGAGGTCACCAGGACATGAAAAATTATATGGTCTCTTCTCCACAGAAGGGGTTTGAGGGTGCAGGTAGGGATTCAAGACTCTGCAGTCCCCATCGGCCATGTCTTGTTTCTCATGTCAACACGTCCCTCTGTAACTGCTCAGGGTACGGAGCCTGAAACAAATTATGCGTCATCTTTCACTGTCACTTGGTAAGAGTCACTAAAGCTGGTATCAGAAAATATGCCACTGCGATGAATGAAATGAAGATGCCTAAAATTCACTTGTCGAGATTTTATCCTACAGGTTCCTTCATTTCTGGTGGCTGAAGTCAGTATTTTTCTTACCAATCAGCTGTCATTCCAATGCTACCTTCCAAGTTTTGGTCACAAGATAGATTTTAAAAGTTGTTCTTGAGCTCTAGTATGGTAGATCAGTTACCACTTCATTACATACGTGCAGGGCAGCAGTTCAGAGACTCTCAATCAGGAGACTGAGTCTAGAGTTTGCATCTTAAATGGAGAGTTAAATGGTCAGCTTTTTGTTTTGCTTTGGTTTTTAATTGACCTTCAAAATACCAGCTAATGCAAGGAGGTCTTGTATTGTTCTTAATAAGTACCTGGAAGAAAAAGCTACAAACTTAGGACCATTTCACATTCTTTTTTCTTTTTAAGCTTTTATTTATTGATTTGACACACAGAGAGAGAGATAGTGAGAGAAGGAATATAGGCAGGGGGAGTGGGAGTGGGAGAAGCAGGCCTCCCACTGAGCAGGGAGCCCTGATGGAGGGCTCCGACCCAGGATCCTGGAGATCACGACCTTAGCTAAAAGCAGAGGCTTAATGACTGAGCCACCGAGGCACCCAAATTCCAAACTATTCAAAGACAGGCTGGCTGCATTGTCCTCCCCCTTCCCAAAGATAGTATCAATCACTTTGTTTTCTTATTTAAAAGAGACTACCCTATGTGGAGGGCGGCAGCCCCTCCCAGCCCTGGCATGCACCCTGCTGGCCCTCCGCACACATCTCTCTCTTCCATAATCTTGTATCACTTGTCAGGAAGACTTTCCCTTTCATAGCTTTTGCATTTAAAATGCATGTTGGAAGGATGGCTTCTGTCTAACTCTCTGATGGAGAAGTGCAATGACAGATCAAGATTTATGAGCTTGCTTTTGCTTATTTCCACATTTGCTCTTACATTTCAGCATTTCACGCACACATTTCCAAAGGATGTGGCTCCTAACGGTTTTTGCTCATTTTCAGAAAATCATTTCCTCAACTGTTTCAAACCTAAGTAGCAGGCAGCAGAATTGCTACAAAACAAACCATTAGTTTCCCTCAGCTCTTGCCACTATCACCAGAAGTTATTTATCACAACGCTTGGGTCAACACTGTCTTTTTCAAGGAAGAGACAGAGAGGAATCAGGGATAAGGACCATTTGTCATGTTTCTCAGAGCTTAACAAAACTATACAATGGCGCTTCACGTCACTGTCTGTCTGCAGAGGTCGGCTTGGCACTCCCAGCATTCCTGTAAATACCTCAGCACAGAGATGAACAACAAAAATGACTGCACTGAGTTAAGAGCAGAAATGAGAAGGCTTTGTAAATTCTTTCAACTACAATTCAGATCATACTCTGAAACAATTCCTTCAGCCAGCCGTAGAAGGTAGACGCAGCCAAGCAGGTGGTCCTGAGTTACCGGGTCATCACACACATGGCATGGGGCTCAGGTTCTTTCACGACTAAAACAGGCAACAATGATTACTGTTATCATTGTCATTACTGTTCTTATTAGGATTACCATTGCTATTATAGCTATATTTTGTCCTAAGCTAGCCATCAGAAGTCATTGGTTTTTACTAAAAACACATTAGGGAAATCATTTAGGCTTTTTTTTTTTTTTTTAAGATTTTATTTACTTTTTTGAGAGAGAGACAGAACACAAGTGCTGGGGGTGGTCAGAGAGGGAGCGAGAAGCAGTTTCCCTGTTGAATCCCCAGCCTGACTTGGGGCTGAGGGGGGGCTCGATCCCAGGACCCCCGAGATGGTGACCTGAACTGAAGTTAGACACTCAATGGATTGAGCCACCCATACCACCCCTCATTTAGACTTTTAAGTATCACTGAGTAAAGGGAAATACAAATGTTTGTTTCATCCTTCTTCTGGTGAAGAAGCTACATTATAAAGACTTCTTTTAAAAATGAAATTACCATAAATTATGAAGTCATAGTATATTTAAACAAAGTCTTCCTCTTTTTTCTCTCCCCCTTTTCAACCAATGTGTATACTCACAACCCTATTCAACTGTCCTAATCCAGCTCCAAGACAAATAATTTTTATCAGGTGAAGGTGGAATAAATAAATCAGTGAATCAACCAATTAATCTACCTCTCCTGGGCTAAGTTTTACAGAACAAAATAGATTAAAACATGAACCTAAAACTACAATGATCATAAAGAACCAAAAAATGCAGTTTATACTTTAAGAAATTCACTGATTTTTAAAACAGTTTCTTAACTGGGTTTAGCGGACAGACACATGTCTTTTTAAAATAATAGTCCTTTTAACTATGATAATTAATGTGGTTATAACTCTGATTTTGAAGTAACTACTAGGAAAAACAGAAAGACTCTAACAGGTAGACGTAAGCCCTGACCAGAGAGTGACCAGCCTTTCACTGTAAAATTTAAGGTAAAAATCACTCCTAAGACGTAAAAAGTCCACCAGCCCTGGATTTCGGGGAGATAGCAGTTTCGTAGTAAGGGAATCAGGTGATACCTGCTTAAATTGCATGAAAGCTTATCTGAGCTTAGAGAAAAGAAAGACTGACCAGGTAAAGGGGCCTAACTCTTATCCCATTTGATTCTTAAGTCACCTGAGAGAATTTGTAACTAAAACAGCCCCTTGGACACTGTTCTCAAAGTACAAACTATGTAACACCCTTCTGAGGCATGATGTAGACAATACACCACAGATTCAGAAGATATCACCAGGGGCATATAAGTCCCAGGTTTGCATCCATGTAATCTGCCACAGCAAAATTTCTGCAGATTTTTTTTAAGGGCAGATTTTCATTTCTTCAAGAAGTTTAACTTCTACCTAATTGCAGTTGCTACAGTATATCTGGAATAGGTCTGTTTTGCAGTGTGTAGAGAGAGTGTTGTGTCTTATTAAAAAAAATTTTTTTATGGGCTCGGTTGGTTAAGCGTCTGACTCTGGATCTCAGGGTTGTAAGTTCAAGCCCTGCGTTGGGCTTGAATCGCATTTTCTTCCTTCTTCCAGCATGGAGCCCACATAAAAAAATAACTTAAAAAAATTATTTTGGTCTCCAGAAAATTTTAGGGAGAACACTGGGTCTGGATCAGAATGTCTCCAAAGATTACCAGCTCTTGAATTCCCCCTAGACTCCAAGATCCCTGGGGAGATTATTTCTCAAAGTGTGGTCCATGGACCAACACAATCAGCATCCCTGGGAAATGATCAGAAATGCAGAATCTCAGGTTGCACCCGGACATAATAAGTTGTAATCTTCATTTCAGTAAAATCCCTCAAGTTTGAGAAGTATTGCTTTAAGAAACTAGTCCTTCCTGGAGTATGGAGTTCTCCAGCTTAGAAATCAGAGGTAAATGGCCACAAATATTGACCATTTCTAGATCATAGTTACTTCCCAGGGTCATCCTGTCATGGGTAAGCTAGGGATGGCATAGAGCGGTCCTACGATTTAGGAAGAGCTGAGAAAAATCTCTCTGCATGGCAAGCACAGTTTAAGGAAAGTTGAGAAGGAGGACGAAAATGCCATTGAGCCCCTGGTGCATGTGGTAATTTCCAGGGGGCTAAGAAGTTGAGCGACTCCAAATGAGTGAGGGAAAGTAATACTAAAAGCCCTTTTCAATGTCTCTCCTGTTCATGGCAACTCATGTAATAATTTTGTAGGAAAAAAAACCCCAATACTATCAGGAATGAAACAAAGACAAGAGGAAAAGGTGAAAGGATGAGGCAGTGAAAAGTGTGTTTGATGTCCTCTATTTCGCACTTTTTGACAAGGGCAAACCCTCCGGGCACAGGTGGCTCAATACCCGTTCTTCACTGAGGAGCACAGTGAGGAAAGGCTGTCACCTGCCCCGCAAGTTACAGACATGGGGCCCAGTATCAGCAGCAGCCTTCCCCAAGCACCAGCAGCACCGGGACACCCAAGAACGAATCCACAGAGGGTGACACACTTTGAATTAAAAATTAATTACATCTAAGTCCTGACAAAACCGGATATATACATACAAAAGAATGATGTTGGTTCCCTGCCACACACTAAACACAAAAACAAACCCCAAATGGGTGACAGACCTAAATGTAAGAGGTAAAATTTCAAAATTCTTGGTCTCAATCTTTGTGTCCTTGGATTAGGCAATGGTTTCTTATTTGACACTGAAAGCATAAAGAAAAAAGGAAAAAAATCAATTGGACTCTACCCATCAAAATTAAAATCTTTTTGTGCTTTAAAAAAAAAACCACAAACCTTTTTGTGCTGAAAAGGACACCACCAATAAAGTGAGAGGACAACCCATGGAACGGGAACAAATATTTCCCTGCATATCTGAAAGGGGAGCTGTATCCAGAATGTAGAAATAACTCCACAGTAAAAAGACAACCCAATTTTTAAAATGGACAAAGGGTTTGAACAGATATCCTACAAGATGTTCTATTCCATATGAATGCTCTACTATAACACGAGTCTTTTTTTTTTTTTTAAGATTTTTTTTTTAATTTATTTATTTCAGAGAGAGAGAGATCACAAGCAGGCAGAGAGGCAGGCAGAGAGAGAGATAGAGGAGGAAGCAGGTTCTCCGCTGAGCGGAGAGCCCGATGCGGGACTCGATCCCAGGACCCTGAGATCATGACCTGAGCCGAAGGCAGAGGCTTAACCCACTGAGCCACCCAGGTGCCCCTATAACACGAGTCTTAAGTAAGCGTCAGTCTGGGGCCACATTCTCTCCAAGAGCAGTTCACCTGTGGCTGGTACCTTTGCACCTGGACACACAGCTGACTGTTGACAGATGAACTGCGGGAGAGCCACGTCAGAACATCTCATGTTTGAGTATTAATCGGCAAATATTTGGCCTAACTATAAGATTTCAATTTATTCTGAACAAGAGTCTGAAAGAAAGGAACTCTTTGCCCAAGTGCACGATGAAGTAAGGAGTTGTTTCCGATCTCAAGGCTGCCGCTAGCTCAGGTTCCTACACTGGGTTCGGGGAGGGGAGAAGCAGGTGCTTTGAATCAAAGCGTGCTCTCAAAATTGAAGTCCTGCTGTTGTCACAGGGGTCCTGTCACCCTCCCTCCTTTCCCAGGCACGCTGCGCTCCGGGTGATGTGTGTCAGAGGTGCCCCAGTTGTCTGCCTTTGACTTATGCAACAGGCACATTGTGGGGCTCAGCACCCTCACATCAAGGGCTTTCAGGGCAATTTCTAAGATGCTTAAGAGAACCTCATTTTCAAATCTCATTCCGACAGGGGTACCTGATACAGTCCCTAGGAGATCAGATTGAAGAGAAGAAAGGAAGGTTTCTAGGAGAAGAAAAATTACCCTAGAACAAATACTCCGGTAGAAAGGTGTTGTGTTTCACTTCCGCATTCTTCACAAAAGCATTTCGGATATTTTAGTAACTGCTGAATAGATGCAAAAGCACAACAAAACGAAAAAAATCTCAAACCCAAGATTTAAGTTACCTTTAGGGTTCATCAGATTCCTTTAGAGAAGAATTATTTCTCTTTGGAAAGATTCTGTAGGATTTTTTCTTTTCAACCAAATTGCCCTCCGGGAGCTGAGTACATTAAATTCTGCTCCCACTTGGGAACTAGAAGTGATTTTGTTCAATCTACGATGATTTTAACAAACCTGTGAATAAGCTTCACATCTGTGACTCCACCTCATACCCTTCATTTTCTTTGTGTAAAATAGTGATTTAGTTAATCAAATAAATGTATACTTGTTAGCAAAAAAACAGTGGAAGGAAGTGAGGGGTACACATATAGGTGTTTCCTGAGCACACAAGTCCTTTCTTAAGGATGGGGTGGGTGGATGATAGCCAGGTTAATGTCTTATAAAATCTTCACCTGCTTATAGTGCCCAAGTGAAACTTTCAAGATTTTTATTTATTTGTCAGAGAGAGAGAGCGCGAGCGAGCGCGAGAGAGAACACCAGCAGGGGGAGGGGCAGGCTTCCTGCTGAGCAGAGACCCTGATGCAGGGCTCCATCCCAAGACCCTGGGATATGACCCGAGCTGAAGACAGCCATTTAACTGACTGAGCCACATAGGTGTCCTCCAAGTGAAACTTTAAAATTGCTAGTAATAAGGAGAAAAATAGCTACTCAGATGACAGGATCAAGGGGAGACAAGTTAGTTGTCAAACTGAACATCACAGAAGCTTCATTTATGTAAAGAAGGTAAAGTAAAATAAAAGGAGAGAAACTTTCAAACAAGTTCATCCTTCCAGGGATTTTGATATATAGATACTTTAAAATTTCATTGCGATTCTTTAACATAGCTTTGGCTCTTCCCAATTTAAAGGAACAGGACATGATACAGCAGGTAGGTTATCAAAAAGCAACACAAACCAATCTTGAAGCTTACCAGTGTACTTATGGTATTCAGAAAGCAAGGAAGGCCAAGTATTAGGTACTCGGTGCCCAAAACTCACTTAGAGAGAGGTATGTGTCTCGTGTTTGTACACTGAATTATTTTTTTTAAAGGAGGTCTGTTAAATGTGGCTGTTTTATTTTATTTTTAAAGATTTTATTTATTTGACAGACAGAGATCACAAGTAGGCAGAGAGGCAGGCAGAGGCTCCCTGCTGAGCAGAGAGCCCCATGCGGGCCTCAATCCCAGGACCCTGAGACCATGACCTGAGCCAAAGGCAGAGAGGCTTTAACCCACTGAGCCACCCAGGTGCCCCGTAAATGTGGCCATTTTAAAAAATAATGAGGCTATCAAAATTCATTTGTAGTGCTTCCATTTTAACAGTTGAAAACATTTGCTCATTAAAATCACTAGCTATTTTTAATGTTTGATTAACACTACTTTACATTTTGTCTTTCTTGTTTCCAAGAGATGGGGTAATTCCTCAGGAGTTGTGGTAGCATTCCTTGCTGGTTTTTCTAGTTTGATGAGAAGGTGATTCAAGGCCCTTGAGTAAATGCACACTTCTAGCTCTTCTCGTTTTGCCCATTTTTAATAAAACACTCACCATATGTAATGGTTAATTTTATGTGTCAACTTGACTGGGCTCAAGGATGCTCAGATAGCTGGTAAAACATTATTTCTGGGTGTGTCTGTGAGGGCATCTTGGGAAGAGATAGCATTTGCTGGGTGCACTAATGAAGATCACCCTCACCAGTGAGGGTGGGCACCATCTAATTCAATCTGTTGAGGGCCTGACTAGGACAAAAAGGTGGAGGAGGGACGAATTTTCCAATTGCCCGAGCTGGGACAGCCATCTTTTCCTGTCCTCCCGCATCTATGGCTCCTCATTCAAGAACCAGGCCTGCAGACTTGGCTTGGGTCTTACACATTGGCTCCCCCGATTCTGAGGCCGTTGGGTTTGGACTAGAATTCTATCACCAGTGTTCCTGGGCCTCTGGCTCACAGATTAACAAATCATGAAACCTCTTGTTCCATAATTGTGTGAGCCAATCCCTCACAGTAAATCTCCTTCAATTTATCATACGTATCCCATAGGTTCTGTTTCTCTGGAGAACCGTGATGAACATACCATATCTTACTTGAATTGGAAAAATTCTGTTAACCCTTAAGGTCTCTGCCCCAGGGGAGTCCTCCTGTTCCCTGAGGACCATGCCAACCAAGCCTAGTCTCAGTCTTCCTCACCGGCCAATCAATCCCCAATGCCTCGCTCAATGTCAGAGCCTTTTAAGTCCCAACCACCTCAAAGCCTCTCACCAATTGTGCTAAGACATCTGACTTTTAATATAATGAAGGCTTTGCAAGCAATTCCTATTGGTAACTGGAGATTTTTTTCCCCCCAAACTGTTATCTGTTTCACTTAGTTCTGGGAAATGGGAAAACAAGCTTGATTATCAGTGGAACAGCACATGCCGTAACCATAGAGATAAAACAAACAAACACCAGATCAAGAAATCTGGCCTGTGCGATGTGTTGCCGACTGTACAACAGGCACAAGGCGCCAGAGGGTTTAGAACTTAATAAACCTGGCTTTTGAGTCAGACAGACCCAGTTTCAAACAGGCTCTACCTTTGAGTTGCTGCTACTTAGGCAAGTCGCATAATCTTTTTAAGCCTCATTTTTCTTATCTGTAAAATGGGGATGGGGTAAAGAGTCAAAGAAATATTTGGAAAGTACTCAATACATGCTGCACATGGAAGATATCCATGAAGGGAAACAATCACTACTGCTGTCATTCCATTGGATAAAGCTAGCCTGGTATGAGCTCCATAATTCCCGCCTGCATCAGGAATCCACATGATGGTCCTCCAACAGTTTAATGAGGTGACGAGCACCGACTGTGATCTCTACAGAAGAATTTATAGTTAGACCAAAGAAATGTACTTTCACTAAAATTTTCCAACACTGGCAAACACATATCAAAAAGCATTCATTTAAGTTAATCTATACAATATCCTTTCTGGGGATCAAGTGGTATCTTGTCGAATGGTGAATTCTTCCTTTTTGTTTAAATACAATTTTATTGTAAGGGGGTAGGAGGCTCAGCCAATTCAAGAGTTAAAACTGAGTGGCATTAAAATAATAGGAGCCTGGTTACCCTTTTTAAAACCAGCTGAAGGCCTGTCCCTGTTACTCCACTGGGAAGATCCACGTCGCAAGGGCACTTGCAGAGTCCCCAGCAGCTCAGAAACACGAGGCAGTAAATTACAGTCATTTTCTCATAGGAAGGAGATCGCCCCCATCTGCTTATTTTAACCTATTTTATTGACTACTGCCCTTCCTATTTTTAAATAAGAACATGGCACAAAAGCCCCAACCCTTCCTTTTGCCTCTCAGCTATTTCTTGTTTCCAAGTCAAACCCACATTGCCTCTGTCTGTGGCTGGGTCCCTATACTCCTTTCTGCTGCCCCCTCTTCCATCACTCTGACTTGGAAAGACACCCCACCCAGTGGACTCCACATTCCTCCATCCTCAGCCGCTTTTCATAAAAACCAAGCATCATGTTCCAGGACTCCTCTTATCCTTCAGTCATTTACCTGGGTCTTCCTTTTCATAATCAATTTCCTAAGTTTGTTTTTCTCTTCTGCCAGCAGATTTCTCCTCAGGAGGAGTCAACCTCCAACCCTTCTGTAAGGTCTTTAGTCCTGATTCATCTCCTGCCTTCTTCCCCTAACTCCTCCCTTGATGGGAAATCAGCAAAGAATTTCAGACCTGGGGTTGTGGGGGAGAGGGGAGGGATCTTAGGTCTTAGAAATCATCAAAACTAATCCCTAACTTTACAAATGAAAAAAAAAAAATGAGGCTGAGAGGGACTGGGTGACCTCTGCAAAGCCACATGGTCAGTGCGAGGGGGAGCTGAGGGCAGACATTACCATATTTGGATCATTCCCAGCCACTGTGCTTTTAGACAGACAGACAGACAGACAGACAGACAGACATAAAAGAAAATATGCCAAGTGGAAGGATGCATTTTATCTGGGGTCCAAGCTGCTATTAGAAAGAGCCACATTCCTGTGTACTGATAGGAAATTAGAAGACTGTAGAAAAAAATGTATTCTTGGAGGAATTTTGAAAACAAGGAGACTTCCAGACACTAAGATTTAGTAAAGGGAAGGTGAGTATACTGAGAGAGATAAGAAGAGAAAGAGATTAGTTTTTCAGAGATGACAGCCTTGCTGGGGCAAGAGGAAAATGGTCCTTGTCTATTTTTTTTTAGAAATTTTATTTATTTAAGAGAGAGCAGAAGCAGTGGGAGTAGTAAGAGGAGAGGGAGAAGCAGGCTCCCCCCTGAGCAAGGAGCCTGACATGGGACTGGATCCGAGGACCCTGGGATCATGACCTGAGCTGAAGGCAGACACTTAACCAACTGAGGTACCCAGGAGCCCCATGGCGCTCTATTCTAAAGAAAAGGAAAAATAATGTCACTGATAGCTCAGATGGTTGAGAAGCATATTTGACTAATAAACATGTACTATAGTTAGAGAAGATTCAGGCCATTAATGAATTCTGATGAAAGAATGACAAATCCAGTTCGATGATGGACTTAGGTATACCACAGATTTGAGCCACGTTGGATTCAGTATTCTAATGTTTCATTTAAATTTTGTAGGTAAGAAGTATCGCTTCCTTTTGCTTACAACTTAGTATGAAATATTTCTGACATTCAAAAAGGCAAATAACAAACCCTCAAGGATCCACAAGCCTAGTATAAGAAGTAACACAGAGGAAGGACCACTGATGTCTTCGTGTATCCATTCCTATTCACAATTCCCCGCTTGCACAAAGGTGGCCAAAAAATTGAATTAATGCTCATGCATATCATTATATATATTATTGGCCCTAGACAATATATAATACTTCTATATTTGTTAAACTTCATATAAATGGCAGGAAATACTCCCTTCTATAACTAGCTATTTTTGTTCGACATAACAGTTGTGAAATTTATTCATGTTGCTTCATAGAGCTTTAGTTATTTTCATGGCTGTGTAGTATTCCATTTTATTAAACTCGCACAATTTTTTCATCGATTTTCCTATTTATGGCTAGTTAGTTCCATTTCTCAGTATTACTAACAAGTCTGTCTTAGAATTTTTTTTCATGTTTCCTTATGGACATGCCAGTTTCTCTAGGGTGTAACTTAGCCAAGCCCTATAAGCTCATCTTACACCCTAGGGGTTGTTGCCAAATGGTTCTCTAAAGTGGTTATATGGATTTACATTTCTGCTCACAATGTATTCGAGGTCTTATTGCTCCACATCTTCACCAATGCTTGTGTTACCAAATTTCAAAACCCTTTCCCAATCTGATGAATGTGAAATGGCGTTTCACTTTAATTCACATTTTCTTAATTACTACTGAGGCCGAACATCTTCCATATTTATTGGTCATTTCCTCTTCTTTGAGTTACCTGCTCCTAGCCTTTGCCCATTTTCTGCTTGGTTGTTCTTACTGATTCATAAACATTCTTACATTCTTATCCTTTGTCAGTTACACACAGATGTAAATATCTTCTCCTTGGATGTGGCGATCTTTTCACTTGGTTAATGATTTTAGTGTAGAAACGATTTTCGTATTACTGTAGTCCAAAGAACAATGTTTTCTTTTATGATTTGTCTGTATTTTCTGCTGTTGTTTAAGAAATCTCTCTTTATCCTGAGAAAGAACAGACTACTACTATTTTCCATTAAAAGCTGTAAAGCTTTGCTTTTTTACATTTCCATCTTTAGTCTACCTAAAATTGATTTTTGCATTTGGTGTGAGCTAGAAGCCTACTTTCTTCTCATTATGAATAATCAAATGTCATGGCTCTAATTACTGAGTAGTTGGGCCAATCCTTGTCCCAGTGACCTGCAATGCCACCTGTCCAATATCAAGTTTCCATCTATGCCTGGGCCATCAATTATTTTATGTCTTTGCTTTGCTACATTAACAATTTTTAATTTTTGTGGACATGGCCCAGAAAAGTTCTTCTCATTCTAGAATAAACAGAGACCAAAACTGTGCAACATGGAGATGCTGGTAGTTGATGGGTACTCACAATGAGTTAAGTGGCTCGGCTCATTTCTACCCCAGCAAAGCAATTATTCCTTAAAAAGATGACACAGACCTCTGAGTTCAGTGAGAAATATGTAAAATCTTGGGGTGCCTGGATGGTGTAGTCAGTTAAGCGTCTGACTCTGATCTCAGGGTCATGAGATTAAGCCCTGCTTTGGGCTCTGTGCAGAGTCGGCTTGGGATTCTCTCTCCCTCTCTCTCTGCTCCTCCCCCCCACCCCCCACCATGCTCTAAAATAAGTGAATAAACTTTAAAAAAAAATAGATAACATCTTAAACTCCAAGGGAGTAATAAAAAAAATATATGTGGCAATGGTCATGACCCACTTTCAATTCTTATTCATTAACTCCATGCCCTAGTCAGGGTTTCTATATTCTCACTAACCATCTCTTCACCTGTATATTCCTTCAAAGAATACAGTTAAGTCAAGCATGTGTTTACTTCCTATGACATTCACTCACTCTCATGCCGATGCTAGGGGATACCTGGATGACAAGCTACAGTCCCTAGGTCCTGGGAGCACTCTCACTTGGTGGGGACCAGCCAGGAACATGGCTGAGTTTAAAATGTCAGATTATGACAAGGGATGAGGTAGTGGTACACACTGATAGGAAGAAATGATTCTGCAAAGGAAAGTTCAGGGGATTATCACAAGGAAGCTATACCTACTGAACTCCTTTGATTTTATACATTTCCCCAGAAAAGTTAGAGCTAAGAATAGCTATGATGAAAAGGGAAATATGATATTGTACCAAGATACGCTTTGGCTCATACAATTAGGAGGTTTCAGTTTTGCATTCAGGGTATTATACTCAATCTGAAAAACTATTCAGAGTCAGAAATGTTCATAACATTTCTTTATGTTTACATGACATGTAAAGACAAGGAATTACACGGCAGTGAGACTTCACCTTAAAAGTGAATTCCCAGAGAACTTCACAAAATGGTAAATTCCCCTAAATGCATTTCATTTAATTATTTATAAGATGTGGTTTAGCCATTAACCTCTTCAGAGTCCTTCTGCCCATGACAAGACACACCTGGACGAAGAACATGGCCCTTGATGTGTCAGCATCACCCGGAACACATTGCAGACCGCTGAACACAAAGATCCTACATACCCCAAAGATCAGGATGTTTCCTGCCATTACTACTGACAATAAAACTGATTCCCTTCCAGGCACGAGCAATGACAGAGGCAAAATGAGAGTAACGATGGCCAGAAATCACACCATAAGGTGATGTCACAGCTACTCTGGGATTTGTCTCCATACACGCGAAACTCCTCAAGGGAAAGGAAGCCACTGGTTTAGGCCAGGAATGGTCCTGTCCCAGAGGAGACACTAGCAGAGGAGACTTGGCATTTCTCCAGTCTGACACTTCTCAACTCCACAGGATTTTTGAGTCATTTCTCTGAAACTGCCAGTTTGAAAGATTAACAAGCACTTACATATGGATCAAACAAAACAGTAGTAATTGCTTAATTGACTTTAGAAATACTGAATAAGCTTGCACAACAGGTTTTTAAATTATCTTATAGTCTGCAAATACCTCCCAGAAATACATTTTATAATCTCCATCTGTCTCCTACATTAAAGAGGGAAAGGGAGATGAATCCAACTAAAAAAAATGTTTTAATTTGTTGGGAAGCTACCTCACAACACAAAGAAAGAAGCAGCTCACTTCCCCCATGCCAGAAGTCCCCTGAAATGTATTAGCTATGAAACTGTTAAGGGATAAGTGTTTCAGAGTGGCTTGGGTATAAAACAAAGACAGAACAGTACTGTTACAATGGAAATATTTACATAGGGAGGGCTCTGACACATTCTCACATATTTCTAGCTGCTGCCTGTCGTTTTATTTAATTTTTGGCAAGGACCTTTTATGCTTATTTCTTTCCATTTTTCTTCTTTTTATAAACAAACAAGCAAGCATTTATTTGACTTCCCACCAGTCTGCAAAGTCCTAATGAAAAGAGGAGGGAAAAATTCTTGCTAAAGGGAGCAAAACACAATAGGAATCACGAGTAGGTGGTGAAAATGAGGACAGATGTGGACTAATGGAGGGATTAAACACACTTTCTAAAATTGCTTCTCTAGGTGTCCTTGGGTTCAAAATATTTCCCTGACTAGTCACATGGATACTCTTTCCACGACGTAGGAACGCCACAGGTTAGTCTAGCTCAGGACATTTTATTTGGGGCAAGGAACAATGTAAGCTAGGTAAGTTAGAACTGAGATTTTATATGTTTTACTCACTGTGATTATGGAGAAAAACATATAGGCTAAGGAACTCCTAAAATTTTGCTGTGCTCTGTAAAATTTCTTCTTCTTCTTTTTTTAAAGATTTATTTATTTATCTTAGAGAGCATGAGCAGGGTGAAACGCAGAAGGAGAGGGAGAGAGAGAATCTCAAGCAGGCTCCACACTGAGCATAGAGCCTGATGTGGGGTTCAATCTCATTTGACCCTGAGACCATGACCTGGGCCAAAACTGAGCCACCCAGGTGCCCCTCAGTAAGAGTTCTACCCCTAGCTGGAGAGTACATTTATAAATAAATAAATAAGCTATGACTTAATAAAAACTATTTCCAACGCAGAGCCTCATCATTTGTCACTTAAAATAGGATGCCTTGGGGTGCCTGGGTGGCTCAGGGGGTTAAGCCTCTGCCTTCAGCTCAGGTCATGATCTCAGGGTCCTGGGATTGAGCCCCGCATCAGGCTCTCTGCTCAGTGGGGAGCCTGCTTCCTCCTCTCTCTCTCTACTTGCCTCTCCCCCAACTGGAGATCTCTGTCAAATAAATAAATCTTAAAAAAAAAAAAAAAAAAAGAGAATAGGATGCCTCAAGGTTAAGGACAGACTGGGAAGCCAGGGTGCTCAGTACATGTTCTAGCTCCGAGCCAACTAGTGAGATGCATACGTTAGTCAGGTTACTTCACCTTTCCCTGCCTGGCTCCTTGTCTGTTAAAGGAAGGTAAAAATCTGAACTCTTGTCACAGGGGCGTGGTGGGGATCAAAAGAGTTAACACACTCCCAGCACTCTGGAATACCAGCAGGAGAAGAGGGAATGAGTACTGTGTGTTAGTCCTTCTATATATATCTATATCTATATTTATATCTATATTTTTTTTTAATAAAGTTTCCAACTGCTCATAGCTCAGGCTGGCTCCTTAATTAAAAAATAATCGGGTAAAATTCAAAGCTTTTTAGTGGAAATAAGTAAAACCTTGTGTGTAGAGTACTGTAACTGAAAGCTGGGGATGTAAGGAATTCCTAACGGATGAGCTTCTAGGGTTCTGTTCTTGCTAAGAGTGTGATATTCAGGTAACACATGAAAAATTACGCACTTGTGACTCATGATTAAAGAAGAATGTTTGCGAGTGCAGGACTGATGTGTTGTGAGTGATGGGGCCTTCCTCATGGGCTTCCACACTTCCATGCCTGGCCCCATTCCCTGGCCTCAGCCTCCAGAGGGTCCTTCTGAACCCACCCTCCTGGCTGAATCATCCACCTTCCCTCCAATGCTCATCTTTGGTTCTCAGCGGCCAAGGCTGTCTCCTCCTTGGCCTCTGGTCTGTGTTGACATCCTTCTGAAATGAAGTCGGGTGGAACAAGCAGGAATATTTTTTGTGTTATCTGTAATTGCCAAAGGCAAAGTGCTTTATGCTCAAAATCCTTTAAAAACCCTAGGAGTGATATCATTCAAATCTTGGTTTGCTGAGAGAGTTTTTGTAACTATCATACTTTGCAATAACCTTTTCTCTGAAGATATCTTCAAGGAAGAGTTTATTTCCTAAATCACTTCTGACACTGTCCTTTCCCTGTTTTTGTGTTGCGACAGACCCACAGTCCCTCTTGGTCCAAGGGATGGATTGCAGTAGTCTTCCTTCGGGTGACATTAGCAGAAATGTCAACCGATATGTTTGGTGCTTATTTTTCCTTATTATAGTTTCCCTCCCTTCAGTGGGTTGTGTTAACATTTAAAATGAAATATTCCCAAATCTTTATACTTGCGACTTTAACAAAAAGTCTTTTTTCTCTGGTTCTGGAGAGCATACAATCATTCAGGGGTTTAATTCTCATTAATCTTAGTTTACTGCACAGACAGCCTTTAAATTAAGGTGGGTTTGTTGTTAACACCTCTGCACACAGACACAATTGAGTGGAGGGAGGGATGAGAGAGCAGAAAATTGAAATCAGAGGTGCCCTGAGATGCCCTGCCTCTTGCAAAATGGTCCTCCTGAATTTCAAATAATGGATCCCTAATTGGATGGGTCTGTCAGAGCCCTATAGACTTCTCACCTTCCTTAGGAAACCAGGCCACATCTATACAAATGCACACCATTAACAAGTAGAAAATTTCAAACTGTGTACAACCGCATAGGGGAGAAACAAGAGAATTCAGGCCCCAGCAAGCACTAGGATGGAAAGAGCTGGAAAGCTGGGAGAGAATGTTCTGGAATATAGTTCCCAATTCACTCCTCATTAATCCTGTTCCCTCTCCATGTTTCTAAACAAACTAGGCATCCTTAGATTTTATTTTGTGGGTTTTTTTATTCTTCCCAATTTTTGTTTTTATTCTCATCACAGCCATATGCTAAGTTGTTCATTTATAATTTTAACAGTGTCTCTAGCTCATAAGCTCATTATTTCTTCTCCAACTAGCTTATTAGTGTATTAACAACCTCACACTGTGAAAACAAATTAGAATTGGGTCTCCCACCCAGCTTCTGACACCACTCTTCAGCTCTTCAGCAATCACTTCAGATACTGATAAACCTATATATAGAAATGAGAAACGTATAGCTGAAATAATTTAGCATCTTAGTGATTATAGCAAAAACATGCAATCACCAGCTTGGAGCTTCCCAGTCAGCCTTGTAGCTGTCATATCTGATCACTATTTATTTGGATTCATTCACTCCAAAGGTACCAGAGACCATGCACTCCCAGGTACTTAAACATTTCTAGTATTCTGGTACATGGCTATTAAGAAGAAAATACATTTGCTCCTGCTCTTTAAATTTACTGAAAAATAAAAGCACTCTGAATATGACTCCAAGTAGTTCCCTGGGGTTGGAAATTTCCATTAAAACCCAACACAGGCAATAGATTAAAAAAAAAAAAAGTGTGACATTCCACAAGGCCAACAGATGTGAGATGATATTAGGTAAAAGTTCAGCAGAACAACAAAGGGAAACACACCCTGCAGGTTTTCAAGCCTTGCACGGAAACACAGCAGAAGGGTATGCTCACAAAGAGGGTGAACACAGCCTCCCAAAAGATCCACTCTCCACAGATTTCCTCTTCAAGTACATACTGTTTCTCTGAGTAAAATCTCTAAGTTTGTAGAAAATGATTCTCTTTGAAAAATCCCAGGCATTTCAGAAAATGTTGCTCCAAAGTCAGAGTGCTCAGAGACCTTTTGGTCTTTCAGTTCCATGGAGCCAGGTAACAGGGGCCATGGCAAACGACTGTCCCATCTCCCCTATCCCCCCCGCCCCCCACCGCCCCTACTACACACACCTGAGGCCATTCCCCCATAAATCACTTCAAGGTGTGAAACACTCTGGCAAAAGGCTGGATTTCTGACTGTCTCTGTATGCTTGGGACAACATACAGGCCAAACCATTCCCCTTCTGGAAGAGCAAATTATTTTGTCTTTTATTTGAGACTGCAGAGATTTAACATAGTAGCTGGCAGTTCGAAGAAGCATTTGTGCCCACATCAGCGGTTTCAGGAAATTTTATTGTTGAACTTCCAAGGAAGCTAATAAACATTTGTCTGGTCTCCCATTTAGATTTTCAGGACCAGAAGAATACACAGCACAAGCGGAATTTCTTCAAATTAGCTATTAATATCTGCAACAAAATTTTATAGACTGTACCAGCTTTAAAAAGCTTCCGAGGAGAAATAATGTTCTAAAAAGGATGAGCAAATGACCTCTATTTCACGTTGGGTAGAGTTCAAGAAACTGGAATGACTACTCTCAGGAATGCAATATTCCACTTAGCTTTTCCCTTCCTCCCCCCAGATCCCAGCCCTTTGAAAAGTGGAATTGGGCAGAAATGGTAGCAGGATTATACCAAACAGGCTTCTAGAGAATCGAGAAATGACACAGCTTCTTAATCACAAAGCAGCACTTGATTACTACACAAAAGGACATGGCTGTGTCTTCTAGGTGGAGGTCTGAAACTTTTATAGGCACTTGAGCTTACAGATATTCCCCAGGCCATAGGTACAGAAATATTTTGTTA
The DNA here is from genome assembly GCF_902655055.1 of Lutra lutra. NCBI lineage: Eukaryota > Metazoa > Chordata > Mammalia > Carnivora > Mustelidae > Lutra > Lutra lutra. Next base: position 75,184,525 of record NC_062284.1, read on the forward strand.
GATTTCTCCAAGACCTGCTGTGTTTCTGTTAGTACAGAACAAATCTGCTCTTAGAAGCAAACCCACCTTAAGCTGTGCCATATTCCACTAAATGGCTAATCACACCATTCTAAGGGCATGACCAAGACAAATCAGAGACAGAGAACGCATCCTGGGCTTCTCGCAGATTACACTGTATCTGCGTTCTCCTAAAAAAAAAAAATGTGGGAAGTATTTTAATGTATTTTTAGTCTGTCCACTGAACTTTTAGTTTTTGAAGAAAAGCCACATTTCCTTAGAAAAATAAATCATATCCTTTATGATGAAATCTTTACCACACATTTTTGAGACTGTGGCACTGGGCAAGTTGTATCTTAAATTTTATAGACAAAATTTTACCTGCACATAGCATACCTGAAAAAAAAAATTCATGGTCACCTGCTAGGGGGGTTAGGGAGAGAAGTGCCTCATTCTCTATAACTAAATACATTGCTTCATTATTCTGGTGATCATACCCAGAGTAGCTTCTATCACCATTAGCCAGTAATACTAAAGAAAACATTTCTTGAGATATCCTACTCAGATATAAAGAGTGGCTGGTTTATTAAAATTATGACTGTGTCAAACAACATGGACAAGGGCTGAAAAGTCAGTAACAGGATTAAGGATTTTGGTTCTTTCAAACAAAAAATTTTAAATGGTTATTACATTGCTATTTTAATTAAGGTAATGAAAAGAAATCACTGTGATGTGTAAAAATTAGTATCATCTTTTCAAGTATATTATGCATCCCAAGCAAGTCATTGTTCAAGACTCCCAGGATGAAAAAGTTAAGTGTTAAGAGTTATTTACCAGGGACGCCTGGGTGGCTCAGTTGGTTAAGCAGCTGCCTTCGGCTCAGGTCATGATCCCAGAGTCCTGGGATCGAGTCCCACATCGGGCTCCTTGCTCATCAGGGAGCCTGCTTCTCCCTCTGCCTCTGCCTGCCATTCTGTCTGCCTGTGCTTGCTCTCTCTCCCTCTCTCTCTCTGACAAATAAATAAATAAAATCTTTTAAAAAAAAAAGTTATTTACCAGTTTTCTCCTTCATCCCTCAGTGCTGCCATAAAACTTTTCCTGGTAGAGTTAAAATGCTTTCTTTGAAAAGAAAAGATACATCTTTACTTTTATTTATTTATTTTTTTTGAAAAAATACATCTTTAAAGATAGACTCATTCATTTATTCATTTACTCATTATTTAGGGAGCACTGTTATATTTCAGGCATTGGAGTATGGTGAGAAGGACAAAGAGATGGATGGGAGAGGAGGATGCAAAAGGAGGGGATGGAAATCTCTCTAGTAGACTCATTTTCCTGGAGGGCAATTTTGTGCAACCTAGAGCTGTATTTTGTGAAAATTGATATTCCAATACAGCACTGAATTAAAATCATTTAGCAACTATGAAAAAGTGGAAAGGGTAAATGTAGGATGATTAGGCACCCTCCATTCATAGCAATAAACCATTTTACCATAAAGTATCCTGGAGAGCCTCTTCATTGGAGATTGATTTTGCTGGGCAACATTTATAAATTGGGGATCTCCACATCAAGGAAATAAATGAATTCTGGGCAACGGAGAAAAAGGAAGCAGATGTAGAAAAGGTAGAAAATAAAGTTGAGAATGAACTAAAGATAAAATGTCGACAAAACAAAAACAAAACAACAATGGATAACAGATAAAAAGCAAAGACCAGACAAGTAATGTGGTAACTCTTACTCACATCTACATCTATAGGAGACATTGAGTCCAAAGTTCCAAGATGGGAGAAACAGGAGAATGTGTGTAGAACCACAAAACAACATGAAGCTTCCTTAGTTTAAAAATGTAACTTTAGGTTGGCTAGGACCAGATGTCTTTGAACTTAACTTAGTTTTTATGTCTGTAAATGATCAGCTCTGCTGGACAGAGATCTTTGTTTGCTCACCATCAAAACTGATATAACTGGCTTATATTGTTCTGTTAGTCCCAGACTCTCCTCGAAAACTGGCCATCCGTCTTTTCAACACTTTTGTTCTCTCTCTCTTTCTCTCTCACACACACACATATGTGGATCAAGGGCAAAAAGAACAAGGACGGATTGTTACTTAGGGTACTAAGGGAATACACCAGCACCAAAACCAGAATGGTATCCTCTTTGGATGCTACGCAGCAATGTCACCTTCAGGCAGCAGATATCATTCGTTTCCAGTAAGGTAGAGAAGTGGAAAACATACCTATGGGAAGAATATAAAGGAAAAAAAAATCCACGTTCACTTCGCAAGGGTCTTGATCTTATATATTGGTTTTCATCATATCCAAGTCACTATTGATGATTAAGATGTACTGTTATTAACATAACATCAATTAAATAAAGCTACCAAATGAACCATGATACAATGCTTTTTGATTGCAAACTTTTATTTCATACTTACTCAAAGAGCTCTTTTAGACTTAGATTTATACATCACTTTGCTCTGTTCCCATGCCTTTATATATATGCTGAACATCGTAATCCTCTGAAGGCTGATGGGGCAATTATACTCAATCTATCTTAACTGAAATGATGACAATATGAGCAGTTATGCCCACTCTGCACAGCAATCATAATTATGTCATGACTCCTGCCCAACTGATAACTAAACATATCTAAAGATGACACAGATTCTAAGAGACATCCCAACTTCAGAGGTAGTAAAATGTGAAAAAAAACCTACATCTCAGAAATATTTGGAATAAAGTAATTTATATTACTGTTTCAGATCATAGCTGATATGTTCTCAACATGTGCACCAAAGAAACACAATAAAAGAATCTTAAGCAATTATTTTCTTGGCTGTAAGTTTTGTCTTTAAATAATACTGTTTGACAGTAAGCTTTGTTGTGTGTGTGTGTGTGTGTGTGTGTGTGCACGCGTGCTAATGCATGGATATGTGCACAGCATTTGGCTGAGATAAAAGAAACTTGCCTATGCACATTCAGGTTTTCAGAGATTTGGGTAATCATTCTGCTCCCAGGATTCTGGACCTTATGGATCGGAGGCATTTTAGAACTGCCAAACAGAAATCACTTAATACTCTAGAAATGCAGTAATGTGTTAATTAGGCACAAAATTATACACAAAAATTCTGCCTGGCTTTATGTGGGGAAGAAAACAATTTTGCTTATCAAGGTGCACACATTGTATAAGACAATGGAAATTACATAAAATTTCATATAGGAAAAAGTCAGGACAAGATACTTGTATTTGGCCATTTGAACTGAAAACAGAATATGCTGGGCAATCTCAACCCCCCCCTTTCTTAACTCCCCCTGCTTTTTAAAAAAAGATTTTATTTATTTATTTGACACAGAGAGAGAAGCAGCAGGGGGAACAGCAGGCAAAGGGAGAGGGAGAAGGAGGCTCCCTGCTGAGTAAGGAGCCCGATGCGGGGCTCTCACGACCTAAGCAGAATTCAGACGCTTAACTGCCTAAGCCACCCAGGCGCCCCCGTTTTTTTTTTTTTTCTTTTAAATACAGGGATAATATTAACCATAAATGTGTAAACAGGCAAGCTGTAGCATCGGGTATTACGCCTTGCCCACCTAAGCTAAGGCTTGCTTATCTCCTACTATTCCAGTAACAGCTCCCTCAGTCATGCAAAGATTTAGGTTTTCAAAACATTCCGCTTCTCTCTTCTTTGATGTTGATTGTAATTCTTAACTACATTCTTACTTTATCCCTGCTTAAACAACACTACCTCCACCACCTCCTTTGTTTTATGTTAGATACTTACTGCTCCTCCAGTCATTTCTAAGGCATGTAAAAGTCATTATCTATACCAAATCTCTTTACAGATTCCCAGTTATTCTTTCAAATTTTAATAAGAAAAGGAAAACAAAAAATATAATGGTAGCTCATTATACCCGTGTGAAACTCCATTAGAGGAAATGTCAATGAATTTTTAAATACTGTTTATCTTGTTTATACTGTTTATTCTCATGGGCACAATGACTCATCTTGGCCTTCCTGGAAATAGGGCAGAAGGATCTCCGTGGTGACCCACACCCTAAGGTTTACACAAGGCCCTTAAACATCAAGTCCCACTCCCATTGGCCAGATGTTCCTAGTAGAGCAGTCACTGGCTAGTTTAAGATGTTGTCTGTCTAGCCTCGTTTCTACACAAAACGCTTTGTTCAACATGTTCAAATGAGCCATGTTGGTGAAATAACAAAGGGAAATATTGATGTCCAGGTGGAAAAAGAGCACGTAAGTGGTCAGCTCTGGGCAGCTAGGAAGGGTTTATAACCCAGAATTAAAAAAAAAAAATGTCCGTTCAAGGGATTGAAAAGCAGAAATTAAATTATATCTCAACATTACGTGAAAAGAAATTAACCATGTTGCATTTATTTGCCTTTGTCTAAAAAGGTATAACTGGTTTAGATCGAGGTAAATCTCAAGATGTTTTGCTGCATATACTTAGTAATATTTACATCCCCTTGTAGTGACCTGGTGGCGAAAGCAACAGAGATTCAGCATTAGCAGACCCTGTGGACAGATGTAATTCTGGCTGATGGTGTCTGAGTATCTTCCTGACTTCTATTCTAGTTTGGGAACTCTTGATTCCAACTCTAGAGGCTCAGTTAGGCAACTGAAAGGCAATGGGTTCCTCTCGAAGCAACAAAGATAAATGAGAGATTTTAGCAAAAGGTACAATTGGAAGAGGTTACACAAGGCAAGCTTTTCTACCCTTGGAGTTACAGCTTTGTTGGGCTAATCTGAGACACGAAAATTAGTGATTTTCTGTTCTGCTGTTAGGGATGGTCATTATCTTTAAGTAAAAGCCATCAAGGTATGTTCATTGAATTCTTACAACATATACTGCATGTACACTGTATGAAGAGCCTGCAACACTAGGCCGGCATTGCCCAACAGAAATAAAATGTGGACAACATTCACTTCCTAAGAGCTAGTTTAAAAAGATTAAAAAAAAAAAAACAAACCCAGATGACATTAATGACATTTTATTTAACCCAACCTATTATAAATATAAAAAGGCTGTTGAGTCATTTTACATTTCTTTATACTAAATCTTCAAAATCTGGTATATATTTTAGACTTACAACACAACTTAATTGGGACCAATTTCCATGACAAGTGTTCTAGATACATACATAGTGGTTGCTGTACTAGACAGCACATCTCTAAGTCTTCATGGAATACAGAAAACTGAGGCCCTATCCACATTCTTTAGAAAGTGGGGTTCTGTTACCTGTTTGTCCAGTATCTTAAAAAGCCTTATCATTACTGACCTCCTGCCTTCAAATCTCCAAATACCATTTTCTTTTTGATATATCTGATAAAGCCATGTTTTTATAAGGCTGAAAGAGTGATGGAAACCCTACAGCCTAACTCTGGGAGTGAACTATCTGTCTAATTGGTACCTACAGCAAAACCCCCAGCTGGGGATGACATTTACTGGGGTGGTTCCTAGTATTAGATATAATGACAGGATCTGGTGTTTAGAAGAAATGGAGAAGGATGGTTTGAGTCCCTAAACTCCTATTCTTCATGTAGGCACGGGTAACCCTAGTGGGAAATGTGGCTGCTAAAGGGGACCAGGCAAATAAATCACAGCACAGACTTGTGGCTGTGTAAAATCAACATTCCTATGGAAGGCATTCAGCCAGAAGGTATTTCCAGGGCTGAGAGAGCCATGAAGTATAGGTACAGTCTGTGGTTAAGATGACGCTCATCTTCCCTTTATCCTGAATCTAACATCAGCTGCTTTTCATTAGTGCTCTGCTGGCTTGATGCTGGGTGCCTCTTTTTTGACCTTTTAGTCAACAGGCTGACTGCAGACTGATAAGAACTACAGGTCTATTTTTATGCTGGTGCATGTCAGAGAGACCTGGTGACCTGCATGCAAACCTTTTCTGAAATCAATCTTCCTCTCTTTTGCCGCAGCAACTTCCCCCATTCCACTGCACCCCACCCCCACCCCCTGACCAGAACTTCAAACTAAATCATTGTACTAGGACTTGGCAAGTAGGGTCTATTATGTCAATTGGAGAGATGAAAAAAAAAATGCAGCCATCAAATCTGACAATAGAGCCAGTTTCTTTGGGTTTTATCCATTAATTCAGCTAATAGGACTGAGCAACTACATTCTGTCAGACACCATGTTAGACACCATTTATGAAGCTGAATAACATATGGCCACTGACCTCAATGTCCTGCCATCCAGTAGGGGAGAAGACAAGCAAACATAACTGTAGGACAGCATGAGAAGAGCCATAATAAGGACGCACAAGGACACAGAGGGAATACAGAGGAAAGGCGTCTAGTTGGAGTGGGGGTCTCAAGAAAGCATCTGAGACAGAGAGCATGTGAGGGGAAGTTGAGAGGACCCATCAAATTTGGCTGGATGAAGAAAGAATGCAATCAGAAGAAGACCCAATAATATAAAAGTTTATCACATTAATCAGTATAGCGGCCATGGTCATGAAGGTTATGGGTGGGGGTGGGAAAAGAAATGAGAAGCTATATATGAGTTGGGGGGGTATTATGAATAATAAAGAAATAAGGAAAAACCATTAACGGTTCTAAGGAGACCTTTAACTTTTGTCCTGGTGCCAAGAGGGAGCAGACCCTGTATCTGTTAGATATATTAAGGTTCACTGCCATGAATACATAGCTCAGCAATCTGTTCTCCCTCTCCTCTCAGGGTTAGGCCAGATGCCCTCCACCTGGTGCACCCCCATACTCCTGGGTGTCTGCCCTTCTTTGCCTCAGTTCTTCCTCTTCCTTGGCTCCTTCTTCTGCTTGAGAGAACGCCATTGTATGTACTTAACTCAGGAACCACCAGGGTGAAAGCAACCCAGAGACTGGTACAAATTAGTGAATCAGGGGGTGCTTCCACCAGCTTGTGAGCACCCATGAGAACAAGTACAAGAGCTACTGGCTGAAGGCCAACAGGTTGCCATGACATGCCTCCACACACGTTCCTCCTTGACAGCACCGACTGGCTGAAGGGTTTACTTCAACTCTCCCTGTGCTTGAGAAACTTCAGACTATAGAGTGACTAAGTGCTGAGAAGAAAAGAGAATGAAAATCTGGTGTTGGGAACACAGTCAACGTGTAAAGAGCAGTGATTCAATAAAACTGCAGGATGGAATTTGACAGAATTCCTAAAAGGAAATGGAGGCAAAGAGAATCAAGAGAAGAAAAGCAGAAATTTCCTTTCTTTCAACTAGGTCCTGAACCAGGTTTGATCCCACCTGTGGAGGTCTTTAAAAGTAAAAAGGAGACCAATGGCATGTGTAAGTGGTACCATCCAAGCCTCATTTTTAGAGGGGAACGACAGAACCGTATTTCAAAGCAAACTGGATAACCAAATACACCTTGCCGATGCCATCCAGAGGAGGCAGAGCGGTGAGCTTGGCGACTATCTGGAAATGTTCACATGCAGGGGGTGAAGGTGGGAAGGAGGAGGTGAATGTGTGAAAGACTCCCCCATGGGTGCAGTGGCACTCACCACACGCAGTGCCATATGAATTTTTATTCAGCACGTTCTGAACACAACCACCTCTGATCTGAGAGCAGGCAGTGCTGTGAAGACCATGCACCAAAAGGACAAGTTAATTACTCACAAATGGCATGTGTCTCCACGAGAGAGAATGGGTTGACCTGTGCCCTCCCGGCTTCTTCCCAATTCCACAAACCAATCCCTAAGTGCATATTAATTGTTTTCAAACTGATTGCTATGTAGCAGCAAACTCCAGAAAGCAGCACTTACTGGGAAAGATAAAAGTGACACAGCCCAGAAGGAAAACAAGTGAAAGAGGGGTCCAAGGAGAATCTTAACTCAATTACAATCAGTTCTTTAAGGTGAAAGCCCCTTCACAAAATGCGTATGTTTCTTCTTTGGGGCCTGACAAGGTTAATAGCTTACCCCGTCCCTGTGCTCTTCTTTCTAGAACCCTGATTTTGTTTAAAGGTAGCACTGTGTCTTCACCCTCTCTTACAGCTGAGTCCTGGCTAATGAAACACACCTGGAAGTCACCTGGGATTCTGGGAGATCTCACTGGAAGCTGGCCTGCTCCCTTTGCTCCTGACTTGGCCCCTCTTCCTTTGGGAAAGGCAGGTATAGCCCTACAGGAGGCCCACCCCTCTTGCAACCACAAAGCAATCGGAGCTAGGAAAGGCAGGCAAAGCTGAGAGGCAGAGAAGCAACAACATCCACATGGACTCCTATGCAAAAAATATATATTCCTGACTTTTTGAAGCCATGGTTTATTAGGTTTTTCATTATGTGTAGCTGAACAGAATCCTGAAAGTGATTCAGTCTAAATATTCTAACAGAATCAAAACCTTAACTTTTTTTTTTTTTTTTTTTTTTTTTTAAGTGAGGGAAAGAGATGGGGGCAAGGGGCAGAGACAGAAGGAAAGAATCTTAGGCAGGCTCCATGCCCAGTGTGGAGCCCAATGCAGGGCTTGATCTCATGACCCCAAGATCATGACCTGAGCTGAAATCAAGAGTCTTCAAGAGTGAGACACTTAACTGAGCCACCTGTACCCATCAAAACCTTACATTTTCATGTCTTTCAGTTTTATGTACCTTACCATATTCAGTCATTAAATTCTACATTCTCTGTTAAAAAGGTAAACTCAAGAAAACTGCCAGGTTTAATTCTGTAAGTAGAGAAGGACATTTGAAACTTTTTTACTCTGGATAATAAAAACTGGTTTTTCTTCAGTCCTTAGCTGAATACACATAATAAAATGTATTGCCATATAATTGGATTATTATATTCAGAAAGGGATACAAATCGGTTTCACTGGTTAGTAAAATATCTATATCTTAACTTTTCAACAACTAAATATTGTGAACAGTAGGTGTTATAGCTTTGATTCTAAAGTACCACTGATTGCAATGCACACATATTTTTAAAAATCTGTGATTTGCACATTCAAAACAGTTACTTATTGATACCCTCACGGAGTTCATTTGTTGTTTATGTTAAGCAACCTGAATTCCTTAAATGCTTCATTTTCCCTCCAAACAAATTCTAAACAGAAATTAGGGTTTTATTCCCCCCTGCCTTCCTCCATCTTTCTTTAGATAGTCAAATACAGCTTCTTCCCCAAGATGAGGCTCAGAGTGTGCAACAAAAAACCTGCCAATTCAAGCAACTACTGAGTGAAAGCAGCCTGACGATTCATGTTTACCATATTTGAAGATGATTAACAGTAAAACTGGGAGGAACCCTATGGAGTTCTGCCATCACACAGAAGGTCTCATCACTTCCTCACACTTGGCCATACTGACCACCACCTGGAGAAGCAAACAACCAACCACCTTTGACCAGTGGGGGCAAGCAGAGGTAGATAAACACAGCTGTTAGTCTTCTTGCTTTTAAAAACCTCCAAGGAAAAAGTTCTAATTAAAGTTATTTTTAAACGCATCATGATGGCATGACCATCACAGCGCCATGGGCATGTGAGGGGAGAGCTCAGAATGTTGGGGAAGGTTTCCTTGGAAGCCTATTGTTTTCCCCAGTGAACACCAAGGGTGCCTTAGATGGACAGCAATGCACTGGGCATTTCTGTCATGGTCAAAGGTAAGCTGGAAATGCTGGAACTAGAAGGAGCTTTGAGATCTTGTCAAAGACTCTGAAGAGTTAAACGAGGGTATCCAGTCCGGCTCTTATCACTATACTGGGCTATGAACATTTAGTACAGGAAACATAAAGGCATACCCATTACAGTCTTATCCTCGTTTTTCCTTCCTTTACTCTCCTGTTTTTATAACTACCTCAATCTTGTTTCCCCAAACGTTCTTGTCATCAAACGTGATGGTCCTCTTCTCACAAAATCTCAATAGTCTTCTTGAGTTCTCTTTTTTCCCCTCCTTTAGATCACGCTTTGTCTCCTTTCACCTTCCTCTTCTCCTCCATCTATTTTCCCCTGCGACAGTCCTCTCCACTGCTTTATGGAAAGCAGACTGGAAAACCTTCTGTGCTATTATGTGGGCATGGGGAGCTTGTGTGGAATGTAGAAAGGGAATAGAACTGGGAGTCAGGAAGCCTGAATCTCAGTCCTGATTCCATCACTAGCAAATAATCTGACTTTGGAGAAGGAGATTCTTCTTGCTAGGCTTCTATTTCCTATTGTTAACACAAGGGCAATGGACCCAATGTTCTTTTAGGTCTACAATTCCACAAACCACTAGAGAACTGCATGATGCTGTCTTGAAAGTTATTGTACCTCCAAGGGCTCACAATTCATTTGGGTACAAAAAATTCTCAAACGTGTACATGTATAAGAACAAACCAGGAAAATTTGTTTTAAAAAGCAGAGTTCTGGTTCCCACTCCTAGTTTGTCTGGTAAGTCTACTGTAGTGGAGCCTAGACATCTGCTAATTTCTGAGTACCTCACATTGTCCTGAACTGGTCAGACTCTGGATAAGACCTGAAAACACCTCCCTACAGAGGGGGAAATGCAGATCATTGTGGCCACCATGTCCATAAACAGATGAATGCATCCTTCTGTGAAGGGGTTTCCCATGTTGCAGAATAAAAAGAATTAAAAAAAAAATAATGATAATAGTTGACATTTACCAAACATTGACTAGGTGCCAGGTATTGTTCTACAGGCTTTCTGTATGTTATAAACATATTCTAATTCACTGAATCCTTCTCCAAAGCAGCTTAATTAGAAACATAATTTAATAATTTTCCCTTAGAGTTAGTAATTAGGTAATTCCTCTGGACACACACTGGATTTAGGAACAATCAAGATGGGTGACGTCAAGAGAGTAGACCAATAAAAAGTGGGTGGGTCAAAGAAAAAGATCTTAAAATGTTTGTCCCAATATCTTATGGACTGAGATATATGCCTTCTTCGAGGAAGTATATAGCAATTGACACTGAACAGAAAAGCAACACACTGAAAGTCCAAAACCAAAGAAAGCAAATTCAACTATTCTTTTTTTTATAAATATTTGAGCCTATATACTTTATTCACATTTATGAGAGAAAGATGAAAAAAATACATACCAGTAGCACCCTTTATGGTATATTTTCTGTATTCTAGCTAGTTTATGTGAATTCTTATTTTGTCACAAATACCCTAAAACATAAATATAATAGTATTAGAAATAACAGTCCCTGAAACTTATTGATGAGAGCACCAAGAATGTAGAGAAAGAGAGAAAATATAAAAGAAGAGGCTTCCAGGACAGAGTCCAAGAGTCTCCAAATTTAAGATTTAAGGTAGAAGAGATCTGTAATAGAGACCAAAACGTAAGTAAGTAATGGGGAGGGAGGGTAGCTAAGAGAGAGTATGGTATGTTTGATGCCAAGAGAGAAATGATTTTCAGACAAAGAGTAGGTGACTATGTTGAATGCTCTTGAGAAGTAGGGTGAAGAGGAGGGAAAATATGTCCATTGGATTATGTAGCATAGGGAGGGGATCCCCATAATCTTCTCAGGACCAGAGTCAAGTGGGGTGAGTCTTGGCCAGACTGAAGTGGGCTCAAGGATAAAGGAGGGATTAGTAAGTACCCAAAACAAGTGCAGACATCTCTCCAGGGAAGGCAAGCTAAGGAGAGGGTGGCAGGGGGTCTGGAGTCTTAAAAGGATTATTTTAAAATGGAAGTTATGAAAGCATGTAGGTATACTTATCAGAAGAATTTCCTACAGCTGGATGGAGAGAAGATAAATGAAGAAAAAAGAAAAGTTATGATAGTCTTTGAGAAAGTAAGAGGGTATGGGATATAGAGGACATGTGAAGGGACAAGCCTCTGAAAGGAGGCAACAAGATCAAGATGAATGGGGCCAGGACTTCCAGCAGTTGGATCAAGAGATTAGAGCCTTGTAACTTATGATAAGAAGTTACATAATATGACTGACTGAGAAATTGCTCAGAGGTAACAACCTAAGAGAATACAAAAGTCATAGCAGACTGCTATCAAATTCAAGTGCTTATCAACAAATCAAGATTGGCCCCATCTATTTAGTAAAAGTGTCCCCCAAATAATTGAGTCTTGATGAACAAGGTGAAACAGGTCTTTGGCATCGAAAATAAAAGAGAAAGTAATATTAATAATACAGAGCTCCTCCACATATAAGGGAAAGCAAAAGAATTCACCATTTTCTGACTTTCTGAGACCAAACTAATTTAAACAAGAAGCTGTAGCTATGCTCAGACAGTAGTGACAGCCATGAGGGCAACAGCTCACAGAAGGAAACACAGACAGGTCTTTGAAGAAAATCAGGACTGAGGAGCATGGCAAAGTGAAAGAAACAGTGATGGAGAAGTAAATGAGAAAATCCAGAACAATTCCAATAGAATGCCAAGGAGCATGGTATGCACATGCCCAAGAATGACACACTAAGACCAATTACCAACAAGAGAAGTCACTGCCAACTACAGTGGGAAGAAGCCAGGAATGGGAGGAAGAATATATTTATATACCAGCTACACAAAACAGAGATGTTTCCACAAACCAAACTTCTATTCTTAGACACTAAGCATTCTTTCTACCAGGCGTGTGTGTGTGTGTGTGTGTGTGTGTGTGTGTGTGTGTGTGTTTGAAAACTGACTATGAAGACTTGGGAGTGGGCTATTGACCATAATAGTAAATAGGCAGTGACTGGATAAGAATGCGTATTATAGCAAAGTTTAATGACCAAAGAAAGGTCCAAATGCACACATTACCTGATTAGAGGATGATATCACTATCTCCAAACAGGCTTTGTGAAATTGAATACTCTCTCTTTACATGCCACTCTCCAAGATGCACTTTTGATTTATAAGGATCCACATTCGGGATCCACATTATATAAGGATCCACATTACATAACTTGTTTTATAAACTCATGTTTGTATACAGATTCTGCCTTCCAAAAGATCACTCAGATTTTCGCTAATGACTAATAGGTTCTCAGGTCAGATCACTTTCCAATCTGAAAACAAACAGTTTCATATGAAAAATAAGTCTCTGTAGTCACTATCCTTTGCCCTAGTCTTACACAGAAGGCACAAAGCACTACAAACCTGGAAAGTGGGACTGAGAAAGAGTCAGATATCAGAAATGTTCGAAAAGGACTCTTTGAAAAATGCCCTAATATTTGTGAAGATCCATTTTTGAACCCATGGTAGGGCAAGATAAAAAGGTAGGGCTTTGTTGAGACTTCTGAGCAATAGTGTAGTCCAACACCCGTACCCGAAGAACCTCTGAGGGGAACTATCATGATTATGGCAAGCCTGGACTTCATGCCCTTTAAAGAAACTTTGCACCTACCTCTCCAAGTCTGGGGATCAGATGCTTTACACAAAGACTCTCTGGGAAGTGCCTGCAGCTCAGGCTGTGAGGCAGGCACTCAGAAAGCCCTATGGCATTGAAGCGGTTCACATTCAGTAACAGACTCTATGTTATTGCCCCTGAGATAGACCACTTGACGTTATTCCCACGTGGCCGATTTTTCTGAGCTTAGGGAACTCTCTTCGAATAGGAAAAAAACAAAAACAAAAATAAGTGAGAACTGTCTTCTGATCATCAGCTCTGATGAGGCACCTCTAATGATGCTTAACTACTAGTTTTTCCTCTTTGTCACCTCAGTAAGGGCTCTCCTAGGTTAACCAGGGACCAATAAGGTATAGAGTAAATCCTCAACAAGACTTTCATAAATTAATAAAAGGTTATACAGAGAAAAAGGATGCCCTGTCTCTGAGTGTAATAAAAAAAACAAAAAAAAAAAAATAAAAAAACAATTCCATCACACCTAACAATTAAGACAGAGTTAACACGATTTGGTTGTTACTCAAAAATATCACACAGACTCCCAGGTCCTGAAGGAGATGGGTCTTTCCTATGCTACAGAAATGCATTCTACAGCATAAAGTAGAGAACAAGATGTAGTAAGGCATCCTAAAACTGATCCTGATTTCCTCCTGATACCTTGGTGTGTGTCTTGAGATCAAGCGTGCAGAGCTGATGACATCTTTGGGGAAGAAGAGTACACAAAGATCAACTGGAAAGATGAGGAAAGAATAAAAAGTAATCATATGGGAAAAAGCATGACTCTATTTGAATTTGGATAAATTCAAAAGGAAAGAGCATAGAATAAGCATTAGAGGGAACATATTTTAGCTACAGGCAAAAGCTGGTTATAGCTGGACACCTTACCACACAATGCCATTTGTGACATCTAATATCTTCTACTTAAAAATGTTCAGAGAAGTATAAAATGTATGGGCCAGAAGGTAGGATTTTTCTCTAAGCTTAGTAGTGAGTATCTCTTCCAGGTTTAAAGTTGTCTTTAATGTTCACAGTTTCAGAGAAATGCAGAAGCCAAAGAAGATTCCACAGAAGACCAACAGACAACTAAAAAAAGATGGGAAGTGGGTACTTGGGTTAAGCACCAGTTGGCTTTGAAAAAAATAGACTGAGAGCCACCTTAATGTTACTGCTCCAGATTTCTAAGAGTTCTTCCCAAGGGAATCATGGCAAACAGTTCTCTGTGTTCATCACAGTAAGAGAGATATCCACACACAGAAGATGGTTATAAATAAAGAGTTGGCTACTTTACAAATGGGAAATATTTCTCAGATGCAGAATGAATGATAAAATTGTCTTTACTCTGGCCAAAATCCACTGCCTTAAAATTTCAGATTAATAAACAGCATTATGTTTTCTAAACTCTCTCTATAGAAGATGTAGAAGAAATGAATTTCTTACACCCATCAATTTTCAACCACAAAAATTCATTCAGCAACATTCCCTGCCCACTAAGTAATTTACAATTAATAATGACCACATGTGTAGAGCACTTATCACTCTTTACATTACTGGTGAAAGTGTAAATTGGTAATACCCCTCAGATATCTGTTTGGCATTACACACTGAAGCCGAAGAGATATAGTCTCAGCAATATGTAGGTATAGTCACCAAAAGACATGTACAAAAATGTTCCTAGTAGCACTATTTGTAATAACCAAAACCCAGAAAAAGTCCAGATGTTGATCAAAAAGTATAATAATTGTAGAACAATTTTTATGACAGAATCCTATTCAGTAATGAGACTGACAAACTACAGCAACAATGTGGGTGAATCAGTCTCACAAACAATATCAAGGCAAAGAATCCAAGCACTAAACAGTACATACTCTAAGATTCCATTTGTACAAACAGTACATACTCTAAGATATTATTTGTATAAACTTAGAGTACATACTCTAAGATTCCATTTGCATAAACTTCAAAGACAGGCAAATCTAAACCATGGTGCTAGAAATCAAAATAATGGTTATCCTTGGGGCAGGGAGTATTGTGGGAAAGAAGTGGGAGCTTGTCAGGAGTTGGTTAATACTCAGTTTCTTGATCTGGTTGCTGGTTACACAGAAGTGTTCCCATTGTGAAAATTGTGAAAATTAACTGGGCTGTACACATAATCTATATACTTTTCTGTATGTAAATACAAAGAAATAAAGAGATTAGCAATCAATTGTGTTGTCTATGGAAGCAGACCTATCTACAGAAACCTGGCAGGCCAGAAAGGAATGGCATGATATATTCAGGGCACTAAATGAGAAAAGCATGCAGTCAAGAATACTTTATTCACCCTGGGGCTAATAATACATTATATGTTAATTAAAAAATAATAAAAATTAAAAAAAAATACTTTATCCAGCTAGAATGTCATTCAAAATAGGAGTGATAAAAAGCTTCCAGGACAAACAGAAACAAAAAGAATTTGTGATTACCAAACCAGCCCTATAAGAAATATTAAAAGGGATCCTTTAAGTGAGGAGAGAGGCCAAAAGTAGAATAGACCAGAAAGGAACAGAGACAATATACAGAAACAGTGACTTAACAGGCAAACATAGCATGAAATTCATATTTTTCAATAGTTACTCTGAATGTAAATGGGCTAAATGCCCCAATCAAAAGACACAGGGTACCAGGTTGGATAAAAAAGGAAGACCCATTGATATGCTGTCTGCAAGAGATTCATTTTAGATCCCTCCATATTTAAAGTGAGGGGATGGAAAACCATTCATTATGTTAATGGACATCTAAAGAAAGCTGGGGTGGCAATCTTTGTATCAGGCAAATTGGACTTTAAACCAAAGATTGTAATAAAAGATGAAGAATGACACTATATTATAGTTAATGGGTCTATCCAACAAGATCAAACAACTGCAAATATTTATGCCCTAACATGGGAGCAGTCAGTTACAGAAATCAATTAATAACAAAATTAAAGAAACACACTGGGGGGCACCTGGGTGGCTCAGAGGGTTAGCCTCTGCCTTCGGCTCAGGTCATGATCTCGGGGTCCTGGGATTGAGCCCCGCATTGGGCTCTCTGCTCAGAAGGGAGTCTGCTTCCTCCTGTCTCTCTGCCTGCCTCTCTGCCTACTTGTGATCTCTGTCTGACAAATAAATAAATAAATAATCTTAAAAAAAAAAAAAGTAAAGGAAAATCAGAAGCTCAAATCTATTAATTAAATTGGCAACTCAGATTTCAAAGTTAAAAAAAAAAAGAAACACATTGATAATAATACATTAATAGATTAATAGTAGAGGTCTTTAACACCCCCCTCACTGCAATGGACAGATCATCTACGCAGAAGATCAACCAGGAAACAAGGGCTTTGAATGACATGCTGGACCAGATGGACTTCATGGATATATTCAGAACATTCTACCCTAAAGCAACAGAACACACATTCTTCTCGAGTACACATGGAACATTCTCCAGAACAGATCACATCCTGGATCAAAAATCAGGTCTCAACCAGTACCAAAAGACTGGGATCATTACCTGCATATTTTCAGATCACAATGCTTTGAAACTGGAGCTCAATCATAAGAGGAAATCTGGAAAGAGCTCAAATACATGGAGTCTAAAGAACATCCTACTAAAGAATGAATGGGTCAACCAGGAAATTAAAGAAGAATCTTAAAAAATTCATGGAAACAAATGAAAATGAAAATACAACTGTTCAAAACCTTCGGGATGCAGCAAAGGTGGTCCTAAGAGGGAAGGGTATAGTAATACATGCCTTTCTCAAGAAACAAGGAAGGTCTCAAGTACACAACCTAACCCTACACCTAAAGGAACTGGAGAAAGAACAGCAAATAAAGCCTACACCCAGCAGAAGAAGAGAAATAATAAAGATTAGAGCAGAAATCAATGAAATAGAAACCAAAAGAATAGTAGAACAGATGGATGAAACTAGAAGCTGGTTCTTTGAAGTTAGTAAGATTGATAAACCCGTGGCCAGACTTACCAAAAAGTAAAGAGAAAGCACCCAAATAATTAAAATCATGAATGAAACAGGAGAGATCACAACCAACACCAAAGAAATACAAACAATTATAAGAACATATTATGAGCAACTATATGCCAAGAACAAATTAGGCAATCTGGAAGAAATGGGCGCATTTCTAGAGACATATAAACTATCAAAAGGGAAACAGGAAGAAACCAAAAACTTGAAAAGTCCTAAAACCAGCAAAAAAATTAAAGCAGTAATCAAAAATCTCCCAACAAACAAGAGTCCAGGGCTGGATGGCTTCCCAGTGTAATTCTACCAAATATTTAAAGAAGAATTAAGTCCTATTTTTCTGAAGCGGTTTCAAAAAAATAGAAGTCAGCATTTACTTGATCCGAAAATCAAAGACCACACCAAAAAGAATTATAGACCAATATCCCTGATGGAGAAGATATTTGCAAGTGACATATCAAATAAAGGGATAATATACAACAAAATCTATAAAGAACTTATCAAACTCAATACCCAAACAACAGATGATCCAATCAAGAAATGGGCAGAAGACATGAACAGACATTTCTCCAAAGAAGACACCCAAATGGCCAACAGACACATGAAAAAATGCTCAACATCATTTGGCATCAGGGAAATACAAGTAAAAATCACAATAAGATATACCACCTCACCTCACACCAGTCAGACTGGCTAAAATTAGTAAGTCAGGAAACAACAAATGTTGGCGAAGATGTGGATAAAAGGGAACCAACCCTCTTACATGTTTGTGGGAATGCAAGCTGGTGCAGCCACTCTGGAAAACAGTATGGAGTTTCCTCAAAAAGCTGAAAATATAGGGGCGCCTGGGTGGCTCAGTGGGTTAAGGCCTCTGCTTTCGGCTCAGGTCATGATCCCAGAGTCCTGGGATCGAACCCCGCATCGGACTCTCTGCTCGGCAGGGAGCCTGCTTCCTCCTCTCTCTCTCTGCCTGCCTCTCTGCCTACTTGTGATCTCTGTCAAATAAAATAAATAAAATCTTTAAAAAAAAAAAAGCTGAAAATATAGTTATCCTAGGACCCAGGATTTCACTGTGGGATTTACCCCAAAGATACAAATGTAGTGATTCAAAGGGACCTGAATCCCAATGTTCATAGTAGCAATGTCCACAATAGCCAAACTATGGAAAGAGCTCAGATATCCATCAACAGATGAATGGCTAAAGAAGATGTGGTATATATACACAATGAAATAGTAGTCAGGCATCAAAAAAAAGAAATCTTTTGCAATGATGTGGGTGG
Source organism: Lutra lutra (assembly GCF_902655055.1). Classification (NCBI taxonomy): domain Eukaryota; kingdom Metazoa; phylum Chordata; class Mammalia; order Carnivora; family Mustelidae; genus Lutra; species Lutra lutra. Next base: position 75,203,081 of record NC_062284.1, read on the forward strand.
AACTAGAGGGTGTTACACTAAGTGAAATAAGTCAAATCAGAGAAAATTATTAAATGATCTCATTCATATGTGGAATCTGAGAAATAAAACAGAGCATTATAGGGGAAGAGAGGAAAAAAATAAAACAAGATGAAATCAGAGAGGGAGACAAACCACAAAAGACTCTTAATCATAGGAAACAAACTGAGGGTTGCTGGAGGGGAGGTGGGTGGGTGGATGGGATAACTGGGTGATGGACATTGAGGAGGGCATGTGATGTAATAAGCATTTAGTATTATATAAGACTGATGAATCACTGACTTCTACCTCTGAAACTAATAATACATTATATGTTAACTGAAAATAAATTTAAAAAAATTTAAAAAATTATGCTGTTCAGGCATTATCTGGGTTCTAATTAGAATTGTACATAAACACATTTATATGTATGAGATGTCATGAATATTATCTTACATATATGCATATTTTACATTTTATTCAAATTTTTACACTATTTGAATTTTTACATATGAGAGATAAATATACATGGGGCAAATGGGAAAGCTGAATACTGACTTGATCTGATAATATTAAGGAATTTGTTGCTGTGATACTGGTATTTTCATTGTGCATTTTAAAAGTGTCTTTTTTTTTTTTTTAAAGATTTTATTTATCTATCTGACAGACAGAGATCACAAGGAGGCAGAGAGGCAGGCAGAGAGAGAGAGAGGGAGAAGCAGGCTCACTACTGAGCAGAGAGCCCGATGTGGGGCTCTATCCCAGGACCCTGAGATCATGACCTGAGCCGAAGGCAGAGGCGTAACCCGCTGAGCCACCCAGGTGCCCCCAAAGTGTCTATCTTTTAAATATATACATATGGAAATATTCAATGATGAAATGAGAGAATTTGCATAAAAATAATTGAGTGAGAGGAAGTAGATGGGAAATAAAGGCAATATGACTATGGTGAGTCAATTATTAAAAGCAGACAATGGGTCCATGGTATTCAGTATGCAATTCTCTCTACTGTGGCATATTTGTAATTTTCCATAGTAAGATTTAAAAAACAATAAATACTTGAAAAATCCCATAAGACAAATAAACTTATCTCAAGCTTCTAGGCCAAGTGGCCTATTTAAGTAACATAATTAATATATGTCAGTATAAAAATAGTTATTATATATTATAGACACCTGTTATTAGTACTGATTTTTTTCCACAAACCCTTTCTAAACTTCCATAAAGTTCATTTCTAGTATTTTGCACAACCAAATGAAAATCTGAAGGATGTTAAACCGAATGTCATTTTGCATTTCTTTTTGAGTTATTCTAGACAAAACTGAATTTCCTAAGTGGCAGAATTGTGACTGTTCATGCTCTCCAAGCAGAGTTTAATGTTCTGAATCATGACAACTTAACCCCAACCCCATAATTAAAACTCTCTTTTATCACTAGAAAAAAATCCTAGGTTGAGCGATTTTAAAGTACTGTTATTCAAGGGGAAAAAATTACATTAGAAACCAAGTAAGTGCCACTAAGCATAGGCAGAAAAAGGTATATTTTCCCTCTTGGTTTGCTTCATGCTCTCAACATATTTTTTTCCAACAAGCAAAACCAGAAAAGATGTGACCATAGTGTCTTCCAGCTCAGAGGAAGAAACCCTATTATGAGGCTTCTAAGAGTTAAAAAAGACATCCTTTCAAACACACTTTATTTCTTCATATATTTGTGAGCATACACCAAGTATTCAATATACAAACACGCTCCTGCTTGAACTTCTATTAAATTTCTGACAGCATGAAGGTAGGAATAACGTCTTCTGTACGTCTTATAGCATTCCTTTGAGAATAAAGGAATGGGCCTTGTCTGAATCTCAAAAATCCTGAGTACCACTAACAAGGAATGTTAGAGGGAAATGGTCTGTGGCTGTCTTAACAAGTTACCACAAATGGGAGTTGGGGTGGGGGGTTAAAATGACTTAAATTTATTTTCTCACAGTTCTGGAGGCCACAGGTCCATAACCGCTATGTTTGTAGGCCATGTCCTTGCCGGAGGCTCTTGGGGAAAATCCGTTCCTTGCCTCTCCCAGCTCCTGGTGGCTGCCAACACTCCTTGACTGGTGGCCACATCACCCAATCTCTGTCTCTGTCTTCATACAGTCTTCTCCTCTGTGTGTCTGCTCTTCCTTGGCTGCTCTCATAAAGACATGTGTGTGGTTATTTAAGCCCCACTGGGATAATCTAGGGTAATCTCGTCTCAAAAATACTTCATTTAATTCCATCTGCAAAGACCCTTTTCCCAAATAAGGTAAAATTCACACATTCCCGGCATGAGGACTTCTAAGTATCTTTGGCCCACCCCGATGTCCCTCACCGTCCCTTTGTTTGTTTTGCCATTGTCACACGGGTTTTCGGTTTCTCAAACTGGCCTGCTCCCTTCTGCCCCAGGGAACAGTGTTTGCCTGTAGGCCCTGTTATTCCCACCCCCTTCCCAATAGCCCTAGTATACTCTTTCAAACCAGCACATCTGAGTTTCTCACTTCCTGCTGAAGACATTAAGCTCTGCTTTGTGTTCTCCTTCAGAGAAATCGGCTCAGTATTTCATAGCTGATTATTTAATTTGTGCCTCTCTCCATCTAAATGCCACAAAAGCTGTTATGTTTCTATCCATGTAAGATCTCAATAAATATTTACTGAATGGATGAGTCTAACTCGAGCTCAGTGGAGGCCATAAGGCTTAGAGTGGCTGATATAACGGCAGAGGTCAGCAACTTCTTCAAATGGATGGAGATAAGACTAGGATGTGCAGATATGGAGTAATTAAGTACTATTTGCTGTTCCTGGGCAGAGTGGTGGTGGCAGTCACAGGGGGTGGAAGAAGAGTGAGCTCCTGGGGTTAGGCTGCCAACTCACAAGAAGAAAGGGGACAGGGAGCTGGTCACCCACCATCAGAGATTAAAGTGAACAATACTTTTCTATGGAAAACAGCCCACCTATCATCTCTGGCACGTGTGTGAGAGATTATGAAACCCAGGCCTGAAAGATTATTGCAGCTCTTTAGCTAAAGTGACAAGAGGGGACATAAAGTTATTGCATTCTAAGGAGGGCGGGTCCTAAGGGGTAGGGTTGCTTTATTCCTATTTTATCTTAAAAAGGATATGGTTAAGCAAGACAAGAGCAGTGGCTGAAGAAATCGTGAACCGTGCTGCGTGATGGAGGGGAGAGCAGGCTCATCCGAGCAGAGCCCTACATGCTTAATAAAAAAGCAAAAATTCCCCTGAGGCAGTGCAGCCTGGGCTCTGGGGAGCAGAGAATACTGCATTCTCTGCTGGTACAAATGATGCAAAGACTCCCACCTCCACAAAGAGACACTCGTGTCCCCTTTGCTCTCCACCGCCTTGTGCTAAGTTAAAGAAGCACGAAGACCTGCGTGTGAGTTGCCCCCCGGTGCGACCACAGTCACAGAAATGGGTACGTACAAGATCCGGATGGCAAGAGGCCAATGACGTCTGGTTCCCACAGCAATCCACCACCAGGGAGAGCACGGACCATCTTTCCTATACAGTGAGGTTGCTACAAGGCAGCGCAACCGCGGTACTAAACTAAATGATCAGTAATGTCCCCTTTGCTTCTGGTGACAGAGGAATATTCTCTGAGGAGAGGGACAAGGCCCTACACAGAAAGAAGTGGCTTCAGGAAGCCCTTCTGTCCCTGCCTGGAGGTTAAGCGTTCAGGCTCTAGAGACAGAGGACTGGGCTTGAATCCCTGTACTAGGATTTACTGGCCCTGTGACATTCAGCAAGTTGGTGAAACCCCTGAACTCCTCACTTTCCTCATCTGAGGAAAGGGGTTAGCAAGCACTCATGTCTCTCTGGAAGGGTTGGCAAAAAGGGAAGAAATGAGAACGTACATGTAAGCTGTTTAGTTCGGTAACCGGGATATAATTAGTGTTCCAATAATGTTAGCTATTTGTACTGTTGTTTCCATCCAAAAGCTCCTTTAATGCTCTGCTACTGGCCTGCAGAAATTATGCTGAACGTGGCAGGCAGGGAGGGTAACATCCTTAGGGGGATACCTTGTAGACAGATGTTCAAGTGATCAACCTTCTTGTGGCCACTGTCCACCTGACCAAGGAGTCCCAAGCCTGATGCCAAAGCTTCCACAAGCCATGCATCCAAATTCTTTTGCTCCAGTGGTCACAGCAGCTGCTGAACCTGCTATGGCTCCTGACCTTCACCACACTGGTAGAAGGAGAAGGCTTCGGGCTGATCACCTCCTTTTTGATCCGACCGACCCCTGGGGTCCCGGTTGCCTCCTTTGCTGATAAAGACGAACAGGCTGGAATGTCGGTGCCCTGGCCACTTTGGGCACAACTGCAGGGTGAACCGGTAGCACAGAATTCTCATACCCAGGAAATGTGAGGGTCATTCAGACCCAGGTGGCCAAGTGAAACTGGAGTTCAGGCCCTCAGTGGAAGCAAGCTGGGCAGCAGGCTTCTGATGAGCATGGGGAGGGAGGGATGGTGCTCCCCGAGGCACGGCACCCCTCAACCCACAGGGGGTCTGAGGACCTTGCCCTCCGCTCTGAGAAAGCCCTCCTCTACAGAGTTGGTGCCGGGGCTCTAAACCAACCGGGTGAGTCAGCAGGAGACGACAAGCAGAGACACAGTAGCTCCCATGCCCCAGCACCTACTCCGTGCTAGGAAACAGGCCACGTGCTTCACACGTATCATCATATTACCGCCACCCAGAACTCTCCACTTTACCGCCGAAGAAACCGAGGCACAGAGGGAAAAACCACATAGCTGGTATCAGGGCAAGACCCATACCCGAGTCTATCTGACCCCAGAGCCCGAGCGCTATTTCCCACTCTATCATGCAGCTATGGGCTGCTGACCTGCAGGCATAACCAAGAGCACAAGAGATTTTCATTTCCAGCTGCCAAATAACTGGGTAATTGAACATGAAGACACTGCCTACTAGGTGTTTGGTCACATCGGTCCTCGGAATTAAGAAAAGCAAATCACTGCACCCTAGAGAAGACTGGACTTACGCAAAAAAGACTAAGATCTCAGGAAGGCGTCCATGGCCAAGTTACAGAGGCTGGCCTACTGGCAACAGGGGGCTCTGCCACCACCTGCGGGGATGAAGGGACAGATACCTAGTGAGGGACACGGTTAAAATGCTACAGACTAAGGCCTCAGATGCAGGCTTTGGCTCTTACAGCTTTTACTTGTGGAGGAAAATCCAAAATGAATGGCATTAGTTTGCATAAAAATGAATGTGAAGAAAATAAAATGATACAGCAGAAATTGGTTTTCTAAAGTTTCTTTTGTATCCTTAAAGTGTGTTATCGGACTGCTCGGAATCCAAGCTCTTTGGGAGCTGGGCACAGACCTGTGAAAGCTGACTGGTGCCTACTGGAAACCAAAGCTCTCCAACCAAAGACATTTTAAGAAGAAAATAAAAGTTGACAGGATATCACTTTAAGATTTTTATTTATTTATTTGACAGAGAGAGAGCACAAGCAAGCAGAGAGGCAAGCAGAGAGAGAGGAGGAAGCAGGCTCCCTGCCGAGCAGAGAGCCCGATGAGGGGCTCGATCCCAGGACCCTGAGATCACGACCCGAGCCGAAGGCAGTGGCTTAACCCACTGAGCCACCCAGGCGCCCCAGGATATCACTTTAAAAACAAAACAAACGCTCACACTAGCCACCGGGCGAGTGTTTGTGTGCTGTGTTTTTTAGTACACTGATCTATCGGGCCTTCAAAAGAAAATGCTGGAACTTAGCTCTTAACAGGTCCAGCTGTTCATGCTGAGGTCAGGGCTGTGGCACTTTGTGTGTTACTCTAAAGCCGTCAGATGTGGTTCCCATTGTATTCTTTCCCTGAATGTACCGCTGCTTAAGCATTCAGAATATTCTCTGGGCTCTTAAGCAATCTGAGTATGGCACGGACAGAGCATACTCAGACCAGCTCGGTGCGTAACTGTCAGCCAGCGTTCGCTGAGGCCTATGGTATGCCAGGCTCTTTACGGGGTGACTTTATTTAATTTCCACACCGAGCCCGTGAAGTAGGAGTTGCCCCCGTTGTGTGGGTGAGGAAAGGGGTTCACGGAGGGCAGCTACCTACTGTGGCCACAGCTAGAAAGGGATATACGGCTGAGATCCAAAGAGAGCTGTGTCTGACGCCAGTCCTGCTTTTCTCCACACCCAAACCTTTTTGCATTTAATGACATTAGATACCCAGCCTTCTGTCTTTCAGCTGAAACTCCATTAGCTTGTTGCTCTTTTGCTCTTCAGAAAAGTTGGGGAATCTCTATCACTAGAAGGGATAATTTCATACATGCCAATATGGCAGCACCGAAATTTGTAATCAGGCTCCTAAGATGTGTTGAGCTCCTTGGACTGGACGTCATCTTTGGCCCCTCCAGAAAATTTCGATTCCTGTTTGAAAGTCACCAGTTGCTTTCTTGCCTTTTCCAGCTTGGTCTCTGACAGACAACTGATGACTCTCACTCCTTGTCACCAATAGAAGGAGGCTTCCAAATGTCAGAGGAGGATGAGGAATCTAGCATTTATTAAGCATTCGTTATATTCTGGGGCCAAGCAAGGCTGTTTACACACATCTTCTCACACCCTCACAATAGTTCTCCAAGACAGATATTTGTAATCATCATTTCGCACAAGTGAGAAAACTGAGGCTCACAAAGGCCAAGAGATGCTCTAGCTTACACAGCTTCCACCCCTAGTCAGGAGAACCCAGACTCAAACCCACATTTTTTCTGTCTCCAAAGCCTTTGCCCTTATGCTGAGTTGCTTCTGATAGCTTTGATGCTGGAAATGGAAGTTGCAGAGATGACACACACAGAACTCTCACTTGATTAGCCATTTCTGGGCCTAGGTCTTCCCCCATGTGTTACTCTATGCATGCCAGAAGACAGCCGCGTGTCAGAAGGGCTTCTGCAACTTCTCACCAACACGGTGTACCTGACCTCTCAGCACACATGCAGAACTCTCATCTTTTTAAGACCCATTAGATATTTAGGAAAATGATGCTCTCCAAAGCATCTCTCCTAAAAGCAAAACTGGAAAGTTCTAAGTGGGCTCATGAGATTAGGCTAAAATTAGAGTAATCCAAGTCACCAATCTAAGTAAATCATTCCAATCCAAATCTCATGTTTAAGACTGCACAGACCAAAGTATTTATGACACTAACCACATTGTATAATGCCAAGTGCTGTATCCTCAAAAGACTTCAAGTACTACCATCCTATGCTTACCTCTAGGCAAAAATTAAACTGGTCGCAGGAAATTTAAACTCATTTCCACAAAGTTCTCTCCTTGCTTATGACCTGCAAAGTGTTTCCAGTCCAGACTCAGAGAACTCATTTTATGGGGAAGAAGCCATCTTTCTTCTTCCAATTTCAACATTCACAGAGTTGTACTGTAACTCAAAATAAAATTAGATTTTGGAAGGAAGCGAGTTTGAAATATTATGTAGAAAAATCTTGGCAATAAGATCCCTAACATGTCACAGTCTTAAAGCCAGTGAATTTTATCTGGAAGGCTGGCTAACGGTGATTTAAGAAAACACCACAAACACACTTTTTGAAAATGAAGGAGGCATTGATGACCCGAAGTGCCCTCGGTTAGTACGTTGATTTATGAAAATGAGTGATGCAGGTTTCCTCAGTGTCAGGTTGTATTTTTTCCTGTAACACTTTTTGTAAAAACACAAAACCAACATCAGCTAATTACATGAACCCAAAGTCCATTTAATAGGCTGACCTCTAAAATTCGAGGTAAAAACTGTCACCATACAAAAATTTCCAAGCAAGAGTCCTTAAGTATCAACGCTGAACAAATGAAGGCTTCCAACGGATACACAAGGAAATAAGGACCACAGGGTACTATAGTAATGATCAAAACAGGATACACAAATGTTTACCATTTATCACAGTGTGTGTCTCAACCCTGGATCCAATGATCTGAGAAGGTGTATACTGGGTGGTAGCAGTTCCTAAAGAAATTCTCTTAGTGTTACTATCACCACCACCACTGGCTTTAGAGGGGATGCCACTTTCTGCAATTGTAAATGTCCTCAGGGAAGATATTCAAATTACGTATCAGTCTTTAAAAGTTTTCGTAAACAATATCATCTCTCTCCTAACTGATCAGTTACCCTGGAGGAACTGTGTTTTTCATTGCTTTGGTAGAAGAAGAGAAAATGATTTCAGAATGAGGGACAGTGGCCAACCATGACGGGTCGCAAGAGACCCAAGGAGATTAGTACTTAATAGTAGTTGAACAGGACATGGGAAGTGCAGAGCAATGCAGAAAGAGGTAAAGATCATCTCTGTAACACATACAGAAAATCAAGTCCAAACTCAGAGTTAGGTTATTTCTGAAAACAAAAGTGATCTTTTTTAATAGCTCCAAATTCCATGGAAAAGGGTGTATCGGGACTTCTGTTTTATCTTTATGTAAACGTGGCCCTTTTGAATGTTTTTTTTTGTAGATCTAGTACAGCATTTGAATTTAAGTTCAAAAAATTTCATTCCCAAAAAAGGTTGGCATAGCCAAGCTATAAGTAAATGGTCTATAGGACTCTGACATATGAAATACAACCCCTGACAAAGAAAAGTACTTATGTACAAAAAAAGGAAATGCACTAGCTTCAACAGAACTGCTCATAGGGGAACCAGGGACTTTGCTATGTCAGCAAAGAATTAGACTCCCCTGGATGAATCAATAAATGTCAGGTCCAGAAAGGAAATGTAAGTTTCCCTGTTTTAAACAGTACAAAAGGCCAAGAATCTTCAGAACTAAATAAACGAGACCTGACCTGATAATAGTGGACTAAAAGCAAGTCACAGATGTTTACATCCAGTCCAAATCAAACCTAGTATTAAAACTGAAACAACTATTTCAACCAGATTTCAGGTTCCAAAAGGAGAGCTCATCACTTGCAACTACCAAGTGCTAAGCACTGTGACAGGCCCCTTGGCTATTAGGACATTTAGTTCACATAGCAGCTGGCTAGCTCTTGACCTTGCAGAAAGCCACAGTATCTTGAGGGGTGGGTGGGGGTAAGGAGTGTGGGCTGAGGGTCAATTCCCAAGGGCAGTTGTATGCTCCCAACTTTGGGCAACCACCTCTAAAAGCCAGAGATTGTAGAACAGATTACAGTACATTGGTGAGAAGTTATTATTACTGTAGCAAAGGTTTCCATCCCCTAGGACTCTAGCTAGAGCTCGCCAACCATTTTTAACTATGCATCCTCTCCATAAAAAATTTATGAGTATGAACTGCCAATATACACATATTTGTAAATTAAACACTTGGACTACTGGTCTAAAATATTACGGTGATTAAAAAGCATGCATGAATATATAAATTAGAAAACAATTACATTTTCAATAAGAATTCTATTGTTTTTGTCTCTTAACCCAGTGGATCAGGGGGCACAGTGTATTTAGAGACAATGGCACTTTGGCCTTTCCTCTCAAACACTCTTACTAGGCACTCTCCACTTTATGGATCTGCATGCCCATAGGAAGTAACAGAGAAGGGGCATATGAGTAAACACTTAGCCTATACAGCGGAGCCCATGCCCAGTTTCTTGGAACATTCAAACCCTAGGAGACACATAGTCACTTGCATGATTAGCAGCCAAGCTCTTCCCAGGAGTGAGTGGTACAAATCGCTCCTACAGAGACACATGAAAAGGAAGAGCATGGAGATCTAGCCTCAAATTCAGCTTAACCACTAATCCCATCTCTCTCATCTAACCCACTTCAATCAAAGTTGGTCCCAAGGTCAAAAACCAAACTGGCAAGAAGATTTGAACATGTTGTTTTCCTTCCTTTGCCCTACTGTAGCTGCTCTATGACATCAAGCAACCCATCCACCTGCTGTGGGCCTCATGTTTTCACATGAACATTGGTGTTTGGTTTGGGAATGACTGAAGATTCTTCTAGATATAAAATTCCAGAGTTCTAACAGGAACTTCCTTAGAAGTTAATTTCCCTCAGCCTATTTGCTCGGTAGGTCCAAATGTTGGATCTGATAAAATGCCAGATGTGAATCATTAATTAAATGCACTGACCTAGAAAAACACTATGCATATGTTTGGTTGACATTTACCACTTTCCGCATTCCTCATCTGACAACAATATAATAGAAGACACCTAACGAATCTGTAAGTGAACAGACTGAAAAGATGAAGAACTGTCTCTTTTTTGAGGAGCATAAGGGTTGACTCTAGGTAAGACACAGACCTTCTTTCTCTCTTTCTCTGCGCGCACGCAGAAAAAGAGAGGAAGAAGGTCTGTGTCTTACACACGTGCACATCTGCAAATGCATAGGGAAATGAAATACTGCCCTAACCCTAATGGAAGCAGGCATCACATGTACCTCAAAGAGAACTTGATCTAGAATGTTGTTAAGAGTCGTGGGGATGGTTAACTGGCCATGAAGCACACGAAGCGCAATAGGATATTTTACTTCTAAACAGTTCTGGGTTTTGAAATAAGCTCCCACTTGTCCACGGCAGAGCCCTGCACAGAGAGCATGGTGCTGAGGTTCCCCTCTCACCCACCATTCACTGGCAAGTGTGCATGTTTCCTGTAACAAGTAATCTGTATGGTTCTCAACTGTAAGATGGGTATTAACAACAACAACAAAAAGGCGGGGTGTGGGGAGACCAAGTTCCTGGTTTCTCACTGTGAACAATGAAAAAAAAAAAACAAAACCAACATCCAGCAACAGGTAAGTGGATAAATGCTCTATGGTACTCAAAAATCCATTAAAATTACCTTTACAAAGAGTAGATAATAAAAAATTTTGTTACTATGTTAAATGAAAAAGAGAGGACAAAACAGACTATTAGATAGGGGAAGAGTACTAAAAAACAAGAAACTGAAAAGCCAAATCAGACTTTTAGATGATTTTTCCTACTGTTGTTCGTTCTTTCTGTCAGTGACACTTTCTATGTTACTGATGACACATGTACATATACTGGGAGAAATATACTTAAACAGTCATGGGTCCCCAAACACAGTTGATTCCTACTTACCTGCAAGATGGAAAGGATTCTGACCAGAGAAACACACTTACATAACTGCTGCTTGCTTGTCTTAGCTGGAAAGCAGAGAAGACCATTCTCAACTCTATTGCTTCCTTTTACAAAATGAGAACTCAGGTCTCAAGGCATCAAGGCTTGCCATCTCTGACCCACCTGCCAGGCGTGCTCCCCACCCAACCCTGTTAGACTTCTGAGAGCAGCATAATTTGTGAAACTGAATACAGACATCAAAATGCAGTTGGGCATAGGGTCTATAACCTAAGCCACGTGGGATCCACATGTGGTGGATGAAAAACAATTTGAGTTAAAAGTGTATGTGTGTGGGGAGGGCAGTATGAATATTCTCAGAGAGAGTTTCAATAAAACCGGAGTTTCCATTTTTCCCCTGAAAGCCCTTTTTAAGGAAATATAGAACTGAAATCGATTCCTATGGGGAAAGAGTATTCAGGAAAAGTTTTGATATATTCAATGCTATTAAATGGTCATTTATTCCTCCATAATATGAATTTCTTCAGGAGAAACAGTCAGGTACTTCACAAATTGAGATAACAGCTTCCCCACCGTATGTTACAACGGAAGCATTTATAAATTGCTCATTTTGGATGATTGTAAAAGCCTGAATAAATCAGGGAAATCCGTGCTTTTCTGCCTAGTAACTGGGCTGATAGGCAGAATAATAACTGCTAAGTAACCTGATGAATTCCAAGAGGAAACAAGATCACTTGGCAGCATCTTAGCATGAACAAAAGCAAGAAAAAAACAAAAAGGGCCACACCAGCTCCTGTTGGTAGAACGCAGAACGAATGTGTGAGCTCACAGCCTAGAGCTCCGCCCCAGAAAGTGTGTCCATGGTGCAGTCTCAGAAGAGTGGAATATTGCCTGATTCCCTCCCTGTCCCCTGCCAGGCACTTCAACCATTCCACCGGGGACAGAGAGGCATCTACAACCCGGTTCTGACCCTCCAGGGGCTGGCAGTCTGGGGACATAAACAGAAAGCAAACTGACAAACATCCAGCAGGGCTAAGTACTATTACAAATACGACATGGGAGGCCAGGGAGAGATGTACTCAAGCTCAGAGCATGGTAACCAACTGGTCATTTATTCTTCACGGTACTGGACAACCTGGAAAACTCACTGTCCCTGGGGTTATTTATAGTTTCTTGTGGAAAATTCTGCATATGATGCAGCATGACTGTAACTGGGATGGATTCTGGGAGATGAATATCATTCATATTTGTTCTCTCTTTAAAGAAAGGGTAACAGGAAAGACTTGGGCAAATAAGAACCTGATCTGGGCTGAAAAGCTGGGTCCACAGGCGTTTGTACCAGCCTCTCCCACTTCTGCTGTTTGCTTAAAGTGCACTTGACTGACCCCAGAGAATGTTTTGATTTATTTTGTTTCCATTTTTTCTTTTGATCCCATGAAGATAGGTGTAGGAAAATAACATCTCCCATTTCAGGGACAGGAACTCCACCAACCAAGCCAGTTCTAACTCCCCACGAAATTGGATAAAGAGGCCTTAACACAACAACTTCAGCCTTCAGTGTACCCAGTAAGGCACAAACACCCATGAAATCAGACAGGAAGTCTTCAGGCTTTCAGAACTACAAGTGTGATGTGCATCCCCCCCACCACACCCACTCCATTTCTAGTTTGACGGGGGCTGGTGCAGAATCATTTTGGAACATTGAGAATTAAGAGGAGCTTGGTTTAGAAATTGGGAGCCAGAATGACCGTGAGCTCCCTGGCAGGGATGGGACAAAGAGGGGAGGGGAAGCAAGCTTCAAAGGGAAGGGGGAAAAAAAAAGTATGGAAGGGGAAGCGGGAAACTGCCAAGACAAACCTGGGCTTTCCTGTGGTTCTGTCTTCTGTGTGTCACAGAAACCTCTCATAGACGTATATTAATGTGTTTTCTAAAAAAACTGCAGATGAATTACTTTTGTATGGCAGGAACCAGTGGGTGTCCCATTTAGTGACAAGATAATATTTATGTTGCTCATAAAGCTGGAGACCTCTTATGTATCAGGCCTTACTTACACACAGACAGAGTTCAGTTCATCTTTAAGAAGTCCTTGGGGGATACAGATATTATTTCCATTTTACAGATGAGAGAAAACTGAGTCTCAAAGAGTTACTATAGTCAGGATTTCCCCCTAAGTCAGTCTTACCCTGAAGTCTGTGTTCTGTACAGCTGGGCTAGAAGAAAGCAGGGAGCAGCAGTGACCGCCAGCATCCTTGAGCGCCTCCGACTACACGACTGACAAACGGAATCCGCCAAGAGCACCAACTCCTACACATGGCAACTTAGACGACCACCACCACCGAAGAGTGCGGGTGCATGGATTTAGACCCTGACCTCCTGGTCGGCAGCTGCTGCCAGGTACAAAGCAGCTTGCTGGCCATGTTCCAGGAGGAGAGCTGCCTCAGTCTGCGATCGCCCTACCCGATGCTTGCTCTTACCTTTGCCATCAAGTCAAAGTTAATCAAAGCGAACATAAGTGAATCCGCTGTGAGATGGCTGCTCTTAACAGTGGACTGTGTGGTAGAAGAGCACACAGATGGAGTTTCCTTTTTAAATGAAATGTTTTGGCACCAGCCTCTGTCAAGAGTTTTCCCTTGTTTCCATCTGGCTTTAGTACTGGAGCGCATACATGAGAGAATGGAAAAAGAAAACTCCGTTGGCGTGCTAAACCACTAGAAAAGCTCAAGTGGTTGACAGCATATCCTCTAAACCTTCAGAGATTAAAACGCTCTGCTCAAGGAATGCTGCCACATTGTTTTTAAGGAAGGGGAGAGTTTTGTTTCTCAGACCGAGCCCTGTCCTAGAAAACAAATGAAAAAGCTGCACATTTGGGATGAAGATGGGCCCAGCCGTGCGTCCCGCCCTGTCCTGCCCTGTTGCTCTCCAGCAGCAGGGCCCCTTGCACCATCATGCACTCACCCACTTGAAGCCTTGGCTGGTTTGTCTGCAGAAGCCACATCACAAGACCGTTGTGAGGATTACATGAGATAATACCTGTTAAGGGCTTAGTTATCCATTTTTGGAATGTCCTATTCACAAGGCTTTAGGAGACATAAATATTATTACCACCGGTTTTCACAGGAAGAGCTCTAGAACCACCAAAGAGGCTCTAAAAAAAAATGTTCAGACATCCACTTTTTTTCTGTTACATAACTGAACAAAACAAGTTCACATGGCAGTGTTCCTGTCAGGAGCCTCTCCGAATTTTCTCTAAGAGTCAAACACATCCATTATCATTCTGATATGCTTTCTTAACAGTCCAGTCATTGGTGCACAGGATGGTCACCATCCAGCCGAAACCAGCCAAGGCGTAAACGTGTAGGAAGTCAGAGTATTACCAAGACATGATTCTCTCTCAAGTTGTGTAAGGAGGGACAGAAAAGAGATTTAGTTTGGGAAATTCTTGCTCATAAAATTCTTCTGTGGGAGGGGAGCACAGTGGTTAAGGGGATACAGACCTACAATCAAACTACCTGTGTTCAAATCCCTGTTTGGTAACTCATAAGCTGATGATCTTGAGCAAGATAATTAATGTAGTCCTGTATGTTCAGTTTCCTCTTCTACAAAGTGAAGACAGTACTGTTATCTACCCCATAATACTGCTGTAAGGACTAAATGAGTTAATATATATACAGCAGAAGGAACCATGCCTGATATAGGAACTCAATAAATACCATTACTACTACTAGTATTATTACTATCACTAATTTGAAGGTGGGCTCGGTGCCAACCTAACTGTATTGCGCAATGAATCCAGTGATAGGGGCGTGGCAGGAGCTACACTGAAGGTCATTTATGAATGACACCTGGTGACAGGATCTACTGGGCCAGAAGACACTTCAGAAAACACTCTCTCTTCTTTTACCTCCATCTAACCAAGGATTATTGTTGTTACAAATGTTTTCATCAAATGTGTCTATCCACATACACAAAAGAGCCAAATTCTCCATCTAAGTGTAACAGGATACTGCATTTTTATAAAATAAGAGAGGATCTAGAAAGAATTATCATCAAGGCAGTAGAAATAACTTTTTATTGCATCGTCTTCTAGAGTGGCTTAAAGTTTTAAGGCTGGATTTATATGCCAATCTCTCTAATAAAGAGAGAAAAGGCTTACTCTGATGCATATTACAAATGTAGGAGAGTCTATTAGTCAATAACCTCAGAAATGGTAAGATACAGTGTAAGTCAAAACTGTTCAATGTCTTATCAGTTTTGAAGGGTTAGGGAGGAATCTACTTGTTAAAACACGGCCCTCTCTATACCACACCCCCTTCATGACTTAAGTCAGAAGAAATGAGGCACTGTGGCAGTGCGAGCACGGCCAGTCGGGTAATAAGGACTGGCTGGATTTCCCAGTTTGTCATTCCCAAAATGGCGACTCTGGGATGTCATGACCTTTGATGAGCACTGGCCCCTTCACCTGTGAAATGAAAAACATACCACCTCACAGATGGGAATGTTGCAAGGATTAACTGGAATTATAACAAATAATATAAAGAAAGGATTTTTATTTTTTTCTACATAATTTCCTGAAAGATTCATAGTTCCAGTAATATGGACTACTTCTATAAATAAAGAAAAATAAATACATATCGTTATTATAGTTGTTTTATGTTTCTTCTTTCCCTGTGAATACATTTGTATACCTCTGAGTTTGGTGTGGATTTTTTCATCTTCCTGGATAAGAACTTTTGGAAAGTTAATTCACTGTTCCTAAATAAACCATTCCTATCAACATCAAATTTCATTTGTCTTGTATTCTTCTCTTCTCTTGCTCTTCTAATATTTAGAGACCTTGCAAAAAGGTCCAGTCAGAATTAGAAAGTGGATAAAAAAGAATTTCTTTCTAGGAGCCCCTGGGTGATTCAGCTGGGTAAACATCAGACTCTTGATTTCAGCTCAGGTCATGATCTCAGGGTTGCGAGATCGAGCCCTGTGTCAGGCTCTGCACTTAGTGTGGAGTCTGCTTGAGATTCTCTCTCTCTCTCCCCCCCACCCACCACTCACTCTTTCTAAAATAAACAAACAAACAAATAAATAAATAAATATTAAAAAAAAAAAAGAAAACTTCTTTCTATGCCAGATCGCTATTAACTTTGCTTACCCCGATTCCAATAACAGCCTACAAGGAATGCTCTCAACCCCTCATAAATGCTTTAAGTGTCCATTTCCTATTACTTAACAGCCTGAACTTCTCCCCCCATGACATGTGTGGAATAAGAATAAGATCTGGCATAAAACTTCCAAGAAGTTCAGAATCCTCAAACTCAGAACCCAAAGAAACCGTTGAACTTGTCAGCTGAATAAAGTGAAGCCCAGAAAAATTCAGAGCTTGGACCATGGCCAGTCAACACAAAAGAGACCAACAAGTATTTTTTGAATAGAATGTCGTACTGAGAATGTATCGTGATGTCAGGTGGACCAAGAAGACACCCCAGAGTGTTAACTCCCCAACATAGTGAAGCTTTTCAACCTCAGCTTCAGAATCTTCAGCATAATAACTTTTCAAACACAGTAAGTTTTACCACTCCCCCTGGGGCTGCAGTAGTAGCACACCTAGATCTGGATTTTGGAAAGTTCTCAGGGTGATTCTGAGGAATACCTAGGATTGGCAGCCACGGAGATAAAGAGCAGTACTGCCAGGTTCTAGGCTCCCATCCCACATCATTACCTTCAGCGGGGATTCATTTATATAAATTATTTCATCAAAGACCATTCAGAACCTTTTTTTAAATAAAAAAATTTTGCTCTCTAACCATCTAAAATCATTTTCCAAAAGATTAAGATTTTGTTTCAACAAAACATGTAAAAGAAGGTATTAATCACAAAAATTAAAATTTCTTAATGCTTCTTTTTATGGGGACAACGAAGAAAAGCCAAGGAGAGATTTTCATCCTCTCATGAATGTGAAGGCTAGCATCAGACACTTCATATACTGAATTAAAACAGGATCAGGAAAATACGTAGTATAAAATTATGGAATGTTCAGTAGATAACTGGCCTCTAATAATAAACTGATTTTTAACTTCTGAGCACATTTCCAGTTTAGTTTTATAGAGCCAAATATCACGGAGGGAGCAGCCACCTGTAGAAATTATTGTAGGTGGGGCTCACTTTATACTTTGAGTTAACAGTCCTAAGTTTCAAAGTCTAAAGTATATAATCAGATAAGTAGTAAGCTACAAATTTAAATAGCATCTTCTGTTTAAGCACAGTGGATAGTGTATCTGTACTTGGCAATGTGCCAGGTGCCATAAGGCCCTTAGGAGGCACTGACATTTAGATCCAATCGATGCATACACAGGTTTACATGATACCTACCTGCTTCTGTCTGAGGGCTCAAAAAGGCCACCTGGGAGAACTTCTCATTTGTATAAAGGTGAGGGTTAGCTTCTATCTTTCTCACAGAGCAGATGAAAGATAAGGTCAATAAACTCTTACAATCATCCAACTAGTGACTCTGCAAGAGGTTTTCTTTTCTTTTTTTAATCGATTTTGTGGATATATTTGCATATAATAAAATGTACCCATTTTTAGTGTGCAGTTTGAGAAACTGTGAAAAACGTATCCACCCAAGTAACCACCACCACAAGCAACATCTAGAATACTTCCACCACTGCAAAAAACTCCCTCTTCCTCCTTAGAGTCAGTCCCCTACCCCAAGCCTATCAACCACCAATGGGCTTTCTGTCACTACTGCTTAAGTTCTGTCCATTCTAGAATTTCATTTAAATAGGATCATACAGCATGCATTCTTCTCTTTCTGTTTTTTTTCATACAACATAAGGTTTTTGGGTAATCCACATTGCTGCGTACACTGACAATTCACTCCTTAGGGAACATTCCACAGCAGAGATAGAATATAATTTGTTTATTCAGTCACATGTCGATGGACATTTGAATTCCTTTTACTGACTATTATAAATAAGACTGTTATCAACCTCTGTGGACATGTCATTATGTGGACATGATTGTTGGTTTTTTTTTTTTAAGATTTTTTTTTAAACATTTTATTTGAGAGAAGAGAGAGACAGTGAGAGAGAGCATGAGCAAGGAGAAGGTCAGAGGGAGAAGCAGACTCCCCGTGGAGCCGGGAGCCCGATGCAGGACTCGATCCCGGGACTCCAGGATCATGACCTGAGCTGAAGGCAGTCGCTTAACCAACTGAGCCACCCAGGTGCCCTTTTTTAAGATTTTTTTAAATTTATTTGACGGAGAGAGATCACAGGTTGGCGGAGAGGCAGGCAGAGAGAGAGGAGGAAGCAGGCTCCATGCTGAGCAGAGAGCCCGATGCGAGGCTCGATCCCAGGACCCTGAGATCATGACCTGAGCCGAAGGCAGAGGCTTGACCCACTGAGCCACCCAGGCACCCCTGTGGACATGTTTTTTAATCTCTCTTGGGTAAATGCCTAGGAATAGAGTCTCTGAGTCAAAAGTGCATGTTTGAATTTACAAAGAACTGCCAAATGGTTGACCAAAGCGGTTATAGCATTTTTACACTCCCACCAGCAAAGGGTAAGAACGCAAATTGCTCCACGTGCTTGCTAACACTTGGTATTGTCAGTCTTTCTAATGTTAGCCACTGCCTAAAAGAAAAGCAGAAACCAGGCTTTAAGAATGCAAATCAACCGAAGCACATCAGTACATAAGCATCTGCACACTATTCAAGATGCCATCTGGGAAGTCCAGTGAGAAACACTAAAATTCTGTCCCGTGAATGAACTGGAGAGATTATTTCTCTCCTAACACAATCACAGCTAAATAACCCAAGAAAGATCATCTTATTTCCCCTGCTCTATCATCATTCTGGATTCCTCCAGAGGATATGCAATTCTCTCCAAAAATAATAACTCTTGGGATCACAGGCCTCAACCTTACAGATTTTAAATTCTGCCAGACACTGCGGGGGTGGGGGGTGGGTAGAGTTCACACATACAAAAATCAGTAAGACATGGGATATAGAAAACACCCATGCTTATATGCATATGTTGGCAAGCTTTGAAAGCTGCAATAGTCTTCCCTTAAAAAAATGTAACTCTTTCTGTTGTTTGAAAAGTGGTTAAATACTATTTGCAGACGTTGCCCTAATTTGAGCACATTCTGCCCGTTCAGAATGGAGAGCTGGTTTTCATCAGGCAAACTGCAAGAGCGGAAGAGCCTGACCTCCCAGAAAGCTTGGTGGTTCACACTAATAGCAGGAAGGATGCTCCCATTCCAGGGCTCTGCTTCCACTTTGCACCCACCTATGTGAGTGGATCTACAAAGAAGTCGTCCTTAGACCGAGAAGTTAGAAAAGGAGCAACTCAAAATCCAGCATAGTCTTTTAATGAGGCTGCCCTTCCCTCTGCCGGGAATGTTTGTGGCACATACACCATCTCTTTTCAGAACCAGGGAGACTCTACTTTTCTTGCAGCTCTGGCTTCTTCGAGCTGGGCCAAATTCTCCTCACATATGCATTCCCATTACTGCATTTTTTTTTCCTTTTTAGCCTTTTTGCAGTTAATAATCATATTTATTTTAGTGACTAGTTGATTAATGCCTGCTGCTCCGTTCCCCTCAAACAAAGTCAGCTTCGTGGATTTTTCTCCTAACCGTATATACGCCCATGCCTAGAGCACTCGGCACATAAAAAGTACTTAATAAATATCTGAGTAATTAATTACTTGTTGATTAAAACATCACCTCATCAGAGATGTGAGCGATACACCTCTAAGCTTCACGTAAGTGAGAAGATAAAGAAGACTGTTCCCTTCTCAATGAGAAGAAAAATCAAACTGCAAAAAACTTGGGAGTCAAAGTTGGCCTGGTCTTCTCCTGACGCAGCTTCCATTAAACCATCTGCTTAAACGTGAGCTCTACTTTACCAACTATCATCTCCCAATTCAGATCCATGAAAAGGAGAAAGGCTATCAGAATAAACTGTTTTCCTCTGTCAGAATTGAATTCTGAAAAAGCAAGTCTCATAGCTTCAAATTTAAATGTAAAGTCTGGGTAATCAGCAAGGGAAATGCCGTTACTGGAGGAGTCCAAGTCAGGATCTCCCGTGGCAGGGGGATATAGTTCTGCTGTTTCTTGAGACAAGCAGGCAGAGTCTCCGTTTCCCTCTTGCAGACTTCATAATCAGAAATAGGCTGACAGCAGCATATGCCTCACATGCAAACAGACCGCCGGCTTTTCCAGTTAGAGAGGTACATACCAGGCAACACTCTAGGGACTCTTAGATCATCCATCTTTTCTTCAACTACCCATCTTCAAGAAATCTCCATGAAACACAGACCAAATAGAAATTAAAAAAAATTACAATCACTATGGGTCCCTACTCAGCTCATGTTCGGCTCAGCCCAAACATACACATGAATTTACTGTAATGCATCTATTCATTATCAGTGCAAGCAAAACTCTAGAATTGAAATTTAAGACTACGAAGATGTTTTGAAGACCTGAATCTCATTAACAAAATACTAGGAAGGTAATCAGGAAAGGCTACTTCTTTCTTTCACTTAGTCGGTAGATATTAACCGAGGGCCTATTATATGCCAAGCACTGCCCAGCATGCTAAGGAAATGCAAACGCCGTCCAATTATAACCCAATTTTACTAATCTAATCCTTATTTGGAATTCAGAAAGGAAGACCAATATTGCAAGGTCAATTCTCTCACACTCATTTAAATGAAAGCTTTATCCTAACCACTGAAGAAACATTCTTACCAAAAGGTTATGTTATCATTTTATTATAAACTGAGATACAGGGGCACCTGGGTGACTCAGTTGGTTAAGCGTATGCCTTCGGCTCAGGTCATGATCCCAGCACCCTGGGATCAAACCCCCTGTCAGGCCCCCTGCTTCTCCCCCTCTTTCTGCTGCTCCCCCTGCTTGTGCTCTCTCCCTCTGTCAAATAAAGAAATAAATCTTAAAAAGGAGATAAACTAAAATACAGTCTTATCATTATCTCTATATAGTCTTCTTTTTTTTTTTTTAATGTTTACATATTCTTTCTGGAACAAACCTATCTACACACTGAATTCTGATAAAGATCAGATGCTTTTTTTTTTTTTAATTTAAAAATGGGTGAAAAAAATTAAGTTTTATTCCCAAGCCACAACTGAAGGAAGGAAAGATGAATTAAGGTAAGCTTAATTCTTCCATTGGCCAGTTACAAGACATAATATTCGATTTGTTACAAATGCCCCAGGTAAGTATTCAGATTAGTATCACCACAACTCCATGGAAAACTTCTCCAAATTTTATCTCAAAAACTTGGTATGAACCCACAGTAAATCCCACACATCTATAATCACAAGCAGAAAGAGAAAAAATAATCCAACAAAATTCTAAGCTTAATAGAACAGATGCCTCTTCCTGACAAGGAACAGCTGTCAGGCAAAGCAATGATTTGGGAGCTGAGTCTACTTTCTCACATTCCATAAGGTGTCGATATTTATCTTGAGACAAACTATTACTGAGTACTGGCAACTGTTAAGAAAAAGAAAGCCAATGAAACTCAGGCTGCTAGTAATGACAATTACCCAAATACAAAGAATTATTCTAAGACAAGAAATCCTAGAGGAGAACCCACTTTCTGTCAATGTCTTCCTGAAGGAAAGTCTGGACGAACAAATGTGTCTGTCAAACCCTTAGCAATGAACTGGAAAATACATTTAAAATTGAACTTCATTAACCTTTCCCATACAAAGCAACCTCAAAATAGAGGTGCCACTAGTAAATAAGGACCAGGGAAGAAAACAGAGAAACCGGAAACAGGAGTTGGGAGAGCAGATGTATACAAAAGCTGGGTATATGACCCTCTTGGACACCTGAGAATTAAATGTTTTAAAATGAAGCTGTTTTAATAATATCAATGTCTGGCTTTCATTACCTGACAGGCAGATATATGTTAAATATTCTCCTTGACCCCCGGTTGCCAAGAAAGGAATCTTCTTCTTTGTCCTCCTCTTGACTTGGACAGCTCCCAGCATTCTTTCATCAAGAGGTGCAAAAATTTCCTTGCTGATGGCAGACTTGGCACTCATTGTAGAACAACTGAAGAGGGCACACAGTGAGTTTTCTAAAGAAGAAAAAAGAAAAGACAAGTTGAATTGACAATATGGTGAGGATCCTATCAGAGTAAGCGGCAAGTTGATTTTCAGGTGAAGTAATTTCCAATTTGTTGTTTAAACTCATTCCCTTGCTTGAAATGCACTGCAGAATCTTGAAAAGTAAGGTCTTCCCATTTGTGCTGTGAAAAATATAAAAAAAGAAAGGAATGCTGATGTACTCACTGAAAATGCCAAATACTACAGAGATAAACAGCTCAAAATGTTTTACCTAGCACGTTCGTCAATCTCTATCCCATTTGTACCTAACTGTAACTGGCGAGCAGTACCCACACTCTGCCCCATTCCTATGCCTCCTATGCCGTAAGAAACATGGTTTCACATTTCCAGTTGAGAAGTCTTTCCACTACCCAACAATCCTTAAAGTCACGAAGTTCTTTACACTCCTTCAAAATCTCTGTTAACTCTAATGTAAATCCATTTCCCTAATTCTATTCACAGTGGAAATAATTATATCATCTTCTACATAATAACCCTACATGCAACAGAAGACCATTAATTTAATCACCCGTTAGCTGCTCTGGATCATGCTAAATAATTAATCCTTATTTATTAGCCTTTTTTTAGTGGGTCCTATTTTCCAATGCTCCTCCGCATATAGCTGCCATGCTCCGGACCATTGACAAATTCTCCACATTTTTCTTCAGCCAGAGTGGACACAGAATTCTAAAAAAAAATATCTGACTAAGGCTAAGTATTTTGGAAATGTTTCCCAGCAGTTCCCACATGTCATGCTCTTGTGGATAACTGGCAATGTGTGCCCAATAATTAAGAAGATAAAGCAGTATGTTTCTGACTCACAATGAGTCCCTCCTCTCCCCACTACCAAACTCACATACATCCAGTCCCCATGTTATATTTAGTTTTTCAGAAGTTATACTTTCCTAATGGTCTTAATTCTGCTTCTTCGTGTCTATTATATTCAAGATCAGTCTGAATTTTAACCTTCTCATTCAAAAACCTCAGCAGCGACTCAAGTAAACGTTTTCTGTCCCATCATCCTGGTCACAGTCTGTGCCTTAATCGGTAACCAACATTTGTTTAACTAACAAATCAGAACTAGAGGGGCAGACAGGTGCTTGGGTTGGCCATGCAGATCATACCGAATATTCAGAAAGCCCGCAAATGGATCAGTAGCACAGCGCTACATGGTAACAGCAGCTCAAAGAGTTGGGCAGCCTGCTGCAAAATTGAGCCACTGGCAAACACCTACTACGTGCCATTTCTAGGCTCAGTATTAGAGATACAAGAATTATTTAGGACACAGTCCCTGTTCTCCAGGAGTTGACTGCTGACTACATCTAAGTTTTTTTTTTTTTTTTAAGATTTTATTTATTTATTTGACAGACAGAGATCACAAGTAGGTAGAGAGGCAGGCAGAGAGAGAGGAGGAAGCAGGATCCCCACGGAGCAGAGAGCCCAATGTGGGGCTCGATCCCAGGACCCCGGGATCACAACTTGAGCTGGAGGCAGAGGCTTAAGCCACTACATCAATGGTTTTGCTTTAGTGGGGAAAACCAGAAGATCATCCCTCCTAATGCAAGATTCACAAATGATCCCAACATAACTATCCATTAGGAACTTTGTCGTAGGAAAGATATATATTTAAAAAGAGCATTCCTCTGGCTAAAAATAAATAAATAAGTAAATAAAAATAAAAAAATTTCTCCTAGTTTCAATTCTGTAACAGACAGGTTTTCTTATTGGCACCAAGAATAAAGAATACAAAGTGCTGCTTTTTATTATATCTGCCAATATCTCCACCGCATATTATAGAGGTCTACAGCCAGATGTATTTGTGCTCTGATCGTGACATTTTATCAAAACTACCAGGTTCTTCATACTGGCTGAGAACATTATGACAACACTGTAGGGGGCCCGGCTTTCAGTGTGCTCACCACTAACTGATACCCTGTGATTTTCCAGATGTTAGCAAACAGAACTCTCCCCACTATGATTTATCCGGTGACTTTCCTAGGCAGGGTGAGGGTGTTATAATTTATAGGGACATTTTTAAAAGGAGAGCAAAGCAAGGCCTCTCTCACACTTCTCACCCTTTGGGGACATGTGAGAAAGAAAGCCAGCGGGAGCACAGCAGTTTCCAACACTCTATAAGCAATGCAGACAACACGTCATATCCCCAAACTCACTAGGCATTCTCTGACCAATGCCTTTCTAACTGTGGTATGGCTTTTGCTTTCCTATCCTAGATTCACATTTTTCTAAAATTGTGGTTAAAGAAAAAGCTGTCATTTGATTGCGATTGTGTCAAATTTGCCAGGGGGAAAAAAAGAAGGAGCACGCATGTTTTACCAAACTCTTAGAAAATTCTCTTCTTCTTTTGAGAAACTGCTAAGAAATGGAAATGACCTTTTACTATTTTTTGTTTTTAAGATTTACTTATTTATTTTAGAGAGAGAGTGCACACACGTTCACATGTGTGAGTGCACTGGGAGAGAGGCAGTGAGAGAAGGAGAGAGAATCTCAGGTAAATTCTGCAGGAAGCGTGGAGCCTGACAGGGGGCTCAATCTCAGGACCCTGAGACCACAACCTGAGCCAAAACCAAAAGTTGGATGCTTAACCGACTGTGACACCCAGGTGCGCCCCCCCCCCCCATATACTGATATTTAATAGCCAAGCACAAAAGTAACAAACAAAGCACGACGAAAAAACAGGAAAAATAAAACCAGTAACTTCACTGAGCACAGGTTTTGGAATCAAAACAAACCCGGATTCAAATTCCAGCTCCAATACTGAAGAGCTACATGAGACTGGGTAAAATCTCTTAAAATTCCAGATCCTTGGTTTACTAACTGCAACTTGGAGAGATCTTCACCTACCTCATGGAACTATTGAAAGAATTAAATGGAATAGTGTATGCAAATCTCTTATTCTAGTGCATGAATCATAATAAACTCTTAAAAATGGAAAATTTTAATTAATTCTACTATAGTATGAAAAATAAAAGACCCTCTGAGCTTGCAGAAACTGAGTAAATGTAGCCATCCATACCAGCAGGGATTTGTAAAAGAGAAACTCAACTTTACCAAAGCTTCTTCCTCATTCATGGTATGAAACTCTCTAAATATGGATACATGGTCTATTTTATGAAAGGCTCAGTATTGTTTTCAGGATGAGGAATTTATAGACTTCACCCTCAGGAAACTCACTAGTAGGAGATTACTAAATGCATTCTATGGGAAATTGTCAAAAGTTTTTGTCCAGGACAATAATATTAGCAGCCCTATGCGACTGCACACGTGTGTATGTTTTTAACACCACCCTGGGAACGGGACTGTACAGTGGAATTTGTGTTTTTTTTTTATTTTTATTTATTTTTTAAATTTCTTTTCACTATTCCAGAATTCATTGTTTATACAACACACCCAGTGCTCCATTCACAATACCCACCACCAGGCTCACCCAACCTCCCAGGAATTTGTTTGTGTGTGTGTGTGTGTGTGTGTTTTAAGATTTTATTTATTCATTTGACAGAGATCACAAGTAGGCAGAGAGGCAGGAAGAGAGAGAGGAAGGGAAGCAGGCTCCCTGCTGAGCAGAGAGCCCTATGCAAGGCTTGATCCCAGGACCCTGAGATTATGACCTGAGCCGAAGGCAGACTCTTTAACCTACTGAGCCACCCAGGCGCCCAAAATTTGTGTTTTAAACAATTCTCTAACTGATTCTCATGCAGCCACCCTGACACCTAATTTGAAGCCAACCACCTAATGAGGAGCTAGGGGATAGAAAGGAATGTATTCTTGGGAAAGAATACAGGAAGAGATGTACAGGATTTTCTCTCTTGATTCAAGCAAGTGGCTTTATCAGAACCTACCTCTTGGTAAATCAATGTCCAGCCCAAGGCTGGGAACCCCACTATAAGGAGACACGATGAATACAGCATCAGTGGTATGCCACTGACCAAAGGTACTCTAATCTACATCGTGCTGAAGGTAGCAGGATGTGCCACCCCAATATAGGCCACCCCAAAATAATGCCACTTCAGTATTTTGATAATTTTGAACTGAAGGCATCTGGAAAAAGTGAATGTGAGCAGAAACTTTGTCTGAACTCCTCTCATCTACCTGAAGACAGATCCTCTAAAAGGAACTCAGTAAATTCCCTACCCAAGAGTTTCATCAACCAGAGAAGATGGTCGCTTGTCACAGGAGAGGAGACTAGAAGAGGACACCACACCCAGGACAGATTTTCTCACAGACTATCACATTCCCCATTGGTTCTTCTAAGGGTGCCCTCAATCTTTCCTAAAAATCATTTACTCTAGTCCCCTAAGAGTCCTACATCCCTGTTCCCCTTTCCCTATTGGGATGGTCTTTAACCCTGAATTCCAAGGATTTTCAGAGAGTTACTCGTTCTTTCCTGGTATCCATGAGGATATGTGCTCTCCCAGGTATCCATGAGGCATATGTGCTAATAAACTTTTGTTTTTCTCTTATTATTGTCTTTTATTATAGGGGTCTCAGCTAAGAACTCAGAAGGGTAGAAAGAATATTAGTTTTCCTTCCCCACAACCCCATGGAAGTTTTTTCTCTTCCTGGTCTATAGCTTCTATAGGCTATAATTACAAAGCTTTTCCATCCAAGAAACCAACCTACAATATGATTTGCAAGTCAAAGCATCTGGCTGCCTTAAGTGGTAATTGTAGAAACTAATCTCAGTTAGTTTAATATTTCCCAGGGCGTTTCTATCTATCTATCTTCTTGCTGTAAGCCACCTAATCCATATCCACTTTTGTTAGTATGTGGCTACTGTTGTGGGGGCCCTCCACCCCCACAAGTAACCAGGAAATGGGATTAACTTTCAAAGAAGGAACTTTAAAATCCTATGATCTCAGAATTCAGCAGATGAAGTATATAAGTAAAGGGTACAGATGGAAGATGTTCTTTTCTTCCAGGAGAGGAATGGGCACTTGTCCTCTGTGGTCAGGAGATAAGGATGGGTGCGAGGGACTCCAGCAAGTAAAAACTGCAGATGCCCTTAATCATAGTTGCCCTTTGCAGCTATCATGCAGGCTGGGGGTATAGCCCACAGGCTTCAAATATTTCTCACCTGAGTTGCAAGAGCCCCTTTGGTGAAATACAGTCATCTGTTTAGCTTAATATGATCAAGGCAAACTGACTGCTCTAAGCTCAGGAATGTCCCTGTCTGGGTGCCATGTGTAGCATGCAATCTTCTGATCACATTTTTGGTGCTGGCTGTGCCGATATAGAAGTATTCTGCACTGGACAGCAGTTGTGTTCCCAATGCCAACGAGTAACCAGAATCCCTGGTTTTAGACATCACCTTCTTTAACCAGTGAATATGACTTGACTCTAAGGTGGATGAACTCAAAGCAAGCTGATAGCAAGTTTCAGGATTCTCCAATGAAAGCGATGCCTGCCTAGGAGACTTTGGGAGAGAATCAGCTGGTTTTCTCTAGTACATAGGAACTCTGGTGAGGTGACTTCCAATAACTTAGAACCTGGGGCGCCTAGGTGGCTCAGTGGGTTAAGCCTCCGCCTTCGGCTCAGGTCATGATCTCAGGGTCCTGGGATCGAGCCTGCATCAGGCTCTCTGCTCGGCGGGGAACCTGCTTCCTCCCTCTCTCTCTGCCTGGCTCTCTGCTTACTTGTGGTCTCTCTCTCTGTCAAATAAATAAATAAAATATTAAAAAAAAGAAAGAAAAAAAAGAAATGCGAGAACTAATGTTCTCCTCCTCACCGCCACTTCATGTTTGAAATGCTACACACACAACTTCAACCTGATGACAGTAATCATGCATCCAGCTCCCTCTGCTTTCCTGGCTTTGAATTCATTTACCTAGCTGCCAATGGAGCATTTCCACTGAGAGTTAACCTAGACTCTGCATTTTCCTTCAAACCCTCCAATCACAATCTCCCACTCCCCGCCATAATAAGTAACCGAACACCAAGTCCCGTGGATTTGATGTAATCTTTCTGGACTCCCCCAGTTCCCTCTCATTCTCACATCCTCTGGTTAGGAGTCTCATCATCACTAGCCAGAATGATCCTGATGCCTCCTAAAAGAGCCCCAGCACTGCTCCCATCTTGCTCACAAATGTCCCTCAACACTGCCTAGTATAAGATTCTAAAGGAAAAATATGATTCACACTTAACTGTATTTGTTTCTTCTCTATGCTTTGGGTCTTGACAGAAAAACACAATTACCTCAATAAGAAATGGGTCAACGTTTTAAGTACTGAAACCAAAGTGGAGAAATGTTAAATTGCTTTCTGTAAACTCCACAGTATACGAACACTAAGTGTTACAAGTCAGATGTTATTATGCAATCATTAAACCTAAAAATGATCTAAAAATGTTCATTTTGTTCCCAAATCCAAAAACTTCACCTGGTAGTTAGAAAACACACAATGTGTTATGCAGTGAAAATCTATTTTTTTACGGTTTCATATATTAAAGCCAATGAGATAACTGGAGGTCAAGTTAGCTCCTTTATAAAAGTTTACTCAGGTAAGAGTTACTGATTCTAAATATGCAAAATTTCTACTTAGACAATGTCACTCCTTGATAAGATAGTTCAAGATGGAAATTTTGCTCTTTCGCTTGTAAACATGCAGAAAATTTAAACAAGTTGGACAAAATTTCAGTCCATCAGGCAATTTTTCCATGTAGTTCAATTACTACTCTAAACTAAAATTTGTATTAGTGGAATCTAAAGATGGAGTCTGATATACCACTAAAAGAGTTAACTTTAACTGGTATAAGGTGGTATCTCAATGTGGTTTTAATTTGAATCTCCCCTGCAATTGCACTACTGGGTATTTACCCCAAAATACATATGTAGTGAAAAGAAGGGCCATCTGTACCCCAACGTTTATAGCAGCAATGGCCACGGTCGCCAAACTGTGGAAAGAACCAAGATGCCCTTCAACGGACGAGTGGATAAGGAAGATGTGGTCCATATGCACTATGGAGTATTATGCCTCCATCAAAAAGGATGAATACCCGACTTTAGTAGCAACATGGACGGGACTGGAAGAGATTGTGCTGAGTGAAATAAGTCAAGCAGAGAGAGTCAATTATCATATGGTTTCACTTAATTGTGGAGCATAACAAATAACATGGAGGACATGGGGAGATGGAGAGGAGAAGGGAGTTGAGGGAAACTGGAAGGGGAGGTGAACCATGAGAGACTATGGACTCTGGAAAACAACCTGAGGGTTTTGAAGGGGTGGGGGGGTGGGATGTTGGGGGAACCAGGTGGTGGGTATTAGGGAGGGCACGTATTGCATGGAGCACTGGGTGTGGTGCAAAAACAATGAATACTGTTACACTGAAAAGAAATTAAAAAAAAAGAGTTAACTTTAATTTTGTGATAACATTCAAAGTGGGAAATTGCAATCACTGTAAGTCTATCACTCTTCATCTTTCAAGACAGAAACAAGGTCTGTGGAATGGGCTGTGTGGTGTGAAACCATATGGGAATGGAAGACCAAGAAACAACATCTTATGAACTCTGACAAAGATCAGAACTAAATCAATAAGTCATACCAACCCCCCCAAAACAACAACAACAACAACAACCAAAACCCCACAGAACAAAAAACCCCCACAAAACATAAAATCCCCTAAAAGTATCCTGGAAGGAGCTAGAAATTCCAAATAGGAAAATAAAAATGATAGGAATAAACGTTAAAAAATATCCTCTATTCTGGGGTACCTGGGTGGCTCAGTGGGTTAAAGCCTCTGCCTTCAGCTCAGGTCATGATCCCAGAGTCCTGGGATGGAGCCCTGCATCGGGCTCTCTGCTCAGCAAGGAGCCTGCTTCCTCGCCCCCACTCCCCGCCCCCCACCTGCCTGCCTCTCTGCCTACTTGTGATCTCTGTCTGTCAAATAAATAAATAAAATATTTAAAAAAAATCCTCTATTCTGTTAGAAAAATACTTGTAGATAGACACAGAAATACCACAAAGGACAAATTCTGAACAAAGACTGTACATCAATGTCATCTGAAGTGCCCAGGACCTGCTCACAGAAGGCTTTAGGGGGCAAGGGCCTGCCTGGACTTGTTTTCTTTATGATCTCCTTATTCTGCTGTACCACGAGTTCAGAACCAATGTCTTTGGGGTTTTCCCTCTGTATTTAATGAATTATTTATAAAATAAGACTCCATAAACACTTTTTGAGAGTACATGGCAGATACTCTCTGAAGCCCTAGTAATGAGTCACTGAGGTTTGCGTGGCATTACATGATTTACAAAACATTTCCTCACTCAATTCCAAGTGTGGGATCAAGATAGCCACTAAATGTATCTCCCAAAGTTTGCTGTAAGATTGTAAATTAGGACTTTTAGGCATGTGTTTTTATGAATGGTAAACTATGCTATTTTTTTAACCCACTCCTATTGGTCCAGGGATACAATTTTTTGTATACAAATTTTTTCTCACAGAAATTAATATTTGAATTAGAACTCCTTGAGCCAGCAACTCTACTACTAGGGAAAATGACAAAAGCATGTATATCTGTGTGTATTATAAATGCATGCTCACTTCAGATTCATTTTTAAGAGCAAAACATTATAAAATAACCTAAATATCCATTAATAGCCAATCTT
The DNA here is from genome assembly GCF_902655055.1 of Lutra lutra. Classification (NCBI taxonomy): domain Eukaryota; kingdom Metazoa; phylum Chordata; class Mammalia; order Carnivora; family Mustelidae; genus Lutra; species Lutra lutra. The sequence continues at coordinate 75,233,883 of NC_062284.1, forward strand.
CATTGGTTAAATATAGTATAGCCACCACTGAATAGAATATTACACAGTTCTCAAAATTCATGGCATAGATCTGAGAAAAATGACCAGAACAGAATGAAAACAAAGAAGTTACAAAACAAAAATGAGCTCATGAATTATAGGCGTATATTTATATGCATAAAGAAATGTCTAGAAAAAAGCTTGCCAAAATGTTAATATGAATATCTCTGGATTTCAAAACCAGAAAATAGGTCAGAAATTAATTCTGCAGGGGAGTTTTCTTATTCCACCATAATCTGACTAGAGTGTTCCTTTAAACATTTTGTTTTTGAGGTAATGCTTTCTCCTCAAATTGGAAGACATACCAAAATATATTTTATTGAGACCTAATTATTGGTCTGACTTTCTTTTTGGCTCTAGTCCAGACATGGTGCTGGGAATCCCAAAGGTGAGACTGGGTAAATTCCCACTTCCAAAGAGCTGTGAGGAAAAGGAGCAAATGCTGTGAAGGTTGACAAGGCCCAGAAGGCATTTTTGTGAGAAGAAAATGGCCCTTTTCCTCTGAGATAGTGCAGCTCCATGCTAGGGCCCGTGGCCTGGTGAACAGAATACCAGCCACATGTTAGCTTGCGTTTGCTCCTCTGCACACACATCTTTGGAGCAGTGCACAAAACAGCACAACCATACACAGAAGCCTTGGTCATGGCTTCCTTACACTTTTCAAGTGTACAAAACCTTTAAAAACCCTAAAATACAGTTTAACGCCTTAAGAAAAGGGAAGAGGGAGATTTTTTTTTTCCCCCACCATTAGCCTACCAAATACTATGAGACTTGGTTGGCTTTCTTTTCCTGTATATACTAACCCTTCTTGTGTAGGAGACATCATGTTCACAGGCTCCTCCAAAGCCAGTGACTCATGTCTGCTTCAGTTATAAATCTAGATTAGATTCATCTCCTCTTTCCGTGTTTATATGTTCAGTGAGCACATTATTCTTGCTGGTTTAATATTCAGAAAACAAACCCTGCTCTACACCCAGACCCCAAGACCTATGTTTACACAAGTTTATTTAGATTGTGGGTGGACTTGTTAACCTTCTTGTCAATCACTATATCCCAACTTTAACAAATAATGAAGCCAAAACCACCACCAACAACAACCACCCTGCCAGAAACATGCCATTTGGAGGATTTTTCAAGGTGTTGTGAAGAGTTCACGAGTTTCACCCACTCTGAGGGATTCAGTCTATATTAGAACCACAACATTCACAAATTTAAACCCCAAGGGCTAGTTTAAATTGGTTCTTCAGTCCCTATATGCCGACGCCACAGTAACGGGTAGAAATAAAGCACCAGGGAAGGGTGGGCTGGGGTGCACTCACTGGATTATGACAGGACTGTCAATCCACAACGAATTTAATCGTATCAAAGAAGAACAAAGGGCTGGGAAAGAAAACAAGCAAAAGGAGCTCAAATTGTTGGCATGTCTCAGTTTTTGAGCACTCATTCCCGTGGTGTCCAACAGCTAGTTGGCAAGCTAAGAAAACAATATACTGGCCCGGAGAGCATTGTTTATAGCAGACCACACTGGCAATTGACAAATCTATTTCATCCAAATAGGGACAAAGCCGCATGAGGATAGACAACGTGAAAATAAACATTTTAATCATGTGCTATGTTCTGCACTGCTTGCTAAATTAGTAGGTTTCTTTTACTTGCACTGAACATAGAAGACCAAGGCAAACACTAAGCCCATCCATGATAGAGAGTGAAAGATTTTAAAAGGGACAGCAGCCCCCCCAACAGAGTCACTTGAGCTAAACCCCCACTTCAGGAAACCAAGAGTTAGTATCTAACCTTAATTGCTGTCTCGATCCCCCAGGAATGTAACCTTAACAAGGCAACCAGGAATTACCTGGTCAGCACCCCTGGCTCTTCATGGGGACTATCTGCCTGAAACAACACATTCTTTTTCTTTTCTTTTTTCTTTTTTTTTTTTTAAGATTTTATTTATTTGACAGAGAGAGAGAGATCACAAGTAGGCAGAGAGGCAGGCAGAGAGGAGGGGGGAAGCAGGCTCCCCGCTGAGCAGAGAGTCTGATGCAGGGCTGGATCCCAGGACCCTGAGATCATGACCTGAGCTGAAGGCAGAGGATTAACCCACTGAGCCACCCAGGAGCCCTGAAACAATGCATTCTTTGCTAATGATTTCCTCTTTTAGCCTTCTTTCTGCTTGACAGCCTGATGGGACTACTTTCTTTCTTTTTTAAATAACTTATTTATTTGAGAGAGAGAGAGGGAGTCAATGTGAGTAGGGGGAGTGCTAGAGGGGCAAAGGGAGACAATCCTGAAACAAACTCCCCACTGAGCGTGAGCCCAACTAGGGAGCTCAATACTAGGACCATGAGCTCACGACCTGAGCCGAAATCAAGAGCTGGCCACTCAGCTAACCGAGCCACCCAGGCGTGTGGATGGATCTTTCTATAGCTAGATGGGATGCTGGCTAATTCATGATCACTGAATCAAGCCAACTGGATCTTTAGATTCATTCAGTTGAAATTCTGTCATTTAACAATGACTTAGGTCATAGTTCAAGTGCTTTCCTTTCACAGGAGGGGCTTGATTCACACTGAAGTTTATACAGAAGTTATATGGATTAAGATTAAAAAAAAAAAAAAAAAGACCAAACAGATCAACCATTCAAAACAAAGAAACAAATGAATACACTCTCCAGTAAATACAAGTTGAGCCTTTTCTATCAGATATTTGTTGACTCAAATCTCAGGTAAATTTTAAATTCTTTTGATTCAGCTACTTCTATTTTAGAACAGACCTGGAATAAAACATTAAAAAGATAACAAGCCCTTTAAAAAGACCCTCCATTTTTTAAGTGACCTATAAAAACCTAAAATATGGCTGAAATAAGTTTACATAATATTTGCTAAAACTCTGAGGAAATCTCCTCAAAAATACTCTCCATATCCAACATTAATTTTAAAACAGTATTTCCTACTGAAATCCCTGATTTGAAGAAAATCATCACTTCAGAATTTAAGAGTGTCCCTAAGCTTTCTGTAATTGCTATTTTATCAGTGTTTCACTCTGACAAGAAGTCCTTCACAGTAACTGAGAACAGAAGAAATGTAGCCCATCTGTACCCATTGTACATATTTATCATGTCAATTTAAAAGGTAAGGCATTCTGTCCTGAATTCAATGTCTCAGTTTCACATAGAAGATTTTCAAGAAGGTCATCAAACTCTTTCAGCTCACAAGGATCCGCCAAGGACTGTAATTTTAACTTTAATCGGTCTCCCCGATGGCCCACTTCATTATATGCCTGTGCAGTATAATGTGACCAGTGCTGGAAACATTCCCACTGAACCTCCAAATATTTTCCCTATCAGCTGCCTCCAATTCTGAAGTGAGATACCAACACTTAGATATGGGGCTTTGGAATTTGAAAATCCTCACTAACATGTTTGTACTGGGGTGGAGGGCAAGATTCCATTTTACAGAAAAGGAAACTAAGGCTCAGAGTAAGTAGTTAAGTAAGTTGCTCTAATTCACACAGCTTTAAAAGGGCAGAGCAGGGATCTGAACTCAGGAAGCGCTGATTCCAGGAGTCTTGGCTCTTCCTCACTACCTCATTGAAGAAATGAGAAGGGTTGGGAAAAGTGAGGCAGAATGCATTCTAGGTAAATCAAAATAAATTCATCTCCTTCACAGTTTAACCTCTGATCAGCCCTGCTTTCTAGTGGACAAAACACTGTTATCATCTCTGCCCAGCCCCTACGAAGATAATGTATCAGGCTGTAGTCTAAAGTCATTCTTTCTGGATATCTGTTCATCTCGGCTATGCACGTCATGCTGTGTAGCTGGCAGAGAGGATCACGTAATCTAGTTAGAATAGAGCTTGTTTTGATTCCACAAATAAAAACCTGGGGAGCTGGTAAAACGGCAGCAGAGAGTCTACAATAGGTCTGTCTCTGTAAACAGGACAATGTCCACTGAAGTCTCGCCACAGCTGCTCACTCCTTGGGAGACCAGCAATGTACAATAGGAGTCCACTCCTGGGAGGGTCTTGGATGGCTGCCATAAGGCAGTTTTATGAACCTTGTAGGCTATTTCCCAAACCGGAAAAGGCTTAAATACGAAAGGCACGTATTTCAAAGGTTTCTGCTGGTTTTCAAGGGAAACCTCTTTCCACTTCCTCTGCTGTATTACCCTCCTCTGGTATCTTAGAAGCACAACTTGGACTCTCCTTGCTGCCTCCTTCCTCATACTCTCTCTGTGCCTCCTATCTATTATGGCCAGTGCTTCAAGGAACCTGAGTGGCTTCCCTAACAGCAATGCCATGGCCTTCACCAAACTGACAGGCTGGCAAAGGAGAATTCCATCCACTTGACTTTACTGAGAAGGATCTCAGCAAGACCTTCCAGATGAGTCACTGCTGAAGTTGATGGTGGTCTAGCACACCGATTCTCTCACTTGAATCATTAGAAAGCTGAAGTCCAAAGGGAAATTCCCAAATCACAGCAAGGCCAAAACTAGGGCTGGCCACTGCTTTCCGTTTGGCTACAGTGCTTTTCCCAGCAAAGTTATTGGAGCCGTCCTAAGTTTGTGGAAGGTGAGAGCACATGGAATGTCACAACGGAGGTGGAGAGAAAGAGAGAGAAAACCTGATATATCGCAGTGAGGATTCTTCTCAGATTCATTCTTTTTCTTATGAATTGGCAAGAAATTAAGGATTGGACTAGAATAGCTCTCTACGCATTGATTTCAGAACCTCAACTTCTGGCTATCACCTTTTATTCTCTTGACTTTTCACAGTTTATGCTTTCTCATTTGGCTGCCAAGGCCAAAAGCAATGATGGCCAGCCCAAGTGAAGCAGCTCGAGACGGTCCAAGAAGCACAGAACAGTTTTGGCCAAGACCCAACCTGCAGGGCTCTGTGCTGACCCCGACTCACAGGAGCCCCTTCTCCAGTCTCAGCGCTTTGAGCCACTGCAAGGAGAACACCGCCTGGGCAAAGTCACATGTCCATTGTCAGCCTGGGAATTAATGCTCTAGTTGTGGTGGTCTCCTGAAAATACATGCTAACCATGCCAAGTGCCTAGATCAACTGCTGTTAAGAGTTTCTTAGTACCTTGTTCTAGGCTCTGGGAGACAATAGAATAGGAAAACAGGAATCTGTCAAGCCCAGTTCCGGTCTGTGGAACTGCACCCTTCAGCCTCAGTACAAAAACACCACCAGGTGCCTGCAATCTGTAATCAGTGCTCTATTAAAATGCTCTCAGAAATGCCAGAATTATCCTGATTTCCACATGCAGCTGCACAAGGTCCTGTTGGGTAACTGAAGAGTCTTTACAGGTTCACTCGAGACTCCCTGGAAGCAGTAACATAGATCTCCTTGGTGAGGATCCAGCACCCAATCAATGGTGGGAGGAATGGGTAGGCAAACCTCATGTGGGAGGAATGGGTAGGCAAACCTCATGTGGGAGGAATGGGTGGGCAAACCTCATGTGGGAGGAATGGGTAGGCAAACTTCATGTGGGAGGAATGGGTAGGCAAACCTCATGTGGGAGGAATGGGTAGGCAAACTTCATGTGGGAGGAATGGGTAGGCAGGCAGGCGTCCTGCTCTGGACACCCAGATGCCAGAGGAGAGCCTGCAAATCTCAGGCAGACTCAATGTCCATACGCAAATGTAGGCTCTACCTCATTCAATCAGCTCTTCTGTCAGTGTTAACCCCTTTTTGAATCAGCATGTTCCAAATAATAACTAACTTCTGACCTAACTAGTTGTGCTGTGTTTGACAGGGAAGAAGAATCTACCAATTGAATATGACTCTAATACTAACTTGCGTTAACACTAGTACAAATTTATGGTGTCACACATTATCAAATTACAGAGATATTTAAAACACACGTGATCAGGCTCACCATCCACGACTGGGGCCAAGGTTTAATGGCCATTTCACCCATGCTCTGACCTTACAGATGCTGGATGGTGAAAAGAAGGCTAGATTTGGGGCGCCTGGGTGGCTCAGTGGGTTAAAGCCTCTGCCTTCAGCTCAGGTCATGATCCCAGGGTTCTGGGATCGAGCCCCACATCGGGCTCTCTGCTCAGCGGGGAGCCTGCTTCCTCCTCTCTTTCTCTGCCTGCCTCTCTGCCTGCTTGTGATCTCTGTCAAAAAAATAAATAAAGTCTTAAAAAAAAAAGGCTAGATTTGCCATCAGATGATCTATGTCTAAGCTCTGCCTTTGCCTTTACTTTGTGAATAATTAGGAGTAAAATTCTGTATCTCTAAGAATTGTTATCTTCATCTTTTTTTTAGATTTACTTATTTTATTTTATTTATTTATTTTAGAGAGAGAGAGAGAACATGAGCAGAGGGAGAGGGAGAGAATCTCAAGCAGATTCCATGTTGAGTGTGGAGCCCCACATGGGGTTTGATATCAGGACCCTGAGATCACCACCTGAGCTGAAACCAAGAGTCGGATGCTTCCACGACAGAGACCCGAGTGCCCTTGTTATCTTCATCTTTAAAATGGGATAGCATCACCCACTTCGCAAGACTGTTGTGTTGAAGGAGGAGGTTAGAAAGTCAGTTCTCTGTGTCAGCCTGCTCCCACCCAGGGTGTCCTGGTCCTTGAAAGGCAGACAAGCATGTAAGCATGTCAGTTTAGATCTGCAAAAGCATATGCACGTCACAGTGCATCCTACAATGCTCCCCTCGAATGATACCTTCCCACCTTGTGAGGGAAGCAGAGAGGTCCTATCTCTCCTCGACAGGTAAAGCGAATAAGGCTCAGAGATGGGACCTACCTTGATGACTCTGCTGGACTTGGCCAGGAAGGAGAGGAGTTTTCCTCCTGCAATCCTGTCCTGGGTCCACTGTGCCCCTCCTGCCATATGGAACTGCCTACCAGCTTATGCAAGAAACTAATGACAGAGCCAATTTATGCCCCAATATGGACGGGAGTATTGTGACTTGGGAGAGATGAGGAACTCTGTAGACATAAAAAGAAAAGAGCAAAAAAAGACACAAAGAGCAGAGCTGGGATAAGATACAGGATTCCTCACTCACTCAATTTGCAGTACTGTCCCAGACACCAAAGGGAGCACGGTCAACACAATCCTTCCCCTCAGGGAGCTTCCATTCTAGTGGGCAAGGACAATCCACAAGTAAACAGACCAATGTGACAGTTGAATAGAAAATCAATTTAGACAGGTCCTGGGGGTTCAGCAAGTAAACCAAGGGATAAAGAAGAGTAGTCACTATCATTCTCCATCAGCTATCAGACAAGGAGATCAAACACTGTGGAGCCAAAGCTCTTCAAACCTTCTAAGCAGATGTTTATCTGATTCTGATAAATATTTCTGTTCTGGCACATATTGTCCTGTGTCATCACAGGTGACAAAGAAACTCTACCTAGGGACAGTCCCTGCCTTCCTTCATTCAACACACATTCAGTGAGTAATTACTATGACCTGGGATCCACACAAGACATGGAGATTACAGGCAAATGAAATATATTCGCAGTAAAAAGAGTCAAGAAGAGAGACAAGGAACACAGGCAGGCAGCGGACTACATGGGAAGGTAAAACCTCCATTCCACAGCCGCAGGAGGGGGAGGTACTTTAATCCTTCAGAGGCTGGTGATCAGGAGATACTTAACTCTGTTAAGCTTACCCTCAAAATGTAATTAAAGAATTTAATTAGGTCTGCCTGCATGGATTACACAGGGCGATCTGCTGTCACAGAAAGCCACAGAAGCTGTTGGCTTTGAGCGAATGACCTAGCACATATGCCTCAGCTTCCACCTGTGATCTGCACGAGGGCTATGGCCTGGACTGCTGCAGCTAGGAGACATACACACCTGACCTGAGGTGAGTGTGGAGGATGCCGCAGGGACACATTTCTGAACAGACCCTATATCTTCGCTGAACAGCGAGAGGAAACTTTGGGTACGAGCATGGGGTATGAGCATGGGAAAAAAGAACTGGTCACAGGAAAGCTGCCACAGGAAAAAGGTGTCCGAAACAATATAAACTCAACTGTCCACGGTTGGCGGGGGATGGGGAGGTGCAGCGTAAGGGGGTGGGGTGGGAGATGAAAGAAAAACTACTTTTAAAATGTTCAACCCCTCACCTGTTAACAGAAGCAGGAGGTCTGGATAGACCCTGAGGTTATAAATGGGTAGTTTGCAAAAGTGAGTTTTCCTGGCCCATGCACATTTAACAAATATGTATTTGAGGTAAAACAAACTTCCAGTTTCTCTTAAAAACTGGATCTGGCAACACTCAGCCTGCACACCCCCCATCCCAAGCTATCACCATCTCTACAATCCCCAAATTTATCAGTCCACTCTACTCCCATTTTTTTTGTCCAAACTAAGACTTAATAATGTCAATTGATCTTCATCTAAAATGCCCTTGTTTTTTCTTATATCTGGCCTTTTCATTAATTTATTCCTCTCTGGTTATTGACTATAAAGAATCTGGTGTAGATTTATTAGCATGCTTGGGAAAGTTGTAAAAATGTATAAGGAAGGAAGAGAACAGTTTAAAAAAAAAAAGGTCCTGTTCAAAGGGAGAGTGAAACAGAGATCGAGAAAGCATCACATGAATTTTGAGGAATTAAACCAAGGGCATCAAAATAAACAAAAATAAGCCAAATATTCTTCATCACATAGTCATCTCAGAAGTTTTAATAAACATTTTATATTCTCACACATACACCTCGACCCCTGCCAAGCCAACTGCTCCGAGGAAGTGCCAAGGAACAGGCTCTACAGGCACAAGTACAAAGTAAGGTAAGCTGGGGAGGGTGGGGACTCGACCAGTCTCCTACACAGCCAACTGGAACAGCCTTCTGGAGGCCACTCCAGTTAAACTTACCGAAGTTCTGAAAATAGGCACAAAAGCAATTCTACTCCTAAGAACTTATCCTAAGAAAATGGAACACAAGGGCAAAGACACATACTCATCTACTCTTTTGGTGTTCTTTTTTTTTTTTTTTAAGATTTTATTTATTTATTTGAGAGAGAGAGCAAGCACAAGCAGGGAGAGTGGCAGAGGGAGAAGCAGACTCTCTGCTGAGCAGGGAGCCCAAACGCAGGGCTCAATCCCAGGACCTTGGGATCACGATCTGAGTCAAAGGCAGATGCTCAACCAACTGAGCCACCCAGGCGCCCCTTCTTTTGGTATTCTTAAAACAGCAGCTTAGTAGTTTTCTTTCCTTGATGTCCTATTTAATCTCTATATATAACCTTCAAGAATCAGTGTTCCACAGAAACATGAGAACTGAAATATCACCTATTCATGTTTTCATCCTTTCAACCAGGCATTTCAATGACTATCTACCATGTTCCACGTCTGCACTGGAACTCAAGATAATCATTGCACATGGAGCTATGGCAGGGCGGGCATGGTCAGGAGACCGTGCTGGAAGCAGTGCTGGACCACTACGTGGCCCAGTGACTACTGCTCTCCTAAGCACCCCTAGTTCTGGACAGTTGTGTCAATGTGATGGCTAATGGAATGGTTTCTCATTGGGTAAGCTCAACCAATCCAGCAAAAGCTGGGACACCCTAAAGAGAAAGAGGGCAGAGTTGGGAATTAGGAACTTTTCCTAGCTAAATTAAGACTAAACAAATAACCTATGTTAAAAACAAACAAACAAACAAAAAAACAACCAACACTTCAATGCTTTAGTTGGAAGTTAGATGGTATTGGTTGATGTCTACAGCACTCCTTGATGCTTATTTACGAAATGACTATGCTGATTTCCTGTATTCTAATTCTACTCCTAATTTATCTTATAGTTCTCAGTGGTATGTAAATATAAAGACAGCTCACTGTACTCACGGAGATAGAAGAAGTGCAAATGATTAAATGCAAATGCTAAAGTCATGTCAATACAGTGCAGAAAACTAAATTTTAGGGTTTTTTTTTTCCCTATGCAATTAACTTAGAAACCACATGGAAATTAGCCAAGAAAGCAAGCTCAGAAATAAACAAGCTTGATTACAGAATCCAAGCCCTATAGATACCTACTCTATTACAAAATTAGAGTGCTCTAAATTCTTAACAAGAGTAGAAGGGAAAAAAATTTGAAAAAATTCTGGTTTGAGATGTATCCACTGAGCTGATATTTCTGTTCTATGTCACATGATTAACTACTGAAGGACTCATTAAAAACAACAACAACAACAATAAAAAACCCAACAAAAACAAAACCCCCTCCAAACCAGATTTTAACAAGGAAAGGCACAGGAAGAAAACAGAAGCTACACCCAACAGACAGCTTGAGAGTAGTTGTTGAAGATCAAGGAACTCATTTCATGGTAAAAGAGTAGAGGAGACAAGCAAAGGATTTAGGAGTCAGGGCTCCTCCAAGAAACCTTCCTAGTTCCAAGCATGTTGCCTAGAATGCCAGCAAGGAGGCGTCCCATCACCAGATTTGGGCTCTATTCTACTAGACAGAGTGTAGGCTGAGCCAGTGACACCCATGTATGATGTGGCTTTCTTACGGTTAGATTAAGAGGTGGCAATTTTTTTCCCCCTTTTAAAAACATGACATTAGGAGTGTTCACTACTGCACACAGGCTATGTTGGTGTTGTATGTAATATGTAATCCACAGATTGGGGAAAGGCTAGACTGATGGTGAGAGGACTCAAATTGAAATGGACATCACTGAGAATTGTGGATTCAGACTGGATGATGCTTCTTAAGTGGCCTCTTGACTGCTCCTCAGTGTAGCAGCTGTGGTCTGGGATGCTTCCTGTTGGGGAAAGAGTAAGTGAATGTGTGCTTTTACGTATGAGAAACAGATTGCATTAGAAGAGAGAATCTTTGGTACTGCGTATAGGAAATGAGTTATGGGCCAGGCACAGAAGGGATATACTGGATAGGTCCCAATACAGGATTCCTCGTTTCTCACTTTATACTTCAGAGGGGAGCTGGCCAGTCTCCAGCTTTTATGAACTATATGGGTACACATCCCCAGTCCAAGCTGGGTAGAACAGGGGAGGGCCCTTGACCAGATTGTGAAAGAAAACTGAGCTCATGCCCCAAACAGCAGTGGGAGCTGAAGCTTTAAGGGTCAATCATGATGTAGAGAGAGGCTGAGAGGAGAAGACAGATCACACAGAAGCAAAAGTTACAGACAAAATGGATCTGTAGATTGAGTAAAGGATGGGGCAGATAGAGCACTCGCATGAGAGGGAGACAGAGAGAGAGAGAGAGGGAAGGAAGCATCCTGAGGTGACTGGGTTTACCTGTTTCCAATTTCTACACAGGGTTATGAAAAACTATTTTCTCTACATGAAATGAATTGTTGTAATTTGGTAACAAAAAACTGAAAGCAATGAACACTGGCAAATAATTAAGATCTGCAAGTATGTGTCTTGCTTTTTTTATTCAGATATTAGGCCTAATACCTGCCCAAATCTGTTCCCCCAGGTCACCAGGAGAGCACCGTCAGATCAACGTCAATGTGTAATTCGTTGTTTCTGAGGGGAGTGGATAGTAAAATGACAGCAAGTTCAGAGTTTTAAATAAACAGAGAACTTGCCTTGCCTGCGCTAGACACTCCCCTCACTGAGCTTTTATTGCCCCTAAAGGCAAGACAAATCCAGTCAAGAGACATATTAATGCAAAATGACTTCTGTACTTTATGTAAGGGGAAAATCAACCAATTCAAGGTTATGATTCCCATAAAATCAAACCACACTAAATATGTCATCTAAAAAAAAAAAAAAGAAGAAGAATGCCTGGAAGACAAACCTTGGTAACAGACAAGTAGATCTCTCAGAACTGCCTTTTCTCCATGACTGCACAGCCTCAAGGGCCCTCCTCCTCGCACAGGGCTTCTGGCTGGGGAGCTGGCAGACCACCCCCACCTCACCACATGACCTCTACATCCACTCCCAGCTCCCAAGTGGCACAGTGGTGCCCAAGGCACCTGGCGGCTTCCTCCCAATATGGTTCCTCTTTCACCACCCACTGCTTCTCTCCAAGCTGTGTTAGGTTTCCCCTTTTATACCACGTGTGCACAGCTTTGTCACCGGGCTTAGCACTTCAAAGGGAATCATGATGCACTCTGGCTTTCCTCCAGCTTCTCCCACCAGCTTTCAGTCTCCTTCACAAACTTCTCCACTACTTTTGTTCTTTCCTGAAAGGTGGCTATTTATTCCTCTGGGTTCTACCCAATGTGCTCCTCTCTCTGAATTCTATAGTCTCCCTTGCTAGCCTCATTCATTCTTAAACCTCAAGAACCACCAATAGGCTGAAGACATACCGTGTCTACATCTTCTGACCATATATTTGCAGTGAATTTCCACCTGGATGAGCCACAGGCACCTTGAACTCAATAAGCCCCAAACTGAGTGGATCATCTTCCCCTAAATGGTTTCAGTTCTATGTTACTATCTTGGTAAATGGCACCACCAACCACCTGCGTCAGAAATGCAAGCTTCTCCCTTAATTCTTCCCCCTCCTGATTCCCTCTGACCTATCCCCTCTTCCCTCCCCAAATTCTAATTCTAGGCTCTGAATCTCTCCACATCTACCCATTTCTCTTTCTCTCTTGTTCTGGCCCTAAGGAAGGCTGCCATCACCTCGTCTGGATGGCAATCTCTGAACTGATCACCTGGTACCCAGGACTGCAATTCACTTCCTACAGTGAAGCTAGAGCTCCTTTCCTGAAATGCCTAGGGCAGATAACCTATCAGTGGCCTCCCGGCCCAAAGCCACCCCTTTTGTATTCTGCTCTGTGATGCTGGAGCTAGATCGGCCAACCACACGTCCCAGACTTCCTTGCAACTGGCTTCTTGTTAAATTCTGCTAATGGGAGCCACAGTCAGGAGACTGGAAGACAGAGGTGGGGAGAAGAACTCCCTTCCAGCTCCTTTTGGACTCAGCAGCAGCCTACATCTCTAGTTCCCCCTTGCTTTTAGCATTCTGGGTACTAACCACGAACCCTTCTTGATGACTAACACCAGCCATAAGGCTATGCCTCCCCAGGGGCCCAAGCACCTCCCCAGCAGTTCTATGGTGGTCTCCACTTGGAGCTTCTGAGTTTAGTTAATTAGCCACACTCATTGCCTTTTGTTCTCCCAAGCCCTAGGGATGGCAGCTGCTTCCTGAAGTCACTAATCTCTAGGTTACCTCTGCTTCCGCTACTCACTCAGCCCTCTAAAACCCTATGTGTCCAATCTGAAATACTAGCATCGTGTCTATTTTCTGACTGCACCCTGATGGAGACAGAATTTGCTACCCAGGAGATAAACCCTAAAAATGGTATTCTGGGATTGGGTCACTTACCCCTTTGACCTTGGATGACGATGACCTCGGATGACGATGACCTCATGCCTCCCTCTGGTACATTCTGTATATAATAACTACTGTGATTTTTATAGAACATCTGCCATCACCTCAATGGCTCACTCCTGCCATCAGGAAAGTGGGTTTGATGAGGGTCTCAGGATTCTAGAGCTACTATTTCTCTCTCCAGGTTCCCTTCTGACCATTACTTCCTCCCCACTTCATGCTCCAAGCCCCACCCCTTCGGAGCTCCTTTCCATTTGAGAACCACTGTGCCTCTTTCACTCCCTTCAGGAGACTCTTTCTCCAGTTTTGTATATCGTGTCCCTAATCTTCTCAGTTCACCTAGTTAACTACTGCTTAGCTTCGAAAGCATTTTCTCTAAAAAGTCTTCCCAGATCTGCATGCACCCAGTGTAGCAGTAATGATGCTGCTTATTAACTCTGAGTATTTACTGTGTATTCCCCACAAAACCATGATTTCTGGGAAGACGAGCACTACGTTTAACTTGTTCACAGTTTTAGTCTCACATAGTGTTTAGTAATTGTTTGTTGAATGAATGCATGAATCATGAATGAGAAAGTACACATTAATTCCCATTATGGAGATCTGGAAATGCTTCTTTAAAAAGACAGAATTTTGTACTGGGCCATTAGACCCAATTTCTGGCACTTAGAAATTTTATAGAAAATATTTTCCTGAACTTCCATGGACTCCCTAACAAAACAGATAAAAAGATTTATTTTTCTTTTAGGGATATCCACATTCTCAAGTAGCTCTTGGAAAATAAGCTTCTTGGGAATAAAACTTCTATCTTTGGGATTTATCCATAAGCCAACCGCCTAGATAAAGCTAACTTAGAAATATAGCAACTAAACTCGCTTGGATGTTTATCAGCTCATATTCTCCCCTTTTAAAAGGCCTAGCCTGCTTCCAACATCTGTTCTAAAATAAAATGTATACTGAGACCCCAGTAAACTTACTATATTGCTTTCCTTTCAAAAATCTCACACACACCAGATTTTAGAAACTGCTTTAAACCAAGTAAGTTATGAACCTGAACATTATTTTCAGAACACAGTAAGTAGAAAGGAAAGTGCTTCGATGAGATAAAAATCTTTATATTGATCTCTATATAGATTTACTCTATAAATTAGAGATGTGTTTCCATATTTGGAACCCATTCTCCCTCTCCAAAGAGAGAAAGAGCTAACTAAGTTTTCCTACAGTTTTTTAACTTCATGGGTCACAGTACCATATCTATATGAATTGTAATTCTCAAAACATATCTTCAATACTTGAAATGTATTTATAATGAAATACATCAAACATCGGCCAAAAACTTCCAGGTTAATGTTTTTTAATGCTTCCTGGCCAGCGACCAGACTTGTTTCTGCTAAGTAAACATAGCAATATTTTGCAGTTCAAAGGTTTTAGTCCTTAGAAATTTGTTAATCATTTACTATTTTTTCCTCTTGATCTCTTGGTGACAAAAATATACTTAGCACAAGTCAATGATGGCACAGATTTCTTCTTATTTATTTTCAGGTGATTATATTAGGACTACCCTGGCATGAGGTTAAAGCAGCACAGCAACACAAAAGAAGAAATCGTTTTTTGCTTTTTTTTTTTTAAAGATTTTATTTATTTATTTGACAGAGATCACAAGTAGATAGAGAGGCAGGTAGAGAGAGAGGAGGAAGCAGGTTCCCCGCTGAGCAGAGAGCCCCATGCAGGGCTTAATCCCAGGACCCTGAGATCAGGACCTGAGCCAAAGGCAGAGGCTTAACCCACTGAGCCACCCAGGTGCCCTAAGAAGAAATCATTCTTTAAAGTGGTTTAGCTTTACAGGGTAGAAAAGTAATGATTAAAAAAAAAAAAAAAGGGACTATTCGGGGCGCCTGGGTGGCTCAGTTGTTAAGTGTCTGCCTTCGGCTCAGGTCATGATCCCGGGGTGCTGGGATCGAGCCCCAAATTGGGCTCCCTGCTTGGCGGGGAGCCTACTTCCCCCTCTCCCACTCCCCCTGCTAGTGTTCCATCTCTCCCTGTGTCTCTCTCGGTCAAATATATAAAATCTTCAAAAAAAATGGGAATATTCTCTTGATTTTGACAGTAGATCAAATACCTGGCCCTGCCCCTTTTCTCCCTGTCTTCCTGACTCCCACCAAATTCCTTGGTAAACATGCAATTGTCAGCCTCAGTGGGCTTGTGCTACCTGAATCTCTCAGCTGAGTTTCCCTGGTCACATCCCAAGAAATCCATTTAAAACAAGTCCCCAAATCCCTTCTGTTCTGAGTTTCAGTTAAATCTCAACTGTCTTGTTCTTGGCATCACATAGAGCTAGCTCCCTTGTTTCTCTCTTTCCAAAAAAGGGGAGGGAAGGGACGGGGAGAGAAAGGGAGCAGAGACAGCCCCAGCACACACACAGACATCGGAACGAATGGGAATACATCCTTTCAGAGAACAGAGCTAAAGATGTCAAAGTACAAAGTAAAAAAGTTTAGGCCATAATTCCGTGGTAGTGCTCTGAAGCCAGCTTGCCTGTGGTGTGAGTCACAGTTCTGACTACTATTTCTCTTTGACCTTATCATGTGATTTGCCTCCTGGTGCCTGCCTTGATCTCATCTGTAAAATAATATAATGATATATATACACATATATTCATATAAAATATAAATTTAATGTTTAAATTTATCTAAATATTAAAAATATTTAAAATAAATATTAATAGGGAGCCTGGGTGGCTCAGTGGGTTAAGCCGCTGCCTTCAGCTCAGGTCATGATCTCAGGGTCCTGGGATCGAGTCCCGCATCGGGCTCTCTGCTCAGCAGGGAGCCTGCTTCTCTCTCTCTCTCTCTCTGCCTGCCTCTCTGTCTACTTGTGATCTCTTTCTCTGTCAAATAAATAAATAAATATCTTTTAAAATAAATAAATAAATATTAATAAAATGTTAAAATCTATTTAATAAATATTTACTTAAAATATTAGATATATTTAAAATATAAAAGTTTATATTTTATATAACATATAAAATAATATTGATATTAGTACCTGCCTCATAATTACTGCTAGTCATGAGGAGCAAATGACATTAATTTATGCAAAATGTTTAGAACAGTACCCACAGTGGATGATTCAGTAAGTGTTAAACCTATTATCATTTCCACTGTGTCCTGAAAACGTTAGCCTGTTCACACAAATTAAAGAAAATTGAAAAAGGAATCAGAGCTATGAAAGAAGAAAAATGGCAAGAAGATGGGCATGAAGGAGAGAAGCACTTAGGTCTGATGAGAAAGGACACTGAACACAGATGCGCAGACGAACCAGGGGTAAGAAGAAATTAGGCCAAGATGGAAACAAATTTAAGGGGGAAGGAAGCAGGGACTTCAAAAGAGCTTAGTGATGCAATCATAGAGTCTTCACACCTGAAAGGGCTCTAGTGTCCTGCTTGGCCAGGGTCTTCCACTGGCGCTCCTCCTGGCCCCCCATGGAAGCTGTTCTGAAGATGCACAGAGGGAAGCCTCATCACTGCTTCCCACCTGCCAGCTACAATAGCTCACAGCTCCACTTTTATCTGCTCTAGTTGCTCTTAATGTAAAATATGATTTCTTCAACTAAAATGTTCTATTTCTAAAGAAAAAGAGGAAAAAATAAAAGGACAGGAGGTCACTGATCTAGTCCAACACTCTCAATGAACAGATTAGGAATCTGAGGCCCAGAGAGCAGAAGAGACTTTGTCTGAACTCGCATAGCATCTCTGGGACAGAAGCCAGAAGGAGCAACTTCCTGACTCACAGGCCAGATTCCTTTCCCCTCTTCCCCATGTGCATGATTCTCACCACCCCCTCCCCTGCCCCCGCAATAACACCACTCTCCTCTCCAGGTGCTCACCAGCTGCAGCCAGTACACCTCCTGGTACTTCCCAAATGCATATCTGACACAGTCACCCACATCTTTACTCTCCCTTGTTCCCTCTGCCATCTACTCACCTCTCAAATTCCAGATTAAACAGCCAATCTTTCACAATTCAACTCAAACCCCCTCTATGGACACTTTCTTCCTTCTATACCCAATTCTTCCTTCTCCATCCAATCAAACTAACCCTTAATCCTACTAAATATTTTGCAGCTTCTATCAGAGTACCCACAAGATGTTATGGGATGTATTTGTTTTCCTATGTTCACTGACTAGACCATAAACTCCTTGAGATGAGTATCAAATCTCATTATGAGACATCTTTGTATCCCCAATCCAGAATGGAATGTACCATGCCTAAGAAGCATTACACATATATTTTTAAATAGTTATAATTCTTTTAATTACAAAAGCAACATAAAAATGCACAGAGTTGAAAATAAAAGGTTCCTATAAACCCACCCTTGGGAGATAACTATTAATCATATGTTGTACATTCTAGACTTCTTCCTATGAATATAAAATTCACACAAAGAAAAAAATAATTTCAATTATATTGAGTTGTTATAAGTACTGCACTTCTAATGTAATATGTTATTTCTTTATACAAATATGTCATATTTGACCACCATCCTATTAATGGATATTCACACTCTTTCCAACTTTCCAATGGTTAAAAAAAAAAACAACAGACATCCATTGTGCATCAGCACAAATACTTATGAAGAAATTCCTAGAAACTAATACATATTTAGGATGTTGATAGGTACATGCAATACCCCTCCATAGTATTGTATTAGTGGTAATTAATCCTCCACCCTGAGTGTATGAGATTACCTTTTCCCTGTCCAATATTGGGTATTATCAGTCTTAATAGTCTTTGCCAATCTGATAAGTGAAAATGGCATGTTATTAAAATGTGCATTTCATAGGTTACTAATGAGGTTCATAATCTTGTATAAGGTTGTCAAGGAAGTGGGGGAGGCTCTTTTAAGCAAAACTGAATTTCTTTCAATAATGTCAAAATAATATGTTCTTATGCAGGAGTTGGAGATGAGAAGTAAGCCCTTAAATGTTTTTTTAGTGGTTGACTTAAAAATTGCAGGAATATTGGGAATAAAGGGAAAATTGTTTCTTGATAGCTGTAAAAAATCTCTCAGCTCCAACTAACCTAAGAAAAACAGAAGCTCTTTCAATCAAGTTGGATGTTAGTGAAGAATAACTACTACTGGGGTAGAGACCATGACCGCTTTTTTTTTTTTTTTTAAAGATTTTATTTATTTATTTGACAGAAATCACAAGTAGGCAGAGAAGCAGGCAGACAGAGGGGGAAGCAGACTCCCTGCTGAACAGAGCCCGATGCGGGGCTCGATCCCAGGACCCTGGGATCATGACCTGAGCCGAAGGCAGAGCTTTAACCCACCGAGCCACCCAGGCGCCCCGAGATCGTGACCTCTTGATAAAACTCTACGTATAGACAAAGCTTGGCTACTCTGGGGTGTCAGGACTTACAAAATTGTGCTGAACAACTCGAATTTAATAAATATCTATTCCAGGCACAGCAGATACTAAGGATGTAAATATTGCTAAGGCCCTGACCTCGAAGAGTTGCCTCTTTATGGTTTGTGGTAATATTATGTTATCTTAGCTAAAAATTCAAAGAATGATCCTTGAAATGACGGCCTTCAATATTCAAGAGATAAGAAGCTCATCTTTGGTCACTTCTAAAAATTGGCAAAAACATTACTGCCTATGGGAGAAACCAAAAATGTTATACACCTGGTTCTGCATGCTCCTTGTTCTTACACTATGAATACATACCCCTTTAAGTCACATAATATATGAAAGGTAGCTTGGTTCTCTTCATAATTAGTAACTCTTAAAATCATACAATCAGAATATCCTTTATGAATGGATTATTATTATTATTCATCTCCTATGTTATTTTGAGACAGGGACCTTAAGTCTTCTGGCATTCTATCCAGGCCATTAATCACTGAAGTCCTTGGTGGGAAGAATCTAATCCACACAGGCAGATGTAGAGAGACAGACATTCAAATAGTCTGTTGTTACAGGACAGAACAAGAGCCTCTGCCTCTGGATTCACATCCTTACCAAATCATAGGCCATAAACTGCCAGGGCCTAACCTATCTGAATGTTTTAAAAAAAAAATAGTTGTTAAGTATATTCTACAAACTTTAAAGCAATTCTATCAGGGTTATATGGTGACATCCCCAAACATTAATAAGCAGGAAAAACATTTGTAAGTTGTACCTAAAACAGGCTAACATATTAGCATGTTTGTCCTAACACCTAAGTCACTGTCATCTACACAGATCCAATCACAGAACAGGGTTCTCTCTGCTAGAAGTTGGGCTGTGTTTACGATTTGTTCTAGCTGTACCAGCTGTACCAGAGGTTTCAAATTCCTCTAGTGTACTGTTTTTGTCTCCCCTCAGCTTCGAGCTCTCCTAGGTACTACTCCTAGGAGACTGTCTGTGTCTTGCAAGTCTCTTAGCAACAATCTGCTGTTACTAAACTAGAGTCTTGTTGGGTAGTGCTAGGGTGTGGAGAAAGAAGGAATTCTGTCTAATCTAAAAATGTCACCTCTTGGGCACCTGGGAGGTGCAGCTGGTTGAGCTTCTGACTCTTGGTTTTTGGCTTGCATCATGATCTCTTTGCTCAGTGTGGAGTCTGCTTGAGATTCTTTCTCCTCCTTTATGCCCCTCCCACTTGTACGCTTGCTCTCTCTCTCTCAAATAAATAAATAAATAAATCTTTAAAAAAAATTTTTTTTTTACATATCCCGTCCTTTGAGCAGTCTACCCATGAGTCTTATCTACACCCTTTGGATTCCTATAACACTTTATTCTTATCTACTACATACTGTATCTTGTACATCCCATTAGTTTCTTTCTTAGCCCACTTGTGAGCTCCTCTGGGGAAGTATTCATGTTTTAGTCCTTTTTATATCCCAGAAGAAAGCACAGATATTCAATAAATATTGTTGGTTATAATGAAAAAGTTCTTTTCTTTCAATAAATTAAGGATTCCATGCCCTTCTCTTCTTGCTTGCATGGTTTCTGATGAACAAGCCACAGTAATTATTTTACTTGTTCCTCTATAGTTAAGGTATTCTTTTTCTCTTCTGACTTCCCTCATGATTTTCTTCTTTGGTTTTCTGCAGTATGAATAAGTTATGCCTAATTGTGTTTGGGGGGTGGGGAGGAGTACTGTGGTAAAATGGGAAATATATATTTCATCTTTGTCCTGGTTCTTAGCACAGAACTCCAAAAATCCTTGGAATTTCCTGAGTGATAGGAGTGTCTTGTAATTCATAACAAGCCCCTTTCAACAATATCTGAGCTTATGCTAATGAGGTGACTCTTGTGGTTCCCTAGAGAGGTCCAGGATTTGGGTTGGTTGCCAGAAAGACCAAGGCATGATCAGAAGGTTGTAACTTTCAGCACTCCACCCCCTCACCTCCAGGGATGAGAAAGGTTAGAAACTAAGTTGAATCACCAGTGGCCAGTGATTTAGCCAATCATGACTATGTAATGAAATCTCCATAAAAACTCCTAAACAATGGATTAGTGAGCGGGTGGAGGTGCTAGGAAGGTGGCACTCGTGGAAAGGGCATGGAAGCTTTGTGGTAGGTGCCCCTGTCTGCCCTGTGCATCTCTTCATTTTGCTGATCCTGAGTTGCATCCTTTATAATAAACTGGAAATTATAAGTACTTTATTTCCCAAGTTCTTTTAAATTATTCTAGAAAATTATACAACTTAGGGGGAGGGGTCATGGGAACCTCCAAATATATAGTTGACTGGGCAGAAATGTGAATGGCCTGAGTACCCTATTTGTGGCCACCATCTGAAGTGGGGATAGTCTTGTGGGATTGAGCTCTTAACCTGTGAGGTTTAAGCTAACACCAGGAACTGGTGTCAGAATTGAATTTAATTACTGGCTACCCAGTTGGTATCAGAGAACTAGAGAATTGGTATGGTGTGGGGGGATGGGAGTGGAATCACATATTTGGCACCAGGCGAAAAACCCTCAGGTATTTATCTCTAAGCCTCCTGGATCTGTGGTTCAGTGTCTGTCATTAGTTTTGCAACATTTTCAACCATTATTACTTCAAATATTTCTTTTCCTCTCTTCCTCTTCTGGCATTCCAACTACACATATGCTACAACTTAGTATACTGTCCTACAGACTCTGGATGTTCTGTCTATTATTATTTTTTCTCTTTGCATTTCACTTTGGAAAGTTTCTAATGATTGATTTTCAAGTTCACTGATTCCTTCTTTGGCAGTGTCAAGTCTATTTAAGAGTCCATCAAAGGCATCCTTCATTTCCCTTACTATGTTTTTGATTTCTAGCATTTTATTTTGATTCTTAAGAGTTTTCATCTGTTAACTTGCCCATCTGTTCTTGCAGGTTTTACACTTTTTCCACTAGAGCCCTTAACATAGTTCTTTTAAATTCCTTATCTGATAATTTTAAAATCTCTGTTATATCAGAATATGGTTTTTGCTTGTTACTTTGTTTCTCTAGACTGTGCTTTTTCTTGCCTTTTGACATACCTGGTAATTTTTTGTCAATGTGGGAGATGCTATATCAGTTGACAGGAAGTGAGGGAAGTAGGCCTTTAGAATAATGATTTATGTTCTTTTTCCACCATAGTGACTATAACATAGGCAGAAGGTAGTATTATCTTTCATAATAAAGCATATTCTTGAACTTAATCATCATTAGACCCTATTTGAAGATCCACCTTGCTGGGTCTAAAACAAACATGTAGAGTCACTCAGTTATTTTCCCAGGCTACCACTTGCAATAGTATCATTAAAGCTACCATGAAAGGTGGGCTCACACCACCAGTCAAAGTTACAGAGAGCAGTAAACTATTCACATTACACACTAGCTGCTTTTCTTGTAACCCAAAATACTGTTACTTGGTGAGGATATTCTCTAAAACTATATCCTGTAAGCAGATGAAACTGGGCCAATACTTTTGGGCCACTATAATGTAATTTAGTCCAGTGAAGTGAAATGCAGAAAAACTTAACACCTTCACTATAAATCATCACAGCCTATTTCGGGAGAAGATAATCAACTCCATATTTCTAACATAAAAACTTAAAAATTTTTTAATTTAATTCATGACAAGGAAATCTCTACAGTTGAGTTCTTCCAGTTTTCTAAGCCCTGTTAAAGAAATAACAGTTCTTCACAGAGGCAGTCAAAGTTAAGTAACAAGTCAGCACCAAAATGTTCATATAGATTCTTAAGTGTAAAGGCCAATCAAAGTGTGAAGATGATCCTCTATTTCACTGACTTTTGGCAAAAGATTTATAAACTGACAAGAAATGAGAAGAGCAAGCTCAGAGAAAAGTTCTGGCCAGTTTTTTCAAAGTCACCTCTCAGATGGCAGAAGGAAAGACCAGTTGTTAACTTTAAAAATGAAGGAAAACACTAATATAATCCTACTGTTGCTCAAAGGAATATATATGTCCACAATCACAAAGAAGAGTGGAGCACTCTTCCTGTAAAATATCTTCTTCCTTAGCCTTCAGTGTTCTAAATCCTGTTAAGTCACCTGTCTATTCTGTTACCACTATTAACATGTGCTTTTATGAGGGAATATAACAAATCTCCAAGGGAAAGATTTCAGCTCTAATTTTTTTAGGAGAAATAAGCCTAATTATGGATATATATGAGTCTCTTTTCTTTCTTTCTTTTTTTAAGATTTTATTTATTTGAGAGACTGTGAGAGAGAACATGATAAGGGAGAAGGTCAGAAGGAGAAGCAGACTCAATCCTAGGACTCCGGGATCATGACCTGAGCCAAAGGCAGTCACTTAACCAACTGAGCCACCCAGGTGCCCTGAGTCTCTTTTCAAAGAATTTTCCAGAGCCTTCAGTGAGTCAAATAAGACCTCAGATACAAATCTAGCTATCAGGCAGAAAAAGATTAATCTCTTGTTCTTTTGTTAAGTTGAGCCATACACTACATATCACGGGAGATGACAGTTGTCAAGAAACCATAGGCATGTGGTTCAGTATCATGGACCAGACATAAGCGCTATAAGTACTTTTTGGACCAGGTCAAGACACACCCTGCTACACTCACACAACAAGCATTTACCATGCCAGCACTTTCCCTCTTCAGCCTCATGCTGGGTGACTTCTGTTACTGGCCAAAGCCAGGCCAGTGTCACAAAGTTAAACGAAATGAAACATCACAAGAATTAAGAGCAACATAATGGCAGCAGGAAGTGATGTTAGCCATGGAAAGAGCTATTCCCCAAGCATGAAACTAGCTCAAGAAGCTCTTCCAGTGTAAGAAATTTAAGGAATTAATTGATCAAACATTTATTGAGACATACATAATATATAAAGCACTGTGCTATGCTCTTGGGTAAGGGACTTGGGGAAAGAATACAAAGATAACCGAAGTGTGGTACGTACCTCTAAGGAGTACAACATCTCAGAAGACAGTAAAAAGGACAAGCCAGCAGTAACAAGGACAAGCCAGCAGTAACAAGGACAGATGGGAAAAATAGAGAAAATTGAAGAGGGAGATTGGTAATGAGCTAAAGAAGAATGCAGCTGATCTTCCAATTCCAACTTGAAATGTAGTGATCGGCCAAATGAAGTGAGCCATGTAATCTGTTGAAACTAAAATTCAGTGAACAAGATTTTCTCAGGTTACACACACTAATTCCCTCTTCTCACTATCTACCATTCGCAATACTTGGTAAAGTAACTACTTTGACAACTCTTCCACTGTGGGCCTGGCTCAATGGAATTCAAGGGGAAAAGGGCATCCATTCAATTTGCTCTGGACAATCAGCAATACCTGCTAAATGTTCCATGTTAGAATTACAGACATGAGGAGAAGGAAGGCAATACTAGGTAGGACTGCATGCTGGACTTTTGTGGCTGACTACCTAAAATAAATTTAAGGGGTAAATCCTACTGGATTAAGAATCATAGAGAAACAATACTTAAAGCCTGTGTTCTTCTCAGCTCTTGAAAAAATCACTTATTGTTTAAGCAAGTTGACTTATATTTTTTGTTACCTCCAGCTGACAGTCCCATTTGTTTTTGTTGTTGTTTTAAACAACAATTCATATTTTTTTGGAAGATTTTATTTGTTTTGAGAGAGAGAGAGAGAGAGCACAAGCAGGGGAGCAGCAGACAAAGGGAGAGGGAGAAGCAGGCTCCCCGCAGAGTAGGGAGCCCCATATGAGGCTCGATCCTGACCCTGGAGCCATGACCTGAGCTGAAGGCAGATGCTTAACCCAGGTGCCCTGGTAGTCCCATTTGAAACAGTCTGGTCACCTAGACTTGTTAGCTCTTTTACAGTTCATGTTTCTTTCCTTTCTAGGTATGCCTTGTAACACCTAGCACAAGGCAGGACTAAAATATCTGAGGAGAAGAAGGAAGAAAAACCAGGGATCAGCTAGCACTCCTTGGACTCCGCCCTCAGCCGTTGGGGGTACAGAAAAGGCACAGATATCTGTAAGCAATGCACTGTGGGTGCAGTAATAAACTCACAGCAGGAACCTACAAGCACAATAACCACCATCATCCAGGAGTGTGGATTCTGCCATTCAGGTGGAAACAACTGGGTCCAATATCCCCAGTGAAACAGAACTAAGGCACCGAAACTGTCGTCCTTGTGTCTCTCATTTACCACACATAGTGCTGGTATTAGTTAGGGAAGAAAACTCACTGCTCAAATAGACCCCAAAACGTATAATGGCTCAAACACCTCAGAACTGGGGGAAAGGATGAGGTGTTCCTCTTCCTCCTGCTGAAATAGGGATTGAGGCTGACGGGCTCAGCTATCTTCATCAAGGTCATACTGTGGGCTAGAACTCTGTCATAAGGCTATACCTAAGTGCAAGGAAGGCTGGAAGATATATCCTTGTTGTGGGCTCAGGAAGGAGAAATCGTGGATTCTGGTGGGTAGCCAACAGCCTCTGCCATTGTATTATGTGGCTTTTCCTTCCTCTTCTAAGCTCTCCCTTGCTATACATATATAATGTATTATATATATATGTATATATATATATATATATATAATATACACACACACGGAATTAAATGTGTTTCTATATAGTATTTTATACATATATATTTATTTATAAACATATATATATATATATATATAGTATATATACTTTTACATTGTAAACTTTGGTGCTATCTAAATAATAAATGCCCAGTATCTTCAAACAAAGATGACTGAAACCTCATATTAAGGCCCAGATGATGCAGCTCTTGAAGAAGCTTTGCTTAGCTTCCTCTTAGACAGTCGCCTCCAGACGAAGGAGAGAAGTCCTCCTGGGTCCACACTGCCATTAGGGCCCTTATCAGGATTCACCCAAATACTACCCTCACACTGGGTTCATGTCCAAGCTGACAAATGCTAGTACAGCATATGAATTCTCATATGAAGGTTGGAAAATGCTAAGTATTTCCTTGAGACCCTAACTGATTCCATTTCTGGTTAGGAAGCATGATGTCATACTCTGCACTTTTATCACACCAGCACCTAAAACTGGCTTCCTTCGGAGATCAGTCCTTCCCAAAGAAAGCATATTTCACTTTGACGGCATTTTACACATTAAGCAATGCATAGAAACTACGCTCTGCTGGAATGTGGACACTGTGCACTTGGCTAACACACTCTCTGGTTAGCACAGCACACCTGCCTCCCACAGACCTGACTAAAAACCACACCTCGGCAAAGTGACAAACCAGTGGACCTTTCAGAGTTCACTTCAAATGTTAAATCACCAACGTGCAAATGACCTACCACACACAAGAACGTGAGGTCATATGCTCTTCTGGAAAGGTATTTGTGATTTACCTTGCTGTCCTCCACAATGCCTTGGATACAGAATCATTCCATAAACATTTGCTGAATGAATACAGTCATTTTATGTTTTCATTAGTCAATAACATGTGTCTACCTAAGGACACCCAGCTGTCTGACTCATGCCATACACACCCTTGCTAACAGGTGTGGTAAATGCCATGTGGCTGAGATAGCGACAGTGCTGGTGGTGCTTCTGGCAGCACAATCAGCCACAATGTGTAAAGCACTGTGCTATTTCATGCCGGTGGGTCCCATCAGTTCACCATAAGGAGTACAAGACCCTTGGTCCTCATACGGGTCCCTTACCCCTTGGGACTCTTCCTACCTCCCATCCCTGTTTGGATTTCCTTCACAGTTCATATCTCCACCTGATGTGTTTAGCTTATTTGTGGAAGCTCTGTGAGGGTATGCTGTCCCCCACCCCCAACACTGCCTGCTACATTAGAGGTGCTCCGTAGATACCTGTGGAGGGAATGGATGAAATAAAGATACTTGGATTCATTCCTTTAAATATGAAGATTTTAGCCACAAAATAAATTATCCCTGCAGTGCTTCAGAATATTCACATTCTTTTTAGTAGTGAGAACATCTCAAAAAGAGGTCTCCTTGATAAATTACTTTTTATGTCATAGAGCAGGATTTCAGAAACTCAAGTAGTAGTCATGCCATCATAAGTCCCCAAATAAAGAAAGAAATCTTCAGGATTGGACTCCTTTTTGGCAGCTATTCACCAAACAAAAACCATTCCAGAGTCTTGCCCATGGAGCTAGCATTTGCACCCAAGATGTGAAGCCAGACAGGGGGATGGGAAATTCCTTCTGTTTCAGAAAGAAATTTGCCCGAGTGCCACAGGAACAAAATGATCAGACCCTGGACACAGCTCTACTCATGGGTAATAGCCACAATTCATTTAAAAATTTAAAAAAAAAAAGGTGTTCAAGTTAAAATACTCAATTTTCTGATAAATTACTTTAGGTTGTTAAGAAACCACTGACTGCTATGGAAAACAATATGGGAGTTCCTCCAAAAATTAAAAATAGAACTCCGATATGATCCAGCAATTCTACTTCTGGGTATTTATTCTGAAGAAAATGGAAACACTAATCCAAAAAGATATCTGCAACTTCCACCCCCTGTTTACAATAGCAAAAATTCTTTACAACAGCCCAAAATATGGAAACAACCTAAGTGTCCATCAATGAATAAATTAATAAAGAAAATGTGGTAATATATACAATGGTATACTATTAAGCCATAAAAAGAAAGAAATCTTTCCACTTGTGACAATGTGAATGGACCTTGAGGGCATTATGCTAAGTAAAACAAGCAGACAGAGAAAGACAAATACCATATGATCTCACTTATATGTGGAATCTAAAAAAACAAACAAACAAACAAACAAACAAACAAAAAATCTAAGCTCATAGAGAGAGCAGACTGGTGCTTGCTTGGGGGAGGGTGGGGAATAGGGTTGAGGGGTATAAAATGAGTGAAGGGGGTCAAAGGGTACAACTTCCGGTTAGAAAATAAATAAGTTATGGGAGCTGTAATATACAGCATGGTGACAACAGTTAATAATACTGTATTGCATATTTGTTTTATTTTTTTAAGATTTTATTTGTTTGCCACAGAGAGAGACAGTACAAGTAGGCAGAGTAGCAGGCAGAGGGAGAGGGAGAAACAGACTCCCCACTGAGCAAGAAGCCTGACATGGGGTTCCATCCTGGGACCCTGGGATCAGGACCTGAGCCAAAGGTGGATGGTTAACTGACTGAGCCACCCCGGTGCCCCTCTATATTGCATATTTCTTATATGTCAATTATTCCTTCATAATAATGAAATAATATAACATATAATCTTTTTAAAAAATTTTATTTACTTATTGGACAGAGATCACAAGTAGGCAGAGAGGCAGGCAGAGAGAGAGGAGGAATCAGGCTCCCTGCTGAGCAGAGAGCCCGATGCAGGGCTTGATCCCAGGACTCTGGAATCATGACCTGAGCTGAAGGCAGAGGCTTTAACCCACTGAGCCACCCAGGTGCCCCAACATATAATCCTTTGAAACAGAATATCTCAAAAAGAGATCTCACAAGCCACTTGTATTAACTATATAATAATTATATAGTATATATTATATAGTATATATACTATATATATAGTATATATATTATATAGTATATATTATATATAAGTACATATGTAGTTAATATAACAAAGAGCTCTTTAAAATTCTATTGAAAGATGTTAATCCAAGTAAATGGAAAGCCAAAAGAAATCACTGAAACGTTATTAATTTGCTAAGCTACCTCTTGATGAAACTTTAAAATCCATGTTCTATTTAATTTTTGGCTTTTGGAGAATAGTCTCTAAATGGCCATACTGATCCTACTCATTCATTCTTCTGTTGACTCTCAAACAGTAATTAAATAACACTCCTAAAGTAATGGTAAAAGATACTCCCAGCCTTGAGAATGTGTAACAAAAGATATTTTACACATCAAAAGTTTTTATACATACAGAACATTTTACACATAAGTTTTTAGAATAGGGGCGCCTGGGTGGCTGGATCCTTAAGCGTCTATCTTCAGCTCAGATTGGGATCGATGTACCTGGCATTGGGCTCCCTGCTTGGCAGGAAGCCCACTTCTCCCTCTCCCACACCCCCTGCTTGTGTTCCCTCTCTCACTGTCTCTCTGTCAAATAAATAAAATCTTAAAAAAAAAAAAAGTAGTAGACATTAGGTTTTAACCACCCACGGAAGAATAGCAAAGTTTTTAAATCACAAAAAGAAGAGCTGTTCTCACACTCTCCACCATACTTTTCTATCTTTCCCTGAAGACTTTCTGCAAATTTACTCTGGCCAAAAGGTTTGCTTCAAGGTTTTTTGTTTATTTTTATTAAGTATTACCCCAGTCAGTGCACGAGCCAGCCAGTATGTATTATGCATTAAAGCCAATGCTGGGCATGGAAAATTCTGAGACTTAGAATTTTCATGGCAAGTTACTAGATTCAGCAGCAATGTACTAAGGATGGACAGGATGACAGTTAAGATCCTTTCTAGTTAACTTGTTTTGATTTCAGAATAACCCCACACAACTGTAAAATTTTACAACACATCAAGTTAAGGCAAGCAGCAATGAAAAAATAAAATTTCGAAGTTGTTCGATAAGTAGAGAACTCCTGATCCCTGGGTTTCAATATTTGAAGTTCTAAAACTGCAACTTACATCTTCAGATCTTATTTGATTTCCTAGAGGTTTTTCTCTTAATCTCATTTGCAGATCACCTGGGTTCTTCGCTTTTCCATTTTCCTACTTGCCTCTCAAAGTAAAAAAAGAATCATACAAGTTACACAAAACTATATAATAAATGATCAAAACACATTTCCTTCCCAGACCTAAGTCCCTGAATGTCAGATTCCACAGAATCATGTAGCATAATCAAATGTGGAGAAAAGCTCTCTTCCCTTGGAGGAGCAGAAACCCAACAAGTCCGCTCCCACCAATTGAGGAACAGGGCATGGCACAGCCTCACTTACTCTTTGAGAACTCACTCCTACTTGGGTCTGACCCTCAGCTAAGCAGTGCCATCTTCCAGTTCCACTGGTTTGTTTCTGGGATCCAAAGCACCTGTATGTAGCCTCCTTAGCCAAAATGACACCACGTGCGTGCACGCACACACACACACACACACGCATTAAAAACCAAAGTAAAATACCAGAAATTTGTACATGACACAGTCCTAAATCTAGCAACAGTGAGTGCTACCGTTTGAGCTGCAAATCATGCAATGCCATTATTTATCTTTTCTAGAAAGAGTGGCACTCTCCAAAGAGAAATGCTATTCTGACAGGCTATTCCTAATCTCCAGATCAGCCTAACTGCAGCTAGGTATGAATTCTAAGGGATCTGATAGGTACAAAACACAACTCCTAGCAGTGGCTCACTGATATCTGGCAAAGCTGGGAGGAGGTCTTCAGAGTTTCTGAGATATTCTGAAATAGGCTCATATCGTTTTGGGAATCATCTGTATAATTGATTCCACCTCCAAATGTATTCCTGGAATTGTGGGTTCTCACCATAGAGATTTTTATCCAAGGCAATTGTCACAAAGAGTTAAGTCATGGCTCACTTCATGACAGATACCCTTAGTTAGACTTTTAAGAGACTGACGGACTACTCCAAAATTGCCTATTAGTAGACAGAGGAAGGACAAAAATAATCTAGCCCTCATTTTCACTTCAATAGAACTTTTTCTTTAGTAAATTCATTCAATTAAAATCAATTCCAATGTCTACTTCCCAAGCCTTTATATTCTTTGCCCTGAAGAGAAAGAAGGCAATTATATGGACAAAACCTAAATTTTAAATCAGAATTCAAATTGCCTGGGGCTACTTCATATCTAAGTAAATAAGTGAGACATAAACTTATAAATAGTTCATACATATGTAAAATATGTTTTATAAAGCATTCACCTACCTTTAACCCAGGCTTTTAGTTAGAACTGTACTTCATGAAAAATTCCACATGCAAAGCACCTTTCCTCCTAGTATTTCAGGGCCCTTATGAACAGCAGAATTTTCTAAACAGGAAACCAAGGCACACAGAGGCAGGGTCATTTTCCTTAGTGACACCAGAACCCCAAGTTCCTGGCATTCCCCAGTCATAAGTTCGAGGCCCACATCATTAAACACCGCATGCTTTCCACATGGACAATGGTCTGTTTAATGAACTTAATGAGAACCAAAAGAAAAAAAATTTTTTTTTTGCAATTTGGTCAGTGACAAATACAAAAGAAAATAAAATTTTGCCATGACCAATTGTAATGCCATTCCCATGAAAGACTACCTTTCCGCCTCATACTGACTTCCACGTATTCGAAAACTATCTTCAGCGGTGAAGATGACTTGCTAGAAAAGCCCAGGCATCTGAGTTTCCAAGTACTTAAATCTAAATGCAACAGGTCACCTAAAGCAGGTATTGAAATCAGTTCACTGTGACATATTTAATGTTGAGAAAAATAACAAACAAGGCTCTAGTGAAAAATGAATTTGCTCATAAACACAAAAGCTTATTTAGTATTTAATGCTACGCCAACAAAGAAATCTGTATTTTCCTAGGACCTCTGAAACCCTTGACACATATTCTTTGCCTCATTCCCACATTGAACCACAAGGTAATCAGGAAGCACCTGAATGGTGATGTGGGCTCAGATCTAAGCTTCCTATATGATGACACTTTTCCAGATGGCACCTGAGGCTGTCAGATGCCTCTTAGATGTGTAAATACTCATGTCCATTATGTAAGGCTGCTGACTTCAGAAAGCCAAGGCCAGCTGAAAGCTTTTTCAGGTTTGAAAGCACATGTCCTTTTCTTATGATGGAAACTCTTCCCTGTGCCCAGGAAATGCGTTAATGGTGTTCATCAACAAAGAGAAGCTACACCTACCGGCAATGGTAAACAAAAGACCAGTTACCAAGTTCAGCTCAACAGAGTGAAACAAAATAAAGATTTCCCTGAGGACCAAGAACCGTGAAATCCAATGGTTTTAACTAGCCATCTTTCAGATATTTGTATACTATTCAGTGTGGAGAAAATTAGAGTCCCAGGCTTAAGGCACTGTTACTCAGCTTTGAAAAACTGCAGGAGCCTTTGTTGCAGGATTTGGTTCAACTAACTACAAGATGAAAAAAACAACTCTATTCTACATGGTCAAGCAGTCATCTGGATCTTGGGTTCAGAAAGAAGTGAGAAATGCATGAGCTACAGAACTCCACATGCCATGCTGGCTTTTCTCCGGATGGCTGAAATCTTCAAAAGTTAACACTCTAATGAGTTACTGCTGCGTCTTGAATTTCTCCACTGTGACCAGAAAAACAACATATTCAGTGCATTGTTTTTCATTATACCATGGAGCTATAGCAACCACTCATCCAGCCTCTACATCTGCTGTTCCCTTTCAGAGAGCCATTCCATTTGAGGAAAAGAACTGCTAATTTTACTTGGTGGCCTCTAAAATGTACATGTCTAGCATAGCAGGCAGTGTTTACAGCTTCTAAAGCTTTCATTAATCATAAATTTTGGACATAGGGATTCTATTTTATGGGGGAAAAATACTGCACAAACATCCAGATCCAGATTCTGGTTTTTTTACTTATTAGCTGTGAGACTGGGAGCAGACCACTCCCACATAAAAATAAAACTGGGGGGGGGAGGCAGCTAATTTATAGGATCACCAGTGACTATACACACACACATACACGGTAAAAAATGTAAAAGATAATCCTAGGACAGCAGTTATCAAGTTTTCTGGTCTTAGAACTCCTTTACATTCTTATAATTACTGAAGACTCCAGGGGCGCCAGGGTGGCTGAGTCGGTGGCAGCTGATTCTTGATTTCAGCTCCGGTCGTGATTTCAGGGTCAGGGATGGAGTCCCACATCGGGCTCCCTGTTCCAAGTCTGCTGGTCCCTCTTCCTGCCCTCCACCCCCACTCATGTGCTCTCACTCTTGCTCTCTTTCTCTCCCTTTCTCAAATAAATGGTTAAAATCTTAAACAAAAAATTATTGAAAACTCCAAAGAATTTATCTTAGAAAATTCTAGAAAACACAAAATACACATATTCCCATGCGGAAACGTGGTCTCCAGAAAATTCTACTATACACACGTGAGAAAATGAGAATAAAAGAGGTAAATAATAGTTTGTACTATAATGAAAATTGTTTTTGGCTTCACAGACCCTTAATAGGGCCTCAGAAATGCCCAGGCAGCCTCAGATCACACTTTAAGACTTGCTAGCCTAGAATACTTTAACATACAGAAATCAGGAAGCTGTCAAAGAAGCTGAGTCATATTAAAAAAAAAAAATTCAGGAGTCAGCACAGAGGGGCTCCCACTGGCCAAAGATGAGACAATTTTAGTATCAGTAGGAATAAATGCAATAGATGAAACACTGATATTTTTGAATTCATGAATTCTTAAGGAATCACATACTCTCCTTCCTTCCTCACCCCCAATCTCTAGGTCTCTGTCTATCTCTGTCTCTCTCAATGCTTACCTTTAGAGAATATTACTCATTAGCTGGCTAACGGAGCCAGCTGTACCTTGGGATAACCAAAGAGCTGACTAGTAGGAGTTTCTCTTTATAGAAGTATTCTAGGTGATAAATGAAGAAATGACTGAAATAAAATAAGACTTTGAAACCCATAATGAATTGGTGGATTTAGGCAGAAACAATCGCCACCAACTTTGAACATATCAATGTATCACACGCACACACGCATGCACACACACAAACAAGGAACTTATGTTAATTTAAGTGCCACCTGATGGGAAGGACACAACACACTCATTATAGTATTCTTGACAAAATATGGGAACAGAATTTGATCCAGCCTCTAGATATATCTACCAGTTCACAAGAAATACGGTGTCGAGGGTAATATGTTAAATAAAGGAACATTTAACATTTAACTCCATGGGATGTAATCAGCCAAATCCAGGCTGTGGTAAACTTCACAGAATAAATGGTCTGGTTTGGCAAAAAATAAATTGCGAGGAAAGACCGTGGAAGGTAAACCCACAGATTAAAAGGGATTGAAGAGGCATGTCAACCAACTGCAATGTATGGCCCTTACTTGAATCCTGATACAAACAAATTGAGAAGAAAAATAATAAGGAAAACAGATAAATTTGACCACTGACTAGATATTAAATATTCACTTATATCAAAGTTCTTTAAAGTATGATTATATTACAGTATTAAAAGAAAAAAAAGAGTCTACCTCAGAGAGGTGTACAGAAATACTTACTATGAAATTATAGAATGTCAGGGATTTGCTTCAAAATAATCCAGGGTTGGGGGTTGGAAGTGGGGGTCTAGGTGAAGCAAGACCACAAACAGATGATTACTGATGTTAGGAGGAAGGCATATGGGGTTCATTATAATATTCTTTCTACTTCTGTATATGTTTTAAGTTTTCCATACCAAAATAATAAAACAAAAGTAGCCACTAAAATGTTTCTTCTTCAGCGATTTTGTGAGATGCCCAGAGGCAGGACTTGGGCACTCTGCCTCCCAGCGCCCAGTGTCACAGAACACGAAGTATGTACTATTCAGGGAGCATGCCAAAGATCTGCAAAGCTGACCTGGGACGGGGCAGAGTCGGCAAAGAAGTCCTGAGCCAGGTGTCTCTGAACTGGAGACATCTTTCCAAAAGAGCAGGAACCAAAATTGTGTTTTCAATATGATCATAACCAAGAAATACAAACAAAAGCTTGACACAGAAGAAGAAAATACATGAAAATAGTAAGGTTTTCTTGAGTACAGGAACAATGGGAGTTAGCTTTTCTTTGCTTCTACTCTCTGAATTCTCCAAATTTTCTGTAGTTATTTTAAATGTGGGAGGAAACCAAATAAACTTTATTTTTAAAATCACTTATAATATCAAGGCTCTATAGATAGCTATTTTTTAATTTGTTTTTTAAAATTTTATTTATTTATTCGACAGAGACAGACAGAGAGGAGCAGCGGGGGAGCAGCAGGCAGAGGGAGAGGGAGAAGCAGGTTCCCTGTTGAGTAGGGAGTCTGATGTGGGGCTCGATCCCAGGACCCTGGGATCATGACCTAAGTTGAAGGCAGAGGCTTAACCCCTGAGCCACCCATGCGCCCTAGATAGCTATTTATAAGTAACAGTATTTTATTTGTTATATTTCTATGACCCTTTCTGTGGCTGGGGTAAGAAAGAATATTATAATAATGAAGAAAATATTGAAAATGATCAGTGAGGAATTTTTAAATTGAATTATGAAAGCAATAGAATACCCTTTCTATATTTGGAAAGGGGTAGATATTCTTCCTTCTATTTTTCCTCTACAAAATAAAGGAGAACTCGTATTTTATAAAAAAAAAAAATTACCAGTGGAAAACCCAGCTCAAGGAGATCTCTTCAGTTCCTTCTAAAAACCTCAACTTCCGGAAGGTGGGGCAAACAGAATGTCTGGCACCCAAGAGGCTTTGTCCAGAGGCTCTGCCTACCATCTTGATCTATGTCCTTTAGCAGCTCAAGGAAGGAGAAGGGTTTAACCCCAAGTTTAACCCCAAGTTTAACCCCAAGATCCTATGTCTGCTAACACCATATTCTCCAAAGATGTGTCCCACAAACAAAAGAATGGATTTTCCTTTTCAGAGAAAATGTTCCACTTAGGTAAAGATTCTTCAGAAGTAGACAACAGCTGAGAACTCTATGCTAGCTCTAGTTATTTCACTTACAAAACAAGCGGAAGAATATGTACACCAGTGACTGTTAAAAATTGAACATGAGAAAAAGAAAAATGTCAGAAATTTGGCATGGATAACTGTTATGTTTTCCACACGGGTCTAATTAAACTTGATTTAGACTGCATACTGCCGTTTTTTGTTTTTTGTTTTTTAACCTTGCTATTAAATAAACAAATGCCAAGGGAAAAAAGCTGAAACTGCCACTTCTCCTGTGCTTTATATATATTGTGGGAGGCTAAACTCAGAGTCAAAGTCAAAATGACTCAATGTATGGCAGTGTAACCTTGTAGCTAGGAGTATGAGCCTTGGACTATATTACCAAGGTTAAAAATCACTGATCTGCCATTTATTAGCTGTGTGACCTTGGACAAGCTGTCTAGCCTCTCTGAGTGTCAGAGGTTCTCACCTCCAAAATAAAGATGAGAGTGGGAATGTCATAGGGCTGTTGTAGTAACTAAGATAAAAAATGGAAAATGTTGAGTATGATATCTACCACATACATGCTCTACAAATGTTACCTACTATGTTACCTACTATTTTTATAATCTAACATACTTTTGTTCTACTCTTTCCCCTTTTTCCCACCAAGACACAAAGATTTCACAAACTTCTACTTCTTCAGTCTCATCAGTGAATACTATAATCTATGAAATCTTGACTTTCTATTTTCCCCAGAACAGAAATTAACTTTTTTCTCTAGGAAAAGAAAAACAAGGATGGAATTAGATTACCCTTCACTTTGTGCCAATAATGAATGGTAGCAGAGTCCTAACTCCTAGAACCTACAAAGAATCCCACTTGCTACAGTCCTAGTCAATTCTCAGAAATAGAGGGAATAACTTTCTGATCCTACCAAAATTTGTACTGGGGAATGAGTTTCCAATGATGCCAAATCTCTCATGGCTCTTTTGAGAAGGAAAAAAACCCAAACATTCAGATAATCCATGCCAATAAGAGTGATTGGGAGGGGTGCTTGGATGGCTCAGTCAGATAAGCATCTATCTGCCTTTGGCTCAGGTCATGATCCCAAGGTCCTCAGATTGAGAGTGACAATGGGCTCCCTGCTCAGGAGGGCATGTGCTCCTCCCACGTGCTTGTGCTCTCCCTCACTATTGCGCTCTCTTTCTCTCTCAAATAAATAAATAAAATATTTTTTTAAAAAAAAAGAGTGTTTGGGGAAAATTCACAATTTTTCACAATTTTGTGAATTCACAAAATTCACAATCGGAAAAATTCCTTTCTAGAGAAAGGAACACAAGTCTTAAAACAACTTCTACTTAAAAGAAAATGGAAGGGAGGAGCAAGATGGTGGAGACGTGGAGACCAAAATATCATCAGGTCCCAGGAGTTCAGCTAGATAGTTATCAAACCATTCTGAACACCTACAAACTCAACAGGAAAAAAGAAGAGCAGCAATTCTAGGAACAGAAAATCGACCACTTTCCAAAGGTAAGACATGCGCAGAAGTGAATCCAAAGATAGACCGCAGGGGGAGGGGCTGGCTCCGGCAAGTGAGAAAGCAGTGGAACACAAAATCGGAACTTTTAAAAGTCTGCTCCACTGAGGAATGTTGCTCCAGAGGCTAAGTGAGGGGTGGAGTGCGGGGACAGTGAGGTTTCAGGAAGACCGGGGGTGCCTGAGGGCAGCACAGCTCCCAGGTTATCAAGCAGGGAAGATTGCTACAGAGACAGAGTCGAGCACTGGGCTCTCAGCTCAGGGTTACCTTAAACCATGATATGAGGCACAGTGGAACCATTGCTCTTCAAGTAGGGACCACACAAGCAGCAGATCCAGGGAGACTCACCTTCCTCCTCCAAAAGGAGGGGCATGGGTGTGTTGTAGGAATCTCCTGGGTTTGAAGACTCCAAACGGGGCCAAGTACCTGAGATAGAAATGCATGATCACAGTCCAGGTGAGCTCAGGGTGTGGCTGGAGACCAGGGAGACGGGAGGGATTAACAGCTTTTCTCTGAGGGCGCACCAAGGAGTGAGGCTCTTGGTTACTCCAGGATCAGAGATTGGGAGGCCGCCATTTTCATTCCTGTCCTCTATAACTATACGGAAAGCACTCAGGAAACAAAAGCTATGGAGAGCAAACCCAAGCAGATTACTTAGTCTGGCTCTTGGCAAGGGCCTTGGGCAAAGACATTTGAGAGTCATTGCAACAGGCCCCTCTCCCAGAAGATCAGCAAGAACATCCAGCCAAGACCAAGTTCATCTGTCAGTGAGAAATGCAGAACTCGAGAGCTAGGGGAAAGCAACACATAGATCCATGGCTTTTCCCCCATGATCCTTTAGTCTTTCAAAGTTAAATTCTTAAAATTTTTTTCTTACTCTATTTAAAAAAAATTTCCTCTTTCCTATTTTTCTGTTTTTTAACTATTTTGTCTTATCAACACCTTTTAAAAAATATTTTTAATTTTCATTGTTAAAGTCATATTTCATCCCTTCATTGTATTTAACCTTATTTTTTGTATATGTATAGGTTTTTTTCTTTAAAATTCTGGAATGCAATTTCTTCTAATAGATCATAATATACCCTAAATCTAGCACATGGCTTTGTTCTAGTCTCCAGCCTGATCACATTCTTTCCTCTTTTTCTTTTCCTTTTCTTTTTTCAAACAACTTCTTATAAATTCTCTTTTCAGAATCTTTATACATTTTCATCTTTACACTCATATGTGTGTATGTATGTTTTTTATATGTATGTATACATATAAAATTTTTTGTATGTATGTAAGTTTTTTGTATGTATGTATGTATGTAAGTTTTTCTTTTTTTTTAAATATTGGGAGGTAGTTTCTTCTAACAGACCGAAATACACCCAAAATCAAGTGTGTGGCTCTGTTCTATTCACCAGTCTAATAAATACACATAAATATACATACATATATATATTTTTTCCTTCTTTTTCCCTCTTTCTTTTCCCCCTGGTTTCGGGTCTCTTCTGATTTGGTTAGTGTATATTTTTCTGGGGTCATTGCTACCCTTTTAGTATTTTGTTCTCTCATTCATCTATTCTTATCTGGATAAAATGCCAAGGCAAAAAAACTCACCACACACAAAAAAAAAAGAACAAGAGGCAGTACCGATGGCTAGGGACATAATCAATATGGACATTAGTAATACATCAGAACTAGAGTTCAGAATGACGATTATCGAGGCGCAAGCTAGGCTTGAAAAAAGCATGCAATATATTAAAGAATCCATTTCTGGAGAAATGAAAGAACTAAAATCTAACGAAGTTGAAATCAAAAAAGCTATTAATGAGGTGCAACAAAAATGGAGGCTCTTACTGCTAGCATAAATGAGGCAGAAGAGAGAATTAGTGATATAGAAGACCAAATAATGGAGAATAAAGAAGCTGAGCAAAAGAGAAAGAACAACTACTGTACCATGAGAGGAGAATCTGAGAGATAAGTGATACCATAAGACGAAACAATATCAGAATAATTGGAATCCCAGTAGAAGGAGGAGGAGGAGGAGGAGGAAAAAGGGAGAGAAAGGGCCGAAAATATATTGGAGCAATTTACAGCAGAGAATATCCCTAATTTGGTGAAGGGAACAAACATCAAAATCCAGGAGGCACAGAGCACCCCCTCAAAATCAATAAAAATAGGTCTACACCCCATCATCTAATAGTAAAACATACAAGTCTCAGTGACAAAGAAAAAATCCTGCAAGCAGCTCGGGACATGAGGTCTGTAACATACAAAAGTAGAAGTATTAGATTGGCAGCAGAACTATCTGCAGAGACTCCACAGGACTGAAAAGACTGGCATGATATACGCAGAGCACTAAACAAGAAAAATATGCAGCCAGGAATACTACATCCAGCTCGGCTGTCATTGAAAATAGAAGGAAAGATAAAAAGCTTCCAGGACAAACAAAAATTAAAAGAACTTGCAAACACCAAACCAGCCCTATAGGAAATATCAAAGGGGTCCTCTAAGCAAAGAGAGAGCCAAAAAGTAGTAGACCAGAGAGGAACGGAGACAATACACAGTAAAGTGTAAGGCACCTTACAGGCAACACGATAGCACTAAATTCATATCTTTCAACAGTTACCCTGAATAGTTACCCAAATGTCCCAATTAAAAGACACGGGGTATCCGAATGGATAAAAAAAAAAAGACCCACAGATATGCCGTCTGCAAGAAACTTATTTTGGACCCAAAGACACCTCCAGATTTAAAATGAGGGGGTGGAACACAATTTGCCATGCTAATGGACATCAAAAGAAAGCTGGGGTGGCAATCCTTATATCAGATCAATTAGATTTTAAGCCAAAGATCATAAGAAGACGTGAGGAAGGACACTGTATCAGACTTAAAGGGTCTATCCAACAAGAAGATCTAACAAATTTAAATATCTATGCCCCTAACATGGGAGCAGCAAATTATGTAAACCAATTAATAAAATCAAAGAAACGCTTCAAAAGTAATACAAAAATAGCACGGGACTTTTACATCCCACTCACTGAAATGGACAGATTATCTAAGCAAAAGATCAACAAGGAAATAAAGGCTTTAAATGACACATTGGACCTGATTGACATCACAGATATATTTAGAACATTCCATCCCAAAGCAACAGAATACACATTCTTTTCTAGTGCACATGGGACATTCTCCAGAATAGATCACATCCAGGGTCACAAATCAGGTCTCAACCGGTACCAAAAGATTGGGATCATTCCCTGCATATTTTCAGACCACAATGCTTTGAAACTAGAACTCAACCACAAGAGGAAAGTTGGAAAGAACCCAAATACATGGAGGCTAAAGAGCATCCTACTAAAGAATGAATGGGTGAACCAGGCAATTAAAGAAGAATTTTAAATATTCATGGAAACAAATGAAAATAAAAATACAACTGTTCAAAATCTTTGGGACATAGGAAAGGCGGTCCTAAGAGGAAAAGTATATAGCCATACAAGCCTTTCTCAAGAAACAAGAAGGGTCTCAAGTACACAACCTAACCCTATACCTAAAGGAGCTGGAGAAAGAACAGCAAAGAAAGCCTAAACAGAGCAGGAGAAGAGAAATAAAGATCAGAGCAGAAATCAATGAAATAGAAACCAAAAGAACAGTAGAACAAATCAGTGAAACTAGGAGCTGGTTCTTTGAAACAATTAATAAGATTGATAAAGCCCTGGCCAGACTTATCCTGGCCAGACTTATCTGAAAGAAAAGAGAAAGGACCCAAACTAATAAAATCATGAATGAAAGAGGACAGATCACAGCCAACACCAAAGAAAACAAACAATTATTAAAACATATTATGAGCAACTATACACCAGAAAATTTGACATTCTGGAAGAAATGGATGCATTCCTAGAGACATATAAACTACCAAAATGGGGGGGGGGGCGCCTGGGTGGCTCAGTGGGTTAAAGCCTCTGCCTTTGGCTCAGGTAGTGATCTCAGGGTCCTGGGATCAAGCCCCGCATCGGGCTCTCTGCTTGGTGGGGAGCCTGCTTCCCACCCTCCACCCCCTCTCTGCCTACCTGTGATCTCTGTCAAATAAATAAATAAAATCTTTTAAAAAAACAAACAAACAAACGAAAACTACCAAAATGCAAGCAGGAAGAAACAGAAAACCTGAACAGACCCATAAACAGTAAAAAAATTGAAGCAGTCATCAAAATCTCCCAACAAACAAGAGTCCAGGGCCACATGGTTTCCCAGGGGATTTCTACCAAACATTTAATGAAGAATTAATACCTACTCTCCTAAAACTGTTCCAAAAAATAGAAATGGACAGAAAACTTCCAAACTCATTTTATGAGGCCAGCATTACCTGCATCCCCAAAACAGACAGAGACCCCATCATAAAGGAGAATTACAGACCAATATCCTTGATGAACACAGATGCAAAAATTCTCACCAAAATACCAGCCAATGGGATCCAACAGTACATTGAAAGGATTATTCACGATGACCAAGTGGGATTTATCCATGGGTTGCAAGGTTGGTTCAACATCTGCACATCAATCAACATGATATAATACATGAATAAAAGAAAGAACAAGAACCATATGATACTCTCAATAGATGCTGAAAAAGCATTTGACAAAGTACAGCATCCTTTCTTGATCAAAACTTTTTACAGTGTAGGCATAAAGGGTACACACTTCAACATCATCAAAGCCATCTATGAAAAACCCACAGTGAATATCATTCTCAAAGGGGAAAAACTGAGAGCTTTTCCCCTAAGGTCAGGAACACGACAGGGCTGTCTGCTATCACCACTGGTATTCAACATAGTACTATAAGTCCTAGCCTCAGAAATCAGAAAACAAAAAGAAATAAAAGGCATCTGAATTGGCAAAGAAGAAGTCAAATTCCCACCCTTTACAGATGATATGATACTTTATGTGGAAAATCCAAAAGACCCCACTCCAGAACTGCTAG
The DNA here is from genome assembly GCF_902655055.1 of Lutra lutra. Taxonomy (NCBI): domain Eukaryota; kingdom Metazoa; phylum Chordata; class Mammalia; order Carnivora; family Mustelidae; genus Lutra; species Lutra lutra. Next base: position 75,275,698 of record NC_062284.1, read on the forward strand.
AACTCATTCAGGAATTCAGTGAAGGGTCAGAATATAAAATCAATGTACAGAAATCAGTTGCATTTCTATACACCAACAGCAAGACAGAGGAAAGAGAAATTAAGGAGTTGATCCCATTTACAATTTCAGTCAAAACCATAAGACACCTAGAAATAAACAGAACCAAAGAGGCAAAGAATCTGTACTCAGAAAACTATAAAGTACTCATGAAAGAAATTGAGCAAGACACCAAGAAATGGAAAGACGTTCCATGCTCATGGATTGGAAGAATATTGTGAAAATGTCTATGCTACCTAAAGCAATCTACACATTTAACACATTCCCTATCAAAATACTACCATTTTTTTTTAAAAAAATGGAATAATCCTAAAATTTATATGGAAGCAGGAAAGACCCTGAGTAGCCAAAGGAAGGTTGAAAAAGAAAACAATAGTTGGTGGCATCACAATTCCAGACTTCAACCTCTATTACAAAGCTATAATCATCAAGACGGTATAGTACTGGCAAAAAAACAGACACGTAGATCAATGGAACAGAATAGAGAGCCCAGAAATGGACCCTCAACTCTATGGTCAACTTAGCTTTGACAAAGCAGGAAAGAATGTCCGATGGAAAAAAGACAGTCTCTTCAACAAATGGTGTTGGGAAACTTGGACAGTCACATGCACAAGAATGAACCTGGACCATTTCCTTACACCACACACAAAAATAGACTCAAAATGGATGAAAGACCTCAATATGAGACAGGAATCCATCAAAATCCTTGAGGAGAACACAGGTAGCAACCTCTTCGACCTCAGCCCCAGCAACTTCTTCCTACAAATATTGCCAAAAGCAAGGGAAGCAAGGGCAAAAATGAACTATTGGGACTTCATCATGATCAAAAGATTTTGCACAGCAAAGGAAACAGTCAACAAGACAAAAACACAACTGACAGAATGGGAGAAGATATTTGCAAATGACATACCAGATGAAGGGCTAGTACCCAAAGTCTATAAAGAACTTATCAAACTCAACACCCAAGGAACAAATAATTCAATCAAGAAATGGGCAGAAGACATGAACAGACATTTCTGCAAAAAAGACATCCAAATGGCCAAAAGACACATGAAAAAGTGCTCAACATCACTCGCCATCAGGGAAATACAAATCAAAACCACAATGAGATATGGTTTTGAGCCACAATCAGAATGGCTAAAAGTAACAAGTCAGGAAACGACAGATGTGGCAAGGATGCAGAGAAAGGGGAACTGTCCTACACTGTTAGTGGGAATGAAAGCTGGTGCAGCCACTCCAAAACAGTATGGGGGTTCCTCAAAATGTTGAAAATAGAGCTATCCTATGACCCAGCAATCGCACTTTGGGGTATTTACCCCAAAGATACAAATGTAGGGATATGAAGGGGTACGTGCACCCCAGTATTTATAGAAGCAATGTCCACAATAGCCAAACTATGGAAAGAATCTACATGTCCATCAACAAATGAATGGATAAAGAAGATGTGGTACATATATACAATGGAATACTATGCAGCCATCAAAAAGCACAAAATCTTGCCATTTGCAATGACATGGATGGAACTAGAGGGTAATATGCTAAGTGAAATAAGTCAATCAGAGAAAGACAATTATCATATGATCTCTCTGATATGAGGAATTTGAGAGGCAGGGTGGGGGGTTGTGGGGGTAGAGAGGAAAAAAATGAAACAAGATGGGATCAGGAAGGAGACAAACCATAAGAATCTCTTATCTCAGAAAACAAGCGGAGGGTTGCTAGGGGGAGGAGGGTGTGGAGAGTGTGTTTGGGTTATGGGCATTGGGGAAGGTATGTGCTATGGTGAGTGCTGTAAAATGTGTAAGCCTGATGATTCCCAGACTTGTACCCCTGAGGCAAATAATACATTATATGTTAATTTTTAAAAAATGGTAGATGTTTGTACTATCAAGGGGATCCCTGGGTTCTGAACTTAACTAAGAGGACATGAAAAGGACTGATGAAATCATAAAATAATCCTAGGAAGCCACAAAATTGAAACCCCCCCTAAATCAATATATTCCAGGGTACAAGGAGTAAGAAAGGAGAGAGAGAATGGATTTCACACATGCTTCAGGCTCTAAAAACATGGTAATTGGGGTAAGAGGTAAAAGCAAAGTTCTAAGTCTTACAGTGAAGAAATGAGTTTGGCAGATGAAGGAGATAAAAAAATTTAAAGTGCACGCTGTCTAGATGTACAATGTACAGAGCTGAGTCAGCAGAAAAACATTTATTAGGAATACCAATACTCCAGCAATTGCATAATTAGTGGTGTAGTCAGTTGGACGTTAGGTATAAAGCAGTGTCTCTGATTTTGTATATTTGCACCCAAGCTGAAGTTCATGTAACTGACTCACTGAACTTTTTGGAAAATAACCATTATTTATGTGGCTGGTTGTTAGGGCATTAAGTGAGGAGTTCCTGTCCCACCACTGCCCCAGAATGGGTAGAACTTTGATATCTGAGTAAGAAAGAAGAGGAAGTAGTGGGGACAGAACCAATAAAGCTGGTGGAAGATCTGGTGAGTCGAGCTGTGACTCTTCAAGTCTTCACTAACACCTACCTGAAGGGACGAGATGGGTCCTAGAAGCTCGGGTGGATAGAAGAGGTGCATTCACAGTCCTCTTTAAGGACTCAGAGGCTCAGAAGCAGGGGGAGCCATGAGGAGGGAAGGCACAGGGACACGTAGGATCACCAGGAGGCTTTGAGTTGAGCACAGTTTAACTAGAAAATCTCCGGAGGGCAGGGAAAGCCCATGGATTCTTAGCTACCAAGATAAAAAGTTGCTGCAAGGGGCACCTGGGTGGCTCAGTGGGTTAAAGCCTCTGCCTTCGGCTCAGGTCATGATCTCAGGGTCCTGGGATCGAGCCCCGCATCGGGCTCTCTGCTCAGTGGAGAGCCTGCTTCCTCCTCTCTCTCTCTCTCTGCCTGCCTCTCTGCCTACATGTGATCTCTGTCTGTCGAATGGATAAATAAAATCTTTGAAAAAAAAAAAGTTGCTGCAAAAGAGAAGTTTGCAAAAGTCTTTGAACATCGGAATTCTAGGAAAACCTAGATATCATGGTCATTTGACTAAGGGTGGCCCTAGACCATAACGCATCCCAATGATTCACTGGGCTCTATGGAATCTCTGAGGGACACCCACCAGAGAACAGGACTTCCTGGTTGAGGGTGGAGCCTTCCAAGGGCTGAGATTACAGCAGGCAGCTCAGCAGGGACAGAGGGCACAGTGTTGAGATCTCCAACTGGGAAGCTCAAGCGCCTGGCTTTGATCCTCAGCTTGCTATCTGCAACCTCCAATTCAGTACTTGTTCTGTCTGCTCAATCATCCATCTCTCAATTTTCCCTCTGTCCAAATGTTTTTGGTGGCAGGTCACTAACAGGCCTTCTCCTCAAGGGAGGAACTATAGGCCTCCCTGCACCATACAGCACAATTATACACTGTGCCCCATCTCAGCAAACTCAGAAAACCCATTGTGAGCCTAATCTTTGTAAGTATGCCTTTCTGTTCTATCATCAGGGCCCGGTACAACTTCTTTATTTTCCCATCTTTTCTGTGGTATACACAAACGGGACTCCCAGACATTCTGGATATATCTCACACCTCTGCCAATGCCAGTGTTTTCTCACTGGCATGAAGCTCATGCCTTACACAACTATGAACTGAGTGCCTAACCCAGGCCCAGGCAGCAATGCACCAGAACCACAGACTTCCCGTGAGGCCTAGGGGCCTCTCTGAGCCCAGGCTCTTCTTCCCTCTTACTCTTTGCCAGATGCATTCTCAAAGCAGTGACCTTTAATACCAGGGGAGGCTATCACTATTCCTAGCATCCCTAGCTCTCCTGGTTTTTCAAAGTACTGACCCAGAATTTAATTTAAAAAGAACAGATGTAGAAGCCAGCCATCAGTGATTTGATAAAACATCAGGGGATCAAACCTCTTTATTTTATGTTCTTCTTTGACATTAATGGCCAGCATCAGGGCACCCTCTGGACACTATCCCTGTCCTCCTATCTTTCCACACTCCTTTTTCAAGAGTGACTTTTCAGAGTCGCACACTCTGTGGCAGGAAAATCCCAGTTCTAGAGCCCAGAGAGTTACATTCTGGTCCAATCTGCCAATATAAACAATGTGGCCTGAGGACGGTCACCCAATGCCTCTAAGCCTTGGCTTCCCTCTATATCATGTTTTGGATGCTGAGCTCTGTTTCCTGCCAGCTGGAACACGCTGAGTCTCAGGTCCCCATTTTTATTTTTGGCTGGCCTAAGTGTAGGCAACTACTGAGATATGAAAATGCTGAAGTTCAATTGATGCAAGAGATAAGTTCTCAATTTATAAACTTGTTCAGGCTGGGATCTTTCTGACCAGCTTCCCAGGCCCCATAAGAATAGCTACCATTGCTGGCCTACTACATGCCAGGCACTGTTCTTAGCAGTTCACAAATGCAACAGAGACTTCCTCAAGAATCTTTTGGAGGCTAGGTCTCCTTGGCTGCAATTTAACCCAGCCCCCTTCTGCTCTGTCAAGCCTGAGAGCAATGCTTGGTGGACCTACACCTTATCTTCCACTTCATAAGCCTTACAAAACCTCCTAAAGATGTACACAAAAGCACAGGAGAAATGTATCAGTTACAAGGAGACTCATCTGTAGAATGAACTAAGGCTTTCAAAAAAAATTGCTAAGAGCAAAGCAGGTGGTTTAGTTATTTTGAGACCAAGAAAAAATGATCAAGGCAGGGCCAAAACTATTGCTTGGGTACAATAGTATAAAACAGCAGATGTCAAGGACATGCAACACTCATCAGCAACTCTGTTCCCTTTATGGGAGAAAAATGACGCAATCCTTAAAGGCCTAGATAAGAGAACCCAAGTCTTAAGTCTTGAATGCTCCAGGGCCTGAAGGAACTTGTGTTGGGTAAAGTAATTCTTGCTTTGGGACTAGTTTGAGCAGCGGGAAAAAAAATCCAAGGTTTCTTACAACCTGAATCACCTATAAACCCATCACAGAGCTAACTTACCAAACTCCACAAACAATAAACACAAAAGAGTCAGAGGCAGGGAAGATCTAGCATCATCCTGGACTTGGTTTTGGCCTCATTGGGCAGAGAAAAATGAAGGAGACAGGGAGAGAGTGGTGGGGCAGAGTAGGGGTGAATAATTAGGTCCTTGGGGAAGAACACGGAGACTGACCTACACAGAGCACAGTGAGTGGCTGGCTGGCAGCAGAGCCCTCCAGGCTGCAAAACATTTCATTCTGTGGCTGGTATTTTGAGCACCGAGGGACTTCTCTCATTATCGCTCCTCATTGTGCTCAGCCTGAAGACATGGACACTGGCCGGTCGTTTACCTAATCTTTCCAGAATCAGTAATAAATAGATGCAAAATCTGAAAGGCTGCATGCTCAAATTCTCTCTCTCTCTCTTTTAAGAGAGTTTAAGCTTGTGCATCTTGATTACTTGGTGAGGATTTTTATCACGAACTTTGGATGTTTTGAGATTATCTGATTTAGCATCTTATTATAAAATCCAAGTGCTGTTTTTCTCTTGGTGAGCCTTTCAAACTCTTTTTCCCTCACCAGGATAAGGAATGCTGGCTCTGATACCTTACCATTCAGAGAAGTATTTTTTGGGCTCTCGGATTACTGCTTCTAAGCTACAGACTGGTGGGCCTGCTCGGCTTTAGTTCCTGCCAAAGCACGACACACATTACCAACGGCAACAGATGCCTCTAACATTGCTCCCGACTTACCCTCCCTTCCAAGCTCATCACAGTGGGAGCCACAGGGGACTCAGTCGAACCTGGCCTCCTTTGGAAGGTCTGTCTGGATTGCTCTGTCAGTCACCTTCAGAAGCAACATGACCATGTAAGGCAAAGGAGCACCAAATCATTCCAGCAACTAAAGATGCTACAAACTCAAGAGCTTTAAGTGATTTATGTTCTCTGTAGGAACACAAAGTGATAGAAGACACATTTTTTCCTGATAAATTCATGACTGTCAGGACATACTACCAAAAGGGAGGTGGGCCCCGTGTCATTTAAATATTCTCTCCCAGCTGCATGTCCACTGAAACCAAAGGTGAGGAGGTTTAGAGGAAATGGCTAAACTGTTAAGAAACAGTCAAGCCCATTACCTCATCTGAACCCCGACGAAAGCCTCTCTCCTCCCTTAATCCTGCAGCCAGCATGGGTGGCCTGAATATCCAAACCCATAGACATCTTGTCTCTGTTCCCTCCACTGCCTCACCTCCAATGACACTTTCCTCTACGCCACGCGTAAATCACCCACGGCCCAGTCGAACATCCCGCCCTTTGACGAAAATAGCCTCTGCTTTGGTTTCCTTATTAAAATCCCATTCACTGGGATTGACCATTAGGGCCCCCTCAAAAGTGTCATTTCATATCCCCTTCTTACTCAGCTGCCCTTTCTAAGGCCATCATTCCCATAACACACTCTCCATAACAGCCTTGCCAAATGCTCTAAGCTTACCTTGCTAAGCCTTCTGCCAAACCCCAGCCTCAGAGGACACCCAGCGTAGCTGTGTCTGTGCCCACCACTGAGCACCTGGGCACAGGAGAAAAAGTGCACATGGCCAGATGGTGTCTCACTATGTGAACACCAACTACAAATGAGTCCTCTGCGACGCTCCACGATCCCACCACATATCTCCCCCAGACTCACTCTTTCCCTCTCATCACTTTCAAACTCTGTTTCTAAATACCCACACTCTTCCTCCCCGATTCTCCTAACAGAGAAATGGAACCCATCACTCAGCAACTTCCTGATATCAGACCAACCTTCATCTCCACCAGCCTTCAGCTTCTTCCCTCCTGTTGCTTCTTATTCCCTCCTTTCATCCAAGGTCAACCACTCCACTTGGGCTTAGATCCCACCCCATTCTACCTGCTCAGCCTCATATACTCACTTACCTCTGTTCTCTCCTATTTATTCAGTCAACTTCTTCCTTTCAACAAGATCCTTCCCATCAACACTTCAACATCTCAGGTCCTACCTTTTAAAACACTCTACCTCAACCTCCCTGTCTCTAGGCTAGTGTCTTATTGCTTTAATTCCTTCACGGAAAAATAAAAACTGCCCTCCTTGAGGGCATCTCCCCTTCATTTTTCAACCCATTCCAATGTGGCTTGGCTCTAGCTCTCCCTGAAAAAGCTCCAGTCTAGGTCAATAATGACCTCTGTTGCCAAATTCAAATGAGAATCTTTTCATGCATCTTATTTGACATCTTGACAGTGTTTGGCAATGTTCATTACTCTCTCCTTGAAATATTCCTTACCTTGGCCTTCACAACCAATGCTTTCCTTCCCATTGCTCTCACTCGTTTCTCTTCACCAGGTCACCCTACTTTACCTGTTCTTTAGGGTTGAAACTCCCCAAAGCTTGAACCTGGGGCCTCCTTTTCTCTTCACTCTACATTAGTGATCAAAAGCCCAAATACCCATGAGGGTAAGCAAGTGAAACAATGAAGTGAAGGCAAGTTGACTTTCATTTCCTTCTCAACTCTACTTTGAGACACTGTAGAACAAGCAGGATACCTGGCAACAGACCCCAGGCTTCAGGGCAAGATAACAATAGGGAGAGATACAGACTACGAAAAAGGGAGAGCAGATGTTCCTACCAGAACAACAATTAGCCGGAAGTGTTGAGTTCTATAGGAGAACTCCTGTTCTTTAAATCTTGGCAGCTGCATTAATTAAGATTTCACTTCTTTAGTATCCCTGTTCTCAGAGAAGCTCTCCCTGATGATAGTACAGCAGTTGTTAGACCTCCAGACCTCCGGACTATATCCTGCCAGGTTTAAGCAGAATGTAAGAACAACTCTCTTCTTGGATCTCGCCCAGTCTCAACATTCCCTATGATTGCGCCAACTTAGATGACAAGGACATTCTTGGACCAACCATGGGGTCAGGCTACTTCAGGAGTGATTGGCCAGCCCTGGGTCACACACTTCATTGGGAGTCAGGGGTGGAACTCAATCTAAAGCACAAGGTCTGAGATCGGAGGATACGACATTTCTTTTCTTTTCTTTTCTTTTTTTAAAGATTTTATTTATTTATTTGACAGGGACAGATCACAAGTAGGCAGAGAGGCAGGCAGAGAGAGAGAGAGAGAGGGAAGCAGGCTCCCCGCTGAGCAGAGCGCCCGATGCGGGACTCAATCCCAGGACCCTGAGATCATGACCTGAGCTGAAGGCAGCGGCTTAACCCACTGAGCCACCCAGGTGCCCCAGGATACGACATTTCTTAAAGGGAAATTAGGGCCTGCCATCAAAAGAGAAAAATATATTCTAGGCAGCCAAAAAACCATAAACATGCAACAGCAACTTGTTCAAATATTTTAAAAACACTACACAGGCCAAATAAAGCAGGTTTGCTGGCTGAAGGTGGCTTGTCAACCTCCAGTTCCAATTCTCCTTTCTCCATTTGTTTCCTAGGTGATCTCATCCAAGATTGAGCCTTCATTTACCATCTCTATACCAAAAATGCCACATTTTCATCTCTGACTCATAAATTCAACTGCCTACTCACCATCTTCACTTGGATGCCTCAAACTCATCTCCAATTCAATTTGTCCAAAACGAAATTAATGACCTTCTGACCCTCTACACCCTCCCACCCAAAACAGGAGTTCTTATTGCAAGGGGCGGGGGTGGGTAAGGGGAGACAAGACCAACGTGACTGAGGTATTGTTAAAAGAAAAAACAATCAGGAAGTCAAATGTAAGACTCCATTGAAATTCTTTTGTTACTTCAAATATTCAAGAAAGGTATCTGATATCTTAATTCATCTAAATTTGCAATTTCCATTTTCCACCTCTTCCCAATTTAAAGACACTTTAGAAATAGAGTTTCATACCAAAGGGAGAAAGATTGTCAAGATCATCCAAAGGTGCTTTTGCTTGCTTGTTTGTTAGCACAACTGTAATGTTCTAGCAAACGTATTATTAGAGTTGATCCTTAACAACCCAGGAGGTTGGTAAGGCATATTTCCACATTTCATCAATCTAAGCAATCACTTATTTTAAGATGCAACATTATTTTATGTACCACTATATTAGAAGAACACCACAAATTAAATTAAAACCTATCATGCATAGTGAAACATACCATGTTTTCAGATATATTAAAATGTAAAATAAACAAAAATGTATGTCTTAGAATCTCTGGAAAAACATTATCATAATCCTCACTTTTCAGATAAGGAACTAGAGGCTCTGAGACTTGCTCAAAGTGATAATTGGTAAGTTGAAGAATGGACTTGCACCTATGGGAAGCAGTTTCCTCTTTCCCCCATCCCAGTCCAGTCTCTAGTCTGAATGATCTCTAGAGTTTCTTCTGGAGCCCCAAAGGTTTTCCGATACAAAGTTGGTGAAGGAAAATCAGAACAGAGTCAACTCAATACGTGCTTTTAAAATTGACATGGATTCTAAGACTGCGGATAACTGAGAACTTTTCTCTTGCTCCTAGACTGCCTGGGAAATACTGCTAGCATAAATAGCAGTATGTGCCAGGTGTGTAAGAAAAAGGATTACAGGGACGCCTGGGTGGCTCAGTTGGTTGGACGACTGCCTTCGGCTCAGGTCATGATCCCGGAGTCCCGGGATCGAGTCCCGCATCGGGCTCCCAGCTCCATGGGGAGTCTGCTTCTCCCTCTGACCTTCTCCTTGCTCATGCTCTGTCTCTCTCTCAAATAAATAAATAAAATCTTCAAAAAAATAAAGAAAGAAAGAAAGAAAGAAAGAAAGAAAGAAAGGAAAAGGATTACATCATCAATTTCACCGCTAATTCAATAGGACTGGCACAGAAACTTATGGTTGACTATAAATTTTAAGTATAATTCACAAGGCAATTTTCACTTGTGAAGGGATATTACTGGGCACTTGGTCAAGCAAAACTTTCATTCCTTGTAATGAAATATGCCCATTTAATGATTTTGTTTCTTTGTTTCAAAAAATACCCATTTGGAAAGGGGCCATGTTTTTAGCTAATTACTGCATACACTATTGCAAAGCAAATGAGTAAGCCTAAGAGTTTTAATCAGTCTGTACAAAAAGCCTTTAGAATATCCGATATTCATTTTAAAAAGTAAAAAACAAAAAACAAACAAACAAACAAAATCCCACAAAACAAAACAACAACAACAAAAACTGTTGGAAACAACTGTTGCAAAAGCCAAGGGATATGGTGTGTGGGATCTAGGTAAGATAGAAAAGGCTGAATTGAGGCCGCCTGGGTGGCTCAGTGGGTTAAGCCACTGCCTTCGGCTCAGGTCATGATCTCAGGGTCCTGGGATCGAGTCCCGCATCGGGCTCTCTGCTCAGCAGGGAGCCTGCTTCCCTCTCTCCCTCTCCGCCTGCCTCTTTGTCTACTTGTGATCTCTGTCAAATAAATAAATAAAATCTTTAAAAAAAAAAAAAAGAAAAGGCTGAATTGATGACCAAGTTTATTGAAATGTAATTGTTTTTACATTTTGTATTCCCCACAGCACCTAGAACAGTGTCTTTTTTTTTTAAAGATTTTTTTTTAAATTTTTTTTATTTGACAGATCACAAGTAGGCAGAGAGGCAGGCAGAGAGAGACAGGAGGAGGCAGGCTCCCTTCTGAGCAGAGAGCCCGATGCGGGACTCGATCCCAGGACCCTGAGATCATGACCTGAGCCGAAGGCAGAGGCTTTAACCACTGAGTCACCCAGGCGCCCCTAGAACAGGGTCTTAAACACGAACTGCCTACTAAGTACACATGAGAAAATAAGCAGTAAGAAAAAGGAGATATGTTCCTTCTTCCTAGGTCTGTTCTGGCTCTGGCAGAGAAACAGTCTAGTGAATTCTTGGAGGTGCCTACTATGAGCCTATCTTTGTACAAAAGGCACATCAAATTTAATACCGCAAGTCCTCAAGGAGCTGACAGTCTAGTGAGTACAAACATAAGAGATATGCAGGTAGCAGATTATCTTTGGGTATGCTTGTAACTGAGCAATATACTCAAATGCTTTAATATCATGTCCAACCCACAATGGATGTAGAATTAGGAGAGCAGCAGCTAGTTAGGAGCAACACCAGCTCATTGCTAGACATGACCTTGAAAGGGTCAGTTCTCTGAATCTGTTTCCTTAGTTATTACCTACTCATCCCTCAGGGCTGATGCAAAATAAATTAAGGTAAGAGAAAGGCTTTTGCAAATTCTAAAGCATGATACAAAGTAAAGCATTATTAGGGGTAGTAGTAAAATGTCCTATTGCCCAAAAATATTGCAGGGTTTTCTTTTTGAGGTCCCTTCAAAGACGAAGGCAGAGGGCTTTTTCAAAAATGCAAACCTGATCATTCATGTCCTGGTTTAAAGATGCCTTGTGGTCAAAGGATAGATTCTCAACTCTTTGGCTTGGTAGATAAAGATCTTCAAGAACTGGCTCCTTGGCAAGCCCATCCCTGGTTTTACCTCTCAAAGACCGCAACGAGCAACAATGGCTGACTGATCACATTCTCTTACACACTTCTTTGCCTTTGCAATTTTGGTGAAGTTCTTGGATGTGATTATCTTATCACATCCAGGACTCCACAGACTGCTATTACAGTACTTTCCACATTATCATGAGGTTCGGACATTGTCCAGGGCAAGAAAGGGGGTGAGGGGTGGGGCAACGCCTTCTCCTTCCCCATACCTTGTACAAAACCCATCTTACAGCAGCTTAGTAAATATTCCTTCAGTGACAGCAAGGGAGATACTTATTTGCATACCACAAAAAATGGTGCCAAGGAGAGAATCTCAAGGGAAGGTTGTCAACTGAAAAAAGGCTTAGAGGCCCTAATAAAACCCCTACAGGTCCACATCGCTTATCCAAATGCCCTAAGGCCACATGTGTTTTGGAATTCAAAATTTTTGATGTTTTAGGGAGGTAAAAAATGTACCTTCTGTTCTCAGTGAAGTGTAGGTCAGCACTCCGTACGCACACACAGTAATACTTCTGCAGGGGAACTTACAAATAACCATGCTAAAGGAGATAAATTAATACACAGGATCATTCGTTCAAGTCAGATCTCACCACCAAATGGGTCAGAGCCTTTTGGATTTTGGAATTAGAGAGAAGGGACAGTGGATCCATACCACCTGATTTGTATACATAGCTCTTTCAAATTCATTTTCTTGTTTGCTCAGAAATACACTACAGCAGGACTGACCTATGTTCAGGCAACAAGTAAAAGTGGCCATACACCCAAACATCAACAGGCAGGCCATAAAATATTCTCAAAGGGGTTCAGAGGCACCTACACATGGTCATCATCACTGACAACGACAGCAAAACAGAAACAAAAACAACAACTACAAAAATTGCTAAATCCAGCACTGGAGGACCAGGTAGAAAAAGTGGTAGTCCACAGAGCAGGAAATGAAGGTATGAATGATTTTGTAAGCAAATAAATAATATTGTTAGAAGTCCTATCACTGATTTCTAAAGGGCTTTCCAACCGTGAGCACAGAGATGTGCTCACACAAACAGTGGCATTCGTAAGCCAAAACTGAGCTGTTCCAGACCAACCTGACTTGTTTCCATGTGAAAAAAGAAACAGCAGTGCATGCCACCTGCTCTCTAGGGCTGCAGAAAGGAACGGAATAACACCTTTTGCAAATAAATATATACAGATAAATACATATATTCTTCTAAACAACCAGAAAGATCCCCATGTAATGCCTCAAATGAAAAACTTCTTTTAGAACCAAATGCTAACAGGAATAATAAAACTTTTTCTAAGAAACAGGGAAGTGCTTTCCTTTCTAAAAAGAAGTACAAAATAACAAGAAAGAGGAAGGAGAAAGCATAATCCCACTTCCAATGTATTCTAACACTGGAACACCCATTTGTGGTTACCTATGAATCTAAAAGGTTTCATTTCAGGGAGAAGGAGAATGCTGCCTCAACATTTCTAACAGGTACTTCTGGATTCCATCGCATACCAGAGGCCAATACTAACAGCAGTAGCCACCATGTACCCTACTGATCCTCCACTACATACGAGGTACGGTGCTGAGTTTTTGAAGGTTTCCATTAATCCTCATGTTAATAATAGATCCTACCTTATAGGGTTATCAACCCATTTTACACATAAGAAACTAGATCCTTCAGGAAAGATCCCAGAACTTTTAAGAAGGAAAACCAAATGATGATGATGTTATCTCTTGCCAATTACTTGGTTTCTGCTCTGATAAAAGTGGCATAGCTCATTTGCAGTAGCTCACATTTCATCCCCTCCTAGACACCATTTCAGTAAGCATGTAGCAGAAATCTCTCTTGTCCACACCTAAACCCTTTCCCATGCATCTCAGATGAAAATGTGTTCCCTCCCTTCTTCCCTCCCTCCACCTCTCCCTCTGTCTCTCTCTCTTGCTCCATTTTTCAGAAGTTCTCCTTGACTGTGACCCATCTGTCCAGCCATCCATCCCTCCATTCATCCATTCCCTTTTGGGTACCTATCATATACCAAGCAATGAAGGTACAAAATGTTTAAGTCACGGTCCTCTTCCTCATGCAAGCAAATAATCATACCTTAGCATAAGTTACCTATGGCACAGGAGCAGCACTGATCATTTCTGGCTCAGGATGCAAGTTCAATGGTCACAGAAGTCTTCAAAGAGGTGGTAACCATTGACTGGCTCTGAAGAATGATTGCAAAGATGCAAAACAGACAAGGAAGAGAAGGGCATTTTAGGCCAAAAGAGTGATGAATGATACTATCTGAGTGCTCCATGTCCTTCAAGACAGTGAAAAATGACAATGGGGAGATGAAGCTGGGAAAGAGGGATGGGCCACAGGCCACTGGATCTTGTTGACACAAAGGTCAACAAGATCCAGTCCCCAAAGTTTAGTCTTCTGTGTCTGTCGGACCACAGCACCTAGGACAGTACCCTGTCCTAAGGGAAGGGGAAAAGGGAGGACATGGGGCTGCTGATTGCCCAAAGGAAGCCAAGGTTCTCATCAACTCACCAAGAGAGCCTGGACACCTCTTCCCAACACCCCTCCCAGCATCCTTGCTCTTACCATAGCCCTGTGGTTTCTTTTTTTTTTTTTTTTTTTTTTTTTTTTAAAGATTTTATTTATTTCTTTGACAAGCAGAGATCACAAGTAGGCAGAGAGGCAGGCAGAGAGAGAGAGAGAGAAGGGGAAGCAGGCTCCCCGCTGAGCAGAGATCCCGATGTGGGGCTCGATCCCAGGACCCTGAGATCATGACCTGAGATGAAAGCAGAGGCTTTAACCCACTGAGCCACCCAGGTGCCCCGACTATGCCAGGTCCCCTCAAACACATACCTCTCCTGTAGAACCCTTGGGATAGCTGTCATTTAACATTTTATGCAATTATTTTTGTACACAGTTTCTTTTAAAAATTGTTATAAAAGCAGAAACTGTGTCTGGGTTCCGTAGGTACTTTGTTGAGTGAAAAGACAGAGATAAGATCAATATGAACCAAAATGGAAAAGGTGCCCAGAGAAAGATGCAAATGACTCCTGCTGGGTTTAAACCAGACTTCTTGCCTTTCACAAGCCATCCTTTCTGGGAATTTCTCAAGGTCTCTTCATCCTGACATGGCACTGTGACATGGTGTCCACATGAGGAAGGGAAGAGAAGGGGAACTATCATATCTTTTGCTGTCCCTTCCTCTCCCAAGTCCAGAGATCAAGGAAGCAAGGGAAGAAGTAGGGCTCCCATATAGAAGGAGAGTGGCCCTGTCTATATTTGCCTTTAATAAAAGTAGGGCAAGGAGGTAACACCCCCAAACCTACTGAAACAGTTGTTCTGGGTGAAACTGCTCCTAAGAACCCCTGACAAATCCATCATCTCTCTGGAAGCCTTTCCAGGGTGTAGGTCAGCCACCTTACACGGACTGAGTACCACTGTCCCTCCTTGAAATGATGACAGAATTCTTTCTCCTTCCTCAACAATCTATTTCTTCTTGAAAATCTGCTGCAATTAATTTCTCCATCACCCATCTAAACTAAACATATTTAAAATGCAGAAGCGGCCCACATTGATACACCTCTTATTAAGAAATGTTTGCTTGTCCCTCTTCTAATACCCAATGTCTCAGGAGTGGCCCTTGGCTCTGCCTGGCCCCTCCAGTTGCTCACTGCCTCAGGACAACACAGAATGGTGGTCAAGAGCCTGACTCAGGGTCACAATGCTGGGCTGTGGACCCCAGGCCCAAGGAACTGTGGCCCTGCTTTCCATAAAATGGGGTGAATGACAGCACCTCACTAACAGAGTTGTCAGAATCCACGAAACACCTTTTGGAAGATCTAACTGGCTTTATTAAATGATTCATGAACTGGGCAGTATACTCTCTCACAAGAAGGGAGGCGCTCCTCCACCAAACACTTCTAGCACAGTGCCTGACACACTACATGTGTGATGATTAACTATTAGTATGATTAATATATTAAGGAAGCCTCAGGTATTCACTGAAATGAGCTCCTTATCCCCAAACCAAGAGGATTATATTTAAAAATCTGTTTAGAAAAATTCTCAGGGTAGAAAAACTCTAGACACTTGTACTTGTAAGATATCACAGTGACCTATAGGGAGACAGTGTTTGCTGTAGCTCTGCCAAACGACAGTGGAACCATGACCTACATCCTAGTTACACATCCAGGAACTGGTCATTAGTCACACCCACTCAAAAAATAAGGATGTGGGTGGTTCTCCCCCCCCATCACAATGTATATCTTGTGTTTACTCAGTGTACTGTAAACTCAGAATACAAAGTACTATTTATAAACTTCTTTTTTTTGGCAGGAGGTGAGTAAGTTCAGACATCCACCTGCCAAGTCCAAATCTGAGACGTACAAGTTACACATGTATATAGGATAATGTAATCTGCTAAGAAAACAGGGAAGGCAGCCCCAGCAGGTAGATCTTCACAGCCACTGGGGACAACTGCTCCTTAGTAACACCTGGCTCTTCACACCTGCCCTGAAATTCTCTACAGGAATTAAATGTGCAAGGAAAATGAATATTTCACCAGGAAGGTTTTCATTAAAAGAGCTGCACATTTCCCCCCCTCACGCACCTCATTTTATCCAGGAAAATTGTGTGAAGAGAAATAAAATAAATTTTTAATCTGCACAGGAAATGATTTGGTTATCTGGTTACCCATCACCCAGAGCTGTGCCCTGAAAACTGAGGCTGTGTAGGATATAGGTGCTAAGTCTAAAGAAAGCCACCAAACAAAGAAACCACTCTACTGTGCCATTGTAAGAGAAGTCCAGAGGCTTCTTTGCCCCTGCTTTGAGCCATAATAATTGGTGTAGCTTCTGCTTTCTATGTACTCAGGTTTTTTTTTTTAAAGATGTATTTACTTATTTTAGAGAGAGAGTGAGCACGTGTGAGCGTGCAAGTGGTGGGAGGGGCAGAGGTAGAGGATCTCAAGCAGATCCTGTGATGAGTCTGGAGCCGACCTGGGGCTCGATCTCACAACCCTGAGACATGACCTGAGCCAAAGCAAAGAGTCAGATGCTCAGCTGACCGTGCCACCCAGGTGCCCCCCATGTACTCAGCTTTTAGATAACATTTCCTGATCTTTTTTTTTTTTAAGATTTTTATTTGACAGATCACAAGTAGGCAGAGAGGCAGGCAGAGAAAGAGAGAGAGGAGGAGGAGGCAGGCTCCCTGCTGAGCAGAGAGCCCGACGTAAGGCTCGATCCCAGGACCCTGGGATCATGACCTGAGCCAAAGGCAGAGGCTTTAACCACTGAGCCACCCAGGCACCCAACATTTCCTGATCTTGATGGAAGAAGGCCAGCTTGTTGAGGTCCATGAGCCAAAAAGGGTGAGAATAAGCCTCTGGGATGGTTTAGTGTATTTATTCCACAGCTCTCCTAGGACTCCCACATCTCAGAGGCAGCTGGATGCCCCAGGATCTATCAGAAAACAGTCTACCCAGGGTATTCCTTTCAGGGATTATTTTGGAATATCTGTACCACATGCCAAAGGTATTAACCCACTCAGTTTCAGACAAAACTAATAGATGACTTTAAGATTAGGAACAAATGACTATTAAAGAGCTCAGCAGTATTTTGCCTCTGTTGGTCAGAGGTCATATTTTATATAAGCTCATATAAGCATATATATATATATACACACACACACACACACACACACACACACACATATACACACTTATATCTTATATAAGTACCCATCTCGAGAAAGATTACATTCTCTGCAGAATATAGCTTCCAATAGTGACAATATTCATCAACACGTCTTGTCTTTATAAGAGGGTTTTCTGGGTGGCTGCTTGCCAGCCAGGAAGAAGAGCAGGCAGGGTAAGGCCTACAGGTCAGACTAGTCCGGTCAGGACGTTGTAAAGCCTGAAGCTGCTCTCTTGAATAGCAGGGCCTCAGGGACTGTGTTTGGGAAGGACAAGTGCCCTGAAGCCTGACTGACTTCTGTCCCCTGGGGCAGTTTCTGGGGGTCTATAACAGGACAGGAGACAACTAGATCTTCGCAGTCCAAAGTTCCTTCAGCACTTTGTCAGAGGGAGGTAAGGTGGGGAAAAGCAAAGCTAGTGGCCCTCAGATAAGGCAGAGCCAGTTTTGACTCCTAATCATGCTCTCTGTCTCCTTCTAAATTTCTGACTTTCCATCTCTAATCTGGGACCCTCAAGAGCAGTAACAGCTCCTAGGTTACCGTAAGGATAAGAGATTGTGAAAGTGAGGCAGGCACTCAGAACCATGCTGTCTCCTGCTAAATCTACCCTCTTTACCCCTGCAGGGAAGTTCCTCCCTTATAGGTGTAGCCTCAAAAATAAGGTTTTGTTTTTAAGTCAGCCATGAAACACCCTCCCAATTCACTGACTGGGTTCTTGGAGGTCTTCTGCTATTTCCCAAAATCAAATACAAGCTCAAAAGGCATTTTGGAAACAAGCTAAAAATAGACAAAACAATGTACTCAAATTCCAAAATGTTTTCAGCAACACTTTTGGAGCTGGATGTACAATCATCCAGACTGCCACAAAAGGCAAATTCACTTATAGGGTAGGTACTTTGAAGCTTTCAGGTGACCTCACAATTTACAATTGCGATGAGTCACATACCCTGGGACTCCCCAACTTTTCAGCAAGTTCCCCACTAAGGGCTTTATGCCTCTTCATATCCTCATCCCACCTCATCGAGCTGTGACTCCCACAGTGGGGACTCTCCAGAAATTATGTTTGAGAAAACAATCAGACACCACTGACAGGTGACCCCCATTACTATAGGTTTCAAGGACTTCTCATAGATGTTTCCATGGAACTCTCATTTTCTTTTAAAAAGTAAAACAGGTGCCTGGGTGGCTCAGTTGGTTAAGTGTCTGCCTTCAGCTCAGTTCATGATCACAGGGTCCTGGGATCAAGTCCCACATGGGGCTCCTTGCTCAGTGGGGAGCCTGCTTCTCCCTCTCCTTCGCCCCCTGCTTATGTTCTCTCTTTCTCTCTCTCGCTCTGTCAAATAAATTAATAAAATTTAAAAAAATAAATGGGGCACCTGGGTGGCTCAGTGGGTTAAAGCCTCTGCCTTCGGCTCAGGTCATGATCCCAGGGTCCTAGGATGGAGCCCCACATCCAGCTCTCTGCTCTGCAGGGAGCCTGCTTCCTCCTCCCTCTCTGCCTGCCTATCTGCCTACTTGTGATCTGTCAAATAAATAAATAAAATATTAAAAATAAATAAATAAAAAGTAAAACAAATCACACAATTGAAAACCAGGCAAGAGACCTCACAAAAGAGGGTACCTAAATGCCAACATACACATGCAAGACACTAAGCTTCACGTGGTAATAAGGGAAATATGAACTAAAAACCATAAGAAGAGACCTCTACACAAACATCTGAAATAGCTAAAATGAAAATGACTTCTCTAAGTATTGGCAAGAACGTGGAAAAAGGGAACTCTCGTTCGCACCAGATGGGGCTATAAATTTGAGTGACATACTGGAAAACTGCTTGGCTCTATCTACTAGAGCTAAATGCATTCACGTCACAAGATCCAGCAAGAATGGCTACACACACACACACACCAGCAACGCATACTCGTATGTCCCAAAAGACCTATGTTCATGAATGCTCACTGCAGCTTTATAACAGCCCCTAACTGGAAACAGCTCAAACGTCTGTAATTAAGAATTGTGGTATATTGAGACAACAGAAGACAGTCAAGATTCTGCTCCATGAGCAATAGCGATGAATCTCACAACACTAAAAGGAGTCAGACATGAAAGAATACAAAAGGAGGACTGTACTCAGATGAAACTCAAAAACTGGCAAAAGCGATCCCCAGTGTTAGAAGTCAGGACAGTGGCTACCACAGAGAAGGAGGTTACCAGCCAGCCCAAGGAGAGATTCTGGGGTGCGAGTGGCTCTCTTTCTTCATGTGTGTTAAGACTAAATGGATGTGCTCATGGAGTGGAAATTCCCTACACTGGACCCGTGTAACCTGCCCTTGTTTCTGTGTTTATGTTAAGTTTAAAAAAAAAATTTTTTTTAAAGCAAACTCATCTAAATGCCTCCTCCTGTGCAATGCCAAACAGGGCAAAGCCATTCAACTTCCCTTAGTGTAAATGTATGTCAGCACTCGAGCCTAGTGAGAACAGCAAGAGGCACTGGGTCCTGCTCCCACCTGTGCCTGCTCCCTGCCCTGACCAGGGGGAGCCCAGAACTCAGAGGGAGTTTGACTCCCTGGGCCTCAATGCTCTCATTTAGAGAAATCAGCTAGGTAATGATGAGTCTCAGATAAAATCTAGTGAGGACACTCTGCAAACCACAAACTGGCAGGACATCATCACGTCCTACAGTGGACACCATTGAGAAGCAGGAGAATCTGAGGAGAATCAGGGAAATTTTGAGGAGCTCTGGGTGGCGGGGCTTCCTTTCAAGAGTTTTAGGGTGGTAGCGTAGGTTATTTATGAAATTACCTTTCAATGCCAACTTGAGTTAGTAGACTTTCCGTTTGCACAGCTGTATCATGAACTGCTCTTAATAAGTTTTCCATCATAAACAGTGCTTTTCAGCTCACATCGGAAATGCTACAAACCCTCCAACTGGAAAGTAAGGGGAAGTACCCAGCACTACCTGCGTCTGAGGGTGGGTCATGCAGACAAGAGGAATCAGTATTTGTGAAGTGCTTAGAACTGTGTTTTATGTTAGCACATCACAATCTCCAGGGAAATGTTAAATACGAAAAAGAAGAGACAGAAAAACTAATGGACGGCACAGTGGAGGGAAATCCCAGAAGAAAGCAGCTGCCCAGCTCAGTCTATTTTTATTGATTCTCCCCTATATGTCAGACATGCTAGGCCTCGGGGACACAAAAATGAAGATCCCAGCCTTGGGAGGCGTTCACAGCCCAGCGGGGCTGGAGAACAAGGGCTATTCCAAAACAGGTGCCTAAATTCAGGACTCGCTGTCCTATTTTTAAAAATCAGTGGTTGTGTGGTTGGCAATGTGGATGAACTTGGAAGTATGTCCATTTTATGACCACTGAGCTCTTCTGATAAGCACCAAATTTTTACCTGCAGGGCCAGATGTTTGTTTTTAACTACTGTTATAGTTGCACAAGGATTTAATTTGAAAAGGCCTTCCTTCAGGAACCCCCAGCTTTATATACCTCGTTCCTCCTCAGCAGCAGGACCGCTTCTTTATTGCGACTTAACGATAGGGTAGATTAATCACTTCAAGAATAATATTAACTTCTCAACCACTAGATATCGCTGGCTTTCACCTGACCCTGTGTGAGGCGACATTTTTCCCGGCAGTCTCAAAATAAAGAGCTGGGTGAGGCAGACCCTCTCTGGCCAAGCTTCTTTATGCACAGTGGTCATGAGCGGCAAGGAGATTAAAGCACACATGCTCACTTGCCTCCGAAATCAGATCTTTCCCACTTCTGAGCAACACTCCTCCTCCACCTTCTGGAGGAAGTGCCAGTGAGGCCTAGTGTGTTGGGCTTCAGCCGGAATCTTATCTTTGATTGCTTGACGTTGGCGCAACATCAGGTTAAATGCCCAGCCCCAGCACCATAACTAAGTGAATAATCTCATTCTCTTCAAAATCGGGCATGAAAGAGCCACGCGGGCCAATCCACCAAACAGTCAAACAAGAGGGTGAAACTGGGCCTCACAGGGTGACATCGCCGTCCTTAGGAAAGCAAGTAATTTCGGGCTGTGAAGGCTTGGAAACTAGTTTGACTTACTGCACTTAGGGATTTGTTAAAACCTTAGGAACTACTCGTGTCTATTTTTTGTCCCCAGCAGAAAGTGAAAAGGATCTGTCCACTTCACTGAAGTGTAAACACAATCTCTTATTTCCTCTCCCTTCAAATGAAGATAAAGGAGATAGAGACAAAAGTTAACAAACGTTGACTCACCTTGTGTAACCCTACACAGATGCCGCTACCTCAGCCAGCCCTGGGGAGTGCTGGTGCGCCCTCTTAGAGCCCAAACCACTCTCACAGGGGCCATTCACGCCAGCCTCAAAACCAGCCCCACGAGCCAGGCTGGCAGGGAAATGAAGACACGGTGGGCAAACAACACAGGCTCCAGGTTGGAAAATTACAGCCAGTGCCAAGATTTAGTTCCCACTTCTTCCTCATCCCTTTTTCCCCATTAACCTAATTCAATCCAACCTTCCCAGAGTTAATAGATCCATGGAAAGCAAATTAACAAAACGCCCAGATTTTCTAAAGTCGATAATGACACAAATACTTTCACCCTCATCCCCAGAAACTTTCATCCATGCTGTTAATGAAGTCCAGCGGTTTGCATTTTAGCTTCCTTTATTTCCTGTCTGGGAAAGAGATAAAGGTCACTAAGGGAGGGAGTAGACAGCTAGGCAGGGATGGGCAGAGACCACCAACTGAACAGCTCAGAGATGACCTTCTGGTCAAAAAGAAACCAACTCTGGGATCCCTGGGTGGCTCAGTTGGTTAAGCATCTGCTTTCGGCTCAGGTCATGATCTCAGGGTCCTGGGATCAAGCCCTGTGTTGGGCTCCCTGCTTAGCTCCCTCTGCCACTTCCCCTACTTGTGCTCACTCTCTCAAATAAATAAAATATTTAAAAAAATAAAATACTTGTGTGCTCTCTCTCAAAGAAAGAAAATCTTTAAAAAAAAAAAAAAGGAAAAATCAACCCATCAAAGCCAAGTAAAGACCCGACACCTAAGTTATCCGGACTCAGCTGAGACTAGCACAGTGACTTTACCAAAGCTATGGTAATTTTGAAAATCAATCAGGTTTCAAATCGTGAGGACCAGGTTTCATGCTTCATCTACTAAATCCTCTCCTCACCCTAACCCTATCCATGCAAATCAAAAACCCCTGTGAAGCCCTTGGCTTTCTTCCACATGTTTCTTTCCCTTAGTCCTGACCGCGGAATTCTTAGCCCTTTACAGAAGGAGGAGGCAAAGAGGCAGCATTCCAGGCCCACTAGGTTAGGCACTTTTCTGTGAGTTAGGTCTTACTCTGATGTTACAAAGAAGAAAGTTGTAGCTCAGATGTGACCTACCTCGCCCAAGTTCCCCAAGTAAATTAGCGGCAGAGCCACTACTCAGAGCTACTCAGCTCTGCTTTGGTCCAAGGCCATCTGCTCCACACTGCACTGGCTTCTACTCAGAGTGATCGCGGACCAGCAGCAAGCACGTAGTGGGAGCTTGTTCTAATGGCAGGATCTCAGGCCCCAAGCCCCCGCCTACTGAATCAAACTCAGCACTTTAACAAGATCCCCAGGGTGTTTCTGCCCATGAGTTTAAGAAGCCCAGCTATGCTACAGCGCTGAAGGGGGATGGAAGCCTCAGCTCCAGTGGAGTTAAAAACTCCTGTAGTATCATGACTCTTGGGTCCAAACACACTGATGCTTGTGTAATGCCAAATGGCACCTGAACTCTGCTTCAGACAGATTTTTTTGAAGGGCAGTCTTGACAGGCCTCCATAAACAAATTGGAAGATGACACTAAGACATCTGTCACAGTCAAATCTTAAGGGAGGAGCTAAACATAAGCTGCCAGTCAGAAGAGCCTATTGCCCTTTGGTGGGTCACAGCAAGGAAGCCCGCATATGGAATTTGTCTCTGGAGGGAAGTCCAGAAACATACTCCGATCTGGTGATCCCAAGGCTCATGCCACAAAACCTATCTCACTGACTCAGGAGCCACTTGGAGCAAAGCACCTTTAATTCAGGAGAAGGATCTGGATCATAAAGTAACAGGAAAACCCTAGAAGACCCAAAGACAGCAAGGACAAAGGAATCATCTAGATATTTTCTTTTCCCCAAAAAGAAAATCTGGCCTGAAATGAATACGCTAGAGTTCTACAGCTCTCTGACCATTTTTTTTCTTACTATTTTTGTTCCAGCCTTCTTGCCTTTTTATCCTGATAGAATTCATACCTCATAAAATTCACTGTTTTAGAGACTCCAATTCAATAGTTTGTATTCACAAAGTTATGTAATCATCACCACTGATTCCAGAACATTTTTCATCACCCCAAAAAGAAACCTGTACCCATCAATAATCACTCCCCATTCTCCCCATCTCCCTAGCCCCTGGCGACCACTAATGCTCCTTCTGTCACTACGGATTTGCCTATTCTGGACATTTCATACAAATGGAATCATATACCATAGGGCCGTTTGGGTCTGGCTTCTTTCACATAGCATGTTTTCAAGGTTCATCCCTGTAGCCCGAATCAAACTGCATTCCTTTGTATAGCTGAACCATATTCCATCGTATGGATACCCCACACTTTGTTTATCCATTCATCAGCTGGTGGGCATTTGGGCTGTTTCCACTTTTTGGCTGTTATGAATAATGCTGTTATGAACATTTCTGTCCAGGTGTTTATGTGAACATGTTTTCTGTTCTCTTGGGTATATGACCAGGAATGAAACTGGTGCTTGGGCACCTCTGTGTACTGGGTTGAGGAACTGCCTGTTTTAAAGTGGTACACTATTCTACATTCCCAGCACCAATGGAAAGTACAAGGGTGCCCATTTCTCCACATCCTCACCAACAATTGGTCTTCTACATCCTTTTAATAACAGCTATCCTGATGGGTGTGAGATATTACATGGTTTCGATTTCTATTTCCCTAGCGACTAATGGTTTTGGGCATCTTTTCATTCACTTATTGCCATTTGTGTATCTTCTTTAAAGAAATGTCTATTTAAGGGACGCCTGGGTGGCTCAGATGGTTAAGCATCTGCTTTCAGCTCAGGTCATGATCTGTAGATCCTGGGATTGAGCCCCATGTTGGGCTCCTAACTCAGTGGGAAGTCTGCTTCTCCCTCTCCCTCTGCCCCTCCCCCTGCTTGTGCTTTCTCTCACCATCTCTGTCTCTGTATCTCTGTCAAATGAATAAATAAAATCTTTAAAAAATGTCTATTTTAATGTTTATTTAAAATTGGGTTGCCTTTTTATCGCTGAGTGGTAAGACTTCTTCCTTCATGCTATTTTTCGAAACTCTGGGCACACCCTCTCTTCCTGGAAAGCTCTTCCTCCAAATACCCAAGACTCTTCAGCTGGACTTCCCTCTGTACTTGGACCCACTGTCCTCTAAAGGCCTAGAAACCTGATTCTCTTTGTGTCTCATGTGCCCTTCCTTGTTTTTAACCTGAGTGTTGGGCCCCCCTCCTCTTTCTCCACAAGTAGCTCTTCTGTGGTCACCAGAACTCATGGCTACTTCAGTGAATTCAAAGAATCGAGAAAGAACAGTAGGTTCTTTGACCACCAACACAGACTCACTCAGTCTTACCCTGTGCGAGGCATCATCCTTTTCCTGTGTGCTCTGAAAATTACTGACATGCAGGCACAAGTACAAACCTTCATACTCCTGCTCCATTATGCCACCAACCTAAAACGCCCCTTCTCTTCTCTAAAGAAGTACAACCACCCATCATTTACATTTTCACAGTTTATCCCCACCATGGAAACTAGGTGAAACCAGCCCACCCATAGCTGATGTTAATTAGCATATTAGAATTGTTGGAATGTACTAATGTGGTAATGGAGTATTAGAAGATCCACACATAACCTCAAAAACATCGCATTTTGGGAAATGTTTAATTGAATAAATACAACCAAGATGTTGTTGAGACTGTTAACTCTGGTACTTTTCAGAGACTTTGATAAGATGATGCACATGTTGAGAATCTCTAAGAGGGAAAAATAACAGGCAGCACTTCCAAATTGACCTGCCCTTTTCAAGAACATACCTATTAATGGCCACCCCAATAGGATTTTTCTGATGTACTCCAGAAACTGCTGAGCTAATTCAATTGCTGCTGAATTCTATCATCTGGACAGCACGGAGTAGAAACCATATTTTCTACCCGTGTAAGGAACCAAATTTGCTTTGTTTTATAATATTGTCAATTGGAAGTCCCTCTATTTCCATGTAGGTTTACAGAAAAAGAAAAAAAACATATATTAAAAGTGTTCATAGTTTTGAAGACCCATCCAGATTTCTGAAATTGAAAAATGATATAATGTGTGTGGGGGGGTGTATTTTAGAATTGAGCTAGTATCAGGCAACCCGGGTTTTCGTTTAAGCACACTCTAGGAGGGTTGCGGAGAACAGTGTTCCAGGAATGGGCTGTGACTCTCTACAACCCAGAACAGTCCAAAGACCAAAGAGAACTAAGGTCTCATAACCACAGTCTCACAACAGACTTATCCAAGGGAGTGAAGATACAAAGTGGTCATGTGCTAAGAAAAACTAACGACAGAGATAAGGAAAGAAGCCTCCCCCACACTGAAAAAAAACATCCTAGCAGTGAAAAGTAGGGGTAACACCCAAAATATAAACATCAAGTTATGGGAAAGAATTTTAAAATAGAAATGTTCCCTACTCATGTTAAGTAGGAGAAACCATTTAAATTAGCTAGTGAATCTGAAGAATTACAACCGGAAGGTATTTCTTCACTGTGTGCTGATTACCATCAGGAAGACAGGCATGGGCCTTGCAGTTTTATCTACTAAAACACTAAATGGTACACTTGAGTTTTTGAATAGGTTTCTGATTTTACTGATAGGTCTCTCTAGTGCTAATCATCTTAAAACGAAAACAAAGCACAAATGGAAGGCTAAGATAAAGCCTGTGGTCAGCTGGGATTCCATTTGGCAAGGCAACACAAGAACTTATTAAAGTTCTGATCTCCTCTTACAACTAGTCATTTGGGTGCTACATAAACCTTATTCTTTCTTTAGGATGTCATCTTAGGGGCCCGCCCAACTCCAGCAGGCACCCTCCCAAGGCCTCTCTGATACAAAGCAGTTAAGTTCAAGGCCGCAACTAGTCATGGTGGGTTCTCAGCCCAGCACCCTAGCTTGGGGGGCAAGAAGAGCTTAAGATTGGGTTGTGCGCAAACAGTCCTTGATTATTAGCAAAATGATACAGAGAGGCTGATATACTGCACGGCTGCCCCCGGAAGTCAGCCTTCCTTCCCCTCAAAGAGAGAGAGGATCTCATTCACCTCCGACACTGCCATCGACAGAGGAATGGAAGGCCTTTGCCAGGTCTGACCACCACAGAAAATCTGTCACGAAGTATACTTCACCTTCTCACCCCACCCCCCAGTTCTGGGTAAGCTGTCCATTCAGAGAAGGCAGCACATTGCCAGGGGTTTTTTTGTTTTGTTTTGTTTTAAACACTTGCTTATAGCTATTCGACCTGGTTTCCAATCTTAAGGTTCAAGCTGCCATAACTTTATGCACCCCACTCCCTGCATAAATGTCCGAGATCCCCAAAGAAAGGACTTATCAATAGCAGGGTCACCAATCTCAGTCCACTCAGGAGTCACCTAGAAACCAGAGGCTGAGTATTTTACAGTGTGAAAGAGATGGGGGGATCCTATCTTCCTATGTGGGTAAGATTCATTCATTTGAAGACCATCGTAAGTGACACAGGTACTGGAAATACAAAATGCTTTAGGTAAGTTCCTAAAACACCCTAGCTCTGTATGGAAGTATTAAAATAATTGCATTTCAGAACAAACCTCACCTCTCTCTTTTTCTCTCTCACGCACACACACCTCCCTGCCATAAGTCAGTGATTCTGTTGGCATGGTCCTTGGACTAGCAGCACTGGCATCATCTGGAATTAGTCGGAGATACAAATTCTTGGGCCCCCTTTCCTCCACCCTAGACCTAGAGAATCAGAGACTCTGGCAGTGCAGCCTAGCACTTTGTTTTAACAAGCCCTCCAGCTGACTCTGATGCTCAGGATTGAGAACCCCTGCTCTAGGATTAGGGAAGATGCAGCACCTGGGAGGCCCAGGAGCTGGATTAAACCCTTATTAGCCCAGTGAGAGGAAATCCCACCCTTTCTTGGTTTTGGTGACTAGTGGCTCTTAATCTCAGACTGATGAGGGGTTAAATCCTTAGTTCAAGGTCACTGTTGGAGGCCAAGTCAGAGCTCCAGCCCAGGGTCTGCTGACTCATCAACCTTAATTGTCTTCATAGGGGTCTAGCAGATATGCCAATTTTGGGGCCCAGGACTCTGAACATTGATAAGACAACCCTGGAGATCTCCTAATCTACACCAGGCTCCTTTCCTCAGATAAATATGAGGGCTCAACCTCAACCCTTAAAATCAAGAGAGGTGGATTTTAGGAAAAGAAAAAAAAAAAAAAAAAAGGATAAACAGCTATTTCCAAAGACCTGAGCAACTAAGCATCTCAGTGAGGAGTGGGTAGAGGGGAGAAGGCTTAGGTGTCTTATTATAATTAAAAGTATTCATTAATTCAGAAAAAACTGAGTAAAGAGCACAGGCACAGTAAGATCTGAATGGTGCTTTCAAGTTTTCTTAGAACTTTCATTTCTATTATCTCACCCAAGTCTCACAACAATCCTGCAATGAAAGGAGAGAAGGCCCCATTTGATAGAAGAGGAAACTGAAGGTCAGAGTGGCTACTTGTCTATCAGCACAGTCATCAGCTGTCAAGCCAAAACTTGACCTCAGGTCGGACTCTAGAACCTGTATACCCATGCCATGTGAGTCCCACAGCTGGAAATCCACCCCAAAGCAGATTAACCCCAGGGAAAAAGCAAAAAGAAAAACATGCAGCAGAAACGATGAGCCCCTAAAGCACAGCACCCGAGCAGTGTGTGGGTGCCCCTTTAAGAACCTAACACACAAATCCAACAGCCAAGGTGTTCAGCCAAAAAAGAAAAAAAAGGAGGGAGAGAGAGAGAGAGAGGCATATTTCTAGCCCGCAGAATCATTTCTGTACCAATTCCCACTAGCAGCCTCTGAGGCGAAAAGCGTCTCATTGCCTGGCTGAAGCTCCTCCACCACCACTCCCCTCTTCCCACCCCGGGGGTTATGACAGCACTGCTCTGACTCGTGTGCGGGCAAAACCCCAAAACTCAAAACAAGAAGTGAAAAAAGTGGAGCTAGAAGAAACCGGCAGCATCCTCCACACCCCGGCAACCTGCACAATGCCAGTTCCAGGGTCTTGGGATGGCCTGCAACGCGATGTTAGGAGCCTGTGGAATGAGGCGGACATTCTGTTGGACCCACTGGCCCTGTTCTTTCCCACCCAGTCCCCAAGGAAGAATAATTAAAGGGAGGATTCGTTATGAAGTCCTGGGGCCAGAGCCCAAGGCAGATAAATCCAGGCACCCTCTCCTAAGGATCAGAATGTCAACTCAAACCCTCCATCTGGTCCTTCCCTTTAAGTCCTGTCCTCTGCGAAGATGAGCAGGGTGGGGTTGGCGGGGTGCTGTAAACCTGAGGAAAGGCTGGAGGAAAAACTGTACCATCCGCCTACCCCAGCCATATCGCCCCATGTGTGTGGGGCTCGATTCCGTCCCGCGCTACCCGCGCTAACTCGGAACCGGGCGCCCCTGACCACGTCGGAGGTTGGGGAGGGGGCAGCGCCCAGCTACACGATCTGGAGGTAGGGAGCAGTGCCGCCCGGACAGGCTATCTCACTTTTGGCAGGAATGATTTTCCTAGAAGACCCCACGGAAGAGATCTGGTGAATCGCGGATTTCAGCCAGGGGTGAAGGAACTCAGGCCAGGGGCGCAGCGACCCACTCGGCTCCTCCACACCAGGGTCTCGGGGCGGCACCCTCGGGACTCATCCTACCGCGGGGACAGCGCGGAAAGAAGGGCTCCATCCTCAACTTTCTCGGAGGAAACTGCTCCGCTCCGCGGCTTGCCTAATCCTCCCCGCACACTGGGTCCCAGGTCTGGGGAGAACCAGGGACCGAGTCCCTCACTGCGCGCACAAAGCAGCTGCGCCTGGGCGCGAAGCCCCCTCTCCCGCCGCCCGCCAAGTTGAACGCATCTCTCTGGGCGCCTCCCTACTCCCAGGGCCCCGCAGTGGGGTCCCTGCCCCGGCCGACCGCATCGGACCGAGCTCGGGGTGCCCCGACCGCCGCGGCTACTGCAGCCGCATCCCCTCACCCGCCCCAAACCCGGCCTGGCCTCTGCCTCTCCCGCCCGGTCCCCCACGCCCCGGCCCTACCGTGCAGCCCGGCTAGTGCCGGGGCAGTGCCAGTGTGCGGCACGCGTCCCAGCCGGCGAGGCTCCTCCCCGGGGGCTGCCCCGCACGGGGCTCCGGGCTCCGGACAAGGCTCGGCCGGCCCGGGCGCTGGCTCGCCGCCGCTCGCGGCTCCCGCGCCGGCTCCCGCTGCCGCGCGCCAAGAGGGAGGGGTTGAGGGGGGGGAAACTCCCGGCAACTCCAACTCCGGGCGCTGGAGCTCCAGCTGCAGCCGCGCGCCCGCCTGCCGCCGAGTGCGAGCGCCTGCGAAGCAAACCTGCCCCCGCGGCCGCCTCTGAGCATGCCCAGTGCCGCCGTGGGCGAGCCCGAGCGCCCTGGCCCGGGGCAGAGAGCTGCTGCGGGGGGCCGGAGACCCGCCCCGGGCTGGGGACTGCAGAAGTGGGGCTAGGGTAGGGAGGGACGAGCAAGTGCCGCGGAGGGGGCCCTAGAGCAAAGGGCCAAGGGGGGATAAAATAAACGGTGTGCGGAAGGCAACGCCAAGTTTCACGGGTTGTGAGAAGTTTGTGGGCTGGAAAGGTAAGCTGCTTCTGTGAGTCTCTCTGCGAGACTCTGAAAGGACGACAAGGAAGTATTTATTCTAACAGTAGAGTGGGCCCAGCACATGGGTTTTATCCAGTGCACTCAAGCCTGGGGTCGCTAACCCAAAGGGCTAACGACGGGGCCTGGCAGGTAATGCAAATAAGTGAGCCGCCTAGGACGCGAAGCAGTGGAGGGGGCTCTAAAGGCGCACTCTGATACAAACGCCCAGTGCGGTAATGGAAGAATTCAGGCCCACCTTTGCTAAATTTTCCGATTCTTCAAGAAATGGCAGAGAGTTCGATTTTTTTCTCATGGAAAACATCCTGATTTTTACATCTTGATAATAAGTGCAGTTTTTTGTTTGTTTTTAACACTGGACCAAACAGGACCTTCCCTGTTTGGCCCCACAGAAAACTAATGTGAGGATTGTGATTTCTGCTTTTTTTTTTTTTTTTAAGCAAAGAGGTGCCGAGTGCCGGCTGTGGTTTAGAAGGCACTGGAAGGGATCCAAGATGATTCAGATGGCTATCAAAGTCCTACCAGTTACTAAGGGAAATGGGTTTTCAAAACAGAAGAGGGCTACAGATAAATGCTGGGGCATTGAAGAATAGAAGTTACTGGTGTGGAAAGGGGTAATGAGAACTAACTTTTGGGAAACATCATTAATAAAAGTAGCCAAGGAAGAAGTCACTGCAAGATCAGTTAACAGTGCACAGCAGAGGCATTTTGGAGTCTGAAGGAAAAGGAAAAACCAGTAATGCTGACCCTTTCTTTGAAATTTTGATATTTATCATCATGCATTGTTTGCATTAATTTTAAAAATATTGCATCAAAATATTTGTATTGGTTTCTGAGTTCCTTGCCATCCCCTTGAGTTTTGCGGCACACCTCACCCTAGCCTGTGCCTTGCTGGGGTGCTACGTGGTGGTACACTGGTCTGCTTAGTTGGAGTGTAAGGGGCAATAAATAGCATACTGAAATGGGAAAGGGGGTTGGCGCAATGGGGCAGAGCATTTGACTGCCAGTTTGTGGAGCCTGAACTTCAGCCAGTTGTTAGCAAAGATACTGGGGGAAGACAGTGACGTAATCCGGACCCAACTCTGGGAAGATGGGCTGCTACAGATCCAGGAAGGTTGTTTGGAGGGGAAAAATAGGAGAAATGGAGTAGTTGGGGCACATTCATGGTTGTGGTCTTATGAAAATCCGACCCATTTCCCTAACAAAGTCACATGTAGCTTGCTTATAATTGGAGAGGCATGTGGTGGGGCTAGCTGAGTGCTTGAGGGTAGGACTCCCAGGTCCTGGTTTAAACCTCAGCCATTTCCTACCAGGTTTCCATGGGCAAGAGGTTCCAGTTCTAAGCTGCCTTTTCCTTGTGTATTAAATTGTTGGGCGATTCTTAGAACGTTTTTGTGAGGATTCAGAGAAATAAAGTATGCCTAAGGGCTTTGAAAACTAATAGTTTAAGCAAATATAAGGCATTGTTCTTACCTATATATCTATATGAAATAGAATTTAAATGAAGAAGTTCTGCGGCTTTACAAAAATTGTCTTAAGCAGGAAGCTTCTTTGATTTAACAAACTCTTTTTGTGTGTGTGGGATTCTGTTGACAGAAATTTAGAATCAGCTTTTGGGTAATTCGACAATTTTGTGAATTAAGGTGTCTCTGTACTCGTCTCTACAGCAAGTCACTCAAAATGACCCCCACCCTTTGTACGGCTACCCTCTCTCTCACCTGCAGGTCAACAATGCAGTCTTTGCCTTAATGAGACACCTGGGACTTACCTCTCTGCCCTGGATCACTGTCACAGCAGGTGAGTTCCTTGGTTGCTGCATTCATGGAGAACAAACGACCACTAGTCTACGGGAAAGCATTTTAAGCATACAGAAATCTCAAAGAAAAAAAAATGCTTGGGTGTTTACACAAGAAGCCTTCCAGAAGTTATGGAAAGGTGGCAATACCTAGCCCTGACCTATGACATAACAGGTAGTTACAAATATTTGCAGAATATATAGCAATTTATATCATCCAAATCTTCTGTTCTACCACCCACAGATCCTAAGAATTATTTCTAAAAAGTCACACTAATGATAAAATTGTAAAGAAGAACAAGAACAACACATAAACATTTCTAAAGGATATAAACAGGATAGAAACATGTTCTTTTCTGAGTAAAATGCTTTGTCTACTTATATTTTAAATTGTTTTTAAAGTAATTTTTATTATTGGTAGTAAATAATACATAATATTATAAGGAAACTCAGTCCAAAAGTCTCAGTAAAGAGAAAGTTTCCCTTTCCAAGAAGCATTGTTATCAGTTTTTTTTTTTTTTGCATCTGGTTACAAAAATATCCCACTCCCATGAGAGCAAGAATTTTTTTTTCCTCTTGATGTCTAATCAAGAAACCATAAAACTGAAAAATGCCAAATTACAGACTTTTAAATTACAGTTATGTTCTGCAGTAGAAAAGGGAAACATGAAAGCAGTTTTCTCTTGTGGCACAAGTATACTCATGGTCATAGGGACAGCAGGTCACATGGCAAAACCCTGGTTCTGACCATTAGGTCATGTGAGAAAAAAACTGAGTTTGCCTAGAGTTCTCCTGAAACCTATAATGCCTCGTGTCAACATCAACTTAAAACACCTACAGATTTAGATGCTCTAGGTTGCTCAGGAGTGTAGAAGGAAAGGCTGTCTAAATAACAAATGGAATGAACTGATATGGACAAAGACAGCTTGATCTAGGAAATTGTGCATTGTAACTATTTTTAAAGCATCACTTTTAGCATCATCAATCAATGTCTTCCAGACTAATAAGGTCTGTATTTTTTTTTCTAAATCCTACTACACAATGTAGCTAACATCTTTTCCAGTTCTTTGTTCTGATAATGTGTTTTCAGATAAGAAATTGAAGAAGTCTCAACTTTTAGGTTGATTCATAGGAAACTGCCATTTTTCTTGGCCATAGTCCCTGGAATATTGGCAGTATTAGTTTGTGATTCCCAGTGGTTCCCCTGGCAATAACAGAATCACCCTTGGGCTAGAGATAAGTCTGTGGCTGTTGCATGTATGTATCAATTGGGAATGAAACCTGTCACTTCTAGTGACATGATACGTGGGTCTGGGAGACCCACAGCACTGAAATGGGCTTTGAGTGCTTATGCTAGGGACTCTATTCTGTTTTGCACACAATTAGTATTGGTGTAGGGTTTTACTTTTCCAGGTTTCTGGCTGGTTTATAAATGGAGTCCACCTTTTTTCACTGAGTTGCCATGGTATACATTCTGACCCTAATTTACTAATTAATATATGTTTGCCATGTGTTTCCAATCAGATTGTTAGTTCCTTGTGGGCAGGGAACGGGTCTTAAAAATCTTCAGTTTCCCTCATCCAATGCTAGCTCCGAAGCAGGAGCCCATCAACAAATGAGAATTACCAGCTGACACCGTTCAGGTGCGTCATCGGGGACAGGAGACTAATAATTGACCTCTAAAAAAAAAGGAATCTATTCTGAACACATGCATAAGTATCAAATTGGATCTGTGATAACTTGCACAATCAAAGGTATGGGCTATTAAAAGTATATAATAGAAGTAGTGGGGAGAAGAACAGGAACCAGAGGCTGGGTTGAGTCTGAAAAGAGCTGGATCCAGACAGCGGCTCCAGAACAGCTCTAACTGGAAGATGGAGGAACCAACCGGTGGACAGTGGGCAGTCGCTGCCTTGTATATCAACAGTCCCAAGTCTGTCAGCATGTGCGACTCCCTGGCCAAAGTCCCCAAATAGGCCAGTACGGTCCATTCTTTGATTGATGGATATGCACTGCATAAGCTGCTCAAAGCAGCCTCCGTGGATGAGATGACCACCTGCCATGCTAATGCCTGGCTGCAACATCTCCAGAAGTTCAGCCAGGACGGAGATGATGTTCATCCACACTCCATAGAATATGGGCTAAGTTATGACTGCCCAGACACAGAAAGGCTATTTGACAATGCAGCAGCTATAGGAGATGCTCAGTGATGACTGCCCAACGCCTGCTTGATGAAATATGCAAAGTAGCAATTAATTGATCTGGAGTGTGATATCATACAAGGCATATCTTCACTGGGAGAAGATTCCATCTCAAGAAACCGCTTTTCTTGCTCATCCAGAAGAAGCAGCTCCTCATCCGTTAAAGTTTTATCATGAGATTATAGCAATTCAGTCACATCTTCAGGTTCCACTTCGAATTCTAGTTTTCTTGCTATTTTCCCAAACCTTCAATTTGTAAAAACTACATTACCTGTGGAGCACAATAAAGTGCAATAAAAAAGAAAAAGAAATAGTGGGCAAAGGAAAGGAAGACTTTGTTGAAGAAATAATGTCCAAACTGAGGTCTGCAGGAGAAACCTGAAGTAATTAATTGGCCAAAAAAAAAAAAAAAAAAAAAAGAAAGGAAAAGAGAATTTCAGGCAGAATTTTAAAAACTGCACGTGCAAAGGCACGGTGGTAAGAGCAATCTTAGAGGTCTTTAACCAGTCACTAACCCCATGGACTTTTGATATAACTCAACATTTAGAAAGAACAGCTTCCATGAGGAAGCAAACTGCCCTCAGCGAGAAACGTAAAACAATATGGTGTTTAGCAGCATGCCATGGTAGAAAGGGCAAGGGTTTGATTTTAGACAGATTTGGGTTTGAACCTCTGTTTCATCACATTCTTGCTATATAACCTCGGACCAAGTGTACAGCTTCTCTAGATACTAGATTTCTTGTCTCGTATTACCATCTATGGTATTCACTGAAAGATTAAAAGGGCATACGTGTAATGTACATAGCACAGTACCTGACCCACAGCGAGTGCTGCTGAAAGACTGCTTTCATCTCCTGACCACCCATCTTGGTAACTGCCAGAAAAATGGGAGGGGAAAACCCAGAATGTGTTTTGAGTTTCCAGTCTGAGCTCTTTCTTAGAAGCAGGGCCTCTGCTACAAGGATTTATATTTTACCTCCCCAGATCCAGTATAGCATTCCTGTCTTCACCCAAAAAAAAAAAAAAAAGATTTAATATACATAGAAAATGTTTTAAAATTGTTTTACCTTCTCCTGTCTATATATCCTAGTGTTTCCACCTATTACTATATTTCCAAAGAAAAGGTGGTGAGGGAGGGATAGATTAATACTTTAAAGATTTTAGCATTTGTATTTATGAAGTTAGGACTTGAGATTTACTAAGCCATTACATAGACACATTTAAACAGAGACTAGTTCTGAATTTCTATCACAAATAGCCAAATATGACTCTTCTCTTTTCTCTTGACTTGCATGAATTAAAAGTCTTGAAGAGTAGTCTTCAGCAGAAAAACAAAACAAAACAAAACAACACATATATATGTATACACACACACACACACACACACACAAAGATTGTTTTGATCACACTCTGCTGCAATAGGGACTCCCCCTTAACTCAAACTTGGTCTGTTGTACTAAGTCTGGAGTTTGTCAGACTGAACATCCTCCTTCCTTTATTTCAGCAATGTTTTTGAAAGCCCTGTTTTTGGTTTAAAGTGACTGTCTCCACCAAGATCCAGAAAAGCAGCTAGGCTCAGAGCTAACAGAGAGTCCTTTATTCTGCCAGAACATAAGCAAGACAGTGACCACGGAGAGTTGCTATCTCTCTCTCAGCTTCTGTGCTGCTAGCTTAGAGGAGAGAATGTTGCACTCCATCCCTCTCTCTGATGGAAGGGGTTCCTCTGTGACACATGCTCTTCCTCCTGTTCTGTATGTTCTGGTCCCCTGGCCCTCCCAAGACAGTCACACGGAAAGAAGCTCCTTCTGCTCTCTCCCCAGAGGCTCTTCAGGCCCAAAGGACCTGCCCAGACCCTTCTGCTGTTGCTGCCTCATTGTAGAAACATAGGCCCAGAGCTTTACTACTTAACGCTGCGTTTCCCAGGGCGCCTGCGTGGTGCAGTCCATTGGATGTCAGACTCTTGGTTTTTGCCCAGGCCCTGATCTCAGGGTCATGAGGCTGAGCCCCACGTGGGGCTCTGCCCTCACCGTGGGGTGCTTGAGATTCTCTGTCCCTTTCCTTCTGCCCCTCCTGCTCCTGTGTGCTCTCTCTCTCTAATAAGTAAATCTTTTTTTTTAAAGATTTTATTTATTTATTTGACAGACAGAGATCACAAGTAGGCAGAGAGGCAGGCAGAGAGAGAGGAAGGGAAGCAGGCTCCCTGCTGAGCAGAGAGCCCGATGCGGGACTCAATCCCAGGACTCCGAGACCATGACCCGAGCCGAAGGCAGCAGCTTAACCCACTGAGCCACCCAGGCGCCCCTCTAATAAGTAAATCTTAAACAAACAAACAAACACACCTGCCCTTCTCAGCCCAGCAGCCTCAACATTACTGGGGAGCTTATAGAAATAAAGATTCCTCCTCACCCCAGACCCTGAGAATCAGAATCTGCCTTTTAACAAGACTGCCAGGTAATTCATTGGTACATTAAAGTTTCAGAAGCACTGTTGGTCCCTGGCCACCCAGCCAAGAAAGACAGGGGAAAAAACAAAAAGCATTTTAAATAAAAGTGAAATGCATTTCCTTTGCCCTGGATGCCTTTTCTTCCTCCAGTCTCCAGGCTTCATCTCTGTGTACCTAAATCCTACCCTGTCTGTCTTTCTTGAGCTGTCCCCAGTGCCTTCTCTGGAAAGCTCCACCGACTGCCAGAGGTGTCTTCCACTCACTAACCTGTATCTTACCACAGTATGTTCCCACCGTGCAAGTATCTTTGCACAGGTCTAATCCATCCTGTTCAAGGCTTGGGACTTACCTGAATCTTTATTATCCTCTAGAGTCTAGCATGGCGGGCCCTGGGGGTAAAAGCCTATTTATTTATTGAAACAAGGGAAGGGAAAGAAAAAAGAAACAGCTACATTCATAAAATAATTGTCCCTGAAAAACTGAGTGCAGCCCCAGGGATGTGCTTGAGCCTGTTTGAAACAGGAACCTGGGAACCATGTTACATTCATCTTTAAAGAGCCCCAATACACCAGACATGGAAATGTCCCAGTTTTCCAGAAGTTAACTGGATCAGATCAGATTCAGACACACCCCATCACAGCACTCCTCATTTAGACCTGGTCCAAAGCAGAGCTCTTTCTAGAATAAAATCGCAACTCTGTTTGCTAGAGCCTTGGTCCCTGGCTTTAACTATGTTCTGGGTTCTGAACAGACTAATTCTTTGCCCACTTTTTTGTCCTGTGTCTATTCCCACTTGATAGTTAATACATTAATTTTTTCTAAAGAAAAAATGTATTTTCAAAAATCTTTCAGGTTCGTTTTTTTCTTTAGAAAGAAATCTTACAGAAAAAATTTAGTGTTTTTAATTCAAGTTTTCCTAATGCATCCTTGAACAAAGGCAATGAGTTTCTGGCTGCAAGTTACAAATTAAAAGAACAAGTCATTTTATTACTCTTAATTGATAGCAGAGTCAATTAAAAACCTTGACTCTTGATGAGATTTATGATGTCATATTCAGAATAAATATGTCTTCCTGAGAGACATCTTGGTGTCATAATCTTACCACACATAAAATATAATGGGAAATGCTCCTAGGTCTTATAAGAAATTAGACTTTATTAGTGTCAATACTGCTGTGACTAATAAAATGAGTATATGACCTGCACGGGAGACTTTGTTGTAGGACTGGAGTTTACACAGAGTAGGTATGTTTTCTTTGATAAGCATTAAAAAGTATGACTACATTATTCAAGATCAATCATTTTGGGGGTACTGTCCTATGTTATAATGTTTTCCCAGAAAAATTGATGTTCCTGTGGGGGGGATATTCAGAAACAATAGCCCTGTGGTTTCTACCTCTGTGAATTTCTTTTAAGTAAACAGCTATGCTAGTTAGCAGTATTACTTGTACTAGCAAAAATTGGTAATATTTCTCAGGAAAAAGGAACTAATTTTGTCATATTTGATAATAATTTGGTCAGAATTTAATAATTACATTGGTCATATTAATCACATTGATTTGGTCATATTTAATAATTGGTCATATTTGATGAAATATTGTGTACCTTTTATAAACAATAAATGGGATAACTCTCTGGAGACTGTTTATGAAACCAGCTTGGTTTTTAAAAAAATTTAATACATGAAATTGTCTAAATTTTATTGAAACTAATCATATGCCCAGGTATTGTACTGGACACTGGGGATGCATCAGTGAAAATGACAAATATGATTCCTAATATAGTGATCTCAGAGTCTGATGCAGGAAAAGATACTAACAAGTTGAGTCTACGGCCATACCACCCTGAACGCGCCTGATCTCGTCTGATCTCGGAAGCTAAGCAGGGTCGGGCCTGGTTAGTACTTGGATGGGAGACCGCCTGGGAATACCGGGTGCTGTAGGCTTGGGGCGCCTGGGTGGCTCAGTGGGTTAAGCCTCTGCCTTCGGCTCAGGTCATGATCCCAGGTCCTGGGTTCGAGCCCCACGTCAGGCTTTCTGCTCAGCAGGGAGCCTGCTTCCTCCTCTCTCTCTGCCTGCCTCTCTGCCTACTTGTGATTTCTCTCTGTCAAATAAATAAATAAAATCTTAAAAAAAAAACAACTGAAGTTATAAAGATACTAACAAGTTGACATATAGTTACAAATTGTGACTCATGCCATCAAGTAAGAGGTTAGTATACAATACAGGAACCTAAGCTGGTTTAGGGAAAAGGTTATATTTGTCATGGAAACTCTGGGGAAGTTAAGGAAGAAGAGTTTGTGAGGAAAGACTGGGGAGAGTGTTCTAGGTAGAATAGAAGGAATAGAGGAGCAGAAACCCAAATGTGGGAAAGGGTTTGATGCCATTACTGTAGTGGAAGAAGGACCAGACTGATTGGACCATACTTCTTGAGAAGCAAGTGGTGTGCCCTGAGGAACAGGTTCATGCAATGCCTTCAGGATTTGTCTTATTAATCCCATTATATTTCCTCAAGTGGAAGGGTGTCAGGGACCTGTTTATATTTTAAGACCACTTTGCACTATGTGGGAAATGGGTGGAAATGAATCAAGAGTAGAAGGAAGGAAAGCACTCTGAAGACTATCGTAGCAGTCTGAGTGAGAGAGATGAAAGTGGCTTCGATAAGATTTAAAACTGGGAAGATGAGGAAAAGGGGACAGATTAAACTATATTCTGGAGAAAAATGTTACTAATGGATTGGGAGTAGGGATGGAAACTAACTACAGTCTTCATTTGCTTTTTTAAATCCCTGGGTAAATGGAAATGTCAGTCACATATTTCATATAGTTGGAAATTTAGGAAAGAAAACTAAAAAATCCATTTTGTTCTTTTTAAAAGATTTATTTATTTATTTGACAGACAGAGATCACAAGTAGGCAGAGAGGCAGGCACAGAGAGAGGGGGAAGCAGGCTCCGTGCTGAGCAGAGAGCCCGATGTGGGGCTCGATCCCAGGACCCTGAGCTACTGAGCCACCCAGGCGCCCCTAAAAAATCCATTTTGGACATGAGATTGAGATCTTGTCAGAGAACCAAGTGGAATAGTCAAATAGGTACAGGTTTGAAAAAATAGATCAGAAAATAGATCTGGTTGGAAATTAGGTATTTGGGAGCCATTGACGTTCAGATGGTATTTGACACTGGTATACAGAAAGAGCGTAAAATGTCTGGGGGGAAAACCCACTTTTACTCCCAAGGCGCTACAGCATTAAGAGGTCTTGTTGAGGAGGAAGAGCTATCACAGGTGACTTCCAAGCTGGGGATTTGTTGGGTAATTCTGGAACAAAGAAAATAGTATTTCAAGAAGGAAGGTGTGATCAGCTGTGTTGAATACTTCTGAGAGGTCATGCAGGATGGTGTGCTCCCATGGATAAAAAAAGAGTTGTCTTATTCAGGTGGTGGTTTTAGAAGTATATCTCTTGTTATAATGTTTAACTTTATTTCACAATGAAAGCCTAGTTAACAATAGATCATTTTGTTGACTTAATTTCAGCAGGATAGTACCTATGATGATCCCCAGCTCTTTGTTAATCGTCTTCTGTTTTTGCATCTATTTATTGTCATCTTAAATATTAACCTGATAACTCTCATATCTCCAGTCTAGGATTAAAACTTCAGAAGTTTTAAAACCTGATTAGCCCTCCCCACTAACAGCACAACTGCTAAATGAACAAAGACCCTGCCTTACAAACATTACATCTAATGTATTGTTTGCTTCATATGAGTATTGCATGGCCTATAACAAATTATCTATTTCTTCCTTTAAGTTTATTTATAGAATTTTGCCCACAGTATCCCTTTCCTAAAAAATAAAACAAAAAACCCCAAAACCACCTTACTCAGGTAAGTTCTGGTCTTAATTTGGCATCTATGCAATGAGGCAAAGATGACAGAAAGTATCCGAACAAGATGGTCCTTTTTTTTTTTTTTTTTTTTTTTTTTGCTTTTTTTCCCTCTTTACATTATGGTATTATATTCAGGAACTAAAGAAAGGAAGTGAGATGATTTGGAGAGGAACTAGTATCTTTCCAGTTTGGGGCCCAGAGGGGTTGGATGGGGACAAACCCCCACCCTCCACTTAAATACCTTGACTATTCATTTTCTTCACAGTGACTCGAGAGTCATCAACCTGTGGTGCTCATGCACAGGAAAACAGAAAGAGGAAGGAGCCTCTAAAAAAGACAGGTCTCAGCAAAATTGGCAGGACTCCATTCACTTCCCCCAATGTTCCACCTAAAGGCTCTAATTACACTGTTAGATAGTAGTCTCACCTCAAGCACAGATTCTTCTTGGCAAGACATCACATTCATGCACATTACCTTCTGTAACCCTCTACAACTCTGTTATGCTTGCCAGAATTAGTCCAAGGTCACTTCCATGCTGCATGTCTCATGAGACAGGATAGGTCTCCATGTTACTCACTTATATTCTGACTTGTCCACCTCTTATCTATATCATCAGGCATATTCAGATAAGTCTCAAGAAAATATGTCATCCTTTCTATCTGTGTTATGGATGACACAATATAATCTGTGCAGCCTTGGGGATTAAAGAGGTATACGGGATGGTTGGAAAACTCTGGAGGCTGTATGGGAGAATGTAAATGAGGGTGTATTTAAGGCTTTTATAATGGCAGGTGCTATGGTGTCTGAGACGAGCTCTTAGGGAAGGATAATTGGATTTTTCTAGTAACATCCTTGACTCTTAATTTTTGCTCAAAGAGACTTAAATACAGCATGTGTAACTTGCATTTCTCCTTTTATCTACTAGAGGAACCCCCCATATCAAAGAGGGAAAGCATACCTTTCTATGACTTGCTTCTCTTTTATCGTAAACCAGCTTCTCTTTTTGGAGAACGTTTCAACTGGTTTTGGTTGTTCTTGGGGATA
Organism: Lutra lutra; assembly: GCF_902655055.1. Classification (NCBI taxonomy): domain Eukaryota; kingdom Metazoa; phylum Chordata; class Mammalia; order Carnivora; family Mustelidae; genus Lutra; species Lutra lutra. Next base: position 75,317,162 of record NC_062284.1, read on the forward strand.
GACTTGCTATGAAGTTAACCAATTAAATGAACAGATATTTTTAATACTGTGGAATGCTCTATTGTAATTTTGGTTGATTTTCATGCTCCAGTGATCTGCCACGAGAAGAGCATTCCCCAGGTAGCTGCTACTACTTTGTCCTGAACCTCAAAACAAGCGCCAATGGACGAGACCTGAACCCAATCCAAAACCTAGAGCCAAGTCCAGCCATCTTTCATTCCCAGCCAAACTAGACTTGATTAGCTAAGCCATAGTCACATGTAGATCCATGAGCATTTAATGTGTGTTCTTGTAGCAATCAAGTTTTAGGGTAGTTTGTTATGCAGCAGTATTGTGGCAATAGCTGACTAATACATATACTTAGAGGAATTATGACATAAACATGAGTGCAGAAGAGCTACTTATCTAGCTTAACCATCTTCTAGTCCAACCCTTGGAAAGGGCAGCATCAAAATCACTTACTCATGTCATTGAGTATGAAATGAATTGGCATCATTGTACATTTCTTTATAAAATGGAACTTATATAAAAATACATTGAATTTGAAAATAAATAAAACCATTCAAAATTAAAAAGCCATTTTATTTTCAAATATTTTTTAGCAGGAGAACTTTCCAGCACAAATGTTCTTGAATAAAGTGGTTTTGTGTGAGCAATATCAGAACTGAAACAACGCTCATATATGCGATCAGTTCTCCATCCATCCATCCACCCATCCATCCACCTATCCATCTTCATTATTTTTTGCAGTTTATATAGTCATTCAGGAACAATGCAGTAGGTTTTAGGTAATTCATATTAGAATTTAGAATCAGAAAAATTTCTTATATTTTCTGCATTCATTTTTTTTTTAAAGATTTTATTATTTATTTGACAGAGAGATCACAAGTAGGCAGAGAGGCAGGCAGAGAGAGAGAGGGGGAAGCAGACTCCCCACCAAGCGGAGAGCCGGATGTGGGGCTCGATCCCAGGACCCTGGGATCATGACCTGAGCTGAAGGCAGAGGATTTAACCCACTGAGCCACCCAGGCGCCCCATTTTCTGCATTCAAATTATGTAAGAAATCCATGATTATTGTAGCAAAACTCAAAATTGCATATAAACAAACAAGAAAAAAAGCCCTACATAAATGCACCACCTAGAGATAACCTTTATTAAAATTGCATTGTTTATTTTTACAAAACTTCTTTTCTATGTGTGCCTGTGTGTATTTTTATATATATTTAATTACAGTGGATTCATACTGTGCATACTGTTCTGCCAACTGCTTTTATCATCATTATGTTGTAACTTCTCTCCATGAAGAAAATATAGAGCTACATAATCATTTGTAATGACTGGCTGGTAGTTAATAAAATACACGCTCTATAACTTATCAACTAGTCCCCTATCTTTGGATGTTTATTTTGTTTGTGAGTTAGTTTTCTTTTAAAATATCCATTATAAATAACAATTGCATGAACTTTCTTGTTCATATATTTTTCTCACTTTTCAAATTATTTCTGTAGGATCAATTCCTAGAAGGGATATTGCTAATGCAAAGGAAATGTAAATGTTTAAAACCCTTGTCAAGACAAGTCCCAGAAAGGCAGTACCCATTTACATTCCCTCCAGCTAAAAGACTTCTGCTGTATCTTCCAATCGACACTCAGTACTGCTTTTTGAAAGATGTTTCTCCCTCATCTGTTTTCTTTTATGTGTCTACTCTTTACTCTATTTCCACTTCGGGTAATTTGAGAAATTCCTTCTTTCCCTTTTCTCCCTGTGACATATAAAGAATAAAACATGACTTAAAAAAAGTCCTGAATGCATAACTAAGAACAATCATCACAGCAAAGTAGTCTTGTTTTACAGGAAAAAAAAAAATTACTCTTAATTATGGCCTCAAGATTCTTTGGAATAATATCTAACTAAATCATAACCTTTACAATTTCATGATATTTAATAGGGCTTGTTGGAAATGAGTCATTTTGTACACATTGGGAGTTTTATCGTGAATTTAATGTCACTGAATTTAATTAATTTAAATTGTCATTTGCACATCATTATACTGTGGCAAACCCTCCTCAGTCAGTGAGCTTTTAGCACTGAACAACACCACGACCAAAAGCGCACAGTTCCTCTCAGAAGTTATAAGATCTATGTGACTAATTTATTAGGTGAAGAAACCAAGTCATAAAGCAGTGGATTCTCCAGCAGCAGGAGTATGAAAGTATCATAAAATTATAAAGGTAAGCCTGCTACTAAGAACAAAGAGAAATATTAAGATAAAGGAACATTTTCATGGGCCAAACTCAGTCTATTGTAATCACTAATAGATGAGATTACAAACTAATGCCAGAATTTTCAGTAGGATTATTGCTTGGAAGTGACAGATGGCCTGGGACCTCACCCATGCTTCCTCCAACTCCCAGAAGTCACACAAACACATCAAAAAGAAATCCTTCAAAACGGTTTTAAGAAGGCAAAAAAAATGATAATATTTTGAATATTACAGATAAAGCCATTGAAGTGAAGAACTTATGGAAAACCCAAAATCTCTTAAAGACCAACTCCTAAGGGCACCTGGGTGGCTCAGTCGGCTAATTGTCTGCCTTTTGCTCAGGTCATGATCTCAGGGTCCTGGGACTGAGTCCTGTGTCCAGCTCCCTGCTCAGCAGGGAGTCTGCTTCTCTCTCTCCCTCTGCCCCTCCTCCCTGCTCCTGCTCTCTCTCTCTCTCAAATAAATCAATAGAAATCTTTAAAAAAGACCAGCTCCTAAGATGTCTTTTTGTCATCTTAATCATTCCTGTGTATTTTGGAGGGAGTTAGGAAGTTCCCATCACAAAATTAGACTTTGAAAGACCTTCTTCCAAAATACTTTCATACAACTAATGTCTGGTATGTTTTTCTAGCACATTAAATGTTTTGTTTTTGTTTTTTGGGTTTTTTTTTAAAACATTAACACAGAACACTATATTTCAAAGCGCTTGTTGGATAAAACCATTAACATTATTCTACAGAATGTTATATTCAGAGATAGCATCCTATAGAGATAATTTATATTTTCAAAAATAAATCTTTCCTGCTGTTTATTTCTCTGGTAGGATATATATTTTCTGGGTGTGCCTTTTTATTCAAATTAAGTTCACAAGTATTTACTGAATAACCACTTAGTACAAGACTTTGTGTCAGAATTTCGAAGAACTAAGGATAGAGACAGCAGATTAGTGAGTGTCAGGGGCTGGGGGGACGGGGAGAGGACTCTTTAATGGGTATGGAGTTTATGGATGAAGAAAAATTCTGGAATTTTTGTGGTGATGGTTGTACAATACTGTGAATGTACTAAATGCTCCTGTACACTTTTAAATGGGTACAGTGGTGAATGCCATATATTTTACCATGCCTTAAAAAAAAAAAATCAGGCAGGAAAGAAAAAGAACTAGTGAATGAAAGAGAGGCACAAATACTCCACTACAGAAGTAATGTTTGATAAGAAATTGTGTTTAAATTATCCTCCCAATATCGCTATTGATTTCACGCAGTTACTGTGCCAGTCCGATTTAATAAGCATGTATTATGAGGGCAGTGATAGGCAGTCATACTTAAAACTGAACAGGAGTGGGGAAATAAGTAGTAGATGGTCCTTGTCTTCAAGAAGCTTTCGATTTTATAGGGAATTAACGTAACTATAAAAAATGTCTCATGCAAGACAGAATGCCAAGCCATACAAGAGAGCTGAACACAGTGCCAAGGAAACAAAGGGGATATTTAGATTAATTCTTGGGGAAAGCATCAGGGATGTGGTAGCTTTATACTTGGTCTTCAAGGGCGGGTCTGATTTTGCCAGTCACAGTCGATGCTAACAGCTGGCCTGGGTGAAGGGAAGAAGATAGGGAAAAGCACGGAGCCAAGAAATGCAAGGTACTGGGGAATGCCAGTAGCTGGCTTGGCTGGAGGGCATAGTTTAACAGGCCAAACAATGGTAGTGAAGTTTGGGGAAGACTCAAGGACACATAGGAAAGGATTGAAGACATTTAGAGTTTGAAGATGATTCAAAGAAATACTTCTTATCCCCAACTTTTCACCTGCTAAATGGATCATATTGTTTGTTTGTTTGTTTGTTTGAAGATTTCATTTATTTAAGGGAGAGAATAAGAGAGAGAGTACAAGCAGGAGGACGGGCAGAGGGAGAAGCCAACTCTGCTGAATGAGGAGTCCTAGAGGGGGCTCTATCTGAGGACTCTGGGGTCATGACCTGAGCTGAAAGCAGACGCTTAACCAACTGAGCCACCCAGGTGCCCCTGCCCACAATTTCTATCTATTTATTTTAGTTCTTCCTTTGAAACCACAATAAATAATTTTTTTTTTCCCATATCAGATCTTCAGTATTCAAGTCAGGATATATGTTCTTTTATCTTCTCCTTTCCGGGCCCTTTAATTGTTCAAATATTTCTCTTATGACATATTTTCTAAGACTCCACAGTTCTTCTTGCCATTCATGTAAGCATGGCTTTGATGTTGGTATTCAAGGCTAAATAAAATATTTTAGAGGAAATTGTAGATGATATAATTTTAAACAAACAGCTATAATTTCCCTTTCAGGCAGACTTTGAATTAGTCATTAATTGGTCATCTCTAGAAACAGTCATTGAACTAATTATGAATTCAGCTAATTTTATTTTTATTTTCATTGACCAAGATTTTATTATTTTGTTCATGGATTTTATTAGGAGGCATACTTTTAACTGCATTGCTGAAATGAGCATAGTGACTAGGAACTCAGGCCCTGGAGTGAAGATTTTGTGATTGGTCTCCAACACAACCAACTACCACCTGTGACCTTGGACAAATTACTTAATTTCTCTGTGCTTTGGGTTTCCTGATCTATAAAATGTGTGTAAAAATACTGCCTACATTATTTTATTAAGTAAGTTATTATCTAGCAATAGTAAAAATAAGAAAAAAATTAATTATTACTATTATGGTGTTTTTAAAATGTATCCACAAATTCTTTAATATTCCTCCCTTCAAGGGGTGGAGCCTAATTTCTTTTTTCTTGAGTGTGGGTGGGATTTAGTGACAATAGACTACATAGTTGTTGTTTTTTTAAATTTTTTTAATTTTTTTAATTTTTTATTTATTTATTTATTTTTATTTTATAAACATATATTTTTATCCCCAGGGGTACAGGTCTGCGAATCGCCAGGTTTACACACTTCACAGCGCTCACCATAGCACATACCCTCCCCAATATCCATAACCACACCCCCCTCTCCCAACCCCCTCCCCCCATCAACCCTCAGTTTGTTTTGTGAGATTAAGAGTCACTTATGGTTTGTCTCCCTCCCAATCCCATCTTGTTTCATTTACTCTTCTCCTACCCCCTGAACCCCCCATGTTGCATCTCCTCTCCCTCATATCAGGGAGATCATATGATAGTTGTCTTTCTCCGATTGACTTATTTCGCTAAGCATGATACCCTCTAGTTCCATCCACGTCGTCGCAAATGGCAAGATTTCATTTCTTTTGATGGCTGCATAGTATTCCATTGTGTATATATACCACACCTTCTTTATCCATTCGTCTGTAGATGGACATCTAGGTTCTTCCCATAGTTTGGCTATTGTAGACATTGCTGCTATAAACATTCAGGTGCACGTGCCCCTTCGGATCACTACGTTTGTATCTTTAGGGTAAATACCCAGCAGTGCAATTGCTGGGTCATAGGGTAGTTCTATTTTCAACATTTTGAGGAACCTCCATGCTGTTTTCCAGAGTGGTTGCACCAGCTTGCATTCCCACCAACAGTGTAGGAGGGTTCCCCTTTCTCCGCATCCTCGCCAGCATCTGTCATTTCCTGACTTGTTCATTTTAGCCATTCTGACTGGTGTGAGGTGATATCTCATGGTGGTTTTGATTTGTATTTCCCTGATGCCGAGTGATATGGAGCACTTTTTCATGTGTCTGTTGGCCATCTGGATGCCTTCTTTGCAGAAATGTCTGTTCATGTCCTCTGCCCATTTCTTGATTGGATTATTTGTTCTTTGGGTGTTGAGTTTGCTAAGTTCTTTATAGATTTTGGACACTAGCCCTTTATCTGATATGTCATTTGCAAATATCTTCTCCCATTCTGTCAGTTGTCTTTTGGTTTTGTTCACTGTTTCCTTTGCTGTGCAAAAGCTTTTGATCTTGATAAAATCCCAATATTTCATTTTTGCCCTTGCTTCCCTTGCCTTTGGTGATGTTCCTAGGAAGATGTTGCTGCGGCTGAGGTCGAAGAGGTTGTTGCCTGTGTTCTCCTCGAGGATTTTGATGGATTCCTTTCTCACATTGAGATCCTTCATCCATTTTGAGTCTATTTTCGTGTGTGGTGTAAGGAAATGATCCAATTTCATTTTTCTGCATGTGGCTGTCCAATTTTCCCAACACCATTTATTGAAGAGGCTGTCTTTTTTCCATTGGACATTCTTTCCTGCTTTGTCGAAGATGAGTTGACCATAGAGTTGAGGGTCCATTTCTGGGCTCTCTATTCTGTTCCATTGATCTATGTGTCTTTTTTTGTGCCAGTACCATGCTGTCTTGATGATGACAGCTTTGTAATAGAGCTTGAAGTCCGGAATTGTGATGCCACCAACTTTGGCTTTCTTTTTCAATATTCCTTTGGCTATTCGAGGTCTTTTCTGGTTCCATATAAATTTTAGGATTATTTGTTCCATTTCTTTGAAAAAAAATGGATGGTACTTTGATAGGAATTGCATTAAATGTGTAGATTGCTTTAGGTAGCATAGACATTTTCACAATATTCATTCTTCCAATCCAGGAGCATGGAACATTTTTCCATTTCTTTGTGTCTTCCTCAATTCCTTTCATGAGTACTTTATAGTTTTCTGAGTATAGATTCTTAGTCTCTTTGGTTAGGTTTATTCCTAGGTATCTTATAGTTTTGGGTGCAATTGTAAATGGGATGGACTCCTTAATTTCTCTTTCTTCTGTCTTGTTGTTGGTGTAGAGAAATGCAACTGATTTCTGTGCATTGATTTTATATCCTGACACTTGACTGAATTCCTGTACAAGTTCTAGCAGTTTTGGAGTGGAGTCTTTTGGGTTTTCCACATATAGTATCATATCATCTGCAAAGAGTGATAGTTTGACTTCTTCTTTGCCGATTTGGATGCCTTTAATTTCCTTTTGTTGTCTGATTGCTGAGGCTAGGACTTGTAGTACTATGTTGAATAGCAGTGGTGATAACGGACATCCCTGCCGTGTTCCTGACCTTAGCGGAAAAGCTTTCAGTTTTTCTCCATTGAGAATGATATTTGCGGTGGGTTTTTCATAGATGGCTTTGATAATATTGAGGTATGTGCTGTCTATCCCTACACTTTGAAGAGTTTTGATTAGGAAGGGATGCTGTACTTTGTCAAATGCTTTTTCAGCATCTATGGAGAGTATCATATGGTTCTTGTTCTTTCTTTTATTAATGTGTTGTATCACATTGATTGATTTGCGGATGTTGAACCAACCTTGCAGGCCTGGAATAAATCCCACTTGGTCGTGGTGAATAATCCTTTTAATGTACTGTTGAATCCTATTGACTAGTATTTTGGCGAGCATTTTTGCATCTGTGTTCATCAAGGATATTGGTCTGTAGTTCTCTTTTTTGATGGGATCCTTGTCGGGTTTTGGGATCAAGGTGATGCTGGCCTCATAAAATGAGTTTGGAAGTTTTCCTTCTATTTCTATTTTTTGGAACAGTTTCAGGAGAATAGGAATTAGTTCTTCTTTAAATGTTTGGTAGAATACCCCCGGGAAGCCGTCTGGCCCCGGGCTTTTGTTTGTTTGGAGATTTTTGATGACTGTTTCAATCTCCTTACTGGTTATGGGTCTGTTCAGGCTTTCTATTTCTTCTTGGTTCAGTTGTGGTAGTTTATATGTCTGTAGGAATGCATCCATTTCTTCCAGATTGTCAAATTTGTTGGCGTAGAGTTGCTCATAGTATGTTCTTATAATTGTCTGTATTTCTTTGGTGTTCGTTGTGATCTCTCCTCTTTCATTCATGATTTTACTTATTTGGGTCCTTTCTCTTTTCTTTTTGATAAGTCTGGCCAGGGGTTTATCAATCTTATTAATTCTTTCAAAGAACCAGCTCCTAGTTTCGTTGATTTGTTCTATTGTGTTTTTGGTTTCTATTTCATTGATTTCTGCTCTGATCTTTATGATTTCTCTTCTCCTGCTGGGTTTAGGGTTTCTTTCTTGTTCTTTCTCCAGCTCCTTTAGGTGTAGGGTTAGGTTGTGTACCTGAGACCTTTCTTGTTTCTTGAGAAAGGCTTGTACCTCTATATATTTTCCTCTCAGGACTGCCTTTGTTGTGTCCCACAGATTCTGAACCGTTGTGTTTTCATTATCATTTGTTTCCATGAATTTTTTCAATTCTTCTTTAATTTCCTGGTTGACCCATTCATTCTTTAGAAGGATGCTGTTTAGTCTCCATGTATTTGGGTTCTTTCCAAATTTCCTCTTGTGATTGAGTTCTAGCTTCAGAGCATTGTGGTCTGAAAATATGCAGGGAATGATCCCAGTCTTTTGATACCGGTTGAGACTTGATTTAGGACCAAGAATGTGATCTATTCTGGAGAATGTTCCATGTGCACTAGAGAAGAATGTGTATTCTGTTGCTTTGGGATGAAATGTTCTGAATATATCTGTGATGTCCATCGGGTCCAGTGTGTCATTTAAGGCCTTGATTTCCTTGTTCATCTTTTGCTTGGATGATCTGTCCATTTCAGTGAGGGGAGTGTTAAAATCCCCTACTATTATTGTATTCTTGTCGATGTGTTTCTTTGATTTTGTTATTAATTGGTTTATATAGTTGGCTGCTCCCAGGTTAGGGGCATAGATATTTAAAATTGTTAGATCTTCTTGTTGGACAGTTCCTTTGAGTATGATATAGTGTCCTTCCTCATCTCTTATTATAGTCTTTGGCTTAAAATCTAATTGATCTGCTATAAGGATTGCCACTCCTGCTTTCTTCTGATGTCCATTAGCATGGTAAATTCTTTTCCACCCCCTCACTTTAAATCTGGAGGTGTCTTCGGGTTTAAGATGAGTTTCTTGTAGGCAACATATAGATGGGTTTTGTTTTTTTATCCATCCTGATACCTTGTGTCTTTTGATAGGGGCATTTAGCCCATTAACATTCAGGGTAAGTATTGAGAGATATGAATTTAGTGCCATTGTATTGCCTGTAAGATGACTGTTATTGTATATTGTCTCTGTTTCTTTCTGATCTGCTACTTTTAGGGTCTCTCTTTGCTTAGAGGACCCCTTTCAATATTTCCTCTAGAGCTGGTTTGGTATTTGCAAATTCTTTCACTTTTTGTTTGTCCTGGAAGCTTTTAATCTCTCCTTCTATTTTCAATGATAGCCTAGCTGGATATAGTATTCTTGGCTGCATGTTTTTCTCATTTAGTACTCTGAATATATCATGCCAGCTCTTTCTGGCCTGCCAGGTCTCTGTGGATAAGTCTGCTGCCAATCTAATATTTTTACCATTGTACGTTACAGACTTCTTTTCCCGGGCTGCTTTCAGGATCTTTTCTTTGTCACTAAGACTTGTAAATTTTACTATTAGGTGACGGGGTGTGGACCTATTCTTATTGATTTTGAGGGGGGTTCTCTGAACCTCCTGGATTTTGATGCTTGTTCCCTTTGCCATATTGGGGAAATTCTCTCCAATAATTCTCTCCAACATACCTTCTGCTCCCCTCTCTGTTTCCTCTTCTTCTGGAATCCCAATTATTCTAATGTTGTTTCGTCTTATGGTGTCACTTATCTCTCAAATTCTCCCCTCGTGGTCCAGTAGCTGTTTGTCCCTCTTTTGCTCAGCTTCTTTATTCTCTGTCATTTGGTCTTCTATATCACTAATTCTTTCTTCTGCCTCATTTATCCTAGCAGTGAGAGCCTCCATTTTTTTTTATTTACTTATTTGACAGACAGAGATCACAAGTAGGCAGAGAGGCAGGCAGAGAGAGAGAGAGAAGAGGAAGCAGGCTCCCTGTGGAGCAGAGAGCCCGACGCGGGGCTCGATCCCAGGACCCTGGGATCATGACCTGAGCCGAAGGCAGAGGCTTTAACCCACTGAGCCACCCAGGTGCCCCGAGAGCCTCCATTTTTGATTGCACCTCATTAATAGCTTTTTTGATTTCAACTTGGTTCGATTTTAGTTCTTTTATTTCTCCAGAAAGGGCTTTTATATCTCCCGAGAGGGTTGCTTTAATATCTTCCATGCCTTTTTCAAGCCCGGCTAGAACCTTGAGAATCGTCATTCTGAACTCTAGATCTGACATATTACCAATGTCTGTATTGATTAGGTCCCTAGCCTTTGGTACTGCCTCTTGTTCTTTTTTTTGTTGTGAATTTTTCCGCCTTGTCATTTTGTCCAGATAAGAGTTTATGAAGGAGCAAGTAAAATACTAAAAGGGTGGCAACCACCCCAGGAAAATATGCTTTAGCCAAATCAGAAGACATCCCAAATCGTGCGGGGGGGAGAAAGGGGATAAAAAGGGGTTCAGAAAGAAAAAAGAGAAAAAAAAAAGAAAGTATTAAAAAAAGAAAGCCGATAAAGAAAAAATATAAAAAGAGGAAAAAAAAATATATATATATATTAGATAAACTATTTAAAAAACGTTAAAAAAGAAAACGGTAAAAGTTAAAAAAAATTTAGCAGAAGAAGAGAAAAAGAAAAAAAAATTGAAAAAGAAAAAAAAATTAAATTAACTGCAAGGCTAAAAAATCATGGGGAGAAAGCCATGAGTTCCGTGCTTTGCTTTCTTCTCCTCTGGAATTCCGCCGCTCTCCTTGGTATTGAAACTGCACTCCTTGGTAGGTGAACTTGGTCCTGGCTGGGTTTCCCGTTGATCTTCTGGGGGAGGGGCCTGTTGTAGTGATTCTCAAGCATCTTTGCCCCAGGCGGAGTTGCACCGCCCTTAGCCGGGGCCGCGCTGAGTAATCCGCTCGGGTTTGCTGGGTTTGCTTTCGGGAGCTTTTGTTCCCTGAGCGCTTTCCATAGAGTTCCGGAAGACCGGAATGAAGATGTCGGCCTCCCGGTCTCCGCCCCGGAGAGCTGAGAGCCCAGGGCCCCACTCCTCAGTGCGCCCTCAGAGAACAGTGCCCAATGACTCCCGCCACCCTGGCCTCCGGCCGTGCTCCGAGCTGACCAAACCTGCGACCGGTTCAAGGCAACCCCGAGCTGAGAGTCACTCCTCGGCTCTGTCTCTGTAGCCGGCTTCCCCGTTCTAATACTGGTAAGCTCTGCGACACTCAGACACCCCCGATCCTTCTGCGACCCTGCGGGACCTGAGGCCGCGCTGACCCCGCCCGGGCTTCACCTCAGTTAAGCCTCTGGAGTGATGTCCCTCAGCGGAACAGACTTTTAAAAGTCCTGATTTTGTGCTCCGTTGCTCCGCCGCTCGCCGGGAGCTGGCCCCTCCCGCCGCGGTCTATCTTCCAGTCGCTTTGGATTCACTTCTCCGCCAGTCCTACCTTTCAGATAGTGGTTGATTTTCTGTTTCTAGAATTGCTGTTCTTCTTCTCTTCGATCTCCCGTTGGATTTGTAGGTGTTTGCAATCTTTAGATAAGCTATTTAGCTGATCTCCCGCTACCTGAAGTAGTCTCAGCCTGCTACTTCTCCGCCATCTTGACTCCTCCTCCGTTTGTTTTTTTTTTTTTTTTTAACAAAAAAAGCATCATGGCTACCTAATTTCTTGGTTTGCTTACTCTGGGGAATATAAGCTGCCATGTTGGTTTTCTACTCTGTAACAAGCCACTGAAAATGTAGCAACTTAAAATAGCACATTTATTAGCTCAGGTTTTCAACACAGCATGACTAGGTCTATACAGTGTATTTGAACAAGGACATTATATATCAGAGTATGCTTGCAGAAGGCAAAAAAAATACAAACAAAAGGAATTCAGAGAAGAAAACTGGAAGTAGGGAGAGTATTTGGGTTGCTAACAGCTCCCGATAGAAATAAAGTTTGCTCCCAAATTGCTGAGGTGACAATGGGACTAGACAAAGAGATTGGAAGGGAAAATCATTGAGGAACTAGAATCTACTGAATTTAGTAGGTTGAATTACTATCAGGCTTTGATGGAGTCCTGGGACTTGAGTGGTCAAGACATACAAATGGGAATGAAGAAATATACATTGTGGGGCTTATTCAATGGTGGTAATTGTTCAAGTTGTGTGTGGGTGACATGCCGTGGGAGGGTGTAAAAAAAAATAGAGCTGAAAGAATAATGTTAGGGGATACTTAAATTTAGAAGTGTGGCAAGTAGAAAGTCAGAGAGAGAAAGACAGAAATGGAACATTTTAAAAGGTAGGAGGAGAATGAGAAGCGTTAAGTGGGAGATGAGGATTTCAGGAAGGAAGGAGGTAAGTAATATCAATGAATGCCCTTTCTTAAGGTTAGGGAAGATGAAGACCAAGAAGTTAAATGACAGTGAATTTAAAAGTGCGTTGTAAGAAAGAAGAGGATGCAGCCAGTGCCTTTCTAAGTGCAGCAATCTAGGGAAGCTGACAGAAAATAAATATGTTTCTCTTCAAGATGAAGAGAGTGACCTGGTCCCTGAAAAACTATCCCAATTCTAATGTTCTTCCTCTTGGAGCTAGAGAATCCTGGGAGATTTCAAGGAATGATTAGTTAAGTACTTCTCTCAGTGGAGGTTACTCATTTAACTCATTGCCAAAAAAAGAACAATGTTGCATCCTAAGTGCTTCCTGAATTAAAAACTCTGGACTCATAATTTGGGTGTTGCCCATTCACTGCTCTTAAAGCCACCTTGAGGCTGTTCTTGCAGAAATCAGGAAATATCTGATTTCCATCCATCATGATACCTGATGTCCATCCTTCCCACTCACTACCAACCATTAACCAAATTGCCCTGGGCCAACCTGAGCTTCTGGCAACTTTTGGGGAAGGAGAGTCAACATCATCAAAAATACTAAACAAGATTATAATATAGAACTGCAACGCGCCTCTTTAACAGAACCACAGGGACTAGGTTTGAATAAGCACTTGCCCTGCTCCTATCTTTTCTCCATCCCATGCCCCGGCCAATTTTAATGAAGGCAATGTTTTTTCACAGGTATACAGATGTTACTGGTAAGCTCATAATCAATTCTGATAAAAATAAGAGAACACAAGGGGGCACCTGGGTGGCTCAGTGGGTTAAGCATCTGCCTTGGGCTCCTGTCATCATCCTGAGTTTCTGGGTTGGAGCCCCACCTCAGGCTCCCTGCTCAGCAGGAAACCTGTTGTGTCACCCTCTGCCCCTCTCCTGGCTTGTGCTTTCTCATGCTCTCTTAAATAAATAAATAGATTCTTTAAAAAAAAATTTTTAAAGGGGAACCTGGGTGGCTCAGTGGTTAAGCATCTGCCTTCGGCTCAGGTCATGATCCCAGGGTCCTGGGACGGAGCCCCACATCAGTCTTCCCGTTCAGTGGGGAGCCTGCTTCTCCCTCTGCCTGCTACTCCCTCTGCGTGCTACTCCCTATGCTAGTGCTCTGCCTCTCTGACAAATAAATAAATAAATAATCTTAAAAAAGAAAGAGAACACTAATTATTCACCTCTATCAATAAAATTAAATTTATATACTTGAAGTTAAACTAAGTGTTGTGAAGAATTGATATTAATTTCTGAAGTCTATGAAAGTGGGGAACTGCTCCTTTGAAAACATGCACAAAATCTCCTTATGTAGTATTACAGTCCTTTAGAACATATTTTTTTTTAAATGGCAATATTCTGATTCTGTGTGTGTGTGGGGGGGTGTGTGTCTTATTGCTGACATTGTAGAAGTTTGGTTTTATTTTTCATTGCTAGTGTCTAGTAATTTAGATCTATTATGAGCAAATAGGATTCTGTATAGTCCAGAAATTCAGCCACTGTCTTGAATCCTGTTTCTAGAAGAAAATGCTTTCTACATTCCCAGCAAGTCTGTATTTCCAACTTTAGAGCAAAAGCCATTCGAAATTTGAACACTGCTTATACATAAGTAATCAAAATATGGTTAAATATCTTTTCTTGGGGTGCCTGGGTGGGCTGAGAGGGTTAAACCTCTGCCTTCGGCTCAGGTCATGGTCTCAGGGTCCTGGGATCAAGCCCCGCATCAGGCTCTCTGCTCAGCAGGGAGTCTGCTTCCCTTCTCTCTCTGCCTGCCTCTCTGCCTACCTGTGATCTCTCTCTCTCTCTCTCTGTGTCAAATAAATAAATAAATTCTTAAAAAAAAAATAAAACCTTTTCTTTAAGTTAACCAATCTGAATTTTCTGCAATTATTCTTCTCAAGTTATTTTGCTGTGCAAAATATCACTGTAATCCCTCTGCTCTGTATTTAGGAAGATGGCAATGCAGCATGGCCATCATTATGCCCTTGGAGCCAGATCAAACTGCCTTCCAGTCCTGATTCAATCACTTGCATGCTCTATGGCTCTGAGGAAATTATTTAATGTTTACTTTTAGGTTCCTATACTGTAGAATAGGAATGATATATATACCTATCTCTTAGAGTTATTGTGAGGATTAAGATCAATCAATACAAATTTTTGTCACAATAACCATTTCCAGAGAATGAAATGGTAGTCTTTTTTCTTTATCATGCACCCATATCAGTAGAAATATTTTCATCCTATAGCCTTTATTTTTAAATTACATACATGTGCTTCCTAATATAACAGCATAAAATGAACATAAAAGTAAAATTTGAAAGAATGTGACAAAGATGAAGTAAGTACAACCTAAAAATGAATAAAAATATAAAGTACAAATAGACATTCATTGCATTTATAATTTTTCAAACAATTCCCAATTGCAATGCAACTCTAGATTTTTTTAAAGGAGTTAGAAAATTCTGTTTCTGAGGGTTTTTTGTGTGAAGAGATAAAAATGTTAATGGATGACATATCGTTTTCACACAGTCACACAATGATACAAACATTTCTAAACACCCATTTTCAGAAGTTGTTTTTTTTTAAAAGATATTTATTTATTTGACAAAGATCACAGGTAGGCAGAGAGGCAGAGAGAGAGGAAGGGAAGCAGGCTCCCCACTGAGCAGAGAGCCCGATGTGGGGCTCAATCCCAGGACCCTGAGATCATGACCTGAGCCAAAGGCAGAGGCTTTAACCCACTGAGCCACCCAGGTGCCCCTCAAAAGTGTTTTTGTAGCACTAAGAAAGAAAGAGTTGGTTTCTTACTCAATGCTAAAATACCACCTTTATCTTGATGGGGCATATCAGTTTTTGGGTGGTGTGTTTTCTTTTAATAT
This sequence comes from Lutra lutra, assembly GCF_902655055.1. Classification (NCBI taxonomy): domain Eukaryota; kingdom Metazoa; phylum Chordata; class Mammalia; order Carnivora; family Mustelidae; genus Lutra; species Lutra lutra. The sequence continues at coordinate 75,332,465 of NC_062284.1, forward strand.
CTGTGTGAGGCTTACTGTTGATAGATACTTGACATTGCAGAAAAGATCAGAAAATTTAGATCATATATTTTCTGTTAAAAAAATTATGAAATTCTTCTTTAAGTTTGACGAGAATTTGAAGTGTTTTTTTTTTTTCTTAAGACTTTATTTATTTGACAGAGAGATCACAAGTAGGTAGAGAGAGAAGGGGAATCAGCTCCCTGCTGAGCAGAGAGAGCTGAAGGCAGAGGCTTTAACCCACTGAGCCACCCAAGTGCCCCAGAGAACTTGAAGTGTTTTGCCATAAGATAACCAGTGAACCTCTCCGCAGTACACAATATTTTCATGAACTCTCCTCATCTCCTGAGCACATATTTATCTAATAGAGATTCATATGGTGCTTAGCATTTACATGAACTGTTTTAAGCCCTTTGCAAATATTACCTCAGTTCATCTCATATCAGCATTCAGAGTTAGGTTTCATTCCCATTTTACAGATAACTATGGCAGAGACAAGTTGAAAAAATGTTCAAAGGCAGGATTTGAAACTAGCCATTTTGGCTTTAGAGGCTGCTTTTTACGAATAGACTCTGGTGCTTTAGAGTCTACTAATGAAGATAGAATAACTTTTAATTCCACTTAACATATGTGAGCTACAACTGATTGGAGGATTTTAGAAGCAGAGATTGGGCGAAGTTGTCAATACCAGTTCTTCATTATCAGGAGTTCCCGGCTTCCCACCCATGTGACCACCTCATGTATAGGGCATGCAAGGGCTCTAGTGTGGACAATATTAGTACCCTTAAACTATTTATTTTTCATAAATATGTAAGCACATGTTCTGATATCTTGTTCCCAAATTCCATTGAATTTCTGCAGAGTCTTCAGGCATATATGCACCTCTTGTTGGAGATTACTGATAGAATCTGAATGTAGATGGGAAAGGAGCTCAAAAGATTTGCTTGTGTCTACTTCCAAAGCTGGAAGGTATGTTACATGTGAATGTATAAGGAGTGGTCCCTCTGGACATGTGGATATCCATATTTTTGTATATAGATATCGTGTTAGGTTACAATCTACTTATATAAATGTTTTTATACTATATGAACAGCATATCTTAGAATCTGTCAGGAATGTGTCACCAAAAATTTTCTGAGGATTTTCACAAAGATAATGTGATGCATTAAAATTAATTTATTGGTTTACTCTTCTCTATTTCCAAGACTGGAAAGACTTGCTGGGGGAATGCCTATAAGTAGTCCATATTGTTGACTAGGAGAAGTTAGATTTCTGCCTTTCATTTATGTAACTCATCTGCTTGTTTACCCATTTAAATTCAGGAGATCATGGCCCAAATGGGGGAACGTGGTGTCAGAGAACAAAGACTGTAAATTCAGTGATGTTCCTCTTTAGGGCAGGGATCCTCAAAGTGTGAGAGTCCTTTGAGCTGTGGGCTAATCTAAAGCAAAGCATGCCCTTCCTTTTTTCTGAGTGAATGATGAACAGTTTATGCGGATGGTATATTTGTATTCGATTTGACTGTCCTCTCAAATGAGTTCTAATGCTTTGTAATTTTATCTCTTAAATTTTTAAAGATTTATTTACTTATTTGAGAGAGAGAGAGAGAGAGAGAGAGAGCATGAGTTGAGGGAAGGGCAGAGGGAGAGAATCTCCAAGCACACTCCCCACTGAGGACAGAGCCTGACCCTGGTCTTGATCTAGCGTGATCTCTATGAGATCATGACCTGAACTGAAACCAAGAGTTGGACGCTCAATGGGTTGAGCCCCCCAGGTGCCCCCAAATTTTGTTATTTTAAATGAATAATATCTGTGTTCTGTTAAGAAGTCAGGTTGCTGTTCATTGTTTGGCAATATAGCAGGTTCCTGCTGAGCGTGTGTGTGAGTGAGAGTCACTTTGTAGGATAGTTGCTTCAATACTGATGAGGTGTTGACTTGCACTGGTGTGGATTTCAATTTTCTTTTATTATTTTTTTTTTAAATTTTATTTATTTATTTGAGAGAGAGACAATGAGAGAGAGCATGAGCCAGGAGAAGGTCAGAGGGAGAAGCAGACTTCCTGTGGAACTGGGAGCCTGATGCGGGAGTCGATCCCGAGACTCCAGGATCATGACCTGAGCTGAAGGCAGTCAGCCTTCAGCCTTTAACCAACTGAGTGACACAGGCGCCCCTCAATTTTCTTTTAAACATATATTATTATTAGTTTGATTTAATTTTATCCATTTATTTTCATTAAGATCTCTTGGCTAATCCTACAATTGCTACATATTTGCAGTAATAGCATTGTGTCCATTTTGCCTGTAACTAGACTTTAAAGACACATGTGTAATTTATACGTATTATCTGTTTCTATTGTTATAACATATATATATATACATATATATATATATATATATGTAATTTAGGAAAGGATATATATATGTCCTTTCCTAAAATTTGCTTGTTAATCACACCTCACTGTTAATCACTAAATTCTTTTTCTGGTGGAGACTGGGATTGATCAGGGAGGCTTTTACCCAGTTGTCTAGATCATCCTGATTTTATATACTTGGATTGTGTCCAGTTCTGACAGACTCCAATAAAGAAGACAGTTATGTAAGTCTGTGTCAAGACAGTCAATGACATTTTTAAAAAAGGAAAATGACCCAATCCCCAATAGGAGGAATAGTGATACTTTGCAAAAGGAGAAGTAAAGGAAAGAATATTGGGGATGGAAGATCCTAGGATCATTTTTAAATATTTAAAGTCATTTTTTGAACACTTGAGATTTATGCCTATACTGTCCAATTTGCTAGCTACTAGTCATATGTGGCTATTCAAATTTCAATTTAGAGGAATTAAAATGAAATAAAAGGAGAATTCCGGTCTGATAGTGGTACTAGCCCCATTTCAGGGGCTCCGGAGTCTCCTGTGGTTAGTGGCTTCTGATTAGACAACACTGATACAGACCATTTCGATCTTCACAGAGGGCTCTACTAGAAGCACTCGTTTAGACTATAAAACATCTGAGCAAATTTTATTCAAAAACTAGCAGCGGTAGCTGACAGAATGATACACAGCACTCCCAAATGGTTCAATTTGAAGAAGGCAGAAGAAAACAAACGATTATCCAATCCAAGATAAAACTGGAACCCACTAAATGGAAGCAATTGTCAGCCAGCTTGGTGAGCCTGGAAAAGGAGAATGTATTTTGCAGAAGGGCCTGCCTCACTGTTTATTTAAAGCGGTATCACAAAGCAGTTGCAACCAACACTTGTGAGGCTGCCTTTGTTTGTGGCTGAAAAGAGTCCCGCCCTCTTTCAGAGGCTCTCAGCTTCTGAAATGTGTGCTTTAAGACAGGGACTGTTGCTTTTTCACTTTGGACAGTCCGCTTGGTGCCTTTCCTAAACAGGGATCTGAATTAATGCACTTTCTTTCTTTCTTTCTTTCTTTTTTTAAAATTTTGTTTATTTGACAGAGAGATCACAAGTAGGCAGAGAAGCAGGCAGAGGGGGAGAAGCAGGCCCCCTGCTGAGCAGAGAGCATGATGTGGGCCTGGATCCCAGGACCCTAAGATCATGACCTGAGGCAAAGGCTTAACCCACTGAGCCACCCAGGCGCCCCATGAATTAATTCTTTTTCTTAAATCTATTTCTGAGAGAGAGAAAGAAAGCAAGCAAGAGGAGGGGGAAGGGCAGAGGGTAGACTTCCCATGGAGCGGGGAGCCCTACAAAGTGGGACTCGATCCCCGGACCCTAAAGTCATGACCTGAGCCAAAGGCAGATGCTTAACCAACTGAGCCAACCTGGCACCCCTAAATTAATTCTTAAGTAAAATCACAAGGTAAGTGGAACTATGAGCGTCGTGGGGATGGCTGCCCTTTATAGCTTGACTACTTTGTATGTTTGAGGAATTTTCCACATTAAAAGCCCCACTTTTCTAGCATAGAGATTCTGACTTTGAAGGTGAACCCCCTAATCCACAGTCTCTCTTACAGCCACAGCTCATGTGAGTGACCCAGGCTCCCCCAGTGGGCTCCACCTTCCGGAGACTTGATGCCAGTAGTGAGCAGCTAGGAAACAGGCTCCATGTGGGTGGTGCCACTTTTCACGGTGGCAGTGGCAGCAGTGTTGGCAAGGCCACTTGCCTGATACACGGCCCTGGTGCTGGCTGCAAGAGCCATTCTGGTCAAGATTTGTCACTTAACACTTAGCACTGGACACGGCAGCCGCCATGTGCTCCTCAGACTAGTTCTGTGACTTGGTCTTGAACATTCTTCCTGGAAACTTAGCCTCTCGCCTTTCTCTAGCTCTCCCATTTGTTTGTTTGTTTTTGGTGAGCTATGTAATACTGTTTAATAAATCCTTTTTCTGCTTAAATTAGCCAGAATGGATTTTGTGGTCAAAGCTAAGAATGCTGATAAGACAGGCAGTGATGCCAGTTCGTGTTCTGGAATTACAGATATTAATTAGTTTACTCAGGATGCATTTATTGTATGCTTAGCTGGCTCTGCGTGAGGATCTGGCCGAGCTTTCCAGATAGAGCACTTTTGTGAACGGTGATGTCAGAGAGAGGTGAAGTACTGAAGTATGACAGGTGTTGGACTCATTGAGATCGAGAATACTACTTTCTTCCCTCCAATATCCAGTCTGTCGCCACATTCCCACAACTGTGTCTCTTAAACATCTTCCCCATACCTCCTTTCTCCACTTCATAAACCTTCATTCATCTGACAAACATTTAGCTCAGATATTTATTATTTCTCACTTAAATTACTGAAGTAGCCAATTACAACAATAAGACCATGTAGTTTCTCCCGCACCATGTTGTTATACTTGTTAATGTGTCTTTGCTTACACTGTTCTGAGAGCCTAGAAAACCCTTTCTTCCCCTTATTTGTGTGGTTTGGATACCTCCTAGTTATACCTTAAGATGTCAATTTTTACCTTTCCCATTTCCTCCTATACTGTATGGTAATTATGTGGTTATATGTTCAACTTATCCAACTGGACTGTAAGCTCCTTAGGGCACAGGCCATGTTTTATGGACTGTTATGTCTCTCCAGCCCTTGTCCCAGTGCCTGGTATACAATAGGCACACATTCAGTGCTGCTGAAAAAACAAATGACTTGTAATTATTTATTACATGTTTATCTCCCTGTCCTATGAGTTTCTTCAAACAAAACAGAGTCTGGCTTATAATAGGAACTCAGATTTACGGTACACATGAATGAGGTTCATATGGGGGCTCAGTTGAAAGTAATTAGTGTCAATCAAATTATTATTCTAATGATTTAATAATAAATTCAATAATGAAATAAATATAATATAAAAATCATATTTTTACCATATATTATATATTATATGATATCGATTATATATAATAAACTATATAAAATATAATAAAATAAATGTAATAAAAATAATAAAATTCAAAAAAATCAATAATAACTTTGAATAGAAGCTAGGGCTGGTTATTAGGGCTTGGGAATTGAGAGGTGGTGGAGGAAAGTCACTGTAGGTGGCATAATTGGCCAATGGCTCCAGGTGCCATACATGAAATCCTTCTGGTATTTGCATGGTGGCCAGTACTCCCATGGGCCACGACCCGATCATGTCACTGTGCAGAGGGAGATGGGGGTCTCCTCTGATAAGTGATTTTGGTTTGAGGATTCTCTGGTGACTTTCTCAAATACTCTTTACAATCACACAGCAGCCTAAGACTTACTCTCCTTTGGTCTCTCACTTAGGGTCAGAATGGTGTGGTAGTCTTGTGGCTCTCCCAGCCCCTACCGGCTCCTTTCTCACTTTGTCTCTAGTCTTGGCTTCTGCTTCTCAGACTAACACATGATTGAAGCCATGGGAGTCAATTAGTTATTTGAGGAGAGCCAAAGAATGAGAACAGGTAATACCAAAGAGAGATGAGTACAGAGCATAAATATTTAGGGAGTGGGAGAGTGGGTGGGGGTGGAGGTGAGGAAGAAAGCTAAAAGGTGATCAGATAAGCAGCCAGACAACCAAGGACAATGGTGTTCCAGAATGGGCCATCACTGATTGTTTCATTCCAGAACTTTTTTCTAGGCACCATGAAAGTAAAAATTTACCAGGAAGAAATAAGAAGTCTCCTGAAACTAGATGAATAAAAAGAGAGCAACTGAGGTCATGTACTATTTATTTGGCTTAAAAGAATTCAATATTTAAGGACAAACAGACAATTAAAGTAGTACTATCACAGTAGGTACATATATCAAATCTTTACTTTGTACACCTTAAACTTAGATAATGCTATATATCAAGTATATTTCGATAAAGCTGGAGGGGAAAATGTAAAAGAACACTATATGTACAACACAGCATGTTTGCTTTAAGTGATTAAAAAATAATAAAGTAGAAGCAATAGAATATATTTTCATGTGTTCAGATTCATAGAAATAAATGTTGTTAAAAACTGATTTATAGCTTATGAAAACCACTTCTGCTTTCATCCTTATATTATTGCATTTTCTATCTAGCCTTTCCCTTATTATATAATATAAATATAAATATTATTGTTATTATATTATTTGGCAAATATACCAGATAGAAGTAGTATGGGAGGTATGGGAACTGATGTAGAAATAATTAAGCTAAAAAAAGAATAAATCTATGTGACATGGACAAGAAAAGAGTTATTGAAAATTACTTTGAAGAGAAGAAAGGGCTGCTAGACCATCTAAGAAAAGAGTATGTCAAAGAAAGGAAGTCAGAATAGAGTCTGTGCAAGAAGAAAGTCACAGAGTCCAGTACTAGTGTTCATTCAAGGAACAACTAGCAGAGAGGGAATTGGGCTGGTGAGGCTTATGTGGCCCTTTCAAGGGTCCAGGGTATCAAATAGTTGGTCAAACCTCATTCTAGGTGTGTCCGGGAGGGTGTTTTTGAATGAGATTAACATTTAAATTGGGACAGGGTCAAGCAGATTGTCACCTCTAATGTGGGTAGACCTCATGCGGTGGAAGGCATGAGCAGAACAAAACAACACCCTTCCTTGGGTAAAAGGCAAGTCCTCCCATCTGACTTGTTGAGCTGAGCATCAGTATTTTCCTGCCTTTTGACTCAATCTGGAACATTAGGTCTCCTGGGTCTTCAGCCTGCCTGCTCTGAGACTGGAACTTAGACCATCTGGCTCTCCAGGTCTCAGGACTTTGGACTTGGACTAGAACTTACACTATTGGTTCTCTGGGTCTCCAGCTTGCTGACTACAGATCTTGGGACTTTTCAGACTCCATAATCACATGACTGTATGAGCCAACTCCCTATAATCTCTCTTTCTCTCTCTGTATCTTATATATGCATATCTTCTACACACACAAGGCACACATCCTGTCAGTTCTGTCTCTTTGGACGAAACAAGGTCTTTACCAAAGAACCAGAAAGTAAGCACCATATGGACATAACGGTCTATTAAAAGACTGCCTCTTAACTTACTGACTGTGCCTCTCAAATATCCCTTAAACATGTTCCTTCCTCCCCATTTACAATGCCATTACTTCAAAGCCTATAATTTTTTACTTTTACCATTTAAATGATCTCTCTGCCAGTTTCTTCCTCCAGTGCACCAGAATGATCTTTAAAAATGCAAGTCTGATACTATGTTTCCACTGCTTAAAATCTTTCCATGGGTTCTGGGGTGTGTTTTCTTTCTCACTCTAGGTGTTGTCTACACAGGTGTGTTTGCTTTGTGAAAATTCATTGAACTGTAAACATATGAGTCATGCACTTTTCTGTATATATGATTGAATTAAAAGGTTATACTTAAAAATCTCTCCATGGCTTCCCATTGTCCCCAGGATTGAGTCAAAATCCTTAGCTTGATATTTACAACCTTTTGTGATTCCTGTCTTTCCAAATTCCTGTCACTACCCCAGTCTACCCATACCTAGTTGCCTGTGACCTACCAATAAATTATATGTTTTCTTAAGTATTTACTTAAGTATTTACCTTTACTCTGCCTGGAGTGCCCTTTCATCATTGTCCACCTTCTTAACTGTTAGTCTTCCTTTAAGAATAAATGTGTGTGGCATTATCTGAAACAATTTTTAATCCTATAAGGCATTTCTTTCTTGGGTGCGCAAAGTATACTGCACACACATCTAACATAACACTCATCACATTGCTGTACTTACTTATTCTATTTCTTTTTTTTTTAAGATTTTATTTATTTATTTGACAGAGAGAGATCACAAGTAGACAGAGAGGCAGGCAGAGAGAGAGAGAGAGAGAGGGAAGCAGGCACCCTGCTGAGCAGAGAGCCCGATGCGGGACTCGATCCCAGGACCCTGAGATCATGACCTGAGCCGAAGGCAGCGGCTTAATCCACTGAGCCACCCAGGCGCCCACTTATTCTATTTCTGACTCTCCCATTAGATGGCAAATACCTCTATGGCTGGGAACACATCATATTTATCTTTTCCCAGTATCTAATTGTATTTGGTATATAGGACATACCCCATGAATATATCTTGAATACATGAATGAGGGAGACAGATTGAGAAAATGTAATAAATAGCCATGCTTTTGAAATAAATTCTAATATAATTGAGTAAATGAAATAAATGCATGAAAAGTTAAATGAATATATGATGCAGAACTAAATGAATTGCAAATTATAAGTTATTAAATGTTCAATCAAAGAATGGACCATCATAAGTGATGCAGGAGTCAAAGGAGGGGGTGGTCAGGCTGTGGTACAGTAGGGACTTGACATCTAGGTCTGAGAAGTTGCACAGCATTTGGATGGCTGGAAAGAAAGAAGAAAAGAAAGAAAGAAAGAAGAAAAGATAGTTCCATAGTGAGAATCACTTAAAATATCAAGAAAGAAAGGGTTGGGTAAATAGAACAATCTCACTATTTTTTTTTTTTTTTAAGTATGGAAGAAAACTGATAAGACAGGAAATCCAGGCAAAGAAAGGAAATTTGTAGAGAAGATGGTATGCTACATTTTGGCTGTGTTGAGTTTGAGATGCCTGCAAAAAAACCAAGTAGAGCTGTCAGGGAAGTGGTTAGAAATCTGGCTTATTTCAAGAGAGAAGATACACAAGTTTGCTAGCCAGTCCATGTGAGCCAATAAATTGACCTGGAAAAGAATAGGGACAGAGAAGGGAAGGGATTAACTGTGGGACCTTGGGGAGAAAAAAAATCTATATTTAAGGGACAGAAAGAGGAAGACATGCCAAAAAGGAAAACCTGATAGATGTCAAGAAAATAGGAAGACTGGAGAGTGACAGGTCAGGGGAAGAGAAAATTTTGAGAATTGGGGTTTTGGGCAATGGCAAATTTATCCAAGAAGCCAAGAAGGCCAAGAACAATAATAAGATTATTGAGTTTTGTTTTTAGGATTTACCTGATTATCTTCAAGATAGGAACTTCACTAGTATGCCGAAGACTAAAACTAGTACTGTGGAATCAGGGGGAAGGTATGAGGTAAAGGCTGATGGGAGGGCAGGGGAGACTTGGTCTGGTAGTTTGGGAGATTAGCAAAGCTAAAGAAGGCTTTTTGTTTGTTTGTTTGTTTTCTCAGATGAAGTTCTTGAAAATGTTGGAGCTAGAAGTGAAGATTTTTTTTTTTTTCCTCATAGAAAGAGGTAGAGCCTGCCAGAAAGCAATAAGAAATAATCAATTGATGGGCCAAGATCCAAGAACAGGCATAAAGACCAAAAATCAAGGCCAATGGCAGAACATGAAGGAGGAATTTGTGGACTCTGGGGAATTTTGAGGGTTTTAAGAATGAAAGTGGGGGAGAACACACACTGGAAGCCTTCAATCTTCTTAGTCAAGTGGGAAGTGAGGTTCTCTGCTTCAGATGGGCCAGAGAGAAGTGGGAGGTTAAGGACAGGTGAGATGAGCTTAGGAATTATGTAAAGATTAATACAGAGCTTAGCAACAAGATAAAGAGGCAGGTACAAGATATAGAGAGGCAAATGTATTGTCTACATGTGTGTTAGAGATGCAGTATGTGTGTGTTTCAATGATTCATATATATACATGTATTGATCATGAAATTCCCTCTCCCAGAGATAAAGGTTGTTAGATGATATTACAGTGAGAGAATCTTGGTGGGGTTGGGGGGGTGCATCTAACTGCATATGAGTATAAGTGTGAGAAGATTATTTGCCTGGGGTTGGGAGTCTGAGTGATTAGAAGGGTACATGTGCCTTTGCCAGAACCACAACAGTCAGGAGAGATTTTAGGAAAACAAGATGATTTATATGATTTTAGGCATTAGATTTGATGTGGAGAATTATAAAATTAAAGAGAGTGATTCTTGTAACTGTATATTAGCGAGGCCTTGAAATGAGTTAATGATTAGAGGAGGTTAATAGGCAACACAGAGATGAGGGAACTAAGACATGATTGGAAAGAAAGGAAAAGAACAAGGCAAGTTCTATGACCAGAGGCTAAGGAGGCAAAGATTTTCAATTGTATTTAGTGGTACAAAGAATAAGGAATACATCAACTCCATGATTAGCTAATTGGGAAACTCTCCACTGATTTTCTTTAAATTATGGTCTTGCTTTTACAATTAGCTTTTGAATGGATTATCCTACAGTACCACAAATTATTGCTCAGATTTTACATAGAAGGTTTCATTCCAAGAGGAAGCATTCCTACCTCCCCTCCCCCTGCTTTGATGAGTAGGGTCTGTGCAGGACTCAAAATTTTTCAAAGGAAAACTTCAAATTTATTTCTAAAGCCTTTGTAAAACGTGTCTTTACTTTCATTGTTTTGGTTTACCACATTGGATTTACTTCATTATTTTTCACTGGACAATTTCTGCAAGCTTCTGGGACAAGATGATTTTCCTTCTCAGACAATGCTTTTTGCCAATATATATAGAAGCAATATTTCTGAGTGTAATATTCTCTGAAACTATCTTGGCATTTTTGCTGAGAGACAGATTAAACTGGAGAGAGGATGACCAACGATAGCCCAAGAGAACAATATCCTTGAATGTTATATCTAAGTCTTGGTTTTTTATTTTGAAGCACTATATTTTTAATGGAGACCCTTAATTTTCTTGCCATCAATGTGTGAAAAAAACCATCAACAGAAATAATTATATCAACTTTTGTGATTAAATTAAGTGTTTTATGGTCATTATTAGAATGTATTTACAAAGAACTCTTCTCCTGGGCTCTATCTATGATTGAGGGATAGATTAGGAACAGCAGCATACTGAAATACTCTTATTCAATTTGTATTTGTAGAATAATGCAGGTACATAGATGAGAATTCTTTAGATGCAACCAAAATATGTATTAATCAGAACTGTTATGGGTGATTAGCAATACACCGTAAAGTATGAGAGTGAGATTTTAGTATTTTGTTTCATATATTAATGCTGCTAAAATTAAATTCTCTATCAGTCCTATCCCAGATTATTCTTAATATAACCCCTTAGAGATAGCTTTCTCTCTCTGAAATATTTTTCTTGCCTCTCAGTCATGCATAACAGAAAATTATTCTGCATCTCATCCAAGCTCAAAAAAAAAAAAAATCCCAGTTTTAAGTGCATGCTATAATGGTGCCAAGAGAGAACTCAAAATAGAAGCCTCAGGACAGAAAGAGATGATTTTGTTCAGTAAGTTTAAATGTAGTATTAGAGGTTAAATACACCAAATTGATTACCCAGCTTATTGTTCAAAATTCCAAGTGGAAACTTTCAGGAGATAAATACAAAGGAAGGAGCCAACAAAGCCTACAGGAAGTTTCCTGGGGCAATGCCCGCTGAAGACCTCCGAATATGTATTGTAACATGGGAGCACACTGTGTTGCTAGGCAGTGTTGATTCAATTTTTTTTTTTAATTTGTACTTGTTTTGGGCTGCCTCCATCAAACAAGAAATGATTATTGAGCTACTACTATGTGCTTGGCATTGTGGTTAAGAGTAGCTGGAAGCTAAGATGGTGAGATCCAAACTCCCATTCCATGAGATGCCAGGAATGGAATCTGTGAATGATGACGGGGTGGGGGGTGTGTGTGGCTCATGGGAGAGGTAGGCTTCGTGACCACATGGTTGAGGAGATCATGCCAGAATTGTCTCATGCAAGTGCAGCCTGTTGTATGCAGATGCTCTCACCACTGAGGAACCCTGATATAAGCTCCTTTTGCTTGAACAGAACAGTTATCAGAGAGACGCTGCTTAGCAGTCTTCTGAGTCCACCAGCCATATGCCTTTACAGCCATGGTTAATGTGGCCAGTCCCTATCTCAGTATCCCTGACACATGCTTTGAATCTGTTAGCTTCCAAACTAAACCCCCGATCTCTGCTAGGATGAACTGAATAAGTGTGCTTATCAAGTAGTCATTTCCATATATGAAAATAATCTTAAACAGCAATTTCAAGCTAAGCCTACCCCTTTAGTTCTGTTCTTATGGCAAACTAAGTAAATATTCTTTAAACTTGAGAGTCTATTGGCTGTAGATTAACGGTGCATCTCTAAGTTGAATATAGTTTGACGTTGAATAACTTTATTCTCACATTGTTGAAACTCACCTCTTTGGAGGATATTTTTCTTATTCTCTTTCTCATTCCATTATTATTAGTAAATAATAATTTATAAATAATAATAAATAATAGTTTCTGCACCATGATTAAGAAAAGAAAACCCTCTGGAATCACAGAGTTAAAAGTAACTCATCCTAAGCATCTATACAAAGCATTTCCAATTTGGTAGAGAGTGAAAAAGATTTTCCAGTTCAGCTTTCTGTGTGCATGTACCTCATAGGTCCGCTTTTTCATTTTGCTTACGTGGGATAGTTGCCTCCTGGCTGTCTTCACTGGATGTCTCAAAGTTACCCACACTTCAGCTCTGGAACTGGACTCATTATACCTTCCCTCCAAATACGTTCTTCCCACTGCAGTAAATTATCTTAGATAATGGTTCACTCTCCTTGGCAAACTCCTGCTTATCCTTCAGGCCTGTCCTAATGTCATGGCCTCTCTTGTGCCTTTCCAGCTCTCCCATGTGAAGTCAGTTGTTTCTGTTTCTATTTTCTCATGAAACTTTTTCATACTTTGCTCCTTTATATACTGTGTCATGACTGTGACATGACTCTACCATGTTTTCTGTAACCTTCTTTGCTACAGTAATGCATGGCAGAGCTTACACAGTGGAGATGTTTGTCAAATCCATTTATATATACCTGCTACGATGTCTGTCCTTTGTCTTAATGCATATATTTATCAAGGGCAAGACAGTTTGATTGGCTGAGTACTGAATGTCTTTTACAAGCTGTTTAATTGGTTAAGCCTCTTAACTTATTGGGTTCAGTTGCCTCATGTATAAAACATAGGAGAGATGTGATTTCCTACCTTCAATGGTAATAGTCATATTAATGATAACAGTATATACACATATCTTTCAAGTTTTTTCTTCCTTTTCACAGGCTCTTTTTAGAGGCCTGGCTCAAAAGGATAGTTGAAGACAGTAAAAGATTTCTTATGAAGAAAAAGGACTTGGGGAAGAAGAACAGTCTTCAACTCTAAAAAGAGCTTTCACATGGAAGAAGGACAAGTGAGATTCCATGGCAGCAGAATTTAGAAGAAGGGCTAGTGGGTGAAAGTTAGTAAGAGGCATTCAAACATCAGACAGAGTTTGGTATATGTTGCCTAGATCTTACAATCCAGATTTAAGGATTTCAAGATCAGTAACATCCCATGTCACTCCCCAGATTTGAGACTCATGTTGGGTTTTCAACGTTTCATTTTGCCAAATAAAAAAACAAAAACAAAAACTCAGAGGGGCTCCTGGGTGGCTCAGTTGACTGAGTGTCTGATTCTTGATTTCAGCTCAGGTCACGTTCTCAGGGTTATGGGATCCAGCCCTCCCTCAGTCTCCACACTCAGTGGGGAATCTGCTGGAGAGTCTCCCTCTCCTTCTGTCCCTCCCCTGCTTGCATGCATGTGTGCTCTCTCTCTCTAAAATAAATAAATCAATCTTAAAAAAAAAAAAAACAGACAAACCAAGCAACAACAAAAGAGCAAAGCAACTTTCTATTGTGATCATTATTTCATTTAAAAAAGGATAATTTTAGGGGTGCCTAGGTGGCTGTGTGGGTTAAAGCCTCTGCCTTCGGCTTGGGCCATGATTCCAGGGTCCTGGGATCAAGCCCCACGTGGGGCTCTCTGCTTAGCAGGGAGTCTGCTTCCTTCTCTCTCTCTCTGCCTGCCTCTCTGCCTACTTGTGATCTCTGTCTGTCAAATAAATAAAATCTTTTTTAAAAAAAGGATAATTTTACAAAAAAAAAAGGTAGGAAGGACATAGAAAAAGAATAGATCTTTTTGGGTAAGGCCAGTAGTAATCTTATAATAATACACACACACACACACACACACACACACACACATACACACACACACATTAAATTTTTCCTCACCTTTTGCTCAGATCTTGCAAATACCAATAGTGATGTAATAGGCATGTAGTTCAGCATTTAAGCTTCAGTGTGCTAAGACCTCTTTTAAACCTGCTATTCAATGATAAGAGGTCAAGATATACATATACATCCCTATTTACATATATACTTACACATTTAATTTGGAGACTTGCATAGGTCCAGGAAGGTAGTCTCCTACAAATATTTAAAATGTTGGAATCTGATATGTAGTCATACTGCTTTGACTTACTTTCTGAGTCAGAACATTATAGATAGATAGATACCTGATATATATTTAAAATATATAGATATATATATTTAAAAGATATATATTTATATATATATATTTATTTTTTATTTATATATATATTATTTATATATATAAGATATATAGATATCTATAAAAGATATATATAGATATAAATATATATAGATATATAGATATATATATAGATATATATAGATATAAAAGATATATATAGATATATATATAAAAAGATATATATTTAAAAGACTTTATTTATTTATTTGACAGAGAAAGTGAGAGAACACAAGCAGGGAGCAGCAGAGGGAGAAGGAGAAGCAGGTTCCCTGCTGAGCAGGGAGCCCAGTGTGAGGCTTGATCCCAGGACCCTGAGATCATGACCTGAGCCGAAGGCAGATCTTAACAACTGAATCATGCAGGTGCCCCAGAACATTATATTTTTGAAAAAGATCCTTGATTTTGACCTATCTTCCTGCATCATGTTTTTCCTTGACTCTCTAAAACAAATCAGTGTTGTTGGTCTGGAATTCTGGGCATAATTACAATACTGGGTTCTTCATATGCTTCAAGTTATATCTTAGAGAAAACCTTACTGAGCAAGATCAGGGTACTGTAGGCTAGGGGACCAAATTTTTTTCTCTTGCTGCTATAGTTTCCTGTGTAATATTGTGTTGCTCTTACTCTGAATCAGGATCCAGGAAGTACCCAGAGGGATTGTGGTTCTGCTGAAGGCAGGAGCGGTGGATGTAGGGTTAGTTACCTGGGGTGACCTGAGATAGCAGGTGAAAGGGGAGTCTTTCTCTCAGGACAAGGGTATAGCCACTGCTTGGATGTAAGAGTAGAACATTGAGGGAAAAGGGGGATCCCTTACCTGGACTCAGGTTTGGGGTAAGACTTACACAGCAAGTTATAAGCTAGTTTGGATTCCCAACTTTATGGCACTTGGTGGTGAATGTGACAGCTTCTAGGAGCAATGGAAAGTGACACTCAGAGCCCAAGTCTTATAAAGTAGTAGCACAAGTAGGTAAGTAGGTATGAAGTTTGTATTGCCACATTTGTTCAGTCAATTTCTCCTGAACATAAGATACTTTAACAGAAGGTGCGTCTAGAAGCAGCAATTTTTTTTTTCACTAGGCAACTAGGTTATACTCAGGAAGTTACATATAACATCTTATAGTCATAAATATAGAATGCTGGCTGTCTTCCACTCAAGGCTACTGTAAAGGTGAAACATAAATAAAGGGTTTTGAATTAAAATTCTCAATAGCTATTATGCATTATTAAAATGACCTACTTTACAAAGACAAGGAAGTTGTCATGCTAAATGTCATATCCGAGTTATAGAAACAATTGAATATGGGATTCCAGATACATGTAACAAATATCTTTGAAAAATTAGGAATGTAGATTCATTTCTGCACATAGGGAACGAATTACCTACTGTTTCCCCTTTAAATAATATTAAATTGAATGTGCAAAACTGGTGCATCATTCTCTCATCCTATCTGTTGGTTTGAGAAGGACTTTCAGAAACTCTTTCCAGAAATTAAACTAATGACCACAATAAAACCCCCAAAGCTTATCTAAGCCCGAGGCATTGCAATTTTTTGCAATCTTGATGTATGTCTCCTGGCAGCACAGCCACAGGGACAAAATTATAATGCTTTGCAAGAGTCACCCAGAAATCCCCGAGGTTCGGTCTGTCACCCTAGAGAGATGCCTTGAAGAGACACTTTCTGGAAGACTCTGAATCTTAACCCCATAGCCAAACTCCAGATTGTCCTTATGGTCTTCTGAAGTCTTCAGGTTCCATTGGTGAACATTTCATAATTTGTCTTCCTTAGAAATTAAATTCAAAGGGAACGAAGTGGGTATATGTCTAGCCACCTCATTCCCTAAGGAGGAAAATACTGTCTTTATTGACGTTATCACTGCACATGTGAAATTGAGATTTTTTTAAAAAGATTTTATTTATTTATTTTAGAGAGAGAGTGAGCAGGAAGAGGGGCAGAGGGAGAGAGAGAGCATCTCAAGCAGACTCCATCCAATGTAGGGCTCAATCTCATAACGCAGGGGTTCTGACCTGATCTAAAGTCAAGAATCGGATGCTTAACCAACGGAGCCACCCAGGCGCCCCAGTGAAATTGAGATTTTTAAGGGAACTGTCTTGTAATTCAGGCAGCCAAAAATTCCCTTTTATCTGAAATACTCAGATTAGTGAGATAAGTTTTGGTAATGGTGTGTGTGTGCATTGTTTTCTTTGTGGGATGGGGGTATGGATTTTGCAGTAATTGTTTGACTAATTGCCTTCATTCTCTGCCTCTCTGTGCAAACAGCCTATGCTCCCTGGCTATCTTAACAGTGTGTGCTTGTCTCACTTCCCAAGAATTATAAATTATTTGAACTCTCTTTTAATACTTGCCCTCAATACTCCCTTTGGATGAGGCAGAGAGTAGCCCATCAATCCCATTTTGAAGATAGGGGCATTGACCGTGGGGTGAAGATTGTGGCTGGTGGGGGCGGGGCCAGACCTGGGTCTTGTGACTCACAGTCAGGCGCTCTCCCGCCTACAAGGCATTGTGGAATGTGTTCCTTGTTGCCTAAAATTACGGCTGAAACTACCCAAAGCTTGCAGGACCAGTTCTTGTAAAAGCATTCATTCTCACTGATGGAGGTCTAAGAAACCCAAGATAAAAATTGGGCCAATTTCAAAGCCAACTACTGAAAGGTCTCAAAGGGGATAGGAGGGGAGGTCTGCCTATTTTATGAACACTTAGAGATAGTCACCTCTACCAACAATTTTATCTGTACCTATTTTTTTTTTCTTTTTTTAAAAGCACGTCTTTTTTCCCCCTGGTATCTCAGAGTCAATCGTTGGTGAAGAACTTCCAACAGTTTTACCTGCCTCTCCAACCAGATGCCCAGACTGGCTGAACTGTATTAATCAGAGGCTGCTCTGGCCACTGATTATTAAGTGACTAGCCTGGTGTGAGAAGAACATTTGTTGGCTTCTCTGTAGTGCACCTAGAAGGAGGCCTTGGCCTGGCAGATAATCTATACTTATTAAGGCAGAAATCGATGTGCCCAATCAGGTAACGTCCTGATTGGATTTCCTCCACAGCAGAGCACAGGTTGCCTGGAGGCATGGCAGTCTGTTGGTTTCCTCCTCCAAACGTGGAGGCCTGGCTGACAGGACAACCTCTTGACCCCTTGATCCCTGGGGAGCAGCTGGCATAGGTTCTTCTGTTCTTGTTGCCCACACTGTTGGATTTAGATTTTGAAACACATCTGCCAGTGTTCTCAGTTTTCACTTTCATTATGTTTGTATGTCATCCTGAGATCAGATATAAAATGGGATGTAGGATGGCACATCAGTTAGAAAGAGAAGGAGGGCATGCCTCTGTGTACTATAGCTTTATTTATGATAAGCAAATATGGAAGCAAGTCAAGTGGCAATCAAGACATGAATGGACAAAGTAGTGGGGTATTCACACAATAGAAGATTACTGAGCCATCCAAAAGAATGAAATCTTGCCATTTGCAGCAGCAAGGATGGACTTCATGAGTAGGATGCTAAATAAAATGAGTCGGACTGAGAAAGACACAATACCACATGATTTCACTTACATGTGGAATCTAAAAAACAAAACAAAACAAACAAACAAAAACCAGACTTTTAAATACAGAGAACAAATTGATGGTTGCCAGAGGGGAAGTAGGGATGGGGGGAGTTGGGTGGAATAGGTGATGTGGATAAAGGGGGACAAACTTCCAGCTACGAAATAAGTCAGTTATGGAGATGAAAGTATAGTGCAGGGAATATAGTAAAATTTTAATTATGATGTATGGCAACTACATTTATCATGGTGAGCACTGAGTAATTAATAGTAATAGAATAAACTTTGTACACCTAGAACTAATAGACCACTGTGTCAACTATAGCCCCATAATAAACATAAAAAAAATAAAAGTCAGCACTGTTGCAGAAAAGGGGGCACTCACACACAGCTAGCTGGAATTACCTTCCTGAAAGGAAATTTGGCAGATGTTTTAAAAATATGAAAACTCTGATGTATCAACTTATAGAAATTTCCTTTAAGAACAGAATCACGGACGCATACAAAAATCCGTCCACAGTGACATTACATTGGTGAAACTTACAAATGGACTCAATATCACGTAATAGAATGGTTAGGTGATTTATAATTGGTCCTTAAAATATTCTACAGTCATTAACATTACCTGGAGAAATAATCCCAATTCTCCTACGTTAGAACATTGGAGGGGGAAAAAGCATATTTCAGAACCTACACAGTATGATCTGAGTTACTTGTGATACCACCAAAGAGCTAAGTGTAGAGGACCATTTCTAGAAGTCAGGATTATGAGAACTATTTAATCTCTTTTTATTATTTCCTGTTTTTCTAGAAAAAGGAGGAATGCACAGTATAATTTTGGGACATTAGTGGTGGCATTTATAATACTGAATTAACTGAGTTATATTAAGCCTTGTAGACTTCACCTGAGATCATCTGTACGTGCATTGGTCATCACAGTTGTTGATGAAAAATTTGGTAAAGATCAATTTGTCATATACTGAATATGGAGCACCAAACTGAATTCTGAATGCAGTTGTTTTATTCCTGAAGTTTTTCACTTCATGTACATTTTGGGGGGGTTTAGTAAATACTTACTAAAGAATAATGCTTTGGCTTTGATTTTATTGAGTTGGATTCATTTTGCACTTTAGGATTCTCTTTTGATTTTGACTGTGATTTATGCTGAGTATTATGCTATAAATCATATTAGGAAACAATATATAGTGTTGGTAGGTTAGCCAGGTTTTCACCTGCAGTTTTTTTCTCCATGTAACAAATATCTCTCATTTAAATAAGTAAGAGTGAGGGGAGATGTTTCCTGTCTTTTCAAAAGAAATACAATTTATCAGTAGTGGAATAAAAAACATGGGAGAGATTTAAACATCTTGCTGTGGCTCATGGATACAGCTGAGGATAACTCCAAGAACTGGCAAGTGTAGGTAGTGACTGCTGACTCCAGACTTGAGCCCATTGGCACCTTTGCTGTCTCTTGAGAATTTACTACCATTCTGTCTGGTTTTACAATCTCTAGACTGAGAGTAATTTGAGAGGTCAGGCAAGGATTGCTTCGTCATGGAGGTTAGGCAAACCACATTAATTCCCTTAATTGCTGGATCCTAGGGTGGGTGGGAAAAAAATGTATGACCCACTCCTTTTCCCCCTCTGCAATGATGAATATTCTTCTCTGAGAGCAACCTTGTGGTTAAAAGTATTTTCTGTGTTTGAACATGACTCAGGTTACTAGAAATTTTTCTTAATAATATTAAATATGTTTTCTCCTCAGAAGAAGAGGGTCTGCATCTGAACAGAATAAAAAATCCCAGATTCTGACCTTCTAACATACTTTGGCAGTTTACCCATATATCTCTTGCTTTGGTGTAAGCATCTCTGTTGGAAGACTGAGCCCTGACCTTTTGTGATTAGATAGGATTAGAATCTCACATTTCAGATGAGGATAAGATCACTTTCAAAGGCCTTAGCAGACAGGTGTCAGTGCTGGGGATGAATGTGCCCTACTGAGGACGGGATCTCTAGGTGACGGACCAGAGGCTGGAGACATTATCTCTGAGCAGTCAACTCACAGGACATTCCACATTCTGAGGAGAAGGGCAGTGGGGGGAGGTTCACAAACATCTTGTGAGCTTTGAAATGGAAGGAAATTTCTAATTTTTCCCACTAGGAAACATAACAGAGTGATATTAGAGTATAATATCAACTTAGAAAATACAATAATGGTAATCATTACCCTAAGGAAAACTGAAACTACTTGTGGTACTATAAGGGACAACTAACCAATCATTAACCAAGGAAGCAGATAAAAATTTACCAAGAAATTCATTAAATCAGGAAGGAAAAACATAAACTGCATTTTTGCATTATTTTGCAGATTTCTTTTTAAAGTAAATTCGGGGCTCTTTCCTCGAATGAATTTGCAACTCTCATACCAGGAGACTTTTAACTTCTTTTCTGCTGACTACATGCAAGGTAGCATCATATTCAAGAGAGTTTGAGTCTTCTCCGGCATTGAATAAGGTTACATGCTTTACTACAGCATTGATCGAATCATCCCAACAATGTTATGAGATGAGTCATAGTCTAGGCCCCATTCTATAGTGAAATTCTACTGCTCATCTTGCTTGCCTGTCATTGCTTCTCTTCCCCAGTCCTGCTAATTTAGCACTGCATTCTTGCTGAGGGATGCCTGATGCAGCCTAAAAGAGTGTAAGGTGCCCAGCTCCACTATTGGGGTACAGGGTCTTAAGGTGAGCCGACGGAGCCTGTGTGCCCATTGGTCAACAGTTTTTCCCCACCGTCCCCCACCTTGTCTGCCTAATGGCGCACATGCCCTCATGTCCTGGTCTCTCCTGCTTGGACTGCAGCCTCACCACCAACTCTAGTGCTCTCGATTGGGTCCCTGACACCCTGCTTTGCCTGACCATTCTATCCATGTCAGCTCCTATTGGCCTCTGCTCTGACTGGGGGATCTTCACAGCAAGCTACAATTACTCAGGCAGTTCTCTGAATCCTCACTTTGTCTGCTTGTGATTAGACTTCTGGATCCCAGACCCCACACATGAACTATCCTAACTGCCTTTGTTCCTTCTGGTAGACTGACACCTTAGACTCCCCTTCTGACGTTTTGGGTCTCCGCACAATTTTTGAGTTTCCTTGCTTCTTCAGTACCAGCATTCTCCTCCCCAGGAGGAGATCTAGGCTCTGAGAGCCCATAGTTTATTCAATTTGGGGACGTTTCCTAGTATAACACAAAAGTATCGAAATTAACACGTACAAATAAAAATACTTGTTAAAAATTCTATAAATTACATAAATATTTAGAGTGGGGAAAAAAAGTCAGGACATGGCTCCTTAGAGATTCATATTCCTGGTTTCAGAGGGCAATTTATCAGAAAAGCTTCTATGAAATGCTTTCTGTTGTAGTCTGACTTCCTTGTACCTCTCAGAAGCCTTGACAACTCTCTGTGCTCATGGAGACCAGTGCATGTGAGGACCCTGAGGCTTCAGTATCACTAAGTATCAACAGATTCAGAGTAAGGTCACTCTGATCCCTTCCCTGTGACTCTGGGTGAGAGCTCTGTGCTCTGGCCTTTAGTTCCAGAGAACTGCAATCCTGAGAAAAAGAGACAGAGAGAAAAACAGAAAAAGAGACAGAGAGAGACAGAGAGGGTATGTATGTGTGTGTGAGATAGTGCAACTGTATTTGTGTATGTGAAAGAGAGAGAGGCAGAGTGTGTGTGTGTGTGTGTGTGTGTGTGTGTGTGTGTGTGTGGTGTGTGTGTGGGTAGGAGTGAGATTGATTCAGACTATTCCCTCCGGCCTGCCAGTCCTCTCTCCTCTGAAATGGAACCCTTTTCCTTTCTGGCATTTTATATCCACTGTTACTTATTGACAAACTTTGCTGCAGGAAAACTGAATGCATTTATGGCACTTCCTGTTATATCTTGGGGTGTGGCCAGGCATAAGCTGATTAACCACCTTGGGCTGGGGCACACATGGGGAGCTAAAGGCCTATCTATGGCACACCCAGGCAGGGCTATGAGGCCCCAGGACAGGGCATGATATCCAGAGGGCAGAGAGATGGACAACTGGAGTCAATAGGTAACTGAAGCTAGGAGCATAGGGTGGTCACTACTGGAATAAGAGGGATCCTGATGGGCCAGTGGGACCCTCTCCCTCTTTTTTTTTTTTTTTTTAATTTCTTTTCAGTGTAATAGTATTCATTGTTTTTGCACCACACCCAGTGCTCCATGCAATCCGTGCTCTCTCTAATACCCACCACCTAGTTCCCCCAACCTCCCACCCCCAGCACCTTCAAAACCCTCAGATTGTTTTTCAGAGTCCATAATCTCTCATGGTTCACCACAATCATATAAAAAATGGGCAGAAGATATAAACAGACACTTCTCCAATGAAGACATACAAATGGCTATCAGACACATGAAAAAAATGTTCATCCTCACTAGCCATCAGGGAGATTCAAATTAAAACCACATTGAGATACCACCTTACACCAGTTAGAATGGCCAAAATTAGTAAGACAGGAAACAACATGTGTTGGAGGGGATGTGGAGAAAGGGGAACCCTCTTACACTGTTGATGGGAATGCAAGTTGGTGCAGCCACTTTGGAAAACAGTGTGGAGATTCCTCAAGAAATTAAAAATAGAGCTTCCCTATGACCCTGCCATTGCACTACTGGGTATTTACCCCAAAGATAGAGATGTAGTGAAAAGAAGGGCCATCTGTACCCCAATGTTTATAGCAGCAATGGCCACGGTCGCCAAACTGTGGAAAGAACCAAGATGCCTTTCAACAGATGAATGGATAAGGAAGATGTGGTCCATATACACTATGGAGTATTATGCCTCTCCCTCTTGAACAAAGAGTACAGCTGACGTGGAGGGCCCCACAGCCAGCAAGCACAACCACAAGTGGCAAAGAGCCACCTGGAGTTTAGGAGAAGAATTTCAGTCCCTGGAAAAGCTCCCCTTACTTGAGTGTGGGAGTTCAGAGATAAGGGTAAGGGTTATTGGAAAAGGAATCAGGCAAGACGGTGGACAGGTTGATTGAACTGCTAGACACAGGATCAAAGTGGGAGATCAGATCTTGGAAAAGACTCAGGCAGTAGACTGAGGGTAGACGTGTTTGTTTTGGGGGCAGAGACTTCTATTACTTATTTACATCTGCATAACCTTCAACAAATTGTTTAATTTCTAAGTGTGTCCCTGGTCTCTCTTTATTCCTTTTAAAATAATAACAGAATCACAGAGTTACTTTAATGACTAAATGAGGTAACATCTAGATTCGTGATATTGACTATAAACTATTTGAGGGCAGGAACCAGATCTTACTCTGACTTTTTCCCTAGTGTTTAATGTAGAAGCTGGCACGTAGTAGGCCCTTTATAAATGTTTGTTAAACTGTGCCAAGTCACCTATCAGGTGACTGGCATCAGATGTATTTATATAGATAGCTAAATTGATCTCTATAGATATAGATACATAGATCTATGCATAATTGTATAATTGTATAAACTTATCTCTACATTTATCTAACCATTTATCTATTGTCTCTTAGTTTTTGAAACTGAGTACAAGATCAGGGCCTGAGTAGCATACATAAGTGGTGACAGTCCTCAGTCAGAGAATGTGAGGCCAGGGCTCTTCAAACCCTCTTGGGGGGAGGCCCTGACATATGAGAGAAAGAGAGAGAGAAAGAGAGAGAGAAGATTCAGAGACAGATGAGTACTCATCAGACTGACTTGCTTGTCCTAAGTTACCATCTCCACTTAAATGTTGTGAAAACCAAAGTTTAGAGTGATTTTCCTAAAGCATGTATCACTATTTGTTTTCATGCTTCTGACTAACTGTTTAAAAAAAATAAATGAGACTCAGCTGATGTCTTACTGGGAAGACTCCAGCTAAGTATGCTATGAGTATCACATTTTCCTGTTTGCCCGGAAGACACCTTTTGCAAGGGATAATGAAGGGTCTCACTGATTTTCTAGACTGTGATGTACTTAAATAAAGTTTTTGGTGTTGCCTTTGATCCAGTGAAGCCTAGAGCTGCCCTCTGCTCTATGGAGAAAGTGGGATTTGAGATCAGCCTTGAGTGACAGACGGCTCTGTCAACAGCAAAGAGCATACAAAGGCTTTGGCCACAGAGGAACCTGGGTCCAAGTCATGGCTCTGTCATCTACTACATGTGATTTTCTGCACACTACTTCTCTACTTTATTTTTTTTTTTTTTTTTTTTAAAGATTTTATTTATTTGTCAGAGAGAGAGGGAGAGAGAGCAAGCACAGGCAGACAGAATGGCAGGCAGAGGCAGAGGGAGAAGCAGGCTCCTGCTGAGCAAGGAGCCCGATGCGGGACTCGATCCCAGGACGCTGGAATCATGACCCGAGCCGAAGGCAGCTGCTTAACCAACTGAGCCACCCAGGCGTCCCTACTTCTCTACTTTAAAGCCTCAGTTTACTCATTGGTGAGAGGGTTAAAACGATAGTACCTACCTAATAGAGTTATCATAGCTGATGAAAGAATGAATACCAATAAAATACTCAATACCATGCTTAGCACAGTGTATGTGCTCAGTGCAGTTTAGTTGTTTATATAAGGAAGGAGGAAGGGATGGACATACGGGTGAGAACAACAATCTAGATGCTGGTGAGGATGAGGAAGGAGCCCAGTGCCCCTCTAGGTGGGCTGGTATGGAGTGCAGGGCTTAGACAAGCCAAGAGAAATGTGGATGGCGCAGAGGGTGTGATTCATTAATGAAGAACTTTAAAAGGGAAGTTAGCCAGATACAGAAAGTCTTGGTGGGTTTTTGAACGTGTCATCTTGCAAAATAGTGCAACGGAAGTTTAGGATTTCCTTTTAGAAACTGCAAAATTCCTTTAAGACCATACTGATGTATTTTATCCTTTCCAAATTTTGTGGAGTAAGAATGGTTTCACCCATTTTAAAGATGATGTTGTGGCCCAGGGAGATAAAGATTGACCCATGGTCACTTTTTAAGTGTACCTCACTATCAGGTCTGGGTTAAGTCTGTGTGTATGAGGAAAATGCAAGGGAAATGAGCCAGCCTGTGAAAAATACTTTCCAGAGGGAAGGCATTTGACAAGTACTAACTCCCTTTGCTCCTGGCTTAGTTCTAGAGACTGGGATTCTACTCAATTCTCATTACCAAACCTCAGAGTTGCCCACCTCTGGGTACCTCTTTGTATATGTGCTGCTGAAGCGAGCACCTCTGGGTACCTCTTTGGTCCTTCTGTGCCTATATCCCTGCATGGATAATGTCCTTGGGGCTTGACAACTTTCTGAACTGAGGATCTTTCTTTGAACCCAGCCTGTGGCTGTGACCGCTCCTTCTTTCAGACTTTTAGATGGAACTGCTGGCCTCTGCTGACCTACCTGTCTACATGTCACCATGCCCAAGCCTCTCACTGGGACACCCTGTCCAATAGCCCTTTGGTGTGACTTCCTCACTGGCAACTCCACCACTGCCCACCAAGTACCTGCGTCCTGTGTCGGTGAGCCAGATCCCTAGGTCCTGAGCTCTGTCAGTCTGATCTGTCCCTCTCTTTCCAAGCTGCTTTTCCAGCAGTGGAGCTCATTTAAAATAGAGATGCTTGGGACGCCTGGGTGGCTCAGTTGGTTAAGCAGCTGCCTTCGGCTCAGGTCATGATCCCAGCGTCCTGGGATCGAGTCCCACATCGGGCTCCTTGCTTGGCAGCAAGCCTGCTTCTCCCTCTGCCTCTGCCTGCCACTCTGTCTGCCTGTGCTCACTCTCGCTTCTCTCTCTATGACAAATAAATAAATAAAATCTTTAAAAAAAAATAAAATAAAATAGAGATGCTTGGGCTTCATTCTAGACCAACTGAGTCAGAAGCCCCATGGAATCAGAAGCCTCCATGGTGTGGCCCAGGAATCTATATATTTAAAAATGTCTTCCCTGGTTAATCTTGATAGAGCTCTTTCACAGGCTGGCTTTTGGAAAACACTGATACAGGTTCTTTGACTACATGGCCTCTAAGGCCTGTTAGAGTGCATCTGTGGTTTGCTCACAGTTAGGTCAGTATTATGAATGAAATTCAGGTCAGTATACGTCCTTTCCTAGGGGTTTCTAAAACTGCTTCTTCAAGAGAAAAAAAATCATTTAATCTCCCCTCCATATCTCCTCTGGAGGAACCCGTCTTATCGATCTCTACGTAGGCACTACAAGTCCTGCAGGATAACTTGGAAGCGCCCTTGCTTCTGCAGCCAGCTTAACATTTCCAATGTGTTCTCATTCTAAGGCACCTCTGAGGCAGGCTCCTTGCCACGTTTGAAGCCTGACCTTGCTTACAGGCTCCTTGCCGTCACTGCCTCAACCTAGTTTCAAGTTTCCTCTTAGCAATGACAATCTGCTCACATTCAAAGCTGTCTTTATCAAAGCCATTTCTTTGAACTCTTCTGAAGAATAATCTGGGAACATCTAAGATTTAATGTCTTTTAAAATACTGTGAAAAATACAAAAGAGAGTTCTGTCTATATTGAATCTTCCACATTCATTAGTTACCAGGTTGGGTCTTACTGAGGTACGGAAACTTTTGTGGATGCACTAAGGCTTTCTAAAAATTGGTTTTTATAAACTGAGGACTTTGGAAACTGTTAAACATCTTCCCATAGAGGTTCTTTAGCACTTTGTGTATTTGTATGTCATTTTCTTTCACTTTTACGTATGCCGCGGGTGCTGGGTATCAATGTTTATGGTTTTATTCCTTTCAAGCAACTGTATCTGTGTACCGTTGGGGTACTGTGGTAATAAAGAATGGTTTTGTTAGGGACCAAGTCAGCATGCTCCCTGAACAAGTTAGGTTTTATAAGTTCTAATTTCTATAAGCTCCTAATGTTTTCCTAGCCAAGAATATCCTGGCATGAAGTATGAGCTCATCAGTCTGTGAAGAACGTGAAGGAGTTAAGGTTAGGAACGTCATGGAGGTAGAATGAGAGGCCAGCCCTCAGACAGGAAGAGGACAAGAGGACTTGGAGAGAGCCACAGTTTCTCATCATATCCCTGACCGTGGTTATTTTGGTTAGCTTGCCAAGTCAGTACCTTTTTATCATCGTGAATCTCTCTCCCCACCTCGTTATTTTCAGCTGCGATATTCCTGTTTCCCAGATGTTGAGCCCAGGCTGGATCTGGAGGCGACTGAAGGAGCTTCACTTCCAGGCGTGCTGATGTCAGCCACAACAGACAGCCCCCTCGAGCAGGTGTTTAGGACGGGGTACTGTGACGGGATGCAGGAGGGGATTTGGTTATCTGGCTCATTCTCATGCTCTTACCAGTGAATCCCCAAACCAGGGAAAATCTAGCTCGTGTAACTCTAAAGTAACACACAGGTGTTTTCATGCATCAGTAGAGTCTTTTAAAGGCCACAGGAGAAAGAGCATTTCCCCCTTGTTTCCAGATAGGAAGATCTGGGCTTGAGGGTGGTCAGGATATAATTCTGAAGTAGGTTTACTGCAGTGGACTTGCAGTCAATTCACAAAGGATGCTAATGGGATGCAGGAAGAGTCAGAGGTTGAGAGAGGCTAAGCGATTGGAGAGCTGGGGCTATGCTTTCCCTGAGAAATACAGCTCCTGTTGTCATTAGAGAACATTCAGTCCAAGTTCTAGATACAGTTTATATGTCCTCCCTGCTTTTTAATTTGCCAAATAAATTCTGAAATTTAATTACTTAATTATTTGGTCTCAAAAATGGTTACTCTTGTAACCATACACCATAATAGTATGTTAATTAAAGTGAAATTAATTCTAAAATATTAGAATATATTTGAAGCCACTTGTATTAATTCTGAGACAACAAAAGTAAAATAGGATAAGATGTCCCCCAAAATGTCCAATACCTGTCTTTTACTTCATGTGAAAGAAAAATGAATTTAAAATTTGACATTAGCTAGATTTTTGGTTTAATATGGAGATAGAGGGGCAGCTGGGTGGCTCAGTGGGTTAAAGCCTCTGCCTTCGGCTCGGGTCATGATCCCAGAGTCCTGGGATCGAGCCCCACATCGGACTCTCTGCTCAGCGGGGAGCCTGCTTCCCTTCCTCTCTCTCTGCCTCTCTCTCTGCCTACTTGTGATCTCTCTCTCTCTGTCAAATAAATAAACACAATCTTAAAAAAAATAACATGGAGATAGAGGCATGCTAGAGGTACATTATCTGTCCTCCCCCAACATTCTATGAAAGTCCCTTTGAAAATATACAAGTACGTTAAAAAAAAATTGTACAGCAGTGCCTGGGTGACTCAGTCAGTTAAGCATCTGCCTTCAGCTCAGGTCATCATCTTGGGGTCCTGGGATCAAGCCCTGCATCAGGCTCCCTGTTCATCAAGGAGTCTGCTTCTCCCTCTCCCTCTGCCCCTCCACCCCACTTGTCTTCTCTCTCTCTCAAAGAAATAAATAAAATCTTTAAACAAATTAAAAAATTATATATTCCTTATGAGTAGGGTACAGGAAAACAATATGCAGGATTCTGGGAGGATTTTCACAAACCACCATGTCAGTGGTGTTGGATTGAGAACCACAGCTGTGGACTCTATTTGCTCCAACCTCTGCCTTGGAAAAGTGCACATCAGCTGGCGGAAGATAGCAAAAAGCTCTCTGTTACCCTACAGCTCAGACATTCCAACCAGAAAGTCAGGCAACCACATTTCTTTCTGCCCAAGGACAGTAATTTTTAGGCGGCTTGATCAGGGCTCTCCCCCTCTTTTCTTCCTTTCCTCTTCGTTCTTGATTAGAGAGACTAGAGGTCTTGGTAGAAACTGTGCCAGATGTGTCAGCACAGTGACATGTTAGGGTGTGATCGGTGGTGGTGCACTCTGCTGGGATCGTAAACACGACAGACTGAGGCAGATGAAAGAGCTGGAAGCATGACAGTGTGTATGAAGGCAGGAGGGGGCAGGCAGGGGCTCTATGACTTATTTGTCTTTGGAAAAGAGTTTATTATAAACTGTGCCTAAGTATTGAACATAGTCAAAGACCCTGGCAGTGAGACAAGAAGGTTCATTAACCAGCGAGGATTTATTATCTACTCTATATGCCGGATGCTGTTTTGGTGGTAGAGAAATACCAGTGAGAAAGAGAAACTAGGGTCTGGTTTTACTAGGGAAGCTTGGGGAGTAAGTGGAGGGAGAAGGACAAGAATAAGCAAACTTGGGGTGCCTGGGTGGCTCAGCGGGTTAAGCCTCTGCCTTCGGCTCAGGTCATGATCTCAGGGTCCTGGGATCGAGCCCCACATTGGGCTCTTTACTCAGTGGGGAGCCTGGTCCCCCCTCTCTCTCTGCCTGCCTCCCTGCCTACTTGTGATCTCTCTCTCTGTCAAATAGATTAAAAAAAAAAAAGAATAAGCAAACTACTGAAAAGTGTCATTTTTGATAATCATCAGTGCTGTGAACAAAATAAGATGGGGTGGTGAGGCAGAATGCATGGGACTCCTCAGACCAATCCACTGTGACCCCAACATAGACTGGGCCCAGTGCCGCAGGATTTGTCTGGAAGAAACAAGAAGAGGTGGGGTAGGAG
Source organism: Lutra lutra (assembly GCF_902655055.1). NCBI lineage: Eukaryota > Metazoa > Chordata > Mammalia > Carnivora > Mustelidae > Lutra > Lutra lutra. Next base: position 75,362,299 of record NC_062284.1, read on the forward strand.
AAACAGAGTTTGATCCTTACCACACTCTGTTATGCAGATATTATCATCTTGTTTTACAGTTAAAAAAATAACCTGAGACAATATATGAGCAAAGAAAAATTCTTATGAGAAGACATACAAGCAGTTGATAGACATTTGGAGCTTGTTAAAATTCACAGGTAATGAAATAAACACACTAATAATAAAATGAAATTTAAAATCGCAATTACATACCATTTTCAATCAATCAAATTTGCAAAGATTAAAAAAGGCCAAATTATTGCTAGTGATAGTGGCATAAATTTGACCTTTCTCATTTGCTGCTGAGGAAATAGTTAATTGGTATATCTTCTAAGTAAAACAATCCTACCTGTAGAACTAAGTCCCAAGGAAATTACCAGAAAAGCAAATAAAGATTAATATACTAGATGTTAATTTCAGTAGTATTTCTTGCAATTACATTTCCCCTTTTCCCTTGGCAAGGTGTGGCCACAGAAGCAAGCTCTGGCCTGGCATGTGAGCAAAAATGATGTATGCCACTTTCAGATTATGTTCCTAAAAGAAAGCGGTTTGCCCTCCATGTCCTCTTTCCTCCTTTCCAAAGGCTAGTGTCTGGATACAGCAGTGGGTGAACTGGTTATGACCATGAGGACAAGAACAAAACTCTAAGTAATAACAGAACAATAAGATCGAAGGAACCTTGGTCCCAGGATAACCTTGTGGAGTACAGCTTCTCCCTGCTGCACCTATCAGATGTAACTTTAACTGGAGATAGAACCTTCTGTCTTGTCTTCAGCCATCATGATTTGGCCTCCTTTGCAACAGCTGAACTAATATACTAACCCATACAGACAGCAATTGGGTAAAATATATAAAAATTTTCATTCCTTATTTTTACAGTTATTTAATACACATACTGATGGTCTTAATGATAAAACTAAGTAGCAAATCTCCACAGAAGATTTGTATAAAAACTGAATGCTTAACATCAACTCTCTGTGAGTTTGGCAATCAGATGTTTGTGTTTCACAAAAATACTTAGGTATAACTTGAAAAAAAAAAAAAAAAGCAGGATCAGGGGCCCCTGGGTGGCTCAGTTGGTTAAGCATCTACCTTCAGCTCAGGTCATGATCCCAGGGTTCTGAGATCAAGTCCTGCATGGGGCTCCCTGTTCAACGGGGAATCTGCTTCTCTCTCTCCCAACTTGTGCTATTGTACTCATTTTCTCTCTCTTAAATAAATAAATTAATTTAAACAATTGGGACCAGACGCAATTATAAAAAAGGTGAGAGCTTTGATTAGTTCTTTAAGGTTTTAACTTGATCCCAAACCTGTGAAGTGTTGGTGGCAATTGTTTTGTTTTCCACTCCCGTGCATTGTTTCCAGAATGGGATATTATGCGCCATGTTATTGGGTTGGCTTTGTCAGAGAATTTTCTGTAGAGATCGATCAATTGTCCTAGTTTGGGGAGAAGGCAGAGCTTCTTGCACCATGAGGGGCTGTATAAAAGTCAGTTGGTGGGAAGGAGAAATAGGAATGAGAGTCATGCCCTTCTCTTGGGGCAAATTTATTTCCTTCTCTTCTATAGCATCATTTGCTAGAACCTGGATAAGCCATCAGCATGGACTCCTGGGGACCTGTTCAACTGCGGTGGGATGTGTTTTTGCTCTAGCAAAGGAAACCTTTGGTAGGGTGGAAGCAAGAGCTGAGATCGGAGGGTGGGGACACAGACATGTGAGTGGAAACTGAATTATGAGGGGGAGAGGGTGCGTAATAGAAGGTCAAGTCCACATCCAAGCTTGGGAGAGGCAATTCTGTTCTAGTTTCACACAGGCTTTGAAATCCAGAGGAAGGGGATGTGTCTATTAAACTCTAGGGATGTGATGATGGAACTATGAAGAATAGCAGTGTTTTTTAAGAAAAAACCTCTTGAAATATTAGGAAGAAGAGCAAGGATAAAACCCAGCCTTCAGAGGCATCAGCTGGCCAGACAGAGACTAAGAAGCAAGCATCGGTCCGTGACCGAAGCAGAGGGCAAGATTGCTAGCTGGCTTTGGGTGCCCTGTGAGAAGAGAGACCCCAGGCATTCAAGAGGCCTAGACAGAGGAGATGAGAACAGGTAAGGGATTCTCACATTCGCTGAGCATTTAATATTCCATATACTTTGTTTAATTTTTGAAGCAAACCTGGGAGTACTCTTTGCAGAAGTTTTAATGATTTGATCCAAGATCATTAATTTAAGTGGAGGATGTAGTTCTGACTCTCTAAAATCCGTATGATTTCTTTCCTACCATTTTGGGGGCTTTTCAGGGATTGTTGCCTATTATACTTCCAGTAGGCGAGTGTTAGAGAAGTCTATGACCCAACCTTGAGGGCTTGCAGGATGAGAATGATTGATGTGTACTGCATAGGCCTCTTGTTAATTCACAGAGAGAGGAGGAAGCCTGGGGGTAGATAGGACGCTGCCTAATGAGGAGTCTGAAGGTTGTCCTGTCCCATATTCCCAGGAACTTAGCATGCTACGTTCTGGGTTAATTCCTGGCAGCCTTGAGCTTTCTCTTGTGCCCATAGCCATTTTCCAAAGAGTCCTCAGGACCCTAATAGGACCCTTAAAGGAAATGTTATGGTAAAATATGAAAAGATGCTTAATCTTGTAACTGATCAGGTAAAAGCAAATCAAATGAACCTTTAGATGCTATTTTCATGCCATCAGATAGAGATAAATTAGAAATATTTTAATATCCAGTGTCTTTGAAAGTATAGACAAAATGGAACTCCAGTTCCATTCCATGCTGTTGGTAAGCATGGAAGCTAGCAGCCTTTTTAAAAATTGACCCAGAAATTTCACCTTATAGAAATAACCATGTAAGTATGCAAGGATATGTGTACAATGGCATTTGTTCCAGAACTGTTTAAAAATTAAAAACTGAGGGGTGCCTGGGTGTCTCAGTCAGTTAAGTGTCTGCCTTTGGCTCAGGTCATGATCTTGGGGTCCTGGGATCGAGCCTGAGCATCAGGCTGTCTGCTCAGTGAGGAGTCTGCTTCTCAGTCTCTCTCTCTCCCTCTGCCCTTCCTCACCACTTGTTCTCTCATTCTCTCTCACACAAATAAATAAATACTATCTTAAAAAAATTAAAAACTGAAACCAAGTAAATATCCATCCATAAAAAAAGTTAAATTACAGCAGATTTGCTCCTAATGAGTATGATGAAGCCAATTAAAAACGTGGTTGAATGGTCTATGCTTACATGAAAGGGTATCCAGGATATAAGGAATGCAAAAGCAAACTAATAAAACAACAAAATAATAAAACAACAAAAAATAAAACAACAAAAAAGTTGAGTGAGTGAGTGTGTGTGAGTGAGTGAAGAAAGATCAGCAAGGATCCATATACCACACAGTGGTTATTTTAAAGGAGAGAAAGGTAGAAGGGGGCAGGGACGGTTGAAGGTGACCCTCACTCTTCACATGTTTCTTCGTGGTTTGAATTTGAGATGATCTATTAAACATTTATTGCTGTTATAATTTAAAATAAATTCATAAAATAAAAGTAAGGAACAGTCAATGGTAGGCAATTATCTTTCTAAACCGGAGGCCGAGGACAGCGACTTGAGGTCATGCGTGATTCTGTACCAGCGCCTACCACAGAAATACAGACACAGGCTAAAATCTGCTCCACTTAGGGAAGCCAAAAAAAACCGCTCCAGGCAGGGCTGCAGCTGGCAGAGCAGGCGTCTAATTTCTCCCACCTACCAGTTATTCTAGCCCAAGCTCCTGGTAGCGTTATTTCCTATTCCCCAGCAATTCCTTTGAATCTGAACTTCAGAATGACCTCCTGTTTCTCCCCCTGAAGCTATTTTTTTAATATTTTCTCTTCCCCTCAATTTACATTTTAATGCTTAGTGGGTTCATGACACTGTAAGATTCTCTATAATAGGTGCTGAAATACGTGCAAAACTTTCGTGAGGTTTTTCCTTGATGAATGCCACCGAAGGAGTTGTCATTGGCGTGTAGTATATGGATGAAATTAAACTCAGAAAATAGTGACAGGGAGGTTAATTTTCTTCCCATTGTATGTGTAGTTGATTTCCTTTCATTTAGCTTTGAAAAAAAGGTAAGGGTTAAAAGGAAGACAGGGAGGAAATCGAATTTGAGGTGATTGGGTACAACAGTAACAGGACGCTAGTATACCCTGGCTGCTTTACTTGAGGTGTCCTTCCTGGTGGGACCCAAGGCCCTTAGAACCTTGTAGCTTCATGTGGTCCCACTGAGCACCGAAAGGTGGTTCTGAATGTAGCCAGAAAGAGGACTGTCCAGGCAATTGAGACCATTTGACCAACTCATTGGTTCCCCCTTCAACTCCCTCTTCTTTTCAACAACAGTTCCTTCTCAGCTCCATCTCAAGAGCAGGAAAGAGAACGGCTGTGGTGACACGTAAGACAAGACATGTGCTTGAGACATGATTGGTTTTAGGGCAGCCTCAGAACTGGCCGCGTGACACCTTATGAGTTTGATTGGTGGTTTACAGCCATTGGAAGCTGGATGGCTTGTTCTATCCTCATAGCCAACTAGAACTGTATTATGCTAGGCTTAGGCTAATAGATCACTGTGTAAATGACAACAGGGACTCGCTCTCCACTCTCTAAATGTGAAAGAAGTCATGAGCAGACAAATTAGATGAATAAATACTCCCTATATAAGCTCCCTGTCCTAGCAGATTAGTCACTCACAAACTTGAGAATACATAAAAGCCATCTGGGGATCTTGTTAAAAATTGCAGATTTCCAGCTCTGCTCCTGGTAATTCTGATGGAGTAGAGCGGGGATGTATTTTTGACATGTGCCCCAAGTGATTCTTCTGCAGGCAGTCCATGGAGCCCACTCTAATGGAAGAGCCTAGAAGCTACTGGGGTCAGAGAGAGACACCACTCATATGTTCTGGTGTTTTGACATGGAGGGTTAGCTGTAACTTCCAAACATTTTTTCCTACATTTCACATTTATATATTCTTTCACTGCTACCTCGCTACATAGGAACTTGAAAGTTATATGGGGAGGGGCTGGGAGAGTATGGGGTCCTAGGGTGGCAGTGTAGGGGCTCACTTACCAGAGTCTCCACATGGGCATGTGGGGCACTCTTCCGGATTTTGATATTTCCTCTATTCCCCACTCCACTGACCAGCAGGTGATTCTTAGCTTGGAGAGAAACAAGTGTCTCTTAGTGGGGAGTCTCTAGGTATGAGGAAACTTGCTAACATTCAGGGTACCGTGCTTCTTGCACTTTGGGCAACTAGCAAACGTGACTTTTGCTAGTTGGGCAGTTTCCTTCCTGTTGAAGCTAGTGAAAGATGACCTAGTCCCTTCTCCATGAGGCATTGCTCTCCAAAGTGTAGTCTTCCATTCATCTGGGCTGGGGCTAGAAGGTCGGGGCTCTGCCTGTGGCTGTGCAGTTTGTGCGTTTGTTCCGAAAGGGCAAGTGTGACTGGAATCCAGGGCAGGTCCCACTGCCCAGCTGGATGGTGGGGCAAGGATAACGGCTGTGCCTGTCCTGAGGAAGTGTGACCTTTTAAAAATCCACACAAGCTCGTGCACCTGGCAGGCTCAGTCGGCTAGGCATCAGGTTATGATCCTAGGGTCCTGGGTTCAAGTCCCACTTCAGGCTCTCTGCTCAGTGGGGAGTCTACTTCTCCCTCTCACTCTTCTTCTGTACTCTCTCTCTCAAATAAATAAATAAAATCTTAAAAAAAAAAATCCACACAAGCTCTCTGCTAGTTGTGACCCTGCCAGATGGCACCCCTAAGCTTCTCTCAGTCTTAATGCCCTTTTTGATGTCCCTGAACTGGGTATTAGGTTGACAGGAAGAGAAAACAGAATGAAACTTAGGAAGAACTCTGTTTACTGCTGCATCTTCCAAGAGCGGGAAATCTCTGCTTTCCTGATGATATTTAAGCCTCAAGAAGAGCCCACCCGGGGCGCCTGGGTGGCTCAGTGGGTTAAGCCGCTGCCTTCGGCTCAGGTCATGATCTCAGGATCCTGGGATCGAGCCCCGCATCGGGCTCTCTGCTCAGCAGGGAGCCTGCTTCCTCCTCACTCTCTGTCTGCCTCTCTGCCTGCTTGTGATCTCTCTCTGTCAGATAAATAAATAAAATCTTAAAAAAAAAAAAAAAAAAAAAAGAAGAGCCCACCCATCTGACCTCCTCTAGGCTATGTCCATGTACCCATTGGAAAAACAAATTCCTGAGTGAGTGACACATTATCCCCTTGGGTCTTGTCAATTCTCTCATTTGCCAGTCTCTAGCTTATCAGGTAGACTTGTTTAATGCCTGAGGCCAAGGTACTGCAGTCTCTCTTAATTAACTAGTTGTGCACAGCTAATTACTTACCGAGGTATCTCATCAGTATACAATGTATATTGACTCCAAGTCAGCTCAGAGGCATTACAAAATTTCTGTTGGAACCCATGCCTTCTTAAATACCAGCCATCCAAGAGCTCCAAAGGAGGATAAGGGAGAAGCTAGGAGGAAACCCTTTGGAAAAAGGGGTTGCCCTTTTCACTGCAACCCCTCTCCCTGCCATATTTCCTATCCAAAATGATCTCTCATGAGATTTTGTAGAAGTATTTGCCTTCTCAAAATCTACGCCACTCTCCTGGTGATAAAATAATCCTTAAAAGGCTGCACCTCACCCTTTCTGAGTGGGTTCATGTCCTGAATACTTTGACTATAGCAAGATGCCCATTGCTCATCCTCACAGGCCATGGAAGCTTCAGAAAACCTTTCTGATTCACTGTTTCGGTGCCTGGCTTTCCGGCCCCTGCCCACCAGCCTCCCCTCTGCAGTGTCCGTGGCTTCCCTTGCAAAGCTGGACACGTTCTTCTTAAAGGGAGATTAGCAGGTGCTTAAGAGGGTGGTACAGGACATTAGCTACCTAACATCAACGTTCCTAACTGGGGAGTTCTCCAGGGTAGACGATTTATTGTGCTTTCACTATAGGGCTAGGCAGGGTGTATCGTATGGAACCCAACTCAGTGTTCACACTCTATCAGCTAAGGACCAGCCTCGATTTTTCAGTTGAAAAACTTGAGGGGATTGGAAATAATTTGTCTAAAGTCCCACAGTTTTTTAATTTTATTTTAATTTTAACTTAAAAAAAAAAAGATTTTATTTATTTATTTGACAGAGAGAGAGCACAAGTTGGCAGAGCAGCAGGCAGAGAGGGGGGAAGCAGGCTCTCCACTGAGCGGGGAGCCCAATGTAGGGCTCTATCCCAGGACCTTGGGACCATGACCTGAGCTGATGGCAGATCCTTAACTGACTGAGCACTCAGGGGCCCCAAATGTCACACATCTTATTAAAACAAAACTAAACCAAAAAGGTAGAGGAGAAAAAGTGCTTTAAAGGGAAAAGAGACAGTGGCGAGGTACCTTCTCTTGAGAACAAATACTCATTTGGGAAGTGTTTTCCTACTGCTGGGTCAGCTGATCAGGGCTGCAGTGGCAGTGCAGGGTTTAGAATTGATTTTATTTTGTTGGTCTCATTTTTTTTTTAAAGATTTTTTATTTATTTATTTGACAGAGAGAGATCACAAGCAGGCAGAGAGGCAGGCAGAGAGAGAGGAGGAAGCAGGCTCCCTGCTGAGCAGAGAGCCCGATGCGGGGCTTGATCCCAGGACCCTGAGATCATGACCTGAGCCGAAGGCAGCGGCTTAACCCACTGAGCCACCCAGGCGCCCCTGTTGGTCTCATTTTATTCTTCCACCCTTTACAATCTGAGGCCTGTCTTAACCAAAATGCAGCTTTCAGACATGAAGGTATCTCCACATTCTCTCCTCTTCTGTCTGTTTAAGAAATATTATAGTGAGCACTCTTTTTCCTTCTGGAAGCACAGACTTTGTAAATGAGTTGTGGGCAAGACAAAATGCCCGTAGGTTGGCCAACGTCAGCATCTCTGGATCAATGGCTCGCAACCTTGGATGCTCATGAGAATCCCAGCATGGGGCGGCCCAAGCCCAACCTGCTACATCAGCATCTCTGGGCATGGATGGGGCTTCAGGGTGTTTGAGAGTGGCAGGCTGCTTTCCAGGGCACGTGGCCCCTTGAGAACTGCTGCTCCAGCCAAGGTTCTCCAACTTCACAAGCTTAGAAAGCGCCTGAGCTCTTGTTAGAATGCAGACTCTGATGCCGTAAGATTGTGTTGGTGCTGAAAGTCTCATTTCTAGCAGCTTCCACTGCTCTCCGCATTTTGGGGAGCAAGGCTCTAGATCAGTGGTTCTCACTGTGTGGTCTCTGGATCTGCGGTATCAAGGAGTTTTCAGGCATGCAAATTCTTGGGCCCAATCCCTGTCCTGTAGATCAGTAACTCAGAGGGTGGATACCAGCTATCAGGTTTAACAAGCCCTCCAGGTGGTCTGGATGGAACTGAAGTTTGAGAACCACTGCTAGGTAACAGTTTCACTCTTACTTCGGTGTTGGGCTTTGGAGAGGCAAGATACCCCAGCTTATATCTAAGGCAACAGAGGGCTAGTTACAAGGATATTGGGGTAAATAAGAGAGCAGGCTTCATAGGAACCCAGGAAAAGGGGCCCAGCGGGATGGTTGAGATTAGCTGCTGGGTCACCGCAAGGCATCCCAGGACCTGGGGTGGTAGTCTAGAGCATGGTGTGGAATTCAGGATCTGCAATGACTGCCCATGCTGACTCTTTGTTTGCCCAGCTGCAGAAATTCCTGGTTTCTTCCACCAGTGCCGTACTATCAACCTGACTCTGATCTCTTCCTCTGCCTGTGGCAAGTGGCTTAGCTGCAGTTCTGGAAGAAGGCTGCTGGAGTTAGCATTCTGCCTCATTATCTGTATGACCTGGGTTGCTTTGTCTCACTTCTATTGGCCTCAGTGTTCTTGTCTGAAAGGTAGGAATACTAATTGTATCTACCCTATAGATTTATAACTGCTCACACACCAAAGTCGGGGTTATTGCCTTGGTGTGCCCTCCTGCTTCTAGATGCATCTACCACAACTGACTCTCAGTCTACACCCTGAGTTCATGTATTTGAGAAAGATACCCAGATTGCTGCGGTGAGTCACTGTGGTGTTCCTGGGCCAAGCTCTCCCACCAAGTATCTGTGGGCATCCTGTATATTTGCTCTTTGGGGCTTAGATGCTCTCCTCTGGTCCATGATACCTCACTCACTCAGAAGATCCCTTCACGCTATAACCAAAGAGAGGAAGAGAGTGTGCATGGTATTGTACTGTTGCAAGATTTCTGTTCCTTTGGTGCCTGCAGTTCTTGGTCACACTGCTTCAAAGAATGAAGAGGTAGACCAGACAAAGAGTGGTGGGCTGCCGAGCAAAGTCTATTAAGTGATAGTACTAAGCTCTCAAAGACGGATGGGACCCAAGAGGGTTGCCGATTTGGCTTTTAGATCTAGGAGTTTTTATGGGCTTTTTGGTGGGCTGTTTTGATTGATGAACCCTCCATGCACCTGTCACCCCATCAGGTTTTTGTCTTTTCTCTATCACGTGGGAAAGGGTAGAGGGCTCCTTCCAGGGTGGTGTAAAATCCTTTTAAGGGTGGTATCCTCTTAGGATGGGCGCCGCTCATCCCTGCCTGCCTTTCTTCCAACTGAAGTTTCTTCCAACTTCATGAGTACCAGCAGGACACTCGGGTAGTCCCAGACCCTGGGAACCTCCAGGGGACGAATTCTCTTAGGTTGGCCCCAACCGCCTAACCATCTGATGGCATTTTGTGTCTGAGTCAATTAGAAACCTATTTTTGCAAACAATTTGGAAACCTATTTTTACATGAATGGATCACATTTGAATATAGCGAGTGGGTTACAGAAGTGGAGACAATGCCACATGATGACTGTCCCTTCTGGCCCCTCCGTCTGGAGCTGTAGGATCTCTGAAGCAGGGAAGGTCAGCAGGAGGAAGACATGCTGTTCACTGACAGAGGCAGAGGGTGCCAACCTCTGACTAAACATTACTCATTTAAAAAGTCATTTCCTCCCCATCCTCCCTGGAACTTTTAAAATAAATGCCATTGTGATTGTTTAGGCTTGGAGAAAAAGGAGCTGATATGGGTCACTTAGAAGCACTGTGGGGCTAGTTTCCGGCAACAGAGTTGCTATGTTAATGTGCTCAGATGTGTGGATTCTGCGGTTCCCAGAGAGTAAAGGGAGTTTTGTGATGAATGCTCCACAGACAAAACCGTGCTTATTGGACTAAGCAGTAACTACTAGCTCCTTCCCTATTTACTGATTTTGGAGTGATGAGATCCAGCCGTGCCAAGTGTGAGATGCTTCCCTTTATAGTTTTTGAATTTGCATGTTAGCATTCCATTTTTGATCATCTAGAATCTTTCTGCTTCTTTTCTTTCTCCGCGTAGGAAAGCAGAGAGAAAAGCCATAGAGTAATTATAATGAGAAGTCTTCTAATGATCTGAGGTTCCCCCCCACGGTTCCTCTCCCTCCCACCTGCACCCTGCAGTCATCAGCGTTCTGATCAGAAGGTTTTTGGACCCGGAAATGCTGTCTGGTTCAATGTCTGACTTGAGTATTTCAGGGCATATACAGAATCCTTTGAAAGGAAATGCATTCTTGCAGATTTCCAGCAATACCTCTTAACACTTTTTATTATAAAATTCCTTAGATAGGTAAAAAAATATAAAACTAGTATGCAAATATGTGTGTTATACAGTCATGAACTCCCCCTCCCCCTCATTCCTTGCAAATTAAATAGAGACAAAAGTACAACTGATAATTTCAAATAAATAACTTTGAAGAGCAGATACTGGTTGAACTTAAATTGCCAAAGCTGGATGTATTAATGCAAAAAGTGTTGTCATAACTGTTTTACTTATGACTGTTTTCTGTTTAGTCATTGCCAGACATTATATAAGTTGTAGTCATTTTCATCATTATTATTTTGCTACTTTGACAATAAAGTCATGTTAAACTGAAAGGTTGGCTCACTTAGAAAATACACTCTCCACACTGAAGAAAACAGTATTCTTTAACAAAAGAAGGCTAATTGTTTATTTATTGGTGACATAAACAGAGCACTTGACTGCCACAGCCAAGGAATTTGGATGCCTTTCTTTCCAACAGTCCTGTGCCATGTAATGATTCAGGCTCCCATCACTCTGTTCAAGTAGCTACGAAATTCTTGCACAATGTGTGGTAACACCCTTTGTCCTTGGCTTGGCATACCCTCAATTTTAAACGTGAGCACAGAGGCATTCATTGGAAACTCATATTCATCCAGATGACACGGACTATTTTACATTAATATTTATCTTTAGATTACCATCAAAATGAAAACACACAATTACATTCTCATAAGCATTTTGGATTTGGGGAAAATCTGAGAACCTTCAGAGGCCCTAAGTTGTTTCTCCAAGTTGAGAAACAGCGGTTGAGTCACCACCTAATTAGGTTTTACCTCATTTCATTCTCACAAAAACCCTACGAGGTAGAAGCTAGCATCAACCTGACTTCACAGACGAGGCTCTGGGCTGTGACAGGGTTCAGGAATTTGCCCAGCACAAATATAGGCAGTGAGAGAGGAACCAGGATCCCATTCCAATCCATCTGTCTCCAAAGTCTCTCTCCTTGAGATCTCTTGGTACCCTCACCCCTATAAGTCAAATAAATAATAAATAAAGTCTTTTAAAAAATGAGAATATTGGTAATTCACAGGCGTGTTATGAGAGGTCCATGAGGCCCTTTGTACAACAGTGTTATACTGTGAGCCATTTTCAACAGCAGACCAGGTCGGTATTCATTATGTGCCCCCAGCCACCCCCAACACTTACAGAGTTCCTAGTAAGTGTCAAGACGTGTGCTGGCACTGGAAATATGAAAATTAGACATGGTCCCTGATCTTAATGAATTCAGAGTCTAGTGAGGGAGGCTGGCATTTAAAAAAACATCCTGCTATACTTCGTTGTGCAAAGTCGTAGAAATCTGTGATATGCAAGAGAGGCAGTAGTTGAAGTACCTTAAGAGATGGCTTAAGTTTTGCAGAGCAGAGACAGGGGCTTATCCTTTGACTATCCATTAAAATTGTAAAAACACAAGGCAGCATGGTGTGCTTGGGAATTAGGTCAGTGAAGTGGAGCCCACATGAGGTCAGTATCACTGGGGCCCAGAGACCCCAGGCTCCAGACTCCTCTGCTTTTGTCATATCCTGATTAGATACCATTATAATGCCCACCCATGCCATTTCCTTACTCCCCAGAATGGCAGAAAGTAATTACTTTGTGCCAGTTTAGAATGTACTCTGAGGATGAAAAACATCAAACACAATCTCCATTTAATTGGCTTTTCCTGCTGTTTTTGCACTCGGGCTGCATGACCAGCTCCGAGAGCTCCAGGGGCACCTTGACACTTGCTCTCCTGGAGAGGGCTCCTTTACCTTTGGCAGGCCTTTGATTTCCTCTGCATAGATTATTTGGCCTCTGCCTTGTTGCTCTTTCGATGGCCCACTTAGGCCCCCAGGGCTAGAGTACCCTTGGCCACACTGGGCATAAATGATAGATGTGACCCCTACCGTTCTTCAGGAATTGGGTACCATTATGTTCCCCCCACTGAGGTCAATGCCTGTGGACCAGGTGCATTAACCTGTCTGTTTGCCTCATCGAACTGGACAGAATATTTGGTGTCTTTCATCCCCAACTCCTGTTGTTATTGCCTCATGACTTTTGTGGAAAACACAGTTCCTATTATGTTATTCTATGAATTCCATCAGACTGTGACTCAGGCGGTGTTCATAGCTGCTGAATGACATTTTCAACAAATGTTCCTAACTGTGTGGATGGCCCAGCACCATCCTTGGGGCTGGCATGGTGCTGTTGTGTTACTCTCAGGCCGCTGGCTGGAACCTTGAGGAAAAATTAAATACCTGTATCCGAGATGATGAGAAGAGGATTCCGGCCATGAATTCTATGGGCCCTTTGATCTTTTTTTTTTTTTTTAAGATTTTATTTATTTATTTGACAGAGAGAGATCACAAGTAGGCAGAGAGGCAGGCAGAGAGAGGGGGGAAGCAGGCTCCCTGCTGAGCAGAGAGCCCGACGCGGGGCTCCATCCCAGGACCCTGAGACCATGACCTGAGCCGAAGGCAGAGGCTTTAACCCACTGAGACACCCAGGCACCCCTTTTATCTATGGGCCCTTTGGAGTGAGTGTGATTTTACAGCCTACTTCATAGTCAGGGGCCCTTCTTACAAATTACTTTGCCAGTCTGAATTTGAATATAGGTGGGTAGTTTTTCCAAAGTGTGGTCCAGATCAGAGTTCTCCCTTGGAGAGTGAGCATAACTACAAGACAATGCATTGGCACACTGGAAAAAGATATTAGAACCTAGATATTTGAGGCGTCTGGGTAGCCCAGTTGGTTAAGTGTCTGCCTTCAGCTCAGGTCATGATCCCAGGGTCCTGGGATTGAGTCTTACCTTGGGCTCCTTGCTCAGTAGGGACCTTGCTTTACCCTCTCCCTCTGCCCCTTTCCCCTGCTTGTGCTCTCTCTCTGTCCAATAAATAAATAAAATCTTAAAAAAAAGAATCAGATATTTACTTGATATATTGAAATGAATGAGTTGGAGTTCTACTCCAGGCAATAAAGAAATTAGGAATGACTTTAACTGGTCTAGCTATCAGCTGGTAAGGGTATCATGAGGGAAGGGTACTGGTCGCATAGCGTGGGTACCATTCATTAGTTTTTTTTCCAGCATCTTGTGATGACTTGCAGTTTCTGTGGGCTTGATTAAGTGAACAAGTGTCTTAAAAGATTTATGTTGTAAAACCTTGTAATAAAGGTAGTATTAGGCAATAATTCAAGGCCAATCACAGAGCAGATCCCTCTGACATGAAGTTGATCTATAACTTCAAAATTATGAACAAAACTACTTGAAATATGGTTTTTGCTATGGGCTGATTGTGACTTCAGCATCTTCCCCCATCTCCCAGTTCATTTGGTTGACCTCCTAACCCCCAATACCTCACAACATAACCTTAGCTGGAGATAAGATCTTTACAGAGTTAATTAAGTTAAAATGAGGTCATTGGGGTGGGCTCTATTCAGTATGACTGGTGTTCTTATAAAAAGAGGAAATTTGGATACAGAAATATGCACAGAGGGAGGACCACATGAAGACACAGGAAGAATATGGCCCCTTACCAGCCAAGGAGAGAGGCCCAGAAAAGATTCTTCCTTCACAGCTCTGAGAGGGAGCCAATCCTGCCAACACCTTCATCAATCTCGGACTTCCAGCCTCCAGAACTGTGAGAAAATAAATTCCTGGGTTGAAGGCTCCCAGTCTGTGGTACTTCATTGTGGCAGCCTGAGCTAACAGATTCACATCCAGTTTCAGTTAGCAGTGGGCTTCTGTCATTAGGTATGATGCCTTGAGGTATGAGTTAATGACACTGAGAAGGTATTAACACTAGAAAGACCTTTGAAACTGAGCATCAGCACAGGAATACAACCCAAAAGTTCACCAACAATGAAATGTGTTCAATCATGGCTATCACCAACAATACTACTATGAGATTCTAGGAGGGGCAGAAAGGTTTTTTGTACCCTTAATAAGTAAAATAAATCATGATGTTTATTTCATTCTCTAACTATTTTGGAGATTAACTCATATCTCTATTTTATTATATAGTTAATATGATAGTCTTACAGTAGTATATATGTACATAATTTATAAATAAATATACATAAATATGCATGAGTGTTCAGATATATTTTTGATGGGGTATGTAATTAAAAATGTTTAGGGAACCATTGGCCGTGATAATGTGGCTTCGATTCCTTCCTTCTAAACCTGAATCCTTGAGGTCCTTCAGATTCACAACATGATAAAACAATTTTTCAAGACTATAGAGGTCCTTCAGTAACCAAAGTTTCATTCAGAGAGGAAAATGCTTATGCCTTGTAAGACTCATTCTTTCCTATGAAGATTTAAATAAAAAGAATTTCTTGATGGGTTTCAGGTTTTTTTTTTTAAATTAACATATAATGTATTATTTGCCCCAGGGGTACAGGTCTGAATCATCAGGCTTACACATTTCACAGCACTCACCATAGCACATACCCTCCCCAATGTCCATAACCTAACCACTCTCTCCACAACCCTCTCCCCGCAGCAACCCTCAGTTTGTTTCCTGAGATTAAGAGTCTCTTATGGTTTGTCTCCCCCTCGATCCCATCTTGTTTCATTTTTTTCCCTCCCTACCTCCCACGAACCCCCGCCCTGCTTCTCAAATTCCTCATATCAGAGAGATCATGCAATAATTGCCTTTTTCTGATTGTCTTATTTCACTTAGCATAATACCCTCTAGTTCCATCTACGTCATTGCAAATGGCAAGATTTTGTTTCTTTTGATGACTACTGAGTATTTCATTGTATATATATACCACATCTTCTTTATCCATTCATCTGCTGATGGACATCTAGGTTCTTTCCATAGTTTGGCTATTGTGGACATTGCTGCTATAAACATTGGGGTGCACTTGCCCCTTTGGATCCCTATATTTGTATCTTTGGGGTAAATACCCAGTAGTGCAATTGCTGGATCATAGGGTAGCTCTATTTTCAACATTTTGACGAACCTCCATACTGTTTTCCAGAGTGGCTGCAGCAGCTTGCATTCCCACCAACAGTGTAAGAGAGTTTTAGTTTCTCCACATCCTTGCCAACATCTGTCATTTCCTGACTTGTTACCTTCAGCCATTCTGACTGTGGCTCAAAACCATATCTCACTGTAGTTTTGATTTGTATTTCCCTGATGGTGAGTGGTGTTGAGCACTTTTTCATGTGTCCGTTGGCCATTTGGATGTCTTCTTTGCAGAAGTATCTGTTCATGTCTTCTGCCCATTTCTTGATTGGATTATTTGTTCTTTAGGTGTTGAGTTTGATAAGTTCTTTATAGATTTTGGGTACTAGCCCTTTATCTGATGTGTCATTTGCAAATATCTTCTCCCATTCTGTCAGTTGTCTTTTGGTTTTGTTAACTGTTTTCTTGGCTGTGCAAAAGCTTTTGCTCATGATGAAGTCCCAATAGCTCATTTTTGCCCCTCCTTCCCTTTTGACAATATTTGTAAGAAGAAGTTGCTGGGGCTGAGATCGAAGAGGTTGCTACCTGTGTTCTCCTCAAGGATTTTGATGGATTCCTGTCTCACATTAAGGTCTTTCATCCATTTTGAGTCTATTTTTGTGTGCAGTGTAAGGAAATGGTCCAGGTTCATTCTTGTGCATGTGACTGTCCAATTTTCCCAGCACCATTTGTTGAAGAGACTGTCTTTTTTTCCATCGGACATTCTTTCCTGCTTTGTCAAAGCTAAGTTGACCATAGAGTTGAGGGTCCATTTCTGGGCTTTCAATTCTGTTCCATTGATCTATGTGTCTGTTTTTGTGCCAGTATCATCCTCGCTTGATGATTATAGCTTTGTAATAGAGATTGAAGTCAGGAATTGTGATGCCGCCAACTTTGGTTTTCTTTTTCAACATTTCTCTAGCTATTCAGGGCCTTTTCTGGTTCCGTATAAATTTTAGGATTATTTATTCCATATATTTTTTTAAAAACATTGATGGTATTTTGATAAGGATTGCATTAAATGTGTAGATTGTTTTAGGTAGCATAGACATTTTCACAATATTTGTTCTTCCAATCAATGAGTATGGAACATTTTTCCATTTCTTGGTGTCTTGCTCAGTTTCTTTCATGAGTACTTTATAGTTTTCTGAGTACAGATTCTTTGCCTCTTGGTTAGGTTTATTCCTAGGTATCTTACAGTTTTGGCTGCAATTATAAATGGGATCAACTCCTTAATTTTTATTTCTTCTGTCTTGCTGTTGGTGGTATAGAATGCAACTGATTTCTGTACATTGATTTTATATCCTGACTCTTTACTGAATTCCTGTATAAGTTCTAGCAGATTTGGAGTGGAGTCTTTGGGTTTTCCACATAAAGTATCATATCATCTGTAAAGAGTGAGAGTTTGACTTCTTCTTTGCCGATTTGGATGCCTTTAATTTCTTTTTTGTTGTCTGATTGCTGAGGCTAGGACTTCTAGTAATATGTTGAATAGCACTGGTGATGGTGGACAGCCCTGTCATGTTCCTGACCTTAGGGGAAAAGCTCTCAGTTTTTCCCCATTGAGAATGATACTCGCTGTGGGTTTTTCATAGATGGCTTTGATGATATTGAGGTATGTACCCTCTATCCCTACACTTTGAAGAGTTTTGATCAAGAAGGATGCTGTACTTTGTCAAATGCCTTTTCAGCATCTATTGAGAATATCATATGTTTCTTGTTCTTTCTTTTATTCATATATTGTATCATGTTGATTGATGTGCAGATGTTGAACCAACCTTGCAGCCCATGGATAAATCCCACTTGCTCGTGGTGAATAATTCTTTTAATGCACTGTTGGATCCTATTGGTTAATATTTTGGTGAGAATTTTTGCATCTGTGTTCATCAAGGATATTGGTCTGTAATTCTCCTTTTTGATGGAGTCTCTGTCTGGTTTTGGAATACAGGTAATGCTGGCCTCATAAAATGAGTTTGGAAGTTTTCCTTCCATTTCTATTTTTTGGAAGTTTCAGGAGAATAGGTATTAGTTCTTCATTAAATGTTTGGTAGAATTCCCCTGGGAAGCTGTCTGGCCCTGGGCTCTTGTTTGTTGGAAGGTTTTTTTTTTTTTTTTTTTTGCATTTTTTTTAATTTTATTTTTTCAGCATAACAGTATTCATTATTTTTGCACCACACCCAGTGCTCCATGCAATCCATGCCCTCTACAATACCCACCACCTGGTGCCCCCAACCTCCCACCCCCCACCCCTTCAAAATTCTCAGATCGTTTTTCAGAGTCCATAGTCTCTCATGGTTCACCTCCCCTTCCAATTTCCACCTGGGTGGCTCAGTCGGCTAATTGTCTGCCTTTTGCTCAGGTCATGATCTCAGGGTCCTGGGACTGAGTCCTGTGTCCAGCTCCCTGCTCAGCAGGGAGTCTGCTTCTCTCTCTCCCTCTGCCCCTCCTCCCTGCTCCTGCTCTCTCTCTCTCTCAAATAAATCAATAGAAATCTTTAAAAAAGACCAGCTCCTAAGATGTCTTTTTGTCATCTTAATCATTCCTGTGTATTTTGGAGGGAGTTAGGAGTTCCCATCACAAAATTAGACTTTGAAAGACCTTCTTCCAAAATACTTTCATACAACTAATGTCTGGTATGTTTTTCTAGCACATTAAATGTTTTGTTTTTGTTTTTTGGGTTTTTTTTTTAAAAACATTAACACAGAACACTATATTTCAAAGCGCTTGTTGGATAAAATCATTAACATTATTCTACAGAATGTTATATTCAGAGATAGCATCCTATAGAGATAATTTATATTTTCAAAAATAAATCTTTCCTGCTGTTTATTTCTCTGGTAGGATATATATTTCTGGGTGTGCCTTTTTATTCAAATTAAGTTCACAAGTATTTACTGAATAACCACTTAGTACAAGACTTTGTGTCAGAATTTCGAAGAACTAAGGATAGAGACAGCAGATTAGTGAGTGTCAGGGGCTGGGGGGACGGGGAGAGGACTCTTTAATGGGTATGGAGTTTATGGATGAAGAAAAATTCTGGAATTTTTGTGGTGATGGTTGTACAATACTGTGAATGTACTAAATGCTCCTGTACACTTTTAAATGGGTACAGTGGTGAATGCCATATATTTTACCATGCCTTAAAAAAAAAAATTAGGCAGGAAAAAAAAAAGAACTAGTGAATGAAAGAGAGGCACAAATACTCCACTACAGAAGTAATGTTTGATAAGAAATTGTGTTTAAATTATCCTCCCAATATCGCTATTGATTTCACGCAGTTACTGTGCCAGTCCGATTTAATAAGCATGTATTATGAGGGCAGTGATAGGCAGTCATACTTAAAACTGAACAGGAGTGGGGAAATAAGTAGTAGATGGTCCTTGTCTTCAAGAAGCTTTCGATTTTATAGGGAATTAATGTAACTATAAAAAATGTCTCATGCAAGACAGAATGCCAAGCCATACAAGAGAGCTGAACACAGTGCCAAGGAAACAAAGGGGATATTTAGATTAATTCTTGGGGAAAGCATCAGGGATGTGGTAGCTTTATACTTGGTCTTCAAGGGCGGGTCTGATTTTGCCAGTCACAGTCGATGCTAACAGCTGGCCTGGGTGAAGGGAAGAAGATAGGGAAAAGCACGGAGCCAAGAAATGCAAGGTACTGGGGAATGCCAGTAGCTGGCTTGGCTGGAGGGCATAGTTTAACAGGCCAAACAATGGTAGTGAAGTTTGGGGAAGACTCAAGGACACATAGGAAAGGATTGAAGACATTTAGAGTTTGAAGATGATTCAAAGAAATACTTCTTATCCCCAACTTTTCACCTGCTAAATGGATCATATTGTTTGTTTGTTTGTTTGTTTGAAGATTTCATTTATTTAAGGGAGAGAATAAGAGAGAGAGTACAAGCAGGAGGACGGGCAGAGGGAGAAGCCAACTCTGCTGAATGAGGAGTCCTAGAGGGGGCTCTATCTGAGGACTCTGGGGTCATGACCTGAGCTGAAAGCAGACGCTTAACCAACTGAGCCACCCAGGTGCCCCTGCCCACAATTTCTATCTATTTATTTTAGTTCTTCCTTTGAAACCACAATAAATAATTTTTTTTTCCCATATCAGATCTTCAGTATTCAAGTCAGGATATATGTTCTTTATCTTCTCCTTTCCGGGCCCTTTAATTGTTCAAATATTTCTCTTATGACATATTTTCTAAGACTCCACAGTTCTTCTTGCCATTCATGTAAGCATGGCTTTGATGTTGGTATTCAAGGCTAAATAAAATATTTTAGAGGAAATTGTAGATGATATAATTTTAAACAAACAGCTATAATTTCCCTTTCAGGCAGACTTTGAATTAGTCATTAATTGGTCATCTCTAGAAACAGTCATTGAACTAATTATGAATTCAGCTAATTTTATTTTTATTTTCATTGACCAAGATTTTATTATTTTGTTCATGGATTTTATTAGGAGGCATACTTTTAACTGCATTGCTAAAATGAGCATAGTGACTAGGAACTCAGGCCCTGGAGTGAAGATTTGTGATTGGTCTCCAACACAACCAACTACCACCTGTGACCTTGGACAAATTACTTAATTTCTCTGTGCTTTGGGTTTCCTGATCTATAAAATGTGTGTAAAAATACTGCCTACATTATTTTATTAAGTAAGTTATTATCTAGCAATAGTAAAAATAAGAAAAAAATTAATTATTACTATTATGGTGTTTTTAAAATGTATCCACAAATTCTTTAATATTCCTCCCTTCAAGGGGTGGAGCCTAATTTCTTTTTTCTTGAGTGTGGGTGGGATTTAGTGACAATAGACTACATAGTTGTTTTTCTTAATTTTTTAAATTTTTTTAAATTATTTATTTATTTATTTATTTATTTTTATTTTATAAACATATATTTTTATCCCCAGGGGTACAGGTCTGCGAATCGCCAGGTTTACACACTTCACAGCACTCACCATAGCACATACCCTCCCCAATATCCATAACCCCACCCCCCCTCTCCCAACCCCCCTCCCCCCATCAACCCTCAGTTTGTTTTGTGAGATTAAGAGTCACTTATGGTTTGTCTCCCTCCCAATCCCATCTTGTTTCATTTACTCTTCTCCTACCCCCTCAACCCCCCATGTTGCATCTCCTCTCCCTCATATCAGGGAGATCATATGATAGTTGTCTTTCTCTGATTGACTTATTTCGCTAAGCATGATACCCTCTAGTTCCATCCACGTCGTCGCAAATGGCAAGATTTCATTTCTTTTGATGGCTGCATAGTATTCCATTGTGTATATAT
Source organism: Lutra lutra (assembly GCF_902655055.1). Classification (NCBI taxonomy): domain Eukaryota; kingdom Metazoa; phylum Chordata; class Mammalia; order Carnivora; family Mustelidae; genus Lutra; species Lutra lutra. The sequence continues at coordinate 75,383,166 of NC_062284.1, forward strand.
ACCACATCTTCTTTATCCATTCGTCTGTAGATGGACATCTAGGTTCTTTCCATAGTTTGGCTATTGTAGACATTGCTGCTATAAACATTCGGGTGCACATGCCCCTTCGGATCACTACGTTTGTATCTTTAGGGTAAATACCCAGCAGTGCAATTGCTGGGTCATAGGGTAGTTCTATTTTCAACCTTTTGAGGAACCTCCATGCTGTTTTCCAGAGTGGTTGCACCAGCTTGCATTCCCACCAACAGTGTAGGAGGGTTCCCCTTTCTCCGCATCCTCGCCAGCATCTGTCATTTCCTGACTTGTTCATTTTAGCCATTCTGACTGGTGTGAGGTGATATCTCATGGTGGTTTTGATTTGTATTTCCCTGATGCCGAGTGATATGGAGCACTTTTTCATGTGTCTGTTGGCCATCTGGATGCCTTCTTTGCAGAAATGTCTGTTCATGTCCTCTGCCCATTTCTTGATTGGATTATTTGTTCTTTGGGTGTTGAGTTTGCTAAGTTCTTTATAGATTTTGGACACTAGCCCTTTATCTGATATGTCATTTGCAAATATCTTCTCCCATTCTGTCAGTTGTCTTTTGGTTTTGTTCACTGTTTCCTTTGCTGTGCAAAAGCTTTTGATCTTGATAAAATCCTTATAGTTCATTTTTGCCCTTGCTTCCCTTGCCTTTGGTGATGTTCCTAGGAAGATGTTGCTGCGGCTGAGGTCGAAGAGGTTGCTGCCTGTGTTCTCCTCGAGGATTTTGATGGATTCCTTTCTCACATTGAGATCCTTCATCCATTTTGAGTCTATTTTCGTGTGTGGTGTAAGGAAATGATCCAATTTCATTTTTCTGCATGTGGCTGTCCAATTTTCCCAACACCATTTATTGAAGAGGCTGTCTTTTTTCCATTGGACATTCTTTCCTGCTTTGTCGAAGATGAGTTGACCATAGAGTTGAGGGTCCATTTCTGGGCTCTCTATTCTGTTCCATTGATCTATGTGTCTGTTTTTGTGCCAGTACCATGCTGTCTTGATGATGACAGCTTTGTAATAGAGCTTGAAGTCCGGAATTGTGATGCCACCAACTTTGGTTTTCTTTTTCAATATTCCTTTGGCTATTCGAGGTCTTTTCTGGTTCCATATAAATTTTAGGATTATTTGTTCCATTTCTTTGAAAAAAAATGGATGGTACTTTGATAGGAATTGCATTAAATGTGTAGATTGCTTTAGGTAGCATAGACATTTTCACAATATTCATTCTTCCAATCCAGGAGCATGGAACATTTTTCCATTTCTTTGTGTCTTCCTCAAATTCTTTCATGAGTACTTTATAGTTTTCTGAGTATAGATTCTTAGTCTCTTTGGTTAGGTTTATTCCTAGGTATCTTATAGTTTTGGGTGCAATTGTAAATGGGATGGACTCCTTAATTTCTCTTTCTTCTGTCTTGTTGTTGGTGTAGAGAAATGCAACTGATTTCTGTGCATTGATTTTATATCCTGACACTTGACTGAATTCCTGTACAAGTTCTAGCAGTTTTGGAGTGGAGTCTTTTGGGTTTTCCACATATAGTATCATATCATCTGCGAAGAGTGATAGTTTGACTTCTTCTTTGCCGATTTGGATGCCTTTAATTTCCTTTTGTTGTCTGATTGCTGAGGCTAGGACTTGTAGTACTATGTTGAATAGCAGTGGTGATAACGGACATCCCTGCCGTGTTCCTGACCTTAGCGGAAAAGCTTTCAGTTTTTCTCCATTGAGAATGATATTTGCGGTGGGTTTTTCATAGATGACTTTGATAATATTGAGGTATGTGCCGTCTATCCCTACACTTTGAAGAGTTTTGATCAGGAAGGGATGCTGTACTTTGTCAAATGCTTTTTCAGCATCTATGGAGAGTATCATATGGTTCTTGTTCTTTCTTTTATTAATGTGTTGTATCACATTGATTGATTTGCGGATGTTGAACCAACCTTGCAGGCCTGGAATAAATCCCAGTTGGTCGTGGTGAATAATCCTTTTAATGTACTGTTGAATCCTATTGACTAGTATTTTGGCGAGAATTTTTGCATCTGTGTTCATCAAGGATATTGGTCTGTAGTTCTCTTTTTTGATGGGATCCTTGTCTGGTTTTGGGATCAAGGTGATGCTGGCCTCATAAAATGAGTTTGGAAGTTTTCCTTCTATTTCTATTTTTTGGAACAGTTTCAGGAGAATACGAATTAGTTCTTCTTTAAATGTTTGGTAGAATACCCCCGGGAAGCCGTCTGGCCCCGGGCTTTTGTTTGTTTGGAGATTTTTGATGACAGTTTCAATCTCCTTACTGGTTATGGGTCTGTTCAGGCTTTCTATTTCTTCTTGGTTCAGTTGTGGTAGTTTATATGTCTGTAGGAATGCATCCATTTCTTCCAGATTGTCAAATTTGTTGGCGTAGAGTTGCTCATAGTATGTTCTTATAATTGTCTGTATTTCTTTGGTGTTCGTTGTGATCTCTCCTCTTTCATTCATGATTTTATTTATTTGGGTCCTTTCTCTTTCTTTTTGATAAGTCTGGCCAGGGGTTTATCGATCTTATTAATTCTTTCAAAGAACCAGCTCCTAGTTTCGTTGATTTGTTCTATTGTGTTTTGGTTTCTATTTCATTGATTTCTGCTCTGATCTTTATGATTTCTCTTCTCCTGCTGGGTTTTAGGGTTTCTTTCTTGTTCTTTCTCCAGCTCCTTTAGGTGTAGGGTTAGGTTGTGTACCTGAGACCTTTCTTGTTTCTTGAGAAAGGCTTGTACCGCTATATATTTTCCTCTCAGGACTGCCTTTGTTGTGTCCCACAGATTCTGAACCGTTGTGTTTTCATTACATTTGTTTCCATGAATTTTTTCAATTCTTCTTTAATTTCCTGGTTGACCCATTCATTCTTTAGAAGGATGCTGTTTAGTCTCCATGTATTTGGGTTCTTTCCAAATTTCCTCTTGTTATTGAGTTCTAGCTTTAGAGCATTGTGGTCTGAAAACATGCAGGGAATGATCCCAGTCTTTTGATACCGGTTGAGACTTGATTTAGGACCAAGAATGTGATCTATTCTGGAGAATGTTCCATGTGCACTAGAGAAGAATGTGTATTCTGTTGCTTTGGGATGAAATGTTCTGAATATATCTGTGATGTCCATCTAGTCCAGTGTGTCATTTAAGGCCTTGATTTCCTTGTTGATCTTTTGCTTGGATGATCTGTCCATTTCAGTGAGGGGAGTGTTAAAATCCCCTACTATTATTGTATTCTTGTCGATGTGTTTCTTTGATTTTGTTATTAATTGGTTTATATAGTTGGCTGCTCCACGTTAGGGGCATAGATATTTAAAATTGTTAGATCTTCTTGTTGGACAGTTCCTTTGAGTATGATATAGTGTCCTTCCTCATCTCTTATTATAGTCTTTGGCTTAAAATCTAATTGATCTGCTATAAGGATTGCCACTCCTGCTTTCTTCTGATGTCCATTAGCATGGTAAATTCTTTTCCACCCCCTCACTTTAAACCTGGAGGTGTCTTCGGGTTTAAGATGAGTTTCTTGTAGGCAACATATAGATGGGTTTTGTTTTTTTATCCATCCTGATACCTTGTGTCTTTTGATAGGGGCATTTAGCCCATTAACATTCAGGGTAAGTATTGAGAGATATGAATTTAGTGCCATTGTATTGCCTGTAAGGTGACTGTTATTGTATATTGTCTCTGTTTCTTTCTGATCTGCTACTTTTAGGGTCTCTCTTTGCTTAGAGGACCCCTTTCAATATTTCCTCTAGAGCTGGTTTGGTATTTGCAAATTCTTTCAGTTTTTGTTTGTCCTGGAAGCTTTTAATCTCTCCTTCTATTTTCAATGATAGCCTAGCTGGATATAGTATTCTTGGCTGCATGTTTTTCTCATTTAGTACTCTGAATATATCATGCCAGCTCTTTCTGGCCTGCCAGGTCTCTGTGGATAAGTCTGCTGCCAATCTAATATTTTTACCATTGTACGTTACAGACCTCTTTTCCCGGGCTGCTTTCAGGATCTTTTCTTTGTCACTAAGACTTGTAAATTTTACTATTAGGTGATGGGGTGTGGACCTATTCTTATTGATTTTGAGGGGGGTTCTCTGAACCTCCTGGATTTTGATTCTTGTTCCCTTTGCCATATTGGGGAAATTCTCTCCAATAATTCTCTCCAATATACCTTCTGCTCCCCTCTCTGTTTCCTCTTTTTCTGGAATCCCAATTATTCTAATGTTGTTTCGTCTTATGGTGTCACTTATCTCTCGAATTCTCCCCTCGTGGTCCAGTAGCTGTTTGTCCCTCTTTTGCTCAGCTTCTTTATTCTCTGTCATTTGGTCTTCTATATCGCTAATTCTTCTTCTGCCTCATTTATCCTAGCAGTGAGAGCCTCCATTTTGATTGCACCTCATTAATAGCTTTTTTGATTTCAACTTGGTTCGATTTTAGTTCTTTTATTTCTCCAGAAAGGGCTTTTATATCTCCCGAGAGGGTTGCTTTAATATCTTCCATGCCTTTTTCAAGCCTGGCTAGAAACTTGAGAATCGTCATTCTGAACTCTATATCTGACATATTACCAATGTCTGTATTGATTAGGTCCCTAGCCTTTGGTACTGCCTCTTGTTCTTTTTTTTGTTGTGAATTTTTCCGCCTTGTCATTTTGTCCAGATAAGAGTTTATGAAGGAGCAAGTAAAATACTAAAAGAGTGGCAACAACCCCAGGAAAATATGCTTTAGCCAAATCAGAAGAGATCCCAAATCGTGCGGGGGGAGGAAGAGGATAAAAAGGGGTTCAAAAAGAAAAAAAAAAAAGAAACTATTTAAAAAAAGAAAGCCGATAAAGAAAAAATATAAAAAGAGGAAAATATATATATATATATATTAGATAAACTATTTAAAAAACGTTAAAAAAGAAAACGGTAAAAGTTAAAAAAATTTAGCAGAAGAAGAGAAAAAGAAAAAAAAATTGAAAAAGAAAAAAAAATTAAATTAACTGCAAGGCTAAAAAATCATGGGGAGAAAGCCATGAGTTCCGTGCTTTGCTTTCTTCTCCTCTGGAATTCTGCCGCTCTCCATGGTATTGAAACTGCACTCCTCGGTAGGTGAACTTGGTCCTGGTTGGGTTTCCCGTTGATCTTCTGGGGGAGGGGCCTGTTGTAGTGATTCTCAAGCGTCTTTGCCCCAGGCGGAGTTGCACCGCCCTTACCCGGGGCCGCGCTGAGTAATCTGCTCGGGTTTGCTTTTGGGAGCTTTTGTTCCCTGAGCGCTTTCCGTAGAGTTCCGGAGGACGGGAATGAAGATGGCGGCCTCCCGGTCTCCGGCCCGGAGGAGCCGAGAGCCCGGGGCCCCACTCCTCAGTGCGCCCTCAGAGAACAGCGCCCAATGACTCCCGTCACCCTGGCCTCCGGCCGCGCTCCGAGCTGACCGAGCCTGCGACCGGTTCAAGGCAACCCCAAGCTGAGAGTCACTCCTCAGCTCTGTCTCTGTAGCCGGCTTCCCCACTCCAATACCGGTAAGCTCTGCGACACTCAGACACCCCCGATCCTTCTGCGACCCTGCGGGAGCTGAGGCCGCGCTGACCCCGCCTGGGCTTCACCCCAGTTAAGCCTCTGGAGCAATGTCCCTCAGCGGAACAGACTTTTAAAAGTCCTGATTTTGCTCCGTTGCTCCGTTGCTCGGCCGCTCGCCGGGAGCCGGCCCCTCCCCCCGCGGTCTATCTTCCCGTCGCTTTGGATTCACTTCTCCGCCATTCCTACCTTTCGGATAGTGGTTGATTTTCTGTTTCTAGAATTGCTACTTCTCCGCCATCTTGACTCCTCCCCTCCGCAAACGCTGTTGGAAGATTTTTGATGACTGCTTCAATCTCCTTACTGGTTATGAGTCTGTTCAGGTTTTCTATTTCCTCCTGGTTCCATTTTGGTAGTTTATATGTCTCTAGGAATGCGTCCATTTCTTCCAGAATGTCAAATTTTCTGGTGTATAGTTGCTCACAATATTTTCTTATATTTGTTTGTATTTCTTTGGTGTTGGTTGTGATCTCTCCTCTTTCATTCAGGATTTTATTACTTTGGATCCTTTCTCTTTTCTTTTGGATAAGTCTGTCCAGGGGCTTATCAATCTCATTAATTGTTTCAAAGAACCAGCTCATGGTTTTGCTGATTTGTTCTACTGTTCTTTTGGTTTCTATTTCATTGATTTCTGCTCTGATCTTTATTATTTCTCTTCTCCCAGGGGGTTTAGGCTTTCTTTGCTGTTCTTTCTGTGGCTCTTTTAGGTGTAGGGTTAGGTTGTGTACTTGGCACCTTTCTTGTTTCTTAAAAAAGTCTTGTATTTTTACATACTTTCCTCTCAGGACCACCTTTGTTGTGTCCCAAGGATTTTGAGCAGTTTTGTTTCCACAAATTTTTTAAATTCTTCTTTAACTTCCTGGTTGGCCCATTCATTCTTTAGTAGGATGCTCTTTAGCCTCCATGTATTTGAGGTCTTTCCAACTTTCCTCTTGTGATTGAGTTCTATTTTCAGAGCATTTTGGTCTGAAAATATGCAGGGAATGATCCCAGTCTTTTGGTACCAGTTGAGACCCAATTTGTCACCCAGGATGTGATCTATTCTGGAGAATGTTCCATGTGCACTAGACAAGAATGCGTATTCTGTTGCTTTGATATGGAATGTTCTAAATATATCTGTGATGTCCATCTGGTACAGTGTGTCATTTAAAGCCTTTATTTACTTGTTGATCTTTTGCTTAGATGATCTGTCCATTTCAGTGAAGGGGTGTTAAAATCCCCTGCTATTATTGTATTATTTTTGATTATCTTGATTTTGTTATTAATTGGTGGAGATAATTGGCTGCTCCCACATTAGGGGCATTTACATTTACAGTTGTTAGATCTTCTTCTTGGACAGACCCTTTAAGTATGATGTAGTATCCTTCCTCATCTCTTATTATGGTCTTTGGCTTAAAATCTAATTTATCTGATATAAGGATTGCCACCCCGGCTTTCTATTGATGTCCATTAGCATGGTAAATTGTGTTCCACTCCCTCACTTTGAATCTGGAGGTGTCTTTGGGTCTAAAATGAGTGTCTTGTAGACAGCATATCTATAGGTCTTATTTTTTATCCATTCAGATACCCTGTGTCTTTTTTTTTAAGATTTTATTTATTCATTTGACAGAGATCACAAGTAGGCAGAGAGGAAGGCAGAGAGAGAGGAAGGGAAGCAGGCTCCCTGCTGAGCAGAGAGCCCGATGCGGGACTCGATCCCAGGACCCTGAGATCATGACCTGAGCCGAAGGCAGCGGCTTAACCCACTGAGCCACCCAGGCACCCTACCCTGTGACTTTTGACTGGGGCATTTAACTCATTTACATTCAGGGTAAGTACTGAAAGATATGAATTTAGTGCCATTATTGCCTGTAAGGTGACTATTACTGTATATTTTCTCTGTTCCTTTCTGGTCTGTTCCTTTTAGGCTCTCTCTTTGCTTAGAGGACCCCTTTCAATATTTCCTGTAGGGCTGGTTTGGTGTTTGCAAATTCTTTTAGTTTTTGTCCTGGAATCTTTTTGATCTCTCCTTCTATTTTCAATGACAGTGTAGCTGGGTGTAGTATTCTTGTCTGCATATTTTTCTCAATTAGTGGTCTGAATATATTCTGTCAGTCCTTTCTGGCCTGCCAGGTCTCTGTGGATAAGTCTGCTGCCAATCTAGTATTTCTACCATTGTATGTTACAGACCTCTTGTTCCAAGCTGCTTTCGGGATTTTCTCTTTGTCACTGAGACTTGTAAGTTTTACTATTAGATGATGGGGTGCGGACCTATTTTATTGATTGCGAGAGGAGTTCTCTGTACCTCCTGGATTTTGATGCTTGTTCCCTTTGCCAGATTAGGGAAATTCTCTGCTATAATTTGCTCCAGTATACTTCCTCCCCCCGCTTTCTTCTTCTTCTGGGACCTCAATTATTCTAATATTGTTTTGTCTTATGGTAGCACTTATCTCATTCTCCCCTCATGGTCCAGTAGTTGTTTGTCTCTCTTTTGCTCAGCTTCTTTATTCCCATCATTTGGTCTTCTATATAACTGAATCTCTCTTCTGCCTCATTTATCCTAGCCTTAAGAACCTCTATCTTTGATTGCACCTCATTAACAGCTTTTTAAATTTCAACTTGGTTAGGTTTTAGTTCTTTTTTTCTCCAGAAAGGGATTTTATTTCTCCAGAAAGAAATTATCTAATATCTTCCATGCTTTTTTTGACCCCAGCTAGCACCTTGATAACCATCATTCTGAACTCTAGTTCTGATGTATTACTAATATCCATACTGATTAGGTCCCTAGCCATTGGTACTGCCTCTAGTTCTCTCTCTCTCTCTTTTTTTTTTTCTTTTTTTGTGGTGAGTTTTTCTGCCTTGGGCATTTTATCCAGGTAAGAATAGATGAATGAGAGAATAAAATTCTGAAATGGTAGCAGTGACCCCGGAAAAATATACACCAAACAAATCAGGAGAGACCCAGAACTGGGGCGGGGGGGGGAGAAAAAAAAATATATATATATTAGACTGGTGAATAAAATAGAGCCACACACTTGATTTTGGGTGTATTTTGGTGTATTAGATGAAACTACCTCCCAAAATTTTAAAGAAAGAAAACCATATATATATGTATATATATATATATATATATGTAAACATGATGAAGGGATGGAATACGCCTGTAAAGGTGAAAATTAAAAAAGATTCTAAAAAGGGAATTGATAATATAAGAAGTTGGTTGAAAAAAGAAAAAAAAAGACTGTGATCAGGCTGGAGACTAGAACAGAGCCATGCACTAGATTTAGGGTGTATTTTGATCTTTTAGAAGAAATTGTATTCCAAAATTTTAAAGAAAAACCTATATGTGTACAAAAAATAAGGTTAAATACAATGAAGTGATAAAATATGACTATAACAATGAAAATTTAAAAAGATTTTTAAAGAGGCATTGATAAGATAAAATAGTTAAAAATGTTAAAATAGGAAAGAGGAAAATAAAAAATAGAATAAAAAATAAAATTAAAGAAATTTAACTTTGGAAGACTAAAGAATCATGGGAAAAAAGTCATGAATTCTATGTGTTGCTTTCCCCTAGCTCTGGATTTATGCTGTTCTCCTTGATTGGGGAGCTTGGTCAGCCTGGTCTTGGCTGGATGTTCTTGCTGATCTTCTGGGAGAGGTGCCTGTTGTGGTGACTCTCAAATGTCTTTGCCCCAGGCAGAATTGCACTGCCCTTGGCAGGGGCCAGGCTGAGAAATCTGCTTGGGCTCCACTCTCAGGAGCTTTTGTTCCCTGAACGCTTTCCATACAGCTCTGGAGGACGGGAATGAAAATGGCGGCCTCCCAATCTCCAGCTCAGAGGAGCTGAGAGCTCAGGGCCCTACTCCTCAGTGCACCCTCAGAGAAAAAGCAGTCAATCCTTCCTGTCTCCCTGGTCTCTGGCTGCACTCTAAGCTCACCTGACCTGTGACCGGCAGTTTCTATCTCTGGCACACAGCCCTGTTTGAGTCTCTAAGCCTAGTAGATTCCTACAATGTTCTCCCATGCTGCTCTTCCCAGAGGAGGAAGGAAGGGGTCTTTCTGGATCTGCCACTTGTGGGGTCCCTGCTTGAAGAGCAGTGGCCCAACTGTGCCTTGGATCATCGTTTAAGGTAACCCTGAGCTGAGAGCTCATGCGTTGGCTCTCTCTCTGAAGCCAGCTTCCCTGCTCTGATACCTGGGACCTCTGCCACACTCAGATACCCCCTGGTCTTTTTGTGTCCCCACAGGTCCTAAGACACCAGTGTCCCTGTGAGGGCTCCACCCCCCTTCTTAGCCTCTGGAGCGACGTCCCTCAGTGGAGCAGACTTTTAAAAGTTCTGATTTTGTGTTCTGCTGCTCTCTCACTTGCCAGGAGCCGGCCCTTCCCTCCATGGTCTATCTTCCCATTGCTTCAGATTTGCTTCGCTGCATGTCCTACCTTTTGGAAATTGGTTGATTTTCTGTTCCTAGACTTGCTGCTCTTCTTCTGTTTGATATCCTGTTGAGTTTGTAGGTGTTTAGAATAGTTTGATAACTATCTAGCCGAACTCCTGGGACCTAATGATATTTTGGTCTCTATTCCTCTGCCATCTTGCTCCTTCTGGGTTTCAGGTTTTAAAGACAGTTTCTAAAATGACTTAAATATGCTTCTATATAGAAACTAATTTTTGTTGTTGGTTTTTTTCCCCTCAACATTTGTCTTCTATTCAGTAGCACTTAAAAAATTCTCAGAATGACCAGAAAATCCGCTCACAGACCTAAAAATTGGGAAAGGTCCTCACCAACCTATGTATTCACAGGCTTTTTGGGTACATTGCATAGAAGAAAGTTAGCTGATTTAGTAGCTACCCCTGGAGAATGCAGTTGAATGCAGCCAAAGACTCAGGGGATGAACTGGGTAAGGAGAGAGCTTCATACACATCATGTATGTACACATTCACACACATACATACAGGCACATACGCCCTCACACACACACACACACACACTCAAACACACATGCATACCAGCATTTATGTATCCTAGGGGAAACTTTCCTGGCTTTTTACCAGAGACTTAGCCACTCCTTCCACAGTAGAAGAATACACAGCCATCAATGGTCCTTGTGTTTTGAGTGGCAGGGTTCAAATTTGCAGTGGTACAATAAATGAGTACTAAGGCCTATTGCATTTTTGAATCTCTTCATGTTCAAAAGGGGCCCAAAGGACAAAACATTTAGGTTGTGTAAGCAAACAGTGACTTGCCTTGTGAGGTCTAAGCCTAAGAGTTTTCTGATTACCATCAAGAAAAGCAGAAAGAGAGACATTGGTTCAGGGTAGTTGGATTTTTTTTTTTTTTTAAATACCACTCAAGCAAGCATGTGCTTGATTTTATCTACCAGTCTTGCAAATTATCACATGTCCCAGGAGGCACCTAAATACAAAGTTCTGGTTCTATCCACTCACGGCTGTTTGTTACTCACAGTCTGCAAGTCACTGCCAATGTTAAAAGCTGAAAATATGTTATGATGGAAGAATGGCATTGCCAGTCCCTGTCTCCCCCACCGCCCTCATTAGTCAGTTCCAGTGGATTGTAAATTGCTCAAGTGGCAAAAGTCAGCCTCCAAGGGAGAAGGTGTATAAAGAGAATAATAGAAGAGGTGAGACCAAGTCCTGGGGCTCAGGCACTAGGATATTTGGGGTGGAGGGCTGGGATCAGTGAGATATCAGGAGAGCAAAGTGAGCATGACATCATGGTACCCAAGGGAGAGAGTGTGACCAGCTCTATACAATGACATCCCTATTCTCCGCTTCTACATTTGCCCACTTGTCCTTCTCAGTTATGGGAATGGATGACTTTCCTCTATGCTGTGAGGTCACTGAACATGTGTGTCAGCAGAAGTTCCTAGTCCTTGCACCATTTGGAAATTTGCAAGCTATAAAAAATGCCCTCAGTATTATCCTGTACTTCCTGTTTTGTATTTCCTTTTTTATAGTGAATATTCCTGAGAATTGACACTGCATGGGAACAAGTTCATGTTGGAGGGAGAATTTTACTAAAAATTTAGGGATGCTTTTGGGAATGAAATTCCATTCAACATGAATTTATTAAATGCTTACAAATATAAGAGGCCATTCTACATGCTGCAAGAAAAAAATGAAAGAGATACATTTAGATGTCCTGCAATGTAGGAATGGAATTACTAAAGGAAAATACACATAAGATGCTCTAGGGGTGCAAATGAAGGATCACATTTGGTGGGAAGGATTTTAAAAGACTCAAAGAAGGGGTTAATGTGTGGGTTGGCTCTTAAAGAATGGTCGCAGTTTCAAAAGGCAGAGCTGAACTAAAAAGCAATTCAGGAAAATGGAAACATGAGCAAAGACATAGAGATGGGAAAGTATAACTCACTTGGGAGAAAAGGTAGTAAATTTGGCCGGAGCAGAAAGATATGCATGTCAAGGGACGCCTGGGTGGCTCAGTTGGTTAAGCAGCTGCCTTCGGCTCAGGTCATGATCCCAGCGTCCTGGGATCGAGTCCCACATCGGGCTCCTTGCTTGGCAGGGAGCCTGCTTCTCCCTCTGCCTCTGCCTGCCACTCTGTCTGCCTGTGCTCACTCTCGCTTCTCTCTCTATGACAAATAAATAAATAAAATCTTAAAAAAAAAAAAAGATATGCATGTCAAAAAAATTTAGGAGACTAAGGTTGAGGAGAAGCATGATGGCCAGTGTCAGAGAGCCCTGGGTGGGGAGGCAGGGAAGCCATGTGGTGAGAAAAGAACATGGCTCTGAGTTAGAGACAGTCTCTCCCAGATACTACTCCGTGATACAAGTTAAGTCAAATGAAGCTCTGCAAACCTCTAATTTTTCTCTTGTAAAAGGCACTTGTATACTCACCTAAAAAAAAAAAAATACTAACCCAAGTCAAACCAAATCATGATGTTCATTATGGTGGCCTTGAGACATGAATACGGAGTTAAATCTCATTCAGTATATCTTGTCTAAGAAGTCAGGGAAGTGAATAAGAGACTTTGATTCCCTAAGAAAGGTTGGTGTAGATTGTGCCAGAGAGAGGGGGTGGAATAAGACCTTTTGTCTTGTGAGAACTTAAATGGTAACTGTACATCCCTCTTTGCAGGGGAGAGGAAAGGATTCTGGATTTGCAAGGTAGTGGATGTTGGAATTTGTCCCTGTAACAGCATCCCTGGGCTCTGCCTAGCATCCTGGGAAGTGGGTGTGTGTCATGAGAAAGAGCAAGGAGCAAAGGGCTGCGACTATGTAGCTGAGCTTAGCACCAGGAGCTGGAGAGCTCCTTCCTTAGGGAACCACGGAAATCTTTATAGGGGTCTCTGCCAGCAAAGGCTCTTTGCAGCAGTGGACAGGCTCACTGGGTGGAACCCGTCTTCAACAGTGCCATCATGTGGCAGAGAGGAGTAATGGCAGTTATGGTCTGATCAGACTCCAGTCTTGTGTGAGCCGAGAAAGCTGAGTGGCAAGATCTCTCCAGACTTGGAAGCCCTAGCACTTGGGGACGGTGTGTACGTGGAGAGGCTTAAAGAGGCTGATGCCCTGCATCCTGGTAGGAGACAATAAAAGAATTTGAGAAATTGAAAAGTAATGAGAAGTAACTATCTGTAATTCAAATTTGTAAAGCAGTTCTAAGTGGTTATGAACACTTAGAATAAAAAAGTAGGTAATTCTTAAAAGTCGATTTTGTCTCTCTAGAAAACTCAGTTGTCTAGAAACTCCCATTCCCTACATTTCTGGATTGAGGAGATTTTGTTTCTGTTTTTATTCATCAGGGAATGAAGTGAAATGATTGCATTTCTGCTTGAGATTTAATTTTTTTTAAGATTTTAATTATTTATTTATTTGACAGACAGAGATCACAAGTAGGCAGAGAAACAGGCAGAGAGAGAAAAGGAAGCAGGCTCCCCGCTGAGCAGAGAGCCCGATGTGGGGCTTGATCCCAGGACCTGGGATCATGACCTGAGCTGAAGGCAGAGGCTTTAACCCACTGAGCCACCCAGGTGCCCCTTAAAATTTAATTCTGTTTCCAGGGATCTCTGGAGGAGAGAGTCTCTAATGATTCTAGATGTCCTGTCTATACCTTTTAACATCTCTGCATTTACTCCTAGAGTTTCTTGTGTGTGAAGATGGATATTGGAAAGGAGGCATTGAAAACAGCAGCAGTCATGTTACTGCGGACTGAATCACAGCTGTTCCTGGTCAGTTGTCATTAGGCAAAGCTCGAACCTTCTGACAGGGTCTGGCCTCATTGTGCTCTGGGTCTGAGAAGGAGTCGCTGAAAAGTGAGCAGGGAGTAAGGTCAGAGTGAGGCACTTCTTTGTTAATTCTTTTATCCTTCCTCATCAGTTTGGTATTTATCAGGTTTTGGAAGGTAAGTCAGTACTTACACTTGGAAGGTTCTGGAGTGGTCACGTGCTTCCATCTTTCACCCCAGACAGAACTTTCTGCAAAATCCCTGACTTTTGTGACAGGAGACTAATCAGGGCAGGGTCTGCTGAAACACACCTGGAGATGGGAAACACTACTGCGTGGTACAGGCCCTCCACTTAATATTCAGAGCACAGTCTCAGGAGCAGCAGCAGGGTGTGGGCTGTAAGTTAGCTAGAAATGCCAGATGGGGACCTGGGTGACACCTTCAGGGGAGCATTCAGCTCTTGGTTTCTGGTCAGGTCATGATCTCAGAGTTGTGAGATGGAGCCCCACCTGGAGCTCTGTGCACAGCTGGGAACCTGCTGGAGAGTCTCTCCCTCTGCCCCTCCCCCCACTTGCGTGCACTCGCTCTCAAAATAAATAAATAAATCCGAGGCCTCACACCAGGCTTGCTGAATGAGAACCTTCATTTGACAAAATCTGGAGGTAATCATAACCAGTTGATGTTTGAGAAGCCCTGGGCTTTTCCATTATTGGATGGTCGTGGGTGTCCGAAAATAACATGGGACAAAACTCTGCTGCTCTGGTGTGGACTTTGGGCCAGCCTGCCTGTCCCTAGCCCTGGGCTGCTCACTCCAGCAATCTCTGACCTCCCCCAAGTGAGGCCTGGCCAGTGGCGCAGCCTCTCTCACACTTCCTGTGTCAAAGCTGCAGCTGCTCTAGGGCCCTGAACACATCTCACCGCACTCTTGGGGAGTCTAACTCTCTGGTGTCCCCTTGAGGGGGCAGAGGATGATAACTAAGAGGTGTAGGGGCATTTATACCATGTGGGGAGAGACAAGAGCCAGGAAGGATCCAGAAGCTACATTGCTAGCTCTTCCTGCTGTACTAAGCTCCATAGTACCTTGCCTTCTCCTGCCACCTCACCAGAAACGTCCTGTGTGACCAGCTGTGTCTGGGGGGAAGTTGTGTGCAGCTTAGTAACAGACTACTTGTATTTGTTCTCCCTCATGCATCTTTTCCTTTACTTTTTTTTCCCCTCTGAGATTGTACCCCTAAATCAGCAATACCTAAGCTTTTCCTTAAGTCTGCTCTGTAAGGAACCCAGACGAAGACATCTGCCTTATATGAGCTTTACTCACGGCTTCTAATCCTGCCATCTGGTTGGCTTCAGAATGGTTGATTTCATTCATATAACTCCTTCCTTCAAATTGTACAAGACAGCTACCATGGCTTCTCCCTTCTTGGCTAAACACCCTCAGTTCCTTCACGATTCCTCAACATGAAGCTGCTGGGTATTTCACATTCCTCACATCTCACTGTAACGTGTCTTCCTAAAATTGTGGTTCCTCTGGTGCCCTTCCAGGCGAGGCTGGTGTGGGGCTGAGCTCATGGGGTTCTCGTTTGTTTGACCTTGGGTGTTACCGCACCACGAACACGGCTGTCCAGATCTGGGCCTACTCCTGTGAGGAGAAGCTGACTGGGTTGTTGTGGTCTGACCAGTTAAGATGAACTTAGTGAAGTTAGATGGAGTGAACCAGGCACAACAGCTCTGGTTTTCTGTGTCAGCTTCTGAGGGAAGGCCAGGCCCTCTGTGGGACCCGGAGTTCCTCAGGGTGTCTGTATCTTTATCCACCCCAGGCAGGGCTTGGTGGGATAAGGGATTCAAATGACTTCTCAGGTGCTGTACCGTCCTTGGGGATGGAGGCTTCATTATCTCTCATCCAGACAAATCCAGAGCCAGAGTTTGGCCAAGGGGTTCCTGACAAATATTAATGATTACACCACACTTAGGTTTTCGACCTCCGAATACAAATGTATAAGGATGATCTAATAAACATGTAAAGTGTTCTTGTTTTTCTGGAGCTCCCTCCATCCTCTTTTTTTTTTTTTTTTAAGAATCTACCCTCCTATCTGCCCTGCCTCCCCTCAATTTGAGGAGTTTTATGATCTGTCAAGCACTGCACAGGTCTTTTGGGGAACAGAGATAAGTGTAAGAGGTGATTTCTGCCCTCCAGGATCTTGCAAAGGCAGGGCCTCCCACATAACATGATTCAGGATACCTAATATCATAGGGAGCGTATGAAGGCTGAATGAGCTCAGAGAAGGCGAAGTCTTAGAACAGCCAAAGGGAGAGCACTTCATTTCCGTGAAGGAGAGACTTTTGGATTTGTGGTAGAACCCTTTCCTTTAAACTTCATGGCAGAAAATTACACAGAGATCCAATGCTTTAGGTCGCTAGAAACTGCGCTGGTATTTCCCTTGTTCCTTCAGGCAAAAGATGTGTCCTCTTTTCTGATATGTATAGGATGTTGTAAACACATATGGTAAAATATTTACCTGGGTCAGAGAAATGACATTTCTGTCTTTAGTTTCAAAGACTGAAAAAAAAAATACATAAAAGACCGGTGGGGAATCTATTCAAAAATAAGCCACAAAACTCTCTCTGTTCAGAAGTTAATACTTTTGGCTTCCTATCAGGCTCCCATCCCCTGGAGATGGAGGAAAGCAGACTCAATTATTGTTGGCATGTTTGCTCACCTATTTTTAGCTCTAGAGAAGTGCCACAGTAAAGGGCCAGACAGGGAAAGTCAACCCGAGGGGAATGGGGAGGCACGCATTCCATCGCTCGCCAGCCTGTACCAGTTCATTCTGAAGGGTTCCTGGTAAGGAAACAGCACTTCCTTGGCTTCTTTCAGCTCCCAGGACTCGTTCTGGGCTCAGAATACAAATGTACCAGGATGATCTAATAATCATGTAAACTGTGCCGAGGTCTAGACTGTCTTGTCCCCAGCCCTCCTCTTTTTTTATGAGTACGTAGATGCACAGAGAAAGCAGATTATAGTATTGAAGGGTTCTCTTTCCCATGGCTCCTGGGGTCCCTGTGTCTTCTGAGGGGATGGGAGTGGGGACAAGAGGAACAGTAAGAACAAGAGTGGGTTACAGAAGCTGTGGTAAATGGTTGGAGGCTCCCCAACATTGCTTCTGGAAGAAAGCAACAGCTGGGGAGGGTGACCTGGCCTACGCTGTGGTTTTCAACCTGGGGGTTCTACAGAGACCCTGAAAACACGCATGAAACGTGTGGACTCTGCTGTTTCAAGACACTTTCTGCTCTCTTTGCCCGCCATCTTCCTTTGTCAAATCACTCGGCAACAACTGCTGTTCTTGCTCCTTGAACATCTGATTCCAGGCCTGGTGAACCTCATGTTGTGCTTTTTTTTCTGTGTACTTTCACTCTTGTTCCTCCAATTCATTCTCCTCTTAGTGGTTAATGAACTTCAGAGAAACTCTTGATCTAGATGCATCAATGGGAGGAGGGGTAGCCAAACGAAACCCCCAAACCTAAAAGCAAACCTTTTTGAGGGTCTCGCCTTTGCACTTTGAACACAAATTCAGAGTTCTACACCGAAGTCTAACCCAGTAACCCCCGCTCCCCTAATTATGAGGTCCCTTCAGTTCTGGAATACTCTTGCCTGATTCTTTCCCTCATGGCCTGCGATGCTCTCTGCTCTCCTTGCTGGGCTAACCTCAACCCATTCTGCAAGCTTAGCTTTAAGTGCATACTCCTGAAGAGAAATCACTGGATTCTTCGATCTCAACTTAATTCTCCCATTCTGTTTGTATGCACAGCATCTTTTTTCTACAGAATGTCTTATATCTTAAGACCATGTATTTATCTTTGTATTTATTCATATGCTTCTTTCCCCCTCCACAGACTCAAGTTGCCATGAGGACGGTTTTTCCCACTATCATATCCCCTGTGCCTGGTTGGGTTCCTGCCTGCCTGAAATATCATAGATTCTCAGTAACTATGCATTGAATAAATGAATGAACATCACTGGCATTTAAATTAAGGAACTAAAGTAATTTTGTGATAAAAACTATGAATGTTTGAATAGAATGTAGCCATTAGAAATTATTTAGGTATATATTTATTGGTATGGAAAGATGCCTGGGTATTTTTTATTGAAAAAAAATTTAAAAATGCTTTGTATTGTTTTCACATACTATTTTTTTTTAAGATTTTATTTATTTATTTATTTGTCAGAGAGAGAGAGAGAGAGAATGCAAGCAGGTGGAGTGGCAGGCAGAGGCAGAGAGAGAAGCAGGTTCCCTGCTGAGCAAGGAGCCTGATGCAGGACTCAATCCCAGGACTCTGGGATCCTGACCTAAGCTGAAGGCAGTGACTTAACCAACTGAGTGACCCAGGCATCCCTTCATATACTATTTTAAAAGAAAGATGAATATATTGGTATATAAATACCTATCAAGATGGAATAGAGGTGGTTTCCATTTGTTTTTACTTATTTGTGTTTTCCTACATTTTATTTTTTTGTTTTAAAGTTATAGAATCCATTAATTCATTAATTAGTTGTTAATTCATTCATCAACTATTTATTGAGTATCTTTGTTCTATCAAGCATTGTTCTAAAAATAAGGATTATGATTATAAAATTCAAACACAAATCCTCTTACATATACCCTCTTTTTAACATTCCTTTCCAGTTAACCACTTCAATAATTTAGATGGATCTTTCTGGATCTTTTCTCTATTCATTTGATAATATTTATGTAATTTCAATTTTCTTACACATATTTATGGATTTTTGAAATTTGTGATCATATTCTGCCTTTATGTGACTTCTATACTACTCTTATTATAATTTATATTTTATATATTATGTTACATTTACATATATGTGTATGTAATATAATATACAATACACCATATTACACATTACATTATTACAGTATTTTATATAATATATAATTTATTACATAAGTTATTATTGTAACTTTAATAATATACCTAGAAAAAATTTTCCTGCCATTATTTAAATGTACCTCATTAAAATAAGAAGAGCTGCATGTTTCCATAATTGTGTCATCAACTCTTTTATTAATGAGCACTTAGATTATTTTAAATTTATTCTGAGTTTTTTTAATAAATACAACTAGAACAATGTGTTATTTATGTAATTAATAGTATTAAGGTTGGAATTTTAAAACGGGAGGAGGGGCCCCTGGGTAGCTCAGTTGGTTAAGCGTCTTTCTTTGGCTCAGGGCATGATCCCAGCAATCCTGGGATGGAGCCTGGGCGGGCTTCAGGCTCATCGGAGGCCCTGCATCTCCACTGCCAAAACCCCCAGCCATACATAACAAAAAACAAATGTTGCACCACTGGACCCAGGAGAAGTTTACTCTTGATATCTGCGGGCTAGATTTAAGAAAGTAGCCATCCAGTTTGGGCCACATTTCAACTTGAAATTGACTACGTGGGGTCTAAAAATTCTTAAATTGGGTCAGTCTGAACATATGACCCCACGCTTTCTGAGATAGGCAGTATTTTATGAGCAAGTTAAATTACATTATTGATACCATTTAGATAATTTTCAGGTTGATGAAAAATGTTAAAATTGACTTTTTTTCCTCAAGAGAATACTTTCTTTCATTGAATTATTTTATGTAGCTGATGATTGTTGGGAACCAAAATTGGGTGAGACAAAAAAAAAAAAAAAATCCTTTAACATCTTTTGTAGCATATTTAAGTTTTTAAGGTTTTTTTTGTTACCGGGGTTTGAGATCATAAAGGAAGGAATTATGGCTAAGTAACAGGGTAAAAAGAGAAAGCAAATACTACTTGGAAGAGGGGTGTGGAATGCTTCAGTTCCTGATTGCCCTTAGGGCTGTAGTTCATTGATTGTTTATTCCTCTACATCTTTATTTCCTTGTTTGCTTGGTTTTATTTAATTATTTTTTTTCTTTTTAGAAGGTTGACATTTTTTTGGTCACCCCATCTGGGGGTAAACTAAGGTGGGGCCTGAAGCTTATAAAATTTGGCGGCCTGCTTTAAAATATCTAAATTTTGGGGGCGCCTGGGTGGCTCAGTGAGTTAAAGCCTCTGCCTTCGTCTCAGGTCATGATCCCAGGGTCCTGGGATTGAGCCCCGCATCTCGCTCTCTGCTCAGCAGGGGAGTCTGCTTCCTCCTCTCTCTCTCTGCCTGCCTCTCTGCGTACTTGTGATCTCTGTCTGTCAAATAAATAAATAAACAAAATCTTAAATAAAATAAAATATCTAAATTTTTAAAAATGCATGTTTATTTAAAATGAGAAAAGAAATAAGACGTTCCAATTTTTAAAATGTAGACAAATACCACAAACATCACAAAGTCCAATTTGATTAGTTAATAGCCTGAAAAAAAAAAACTTTCTTCTACATTTTCTTGGCTGTATATTTTTGATCATCTCTTTATAGGATAACTTTGTAATTCTCATAAGAATAAGAATTATTTCCTAAATAAGAAATAAGACTTTCTTCTACCTGGATAATTTAAAAGTTAAAACTTATTATTGACGGGACGCCTGGGGTGGCTCAATTGGTTGGATGACTGCCTTCGGCTCAGGTCATGATCCTGGAGTCCCGGGATCGAGTCCCGCATCGGGCTCCCGGCTCCGCGGGGAGTCTGCTTCTCTCTCTGACCTTCTCCTCGCTCATGCTCTCTCTCACTGTCTCTCTCTCAAATAAATAAATAAAATCTTAAAAAAAACTTATTATTGATAGTTAGAATGCACAAAATATGAACTGCACATGCAAATACATTCAATATTTTAACGCTTTTATAGCCTTGCATTTTACAAATACACAAATTCAATTAAATAACAGGTCAAGTGATTTCCACCAGAAAGAACAAAATTGTATAAATCATATAATTGTATACGCTGCATTATCAAATACATTCCCAACAAGAAAGGCTTCTGTTTTGACTAGTTGTTGGTAACAGTTCTTTTATTGCCAGATTTATATGTATGAGGATTGAAAGAATTTTCATAGACCAGCCTCCACTTTGGCGTATTTCACTCTTTTCTACTATTCACTAGTGTTGGCTGCCTCAGAACGCATTCATACTGCACTATGACCTTTGCGCCTAAATCTCTGATTTCAGAGCAAACTGGCAAGGTGAGTAGTAGACATGCTCCAGGAAGTCGTTCCTATATGAGATGGTTGGCAACTAATTATACAAAGAAGTGACTGTAAACAACATAAATATATATGTTGTTGGGTCCATGGTCAAAGGAGCGAGACTGATACAAAGCGAAGGTCAAGCAAAGCTTTATTTCGTGCCAAGCATTGAGAATCAAACTGACCAACCAGGGCCATCTCTTGCAAAGAGGCGACCTCTTTCTGCTTTACAGACTAGCCTTTAAGGGCAAAGGCCATGTGGTTGGGCCTGGCCACGCACAGGTGACCAATGAGATTGTAACACACAGAGAAAGCTGCACAGTCATGCTAGGTCACACATAAGTGACCAATTGAATTACAATTTACCCTAGTAGATATTTGAACTAGCCTATCACCTTGGTCAGAATTGGCGCCCAAAAGGCGCCCAAAGGGCGGGACCCATACTCCTTGGTTGCTAGGGAGACAGTATGTGCCCCCACTGATTGAATACCTCCACCTGGCCTGACCCACCCTTGTATTTGGGCTTTGTTACCTGGGACTGGTTTCCGGGACTTGTTTTTAAGTAAGTCCCCTGGGGGGAAGGGGGCACAGGGACAGTTTAAGTTTTACTGTATAAACAACAAAGTCATTGTTTAACCAGATGGGATTGCTCTGGCTAAATAGGTCCTTACAATGTCACACGAAATCCTAATTTAATATATTCCCAACTCATATATATATATATATATATATATATATATATATATATATATATTCCCAACTCAAATGAATCCCCAGAATGTCAGCAGCCACTCCCACAAACTTGATATAGAGGGATATGTGACCCAGGGAAAAGGCAAAATGAAAAGAGACAGGTTTTAACCCATTATGATTAATTTTTTAATTTTCATAAAATTTTACAAAGACATACGACTATGGCCACACATTGTAAGGGCTCCTTCCTGAGCTTTATGGGAGCATGAGCAATGAGGTACAGATTTCATTAATTTTAGAATAAATTTGCTTCTGAAGACTCAAAGTGAGAGAGAGAGAGAGGAAGGGGAGAAAAGACAGAAGGAAGGGAGAGAGGGAGGGTTGGGAGGTCAAACCTGAATTACATACACAGATTTCATTTGAAATCTATGCCTTCCTCATATGTTTGAAAATGCTCACTCTTCTAGCATTAATGTTTAGTAGGTCAAGATATGTGTCATATCATGTTAAAATATATGTAAAATAAACATGATCATTTTTGTGCTTGCCTTCTAAAAGTTTATAGACTATGATTTTCAAGGTTATTCTATGGATTTCAGGTTTGAAAATTGGAGACTAATTTTTTCTTTTATTTATTCTTGAAAATTTTAAGTAAAATTTCCATAAAGTAGAATGTACATTAAGGGTGCTGATCAATGGGCTTTGACAAATGTATCAGCCTCTGTAACTTTGACCCCGATCAAGACCTATTTCTATCACTCCCCCAATTCCCTCCTGTCTCTTTTTTTTTATTATTATGTTCCGTTAGCCAACATATAGTACATCATTAGTTTTTTGATGTATTGTTCAACGATTCATTAGTAACATATAACACCCAGTGCTCATCACAACATGTGCCCTCCTTCATACCCATCGCCAGGCTACCCCTTCCCTCAAGTCCCCTCCCTTTTGTAACCCTCAGTTTGTTTCCTGGAGTCCAGAGTCTCTCATGGGTTGTCTCCCTCTCTGATTTCTTCCTCCTGCCTCTTTCTAGTCAACATACTTCTGCTGCAAGGCACCATTCTTCTGATTTCTATCATCATAGGTTAGTCTTAACTGTTTTTAGATCTCCCTTCCCTCCCTGCCTTCCTTCCTTAGTCTTGACTGTTCTTAGATTTATAAATGAGATCACAAATACCCTTTTGTGTCTTGTCTCTTTTGTTTAACATAATGTTTTTTGGGATTTATCCATGTTTTTCTGCATACATTAGTTCTTTATATAGATATGCCTCAATTTATTTATCCATTATCCTGTTAGTGGACACTTGGGTTGTTGCCAGATTTTGGTTGTTATGAATAGGCTTCTGTGAACATTTTATAAGCCTTTTCATTAACATGTGCTTTTGTTTCTCTTGGGTAAATATGTAAGATGGGATTGCTGGGGGCCAACGGCAGGTGCATACTAGACTTTATGGGACATTGGCTGCTTCATTCTTTCTTTAGTGTAACATAGTATCATTTCCTTAGTTTTTCTGAAGCACTTGAGGGATCCTCACAAGAATGTCTATTAAGCAAAAATGATTATTAATTAAAGTTTATGACAAATAAGGTATGCAATTTTTATGTCAGAAACTCCACCCCTGCAAAGAGTTGCCTTAATTACCTAAAATTAAATTTAATAATTACCAAGACATCCAAAAAACCTTGAAGGTCAATACACTTCACACAAAATCTCAAAGCATTTCTTAAAAAGGAAATTCTAGCAGTCAGCGTCCAGTCAAGAGATAGAAATCATACAGTTATCCTAACAGAGAGAGCCTAATATAAATAATTATTAACTAGAAGTAAAATTATTAACTAGAGGGGCACCCGGGTGACTCAGTCAGTTAAATGTCTGCCTTCAGCTCACATCATGGTCCTGGAGTCCTGGGATGGAGCCTCAATCTCCATCCTCAGCAGGGATCTGCTTCTCCCTCTCCCTCTGCCTGCTGCTCCTCTTACTTGTGTTCTCTCTCTCTCTCAAATAAATAAAATCTTTAAAAAAATTATTTAAAAAAATTATTTAAAAAATTATCTAGTTAGATAACTGAAGAGGGAAAGGAGAAGAGCGAGGTATTGTGCCAGCAATTACAGAAAACAGCTACCCTCCCTTAAGAGCAGAGGAGAAAGGAATGAGGTTGGAGTTAATTAAAATTTAGTAGTGTGTGGGGTGCCTGGGTGGCCCAGTCGTTAAGCGTCTGTCTTCTGCTCAGGTCATGATCCCAGAGTTCTCGGATCAAGCCCCGCATCGGGCTCCCTGCTAGACGGGAAACCTGCCTCTCTCTTCCCCATTTCCCCTGCTTGTATTCCCTCTCTCGCTGTGTCTCTCTCTCTCTCTGAAATAAATAAATAAAAATCCTTAAAAAAAAAAAATTTAGTAGTGTGGAGCTGAAACATACCCGTAGGGGGCACTGCTTGGCTGGCTCTGAGATCTGGGGGGTGAGGAAGACTCCATGACAGAGGTCTGCCAACTATAGCTCATAGGCCAAATTCAGCCCACAGTCTGTTTTTTGTATGGCTCTCAAGTTAAGAATGGTTCGTACATGTTTAAATGGTTGAAAAAAAATAAAAATGAAAAGAATAATTGTACTGTTTTCCCAAGGCCACCGTAATAAGGTATGACAAACTAGGTGGCTTAAAACCATAGAAATGTATGCTTATGCAGTTCTGGAGCCCAGAAATCCAAAATCAAATTGTCAGCAGGTCTGTGCTCCCTCTGAGAGTCTGGTTGGGATGGTTCTCTTTTCTTCCTAGCCTCCCACGGTGCCCAACAACCCTTGGCCTCCTTGGTTGGTGGTTATGTAACATACTATTCTTTCTCTGTGTCTGCATCTTTACAAGATGTTTGCCTCTTTTTAGAAGAATGACAGTCCTGTTAGATTAAAGCCCAAACTCGTGACCTTACCTTAACTTGATCACATCTGCAAAGACCTTACTTCCGGATGAGATCACATGCACAGGTACAGGAGTGGGGTGGGGTGGTTAGGACTTCTGCCTATCTTTATGGGTACACAATTCAACTTAGAACAGTGATACTATTTCGTGACCCATGAAAATGATGTGGTATGCAAATTTCAGTGTCCACGAGTAAAGCGACACTTGCCACACTCATTCGTTTATGTATTGTCTGTAGATAGTGTCATGCAACAATGGCCAAGCTGGATAGTGGCTACAGAGACTGCGCGCCCAGCAAAATGTCAAATATTCACTGTCTGACAAGACTTAAAATCAAACGTTTGCTGACATTTGTTCTGTGCCACTGGTTTGCAAGTGTGGAAAAAGGCAATTAGATTCAAGTGCTGGAAGGACTTCTCCACTCAGGGGAGGAAGACATGTCCTTGTATGATGCTTGGAGGGACATGACAGGGGGAGGAAGCCCACAGGAGGCACATGGGAAGGAACACATCTCTTCCTTCTATAGCGTTTGGTCTCCTTGTGTTGTCTCCTTTTGGTGCCTTCAGAGGGAAGAAGCTAAAAAAGCAGAAATGTGGTCTGTAGATTCCCAGTCCTGAAAACACAAAGCAGAGAGAGTATAAATTTTGAAATTATAGATAATAGCTGAATAATTCATCCATAACCTGTAAGGAAAAAACATACATAGCTGCTAAAGTCCTTATTTCTGTAATGGTATTTCTGTAATGGCCATGGTTTGTATGTGTGTATGTAAACACACACACATATATGTATACATATTTATTTATTAATCTGAACTTACCATTTTGAGATTATTGTAGGTTCACATACAGGTGCAAGAAATAAGGCAGCAAATCCTATATACCTTTTATCCATTTGCTCTCAATGGTAACTAACCCACAACAATTGCAGAACTGTGGTACCATGTGACAACCAGGATATTGACATCAATATAGTCAAGGTAGGGAAGGTTCTCATCACCACAGGATTCTTGTGTTGCCCTTTTATGGACAGGCTTGCTTTCTTCCCCCACCATCCCTACCCTATTCTATGTAACCTTTGGGACAGGCTTTTTTTGTCTGGGCACAATTCTCTGAAGGTGCATCCAAACTGTTACATTTATCTATCTATCTATCTATCTATCTATCTATCTATCTATTTATTTATTTCTGTAACATTCCTTTTTATTACTGAGTGGTATTGCATGAGATGAATGTACCAGAGTTTGTAGAACAATCCATTAAATGAAGGATGTCTGGGCTGTGCTTAGTTTTAGGCTATTACAAATAAAGTAGCTAAGAACATTCTTGTACAGGCTTTTGTGTGAATATAAGTTTTCTTTACTTTGGGCTAACAGCCTGAGAGTACAATTTTTGGACTGTATGGTAATTGTGTGTTTGTTTTAAGAAACGGCCAAACTGTTCTCCAGAGTGGTTTTCGCATTTTACATTCTCACCGGCAATGTCTGAGTGATCTGATCCCTCCACATTCTTGTCTGCATTTGGTGTTGTCACAATTTTTTGTTTCAGCCTTTCTGATGGGTGAGTAATGGTATCTTATCGAGGTTTTAATTTGCATTTCCGTAATGGGTGGTGATGTGAAATATCGTCTTGTGTGCTTATTTGCCATTCATGTAGTCTCTTCAGTAACATGACTGTTCATATCTACACCTGCTGTCTGATCGGGTTGTTTTCTTGTTTAGTTTTGAGAGTTGTTTATTTATTGTAGACACTAGTCCTTTGTCAAATACATGGTTTGCGAGTATTTTATCTCACTCTATAGCTTGTCTCTTAATCCTTTTAAAAGTGTCTTCCACGAGGCGATCATTTGAATTTTGATGAAATCCAATATCAGTGCTTTTATTTTATGGATTGAGCTTTTGGTATTGACCTTAAGAACTCTTTGCTTAGTCCTCGATCCCGAAGAGTTTCTCTTGTGTTTTTTTTTTTTTTCTAGAAGTTTTGGGTTTTATATATTCGTTTAAGCCATTTATACATTTTGAGCTCCTTTTTGTTTAATGTGTTCGGGTTAAGGTTCATCTTTTTGGTCTATGAGAGTCTAGTTGTTCAGCATTGTTTTTTTGAAAAGGTGATCTTTCCTCTACTGATTTGCTTTTGTACCTTTGTCAGAAATAAATTGGAAATATTTGTGTGATCCTATTTCTGGGTTCCCCATTCTATTCCAGTGGCTGGTGTGTCTGTTTCTACATCATACCGTATACTCTTGATCACTGTAGTTATATAGAAGTTGAAATCAAGTAGACTGATTTCTCCTACATTCTTCTTTATATTCAAAATTGCTTTAGCTATTGTAGCTCCTTTGCCTTTCCATATAAATTTTAGAATAATCTTGTCTATATTTGTAAGTTATCTTGCTGGAATTTTTATTGGAATTGCATTAAACCTGTATATTAAGAAGTCTGGGATTCAGGGTTTAGCTCTTTAACTCATTTGTGACCCTCTCCATTGTTTATTTGTGTAGGTTAATATACATTAAAACTTTGCTAAGAAATGTGTGTCTGTAAGTGTGTGCTGTGTAAAGAAAGAAGGGAAATGGAATGTTACTTGTCCTGATTCAGAGTCTCCCTGGAGAGACAAGGTAAGGGACAAATAGCTCAGTAAGGGTTCGGGACCCAGGTGACCCAACTGCCGGACAGAACCTTTGGACACAGCCATTTCGATGTGGCCAATTTAATGAAGCCCCTTTAGAACACAGTATCATTCTTTTATTGCCAACTTATGTTGCCAACTTATAATATCATTCTTTTTTTTTAAGATTTATTTATTTATTTGACAGACAGATCACAAGTAGGCAGAGAGGCAGGCAGAGAGAGAGGAGGAAGCAGGTTCCGTGCTGAGCAAAGAGCCCGATGTGGGGCTCGATCCCAGGACCCTGGGATCATGACCCGAGCCAAAGGCAGAGGCTTTAACCCACTGAGCCACCCAGGCGCCCCTTATAATATCATTCTTAATCTCCATTCAAATCATGGGGGATTTTAACTTTCAGTTATGTTTGTTTTTATATTGACACACATTTTTGTCCTATCCATGAAGTTCTTAAATTAAAAAATGTTAACAGATGATATATTCACATGGGTAAAGATACAACAACATATGAAGAAATTTACCTTATATTCTTATAGCACTCCCCCATAGCCATCCAGTTCTACCACACTCCAACATGTTTGTACTTTTTAATTGCCTGTTTATCATTCCAGACAGTGATCTGCATAGATTTTCCCATACACACTGTTACCCCTTACTTTAGGATACTGTCACTCAAAATGTAAATGAAGTGGAATTTGACTTTTTGTTTCTTACGTTAGCTCCGACAATGAATATGACCTAGAAATCTCAGTTCGTTCTATGTTTTTAATGATGACAATGGATAGTAATCTATCTTGACAGTTAACACCTTCCATTTTTAGACTTTGGTACATTTCCCTCTTACTTCCTTATCTTCTGTTTGGCAATATGGTTAATAATCTGTTTAATTTAGGGCTTGAACCTTCCCTATAAGTCATGCACTCTTACTTCTCTATTCTGAAGATGCCTTAGTGAGACCAAGGGAAGATGAGTTGCTTGCTCAAGACAGAGGGCCAGGCGGTGGCAGAGCTGAGACTGAGCAGGGGCCCAGTCAGGCCTCTGCCCATCTCTCTGAGTGCGTTCACTGCTGTAGGATGACTCAGATTTATTATTGTCATGGATGAAATCTATTAGAAAAATGTTTCTCCCATCTGTCTCAATCCTCTGCTAATCATGCAGTTCATCCTTTAAAAATGAGGATTTCTTCTTTTTTTTCTGACAGTTTAATAATTTCAGTTGTTTCTGCTCTCGTAGCATTTGCCCGGTTCAATGATTAATCCCCCAATCTGAGCCCACTTAGACCGGAGCAATATCTTGCCAACCAGAATGAGCAAGTTGAATAATTGAAATTTTTATTAAGGATGAAACTTCTTTAATATATTATATTTATTATATATGATAGTTTCAACTTTCCTAATCTTTCTTGTCAAATGTATTCTTTCTCATTATCTTCTTTATGTAATGTTTAATTTAAACGGCCAGTCTTCTGTCCTTGTGCAGGAAAATAAGTTGGGATAGCTCTCAACCAATTATTACCACTTTTCAAGTTGGGATTGGTTTGTATTAATGTAGTAGTCTGACCCCTAGTGGGTGTAAGACGCATCTGCACCCGGATGGTAGCAGCAAATTTTGATCAGATTTTCTGAGAAGTGAAGATGAGGCAGTGAAGTCCTCCTTGAAAATAAGTAAAATAAAATGAAAGATAAATTATGAATTCATAGAAGATTAACAACAAAAGCAAAATTCAGTCAAAATTGTGTTTTTTGTGCAAAAATTTTCCAAATCTGTATTTTTACTGGTTTTTGATCACGTGTGATCAGGCTTCACTTATAAACACACTTATGTTTCAGGAATCCATTTTATGTTATTTATTGGAAACCGAAACTTGTTTTGCCTCTGAAATTAAAGTCTTATCATCCCAGCATAGCCCCTTCTAGTTTTTGCTATAGAATTGGAATCAAGCCTAGAGCTGAAAGAGATTTTTGTGATAATCTACTGAAGATCAGAGATCCAGAAAAGGTTGGTGACTTTCCCAAAGCCATAAAATGAATTGTCAACAAATGGAAGTGTACTCTATCATTCATGAGACCCTCAGATCTAGGAAGGTCTGATCACAGCAGGAGAGAGGTTCCAGACTGATTTTTGGGAGGTAGGGGGGCAATGTCAAGCTCCAGGTGGGGAAGGAACAAACTATAAAAATCCAAAAGAAGGGCATTAAGTGAAAAGCAAAAACTCCTCTTTCTTTACCAGATTGGGTTCTTTCAAAGCTACATCTTACAGGAACCTACTTTGATGTGCAAATATCAATTTTTTTATTGCACAGACACACAGAAAGAATACTATTTTCACATGTGTTCATACTATATATATTATTCTGTACCTTGATATAATCATTTAATAAAATATCTTGGATATTTAATAAAATATCTTGGATAAAAGATAATACATTCTTTTTTTTTTTAAAGATTTTATTTATTTAAGAGAAAGAGAGAGAGAGAGTGTATGTGTGCACAGGGCCAGGGGGAGGGACAGAGGAAGAGGGAGAATCTCAAGCAGACTCCCAGCTGAGTGTGGAGCAAGATGTGGGTCTCAATCTCAGGACCCTGAGATCATGACCTGAGCCAAAACCAAGAGTGGGACGCTTAACTGACTGAGCGACTCAGGCTTCCCTGACTACTTAGTAATTTGATATAAGAGGTGGCCTAATTTATTAACTGCCTTCAATTAATTGCTGTAAACAATGCTGTAATGAACATCCTTGTACATGTAACTACAGACTTATGCAAGTGTATCCTGTGGGGTAAATTCCATGAAAGTGAAATTTTAGGCCAAAGCTTATGTCTGAGTATAAAAACACTTTTGAAACTGGCATTGCCCCTCCTCTTTTTCTTCACATTTCCCTTGTTCCCAGCTTTCGCTTCCCAGGCCCCTGGCTTTGTATTACTCTTCTACTTAGTCAGCCCTACACTGTGTCTTTTCTGCTCACTTAACCTTTTCTTTTCTGGAAAGAATGACTCCTTCTGCTACACATTGTCTCACTTTTCTTTCTCCCTGCAAACTTCCCTGATACATTTTACCCTTCCCCTCTCCTCATGTGTCTCAGGCAGCTGAGGAAGGAGTGTCTTTCCTCCTACATCTGTTCACTCCTGTCCTGTCCCTTCTGAGAATTTCTGGGACCTTCTCCCATCACGTATCCATTATCTAATGCTTCCTTAATCTCTCCTTTTTAAACTATTTTCTTTGTCTTATAAAATTGTCTCCCCTTTTCTTAAACTATATTTTCCAAATTTTATCTACCTAACACTCTTTTTAGAGGGTACATAGGTGGAAATGAATCATTCTGTCAAATAATTTTGCACTATGGGAGACACTGGGGTTTACTCAGTCTGCCCTCAAACAACCTCCACACAGTGTTATAAATGTGGGGAGAACACAATCTTCCTTCTAAATATGGACATTCTCTAGGTCTCTAAGCTTAGTTTCCACTTCCCTTCCCTTCCCTTCCCTTCCCTTCCCTTCCCTTTATTCCTCTTGGTTCTCTCTCTGGTTACTTAATCCATTTTCTTAGGCTTCAACTACCCTCTGTGTATAGGTGCCAACTCCTCACCCCCGATTACTTTTCTCCCAAACTCCAGGCTCACATTTTCAAACACCTGCCCGATAACCCATTACAAGTATCTATGCCAGTATCCATGCCAGAAAACCCATTAGAAGTCAACAGTTTCAAGATAAAAATTCTCTCCACATTTCACTCCAGCTGCCTAAAATTATGTTCCTCCTGACCTAGCTGTCCTTGTTTACCACACTGCTGGGCCAGTCATCATCACCAAAGTCAAAGTCAGCGGGTCCCCCCTTTCTGTTTCCTGTGCATTCTTTCAGCTGCCAGAGCTGAAGATTCTGTCTCTTCATTGTCTGGTCTCAGCTCCTCACTCCCCTCTCTGGTTTGTCACTCTCTCCTCCTAACTGGACTTTCTGAACTTCATTTCCTCCATCCATTGTTTATGTCAATTCCAAATATTTTTGGGGCATAACTACCATGATGTCTCTCATCATCAGCATATTAATGCCTTCTCTCTCTCTTTTTCTCTCACTCTTTGCATTTGTTAAATATTACTTCCACAGTCTCATGTCCAACGGTCTTCATCATGCCTCTCCCTCCTCAGCTTACATCTCTGTTGTACCACCACCTTGATGACCTTCCCACTTCTTGCAGTTGTGCTCCTGATTTCCTCATTCAGCTTTGCTCTCTGTCCTCTGAAGCCCCTCTAGCAGCTCTCCTCTTATGTCTTGTTCTAGAGTAATTAGTGTATTCACACTGGCTCTACTTCTAGATGGTCTCACTCTTCCTTCTATCTCTAGAAGGATCTGCCTTCAATACCCATCCCCCCCCCATTACATTTAGTAGGAAGTTAGAGCAAATGGGACATTTGAGTCCATCTGATCTGATCTGATCTAATCCAGCCTCTTATTTCTATTCTATTCCTTTCTTCATCATTACTTTCAGGTGGTAATTCGCCTTCTTGGGATACTATGAATGATTGGAAGTTCACTGCTCTTCACACCTGACTGTCAGAGGCCTGAAGAATAAGAAATCAATGGCCACCGTTTGTCCCCTCAGTGTCCTGACTGGAGAAGAGGTCACCTCTGTGTTGGGAGAGTCACCGTATATGCACAGACTTGATCTGAAATGCTGGTTGGATACAATGGTGAGGGAGTATTTTGAGAGAACCCCTCAAAGTTCCAGCAGAATCTAAAGGGAAAACCTGGATCCTTGGTGAATTTGCTGAGTTGTTGGACCAAACTTAAGGCCACTTAATTTTTGATTTCTTAAGGAAAAAAGTATCTTCTGCTACTGAGGTTTGTGGTTTAATGAGAAGCGAACATTTCTAATGGAAATACATAGCTCTTGAAACTTCTTAAACTCCTTTCCTTGCTTCTGAAACAAGAACACTGCACAACTGAGAATTCTCCCCCAGCAGCAGCATCAGGGTCAGAGTTCAGGAAGTCAGCAGGTGGAGGGGAGCTCCAGCAGCAAGGAAAAGGGGAAAAAGAAGGGCAAACAGGGGGAAGTGTTGATTTCTTTGCAAGCTGAGGATTGTCTACAAAGTTCTCCTAGAAAGAAGATGCAGAAATCATGCACTAGTCCCAGAGGGTTTCATTTGACTGGTAAGTGAGGCAAAATACCCAGACTCTGCATGGACTAGCAGCAGTGGGTACTCACTCAAATATTTATTTATTTTTCAGTGTCTTTTATTTTCAAGCATTTTTCACAGCTGGTTTTTGGAGGAACAATTGGATTGCATGCTCACAGCTACTGGGTTTTATTCTTAGAATAACTCACCCTAGTTTTGAGTAGCCACCTTCATTCACTAGTTCTCCCAGACTCCTGCCTTCCTAAAAAAGTCTCTGACACTCCCATGTTTGTTCTAATGAATGTTTCTATCACGACCTATGGGAACGGAGGTCAGAATACAATGAATTTTGACTACTTCTTTATGAGAGTGAGGTCTTAAGGCCAGATGGTGTCAGTTATCAGATATCAGAGGTAGCATGATAAAGATGGGATCTGGATCATGGTGTTGAAGGTCAGAGAGTCCCTGTCAAAGGTGGAAACTGAGCAGAAGCAGAAAAGGAAGTCTTTGCAAAACTCCTTGGCCAGCTGTGGACATGCCATACCCGGAATCACAGTCAGTAGAAGTGGCCCAGGACCAGTCTCTCAGGAGCAAGGTGAGCTGCTCGTCCTTTCCTGGCTTTCTGCTTGACCCCAGAAAATGCCTTATTATGCATCTCCTTGGATAAGATTAAAATAGGGTTGTTTTTTGGGAAATTTTTGGTGATTTCAAAAATTCCTTTGAGAATTCTTAAAAATTAAAAATTCCTTTAAATTTTTCTAGATTTTTTTGAAGTGCCTACCTATATCATTAGTTGTACTAGTTATATTCCTGGTAGATATGCCTGGAACATGGTACAGACTTAAAATGGGCAAGTATCTTCCTCTTCATTTTTTAAAATGTATTTATTTAGTTGAGAGAGAGGGAGAGAGCATAAGGAGGAGAGGCAGAGGGAGAGGGAGAGAGAGAATCCCAAGCAGAGTTTATGCTGAGCACAGAGCACAATGCAGGCCTCTATCCCATGACCTGGAGATCAGGACCTGAGCTGAAACCAAGAGTCAGATGCCTAACCGACTATGACACCCAGGCATCCCTCTTCCTCTTCATTATATACCCACCAAGAGGTTAAGTGAGGGCACCCTTTAGTGGCAGAGTTGGGAAATCTGGTAGGTTCCTGGAATATACAGGTTGGGTTTCCAGCACTAGAAAATAATGGTTGAACAGCCCTGCTCCCTAGTGCTGTGTGTGTGGGAAATTACTTCCTACAAAGGAAAAGTGGAACTGTGCTAGGGGAGAAGGTATAGAAACCCATTTTCTCTTTTCTCCTCAGCCCTTCCACCTTCCCTATAATGGTTGCATGTTCTTGAAACTGAGCTATATAAAAATCAATCCTATTACCTGACTGCCTGGTGGTACGGGACATCCAGCATTAAGAAAAATGTCATGAAAGAGAATGGTGGCCTTTAAAAGGCTTTTTATTGGTTTTCAGTGGGCTTAACTGTTATCCCCAGGCTTTTAGACAACATTATCTCTTCGTATTGAAAATAGATTGCACTTTTTGTTTTAAGCTGAAATTGCCTAGTGCGTGGAAACTACCAGAGTCAGTCTTGGTGTATCAACTTGGAGATATTACTGTGAGATTCATACTTTGGGGCACTTTGGATGCCCTCAAGGACCAAAGGAAGCCAGGGAACCAGAAGGAGAAGAAAATGGGAACTGAGACAAGTAATGACAAATAGAACAATGAATGGCTCATTAACATATTATAAAAAAGGAGTCGCCCTGGCTGGGACCCCATGAGGCCACCACCTCCCCTCCTGCTACCACCCATGTTCTCTAGGTGCTTAAGGAAGAGTAACTTAACTGTGCAATGCTTATCAGCTCCAGGAAAGAAAAACAACTATTGTCTGGCTTCAAAACAGCTCTACTCCGGGATAATCTTTGAAGAAGTGAAGAAGAAAGGGAAAGAATTTCTCAGCTAACTGGAGAGAATGATAAACCACAGACATCTGTGGGCTGATGGTCCTGAATGAGCACCTCAGAAGGGCCAAGACACCATCTTAGCAGGAGGAGTCCTGAGATTCGAGGAATGGCTCTAAGGTGTCTGACGGCCCCCTCCACCCTCCGAGACTGACAAAGTGATTTCCTCTGTTAGGTCCATGATCAAAGGAGCGAGACTGATACAAAGCAAAGGTCAAGCAAAGCTTTATTTCGAGCCAAGCATCGAGAATCAAACCCACTGTTCGTGGCTACCTCTTACAGAGAGAGCGAGCGACTCCCAGCCTCACAGACTAACTTTTATAGAGCAAAGGCCATGTGGTTGAGCCTGGCCACACACAGGTGGCCAATGAGATTGCAACACACAGAGAAAGCTGCACAGTCATGCTAGGTCACACACGGGTGGCCAATTGAATTACAATTCACCCCATAGTAGCTATTTGAACTAGCCTATCACCTTGGTCAGATTTGGCGCCCAAAAGGTGGGGCCCACAATCCTCGGTAGCTAGGGAGACAGTATGCGCCCCCACTCATTGGATGTCTCCACCTGGCCCCACTCATCCCTGCATTCTGGCTCTGTTATCTCCACCAGACCTGCCCTGGCCTTGTATTTCAGCTCTGTTATCAGGGACTGGTCGACCATATTTTACTGGTTTCCCAGACTTGTTTTTAAATAAGTTCCCCTGGGGGGGGGTCAGTTTAAGTTTTACTGCATAAACAACAAAATCACTGTTTAACTGGATGGAATCGCTCTGGCTAAACAGGCTCTTACACCTCAAGGGCCCAATCCTGGTGAAGCTTAGGAGCCATTTCAATGACACATGTGAGCACTTCTGGAAATTCCTAGACTATTTAGGGAGAGGAGGTCCCATATAAAAAAGCCAAGATCTGCTCATTACATAGGTGAGGAGTTGGAGCGTTGAGATTGGGGTTATTTTTGTACACGGTTATTTTTGTAAACTCCCTGTTTATGCAGCCCGAATCTCAAGACCCATTAGCCCTTCTGGTCACCACTGTTCCTTTGCTTTTCCATGCAAGGAAATTCCTAGACATTTAAACTATATTAGACCTTCTATAAAAAATATTAAAGGGAGATATTTACCTACTACTCCACCTTCCACCCCCAGATCCTTTTTCTTACACTTGAGAACTGAGAAGATGAGGTCATACATTCTGTTCTGTACCACTGAAGTAGCCCCCAAACTATGATCCTACCTTCTTAACCTGTTGAACCTCTTTACCTACCTGTACCATTGTCACTTTAAATTAGATCTGTCCAAAATGGACCACATTCACTGCCCTGCCTTTTTCCCCCCCATTTTTTAAAGAAAGTCTTTATTATTATTATTATTATTATTATTATTATTATTATTTTTAGAGCAGCTCTAGGGTCATAAGAAAATTAAAGGGAAGGTACATAGATTTCTCTTATAACCCCTGTCCTCACACATGTCCAGCCTCCCTCATTTCTTCTCGAACTGGCTTCTGTTGCCAGCTCCCCACCACTGTTCATGATCTGATTATTCTATTGGTCTCCAGTCTCAGAAACTCTGTATCAGCATGCAATTGTTGAGTATCTAATATGTGTAGATCACCAGGTTAAAATGTGTGGAGGTTACAGGGATGTACAGACACACTGGATTTCAGAATTTTGATGAAATTGGACAGACACATCTAAGTAGCATGAACAACTCCAAAACAATTTACAGCGAGGGTGTGGATGGAAAGGATGCTTTGTACGCCAGCCACCAGCGGGGTCCACCTTCAGGAACAAGCCGTTCCTTCTCCCAGGCACCTGGTATGTTGGCTGTGGGTGGCTCTCACCTGAGCCCCTCTCTGAACCTCAGCCTCTGCCGGCAGAAGGGAGCTGCCTTGCCCAATGGCACACAGCCCACCCCAGTAACTGGTCAGTTAGAAGGTCCAAACACATGGCTCCCCTTGGCTCACTTTGAACAACTCTGCAGGGCCACCCTAGCTCCCAAATTTCCATGGGATTCATATCCCTGTTCACCTTCTTCCCCTGCCCACTTTGGCTGCTCTCCTTCAGTCCTCCACTGGTGGTATTCCTAGAAGACTCTGCAGTGAAACAGCTATGCTCTGAGATTTTGTTTCTCCAGGGAAATCAGACTAAGGCAGTGGTCATGTCTCATCCTCCCCTCAGTTGCCAATCCTGTGTTAAAACTGGTTAAAATAATTATTGTTTAAACTGATTAAAACTGCCTTAAGCTGAGACGCCTGGGTGGCTCAGTCAATTAAGTGTCTGCCTTCGGCTCAGGTCATGATCCCAGGCTCCTGGGATCAAGTCCCTGTTCCCTGCTCAGCAGGAGAGCCTACTTGTGCTTGTGCTCTCTCTTTCTCTGACAGATAAATAAGTAAAATCTTTAAAAAATAGTAAACAAAAAGAAAAAGCTGCCTTAAGCCCTCCCAGTAGATCACAGGGTGGACATTATTGCTCTCTTGCCCCTTTTTCCTGCATTGAGAACACAGAGGGGTATCTTGAGTCTACAGAGAGTTCCACTTTCAAGTGTGGAATCCTCCCCCACACCCCGGGTTGCTGTTGCTTGCTCCCGCTCTTGTGCTGTTGGGTATCTCTTCTCTGTCTCTCCGGGGGGCTCAGCCCCAGACAGTGGAATCTATGGTGAAGCAGGTCCAGGGCTGGCTGGGGTGGGCATGGTCCACGGGTGACTCTGCTCTCTCAGCCAGAGTTTCCCTGGGTCCCCTAGGTTGGAGCTCTCTGTGCCAAAGCCATTCTGTCATACCCAGAGGCGTTCCCCTCTGAAGCCCCCCAACCAGAGGTTCTGGACCTGCCAAGCTGTGACCCGCTCCTACCTCAGGCCAGTCAAAATGGACATTTTTCTTTTTCTTTGACCTTACTTTAAATTTAGAAGTTTATTTACTTTTATTTATATTAATTTAAGAAGGTTGATATATATATATATATATATATATATATTTTAAAGATTTTATTTATTTATTTGACAGACAGAGATCACAAGTAGGCAGAGAGGCAGGCAGAGAGAGAGGAAGGGAAGCAGGCTCCCTGCTGAGCAGAGAGCTCGATGCGGGACTCGATCCCAGGACCCTGAGATCATGACCTGAGCCGAAGCCAGCGGCTTAACCCACTGAGCCACCCAGGCGCCCTATTTTTTTTTTTTAAAGATTTTATTTATTTATTTGTCAGAGAGAGAGAGGGAGAGAGAGCGAGCACAGGCAGACAGAGTGGCAGGCAGAGGCAGAGGGAGAAGCAGGCTCCCTGCTGAGCAAGGAGCCCGATGTGGGACTCGATCCCAGGACGCTGGGATCATGACCTGAGCCGAAGGCAGCTGCTTAACCAACTGAGCCACCCAGGCGTCCCCTATTTTTTTTTTAATATTTTATTTATTTGACAGAGAGATCACAAGTAGGCAGAGAGGCAGGCAGAGAGAGAGAGAGGGAAGTAGGCTCCCTGCCAAGCAGAGAGCCCAATGTGGGGCTCGATCCCAGGATCTGGGATCATGACCTGAGCCGAAGGCAGAGGCTTTAACCCACTGAACCACCCAGGTGCCCCAAGAAGGTTGATATATTTATGATGAAATATCCATGAACATGGAATAAATGTCTCTTTAATATTCTCTCCAATGACTTATATTAGACAATTGTCAGTTGATTTTTAATTTTTCATTATTCACCATATTTTACTGAACTTCACAGACCCCATCAATCCATATGGACTTATCCTGCTTTTGGGATTCCCCTGTCTCCAAACCATTAGTGTTCAAAATTGTGTTCTCAATTTTCTCCTTTTTCTTACACATTTATA
Source organism: Lutra lutra (assembly GCF_902655055.1). Classification (NCBI taxonomy): domain Eukaryota; kingdom Metazoa; phylum Chordata; class Mammalia; order Carnivora; family Mustelidae; genus Lutra; species Lutra lutra. The sequence continues at coordinate 75,421,175 of NC_062284.1, forward strand.
ATGATCAACTGAGTTAGTTTGCACTTATCAGAAGATGTTTTCACTTCATATACAGAGGCATCAAACCTTTATTTCAGTGTTAAGATTATTCAAAATTAGTTAACTTTATTATTTTTATAATGAATTGACACTGAAGTTGACATTGAGAATCTTTACCTAAAAGGAAATAGCTAGTGTAATAAAGTACCTTTTAATATTTGTGAAGATCCTAAAAATCCATTTAAAGTATGTACTATTCTATTCTCTTTCTATTCCTTTAGTAGCCAATTTATTCTCTTCAGATAGTTTATTATTTAATATATTTTCCACAAAAGTCACTGTTAGAAAGTTCGTCTACTTCATTGGTAAATAAAAATGTTAAAAGGTCTGAACCAAGAAATTAATATTTTCATTGAGAACTAAAGCGACTAATGGCTCCAATTATGATCACTGGAAGCTGGTGTAAATTACTCAGGTGACTCACTGAATTCAAGATCAGCCTTTCAAGGGAAGGATAAGCATTTCTCCAAGTGTGGCCCATGAATCAGAATTTCTTGATGTGAGACCTAAGAAATATGCAAATATATACTGCAGTTGATTCTACTCTGCACTAAAGTGTTGGAATCACTGAACTGTGGTTGGTCAAACCCCAGCTGATAATCACTGAGCATTGCTTTCTCAACTGTTACTGGTGAAAAACCTACCCACTTCCATTCACTGAAGCAGGGATGTTTAGAATACTGGGACCCTAGATATCATCTAGTCCAATATTGTATGGGCAATGCCATCAAGGTTCACAGAGCTCAATGACCTTGTCCAAGGTCACATGTTACAGTGGCAGACAGAGAAATAGGTTTAACAGGGAGTAATTAGGTATCTTCAGTGCATAAGAGCAGTAATTAGTTATGGTTCTGCCACCAAATGGATTCCAGACCACTGATTTGACATTATTTTGTCCTACCTCTCCCTTGGCCACACTTCCTTAACACCGAATTGAGCAACCAAGTGAATATTCTGTCATATGCTAGTGACTAACGATGTGTATCACAGGCTCAGGCTTTAATTATTTCTCCATCCTGGTAATCCATTAACTTAGTCACTTTCCCTTAGGGATACTAGCAAGGTATGTTATGTATAGAGAAATAGTGTGGAATTTAGAGGCAGGGGACCTGAGTTTAAGTTCTGGTGAGTAGTCATTGACTATAAAAAGCTGCTGCTGCTGTTGCTTTTGTTTGTTATTGTTAATAATAACTGAATGCATGACCTTGGGAGTCATGTCTCTAGATTTTATTCCTCATCCATTAAAAAAAAAAATTCTCCTGCTGGATTTGAAGGATTCTACAAGAATCCTTCAAAAAACAAAGAATGGAATGCTTAGAAAAGTTGAAATCATTATATTAATTATGCTAGCATTATTATTATAATTATTCCTAAAAGTAATAGATATGCAATTGCCACTGTTTTTTTTCACAATAAATCATTGATTTTATGTCCCCCCCCCCCCAAAAAAGAATCTGCGGTGGCTTCAAAGAGCATAATAAAATAGAAGTAGAGAAATATCAGGGCCAAAGAAAAAAGGAGAATCTAAAGGTTGGCAGAGTGTCGCTTTGTTCATAGAATAGCACATATAGACTTATAAAGGCATTATTTCCATTATACCCTTCAATGTTCCATCAAACAGCTGCTGCATGAGGGGATGTCTGTCCTCCAGCGCTTTTAAAAACTGCTTTTCAGATGCTTAAATGAGGCCACTTGATCATAGCTGGGGAGAACTGTGCTAGACACCCAGATCAGGGGTCTCCTGGCTTTGTTTTGTCCTGCATGCCCTTTTGCATCTCTAGGTGGAGATACATTGTTAGATGACATTCTAACGAACCTGCAACCCAAATCCCATTTTCAGAAGTCTTTCAGAGATAAGGAAAATACATGAGGAATATCTGTTTGAAAAATCTGCTAGGGGATGCGCAGTGGGGAGCATATCAACACAACCTTGTGAACATTTACATAAATTAGAGGTTGGTGAAAGGAAACGAGGGGTGGAGGCGGTTGGTTCATGCTGAGCTCACTTCTTCAAACAGGACGTTCTGTCATGCAGTGACAGCCAATTAAAAACGGATGGAGCAAGACTACCTTGTCTTTACTGCAAGATAGATGGAATCTCTAGGATATATCCTACAGCTCATCAAAGATCAGCCTTCCCTCTCCTCGCTGAAGGAAATGAAAATAGATAGTGTGAGGTTTAGGCAGGAGCAAAGATAATAATTTGAGATGGAAATGAGGTAAGGTTGATGGTAAGAGCTACTTTGAAAAAAAAAGTGGGAGCAGATTGACGACTGGGTAAAGAGAAAGAGGGGAGTGCTATGGGCTGAGTGTTTCTGTCTCCCCAAATTCATATGTTGAAATCCTAACCTGCAAGTTGGTAGTATTGAGAGGTGGGGGCTTTGGGAGATTGATTGGGTCATGAAGGCAGGAGACTTCCTGAATTGGATTAGTGCCCTTATAAAAGAGACTCTGGAGAGCTCTCTTGCTCCTTTTGCCACGTGAAGACACAGTGAGGAGATGGTTGTCTATGAACCAGGAATCTGGCTCTCACCAGACACTGAATCTCCCAGTACCTTGATCTTGAACTTCCCAGCTTCTAGAGCTGTAATAAATAAATGTTTGTTGTTTAAGCCATCCAGTCCCAAACCCTGGACCTTTCCTCTCATTGCCCATTCTTTCCCTGTCATAATCCACTTGGGCCGCAATAGCAAAGATTCTTTGTCTTGTTGGAGGTGAGCACAGACATGGACTGGGACCTTTCCTGTTTCCTACGTGGGTCTGACAGTCTGTAGTTGAATACTTGGCAGGGTGGGTTATGCATTAGGTTATGCATTTCTGATCTATGGGCAGAAAGTTTCCCATGAGCCTTGGTGTGAGTCGGTGATTGTCTTGATAGTTAATGTGACCACGTCATGGATACCACCCGAAGATTTAACATTAATAGAAAAGGGAAGAAAATGGAGAGTGGGAGAAAGTGGGGCAAAGAGAAAACTTGAGAATGAGAGGAGAGAGAGCACATCACCTAATATGCCCTAGTACTGGAGGGCAGTGTTCTTAAACTTCTAGTGTTTTCAATTTGTCTGCAGAGACCGTAGAATTTGCATTTCTAACAAGTTTCCAGATGATGTTGATGCAGCAGCTCTTAGGACCACACTTTGATATTCACTGCTATCAGGGGTTTAAATTTACCCTGTTTATGGGAAAAAAGACAGTTACAGCTTTCTGGTGTAGGCTCCAACTTTTCTCAGTTTGTTGACTCCACTGAAAATGATTTTTAGACCATTATCTAAGGCTTTAAACTACAAGTTGAGAATCTCAAAGACAAACAGAGAGGATTAGTGGTTGTTATACATTACTCTGAGACTCTGAGCGATCATTAGAATGGATAACTGGGCTGCTAGATTTCAGGGCTATGCATAGTAATAAGTAAATTGTGGGCAGCATTGTACCAGTGACTTCTAATATGGTACCTAATAGAATGGTATGTGTGAGAAGCAAAAAAACCTGTGACATGAATTCCACATGGACTTTATACATTCTTCTGTGTGAAGTGTTGGAGCCTCTTGTCAAAACTGTAGGCATCATCTTCTCACTCTGGCATGGCAATAGAATTAGTTATGAGTGCCTTCAGCTACAACAAATAGAAATCCTGACCAATGGTGGCTTAATAAAAAGACATCTATTTTTGTCTCAGAACAAGAAGTCTGGAAGTAGGTGGCTGCTGGGGTGGGTTCAGTGGCTCAATGATGTCAGAGTTACTTTCTTTACAATATTCCAGACCTTTTTTGTGTGGGAACACCCCCTTTCAATGGAGGAGGGAGCGGTGGGTGGTACCAGCCATGGTTGATTTTTTTATTAAGAAAAAAACCCCTTTCTATATTCCAGAAGGCTTTCCTTTACACTTGGCTATCTAGAACAGAGCCAGGGTGAAGCCTTTAGCTCCTGGAGCCTTTAACAGGGAGGTGGGCAAAGTACAATGACAATGAAGATTATGTTGGTTACCATAGGGTATCTTCCAGAGAAACAGACTCGAATCTCCTTTTCACACTGAGAAATTTACCCTCCTTCTAGCTCATCCATCAGAGATAGCCTTATCTGACTGTCTATCCAGGAAAGACTTTTTCTTATCCATTCAAGCTCTTGCCCCGTGAATTGGCAGATGACTCTAGAAGCCATTCCTTTCTGCAGGGCACCCAGATGGGAGTTGACAGTGTCCTGGAAAAACATGGCAATTCAGGTTGGTCCTCTACGGTCCTCTGGCCGTCTCCCAGGCACCTTGAGGACCTAATGGCCATGGCTTACTGGGTTTCGCCTCGAAGCAACTATTGCTGAAGGCAACGTGAAATCTTTATCTGTGTCCAAATGTCCTTTCTTTCTTTTCTTTTCTTTCTTTTTTTTTTTTATCCTACAGAGCGACTAATTTGACATGTGAGCAAATCTCATCTAATTCCTTTGACTTGCTTACTTACAAGTTAGTTTCACCCTTAGGATGACACATGTGGCAGTCATGATTTCCTCCTGCAGCTGTTTGAAAGTGTTCATGGATGACTCCATCAGTGGCTGCAAGAAGAGGTCATTACAACCTTTGCATTAACCATGCATTGCTAAATGGGCCCTGAGCAAAAAGCCCAGGGGTTGTCCAGTGTTTCTTGCTGATATCTCTGTCCCATGAGTCAGGTAAACTGATTTCACAAAAGCCAGGGTTCTACCGACAATGTAGGATAGTAGTAGAAGAACAAGGCTCTACTGACAAGTGCACAATTTCATGCTAAGTCATAGGGGCATGTCCTCCCTTTGCATCAGAAAATCAGCACCCGTGCAATCTCAAGACTCTTCCACATAGGGTTTCCATCATGTGGCCTCTGTTTTTTAGAGAGAGAGTGAGGGGGTGGGTGTATTTAGAGAAGATTCCTGAGTTTGGGGAGGTTGGTAGCTTTGTATATTACTCTTCTATGTTATGGCAGAAGAGCCAGAACAGTAGCAGAATTCTCCCAACAGTGAGTCCCTGGTCTTAGGTAAGTGCTCTCGAAGTAATTCTGTTCAGAAAATATTTATTTTGAAACTTCTTTTCCTCTTACACTGGTGTAGAACATATGAGCTGTAGTGGAAAAAAAAAAGCCATTTTCTCAAGGAACTTATCGTCTAGATGGAGAGGTAGGACATATATCCTGAAGTTGTATTGACAATGAATGAACTACATTATGATACTAGAAAACAAATCAAATAATATCATAAGGCAGCATGTAATTAATTGACCCTGCTACTATGTGCCATGATTTTGGAGGGGAGAGAAATCCGTTTGGTCCAGGAAATGAGAGCAAGTTATCACAAGAGGATGGAACTTGGAGGATGATTGGCTTAGGAGGGTATTCTATATGGAAGGAGTAGCATGAGCAATGGTTTATCAGCGTGGAGATACGAGAACTGAAATCCTCATCTTGTTCCTGGCCGTAGAGAGAAAGCATCCAGTCTTTCACCATTAAGTATTATGTTAGCTATGGGGTTTTGTCAATGGCCATTATCACTTTGAGGAAATTTGTCTTATTCCTTTCTATTCCTAGTTTATTGGGTGGTGGTGTTTTAGTTGTTTTTGTTAGGATAGGGTGTTGGATTTGGGCAGCTGCTCTTTCTCTATTGAGATGACCATATGGTTTGTGTCCTTTATTAATGTGGCGCTTCACAGTGATTGATTTTCGTATGTTGCAACAACCTTGCATTCCTTGGATAAATCCTACTTAGTTATGGTATACAGGCCTTTTTTATGTTGTTGGACTCAGTTTGATTGTATTTTGTTGAGGTTTTTGGCATCTGTGTTCAAAAGAGATGTTGGTCTGTCATTTCTTTTCTTGGGATGTCTTTGGTTTCTGTATCAGTAATATTGACCTCATAGAGTGAATTGGAAAGTGTTCCCTTGCCTTCTATTTTTGGAAGAATTGGTGATAATTCTTCTTTAAACACCTGGTAGAATCCACCAGCGAAGTAATCTGAGCCTGGTATTATCTTTGTGGGAGATTTGAAAATTACTATTGCAATCTCTTTAGTTGTTATACATCTATTCAGATGGCTATTCCTTGAGCTAATTTTGGTAGTTAGTGTTTTCTAGAAATCTACTCATTTCATCTAAATTATCTAATATATTGTCACACATTATTCACATTAATTCCTTATAACCTTTCTTGTTTGCTTTTTTAAGGTTGGTAGCAATGGCTTGTCTTTCATTCCTGATTTTATAATTTGAGTCTTCTCTCTTTTTTTGTCAGTCTGTCTAACCAAAGATTTGTTGACCATTTCAAAGAATCAGTGGTTGCTTTCATCTTTTTCTGTACTGTTTTTCTATTTCCCTCCTATGTTTATTATTTACTTTAATAATTGCTCATTATCATTATTATTTCTTTCCCCAGTTTGCTTACAGTTCAGTTTGCTCTATTTTTACCAGTTTCCTTAAGGTGGAGGTTAGGTTATTGATTTGTACTATTTCTTCTTTTTTAATATAAGCATCAGTAGCTCTAAAGTTCTATCTAAGCATTGCTTTAATTGTATCCCATAAGTTTTGCCCTGTGGTGTTTTTGTTTTTATTTGCCTCAAAGTATTTTTTTTTTCCATTTCTCTTGTGGCCTTTTTTGACCCATTGGTAATTTCACAGTGTGTTTAATTTCCATGTTTTTGTAGATTTTCCAAATTTCCTTCTGTTATTGAGTTCTAAGTTTATTCTGCTGTAATTAGAGAATATATTTTGTATAATTTCAATCTTTTAAATTTACTGAGGCATGCTTATGGCCTCGCATATAGGCGCTCCTGGAGAATGTTCCACATTCAGTAGAGAGGAATATTATTTTGCTTTTATTGGGTAAGTGTTCTATACTTGTATCTGTCAGTTCTATCCATCCTTGATCGGAAGCTAAGTAGAGAATGGTCCTGGTTTTCTTGATTGCACATGTCTACAGTAGAGCTACCATCACACTGCTCTGGAGGCCAGAGATGGTGGAGATGTGAATAAGTCATGACTCACATGCCTCAGGTTCTTGATGTGCTTACTGAGATTGAGTAGATTTTCTTGAGTAGATGTTTTCCATTTGCTGTGTGCCTTTAGGACAATTTCCTGAGTTTAAAATTTTAGCAGCCAAACGTATATATCACTGAAGAGAGGGGTCCACACTCCTCATACTATCACTTTTAAAAAGAAGTCGATCTCCTTTGTAATTACCATCTTTCTAGTCTTTTACACTGATGAAGTAAATGAGAGCTGTATCAGTGAAATCATGGCTAGTGGGTTCATTATCTCAGGGTTGGTGAGAAAAATCAGCTTCCAAAGACATTGTTTGAACAAAAAAAGTAAATTAAGTTCTTTTAACAAGTATAGTTTCTGATAACAAACGTTCTTAAGGTTGTAAGACAACAGTTCCTGTAGCTGCTAAAGGAAATATTTCAATTTTTTTCCCTTTAGTAAATAGATGTAGTCAAAATCAATTTTATGGTTACAAGATACTGAATAAGCATGACTTTCACTTAAATTTTATAGCAATTAATATGCACACACCACTAATACTCCCCTTTATTTTTCATTTTCTACAAAAGTAATTTGTAATCTACTTCTTTACATTCTTAAAAACACTTCTTTTAACAGTTCTTTGCTTAAATTTTCCATTAGTTGCTATTGAAACATATGGCCTGTGAATAAAAAATGTGAAGTTCGATAATTTCTTTTGAGCTGTTTTTAGAGCAGGTGAATAACACAAATGAAAGTAATATATTTGAATATAGCACTTGGAGCAATTTCATATTCAAAGATCAGTTTCATTAACTATAATGACACACTGAATCTTCCACACATCCCTGCTGCAGGAGAGTTCCCAAAGAGAATTCAGTTGCAACCAATAGACGTGTTGCAGCCAACACCCTAGCAGTGTTTGGATCAGCTGGGATATGGCAATGACTGGTCCTCATAATCTGGCGGTTGTACTGTTGTAATTTAATATGTCATCACTGTGAACTAATGTGGGCTTGATGGATGACTATGATTGGGGAGTGAGATGAATGTGCTCAGCTTTTATTGTTTGGAGAGAGCTCGCAGGGTTGTTGCCAAGTAGTATACCGCACGATGCCAAGTTTGTGTCCTTTATTATATCTGTGCTCTAGACTGATGCCCATCCCTTAATACTCCTGTTCCCGAGAGACTCTTCCCGTTCACTGGGCCCACCAAACTTGAGAGAGCTAGATTGTAAGGTCATAGATGACTTTTCAGTCCCTGCAAAAAGATGGAGCAGGGTCAGACTTGAGGTTACATCTTAACAGCACAGCTGTGTCGCAGTTGCTCTCTGATGAGCAGTCTCTAATGAAGCAGAATTGGGGATTTGAAACAATAGAGTATCCTCGGGTTAAGGTCTCGAAACTCCATTTCATTCTTGACAGACTCACATCTAGCTGGTGTATTCAGAGTTGCAAAAGTAAGCCTACCTTCTCTGAATTTCTCAGCATTGTTTGCCTAAGTATCTGATGACTATTAATAGACATAGGTCTTAAAGTCTAATTTGCCTTTGCTGAGAAAAGTGCCACCACTCTCTGCACCCTGGTGCCCTACATCCACATTTCTGACATTGCTGTGGCTGGTGACTTTGGGGTTGTTTCAGGTCATTTGCATCCCTGCTTCTCCTTTCTGGCATCTAGAAGGTCATTAGCATTTCTACCTCTTTCATTAAAGTCATAAACCCATTGACGGGGATATTTGATTTTCAGTGTAGGAGGTCTGGGGGGTGGTGGAGCCATTGCGTCTTAGAGTCAAGCAGCCCGTGCACTTTGACCCTCCTGCTCAGAATATACCCTCTTCTCACCTGGCACTTTCCCAGAATGTGGGCATCAGGTGGGCTCATCTTTATTTCCCCCCTTTTCAGGAGCATGAATCCTTGCACTTGTCATTACTAAAGACTTGACTGCCATGACTGCCAGTAGGTGTAATAGGTGTTCATGCAAATAGAATGACTGGAACTCTATCTGTCCCTCTTGGAGACCAGGCTCTCTACCCCAGATTTCTGTTCATTTAAAACAAAAGAATATGCTACATATATCATAATAAGGGTGACTACTGGTTTTGGAGATTCAGAGGTTACTTTTAATGGGACGAGTGAGGCCAAGCTTCATAGAGCAACATTGAATTTGTACCTTGAGTGAATAATAGAATTGTGATGTCATGAGATGCAGCAAAATAGAATTTTAGAGGCAAGAATAGTACAAAAATCAAGGACTAGAGAAAGCATGGAGTTGGGGAGTGACAGTGGACTGTTTTGTTTAGCTAAGAGGGATTGAGTTCAGGATGCTAAGGAACTGGTATTAATCATGAGGAGTAATTAGAGGATTTGAGGGAGAGAATATGATGAATAGTGTTTTTTTTTTCTAATACTGCACAGATTTTGTTCCTTAGGCCACATGTACATATACACATTTCTCATATTCTTTAGTTTTGCCTGCTTTAAACTTTCATTGAAATCATAATCCATGTACTCTTCTGAGATCTGCATCTTTCGCTCAAATGTTTTATTTTTGAGGTTCCTTCGTTGTCTGGTTATTGTTGTGTTTATTTTCACTGCTTTATAATTTTCCTTTGTTTGTACCACAGTTTATCCTTTCTACTATTTCTACTTAGGACTTTAAAAAATGCTGAAATTCATATTTATGAATGAGTCTTTTGACACACATGCCTAAGAGGTGCTTTAAGGTCTATTTCCAGGAGTGTAGTTGTAGGATGCACATGCCATTTTTTTAAAAGATTTTTATTATAAGTAATATCTACACCCAGTATGGGGCTTGAACTCATGACCCTGAGATTAAGAGTGGAAGGCCCCCCTGACTGAGCCAGCCAGGTGCCTCTGCTATATTTTTTTTTGCAAGTTGTTGTCAGTGGACGAGAGTTCTTCTTGCTCCATGTCCTAGTGCCCAGTGTTTTAATCTCTGCCAAACTGGTGAGGGTGAAATTATATCTCGCTATATAACTTTACCCAGTATTTCCCCCAATTACCAGTTAACTTGAGAATCTTTTGTTTAGGGGCTATTCTTATTTCTCTTCTAATCAGCAAGAAAGATGTATTAAAATATTCCCTTATGATGGTCAAATTTTCTATTTCTCCTTGTGTTGTCAATTTTTGCCTTTTAAATTTTGAGGTCATTTTATTAGATGCATACAAATATAAGATTGTTGTAAATCCTGGTGATTTAAAACTTTTGTCAATATATCTCTAGTAATTTAAAATTTTCTTATTTTGCTTGATATTGCCAATAGCTTTTTTTCCCCTGGTGTTCCTCTTTTTTATCTTAACATACAGAATCTTTCTGTATGCTTATATTTTTGATTAAACATATACACACACATATAATTTTAATGCCCATTTAAAAAATAATTTTTGTCTTTTAACTGTACAATTTAGTCTGTTGACATTTAATGTAATAATTAGCATATTTGGATTAAATTTATTATCTTATTTTGTACTATATATTGTCCAACTTGTCCTAGATTTTTCAATGTTTGTATATTTTAATAGAGTATGCATATTTAACTTATATATGTATTTATTTATTTATATATGTTTCCCTCTAAATATGTTTTCTGGGCCATATGGTTTCTTTTTCCCTCTCTTTTTGGGGGCATTGATTATGTTTTTTACTAGCTTACGTCCTTCCCCACTAGATTAGATTTTATGCAACCTGTTTATTCATCTTACTGATTTCCATACAAATTACAACAGGAATCCACAATTAATAAAATTTTATTGCTAATCAAAGCCTTCACCCTCCTCCAGGACAATACAAGGTCCATAAATTGCTCTAAACCAATTTATTCCCCTCTTAATTATATATGTTTAAATTCTATATTAAAAGGCTCCTAGAAGGCTTTGTCACTTGTGCTTTGTACAACGTTCATCTAGATTTGCCTTCAGATTCAGCACTGTCTTTGTTCTTCATTACTTCTTGCATCTTATACATTTGATATGAGATAGTTTTCTGTTTAAAGTATACATCCTTTAAAATTTTCTTCAGTGAAGGTCTGCAGAAGAAAATTCAGTTGTTAATTCCTCTTGAAATGTATTTATTTTGCCTTCAGTATTGAGGGTTTTATCATTGCTTATGGAAGTCTTGATTGCTGGTCTGTTGCTGGTTTTTTTTTCTAGCATGTTGAACCTATTTGGTTTCTAGCTTCCACTGTGGTGAAAAAGTCAGTGATCTATTTCATATCCTTGACTGATTTTAAGATCTTTTAATTATTGGTGTCTGGTAAAATGATATATCTGATTGTGGGGATATATATATTCATTTATAGCAATATACATTTTCTTTATCATACTTGCTATTTGTTGGACTCCTAAATCTGGTGTTTGGAAACTTTAGAAAGTTCTAGAAAATTCTTATCCAGTATCTGCTTTGATATTCTAAATTCTCCCTTCTATTTTTCTGGAAATTTCATTAGATACATGTTAGATTTTTAAAATCTTGGGACACCTGAGTGACTCAGTCAGTTAAGTGTCCGCCTTCTGCTCAGGTCATGGTCCAGGGGTCCTGAGACTGAGTCCAGCATCGGGCTCCTTGTTCAGCAGGGAGAGCCTGCATCTCACTTTCCCTCTGCCTGCTGCTCCCCCTGCTTGTTCTCTCTCTCTCTCTCTGACAAAATAAAATATTCAAAAAACAAATAAAATCTTTTCTCTCTTTCCTTAATTTCTTTTTTAGAAGAATGTTTCTTTTTTTCCCTACCCTTTTAAAGGTAGTATGTTATTGCCACATATGGAGGTACTGTAATATATTTAAGAAATAAACTACAAGTAATTTCTAATTTCTTGTTTTGTAAGCCACAGCAGCAAATATATATACATATATATAAATTTTTTTTGTATATATAGTTATTCAGTGATTTCCCTTAAGGTTGGTAAATCCCTCAGTGTAGTGTTGCTATGTGAAAAGTTAAAATGGTGATACATACTCCCAAATTGATCCCTGAAGGGCAGTACAAATTCCACTCTACCCCAAAATGCACCTGAGTGCCCCTTTGTCTATATCCTCCTTGAGATCTTGTTTTCATTTTTTCTGGTTGATGGGTATAGAATAACACTGTGCGGCTGTTTCATTTGATTTTGTATAGTTCAGGTGAGGATGAAACCCGACACCTTTTCTTATATGTTTTGGCTCTTTGTACTTTTCCTTTGTTGAGTGACCTTTGCGTGCCCTTTGCCCATCTCTCTAAGTGGGTGTTTATCTTTTTCTAAATAAATTGCATGATTTCTTTATGTGTTAGGGATTTTAACACATGTATATGTCTTCAGTTCATCTTTTAACCTTGTGTGTAATGACTTAATATACAGAAGTTTGTAGTTTTTTTCTTTTTTTAATTGAGAAATAGTTGACATAGTGTCTTAGTTTTGAGTGTAGAACAATGATTCGGTGAATGTTCATTTCTTTGTCTTTCATGCCATGTTCTGAATAATTTGTTTGGATTCATCCTTCAGTTCATTATTTCTCTCTCTAGTTGTACCTTGGGTGCTGTTTAATTTACCCATTGGGTTTTTAATTGTAATTATTTTGATTTCTAGGAATTCTATTGTAATTTTCATAAATACTTTGCTATTCCCTATAATTTCTTGGCTCAGCTTTCCCTTTTATTTCTGTGTGTATTTTGTGATAGTTACTTAATATTCTGTGCAGACTATTGGGATAATTTCAAAATCTCAGATTCTTTGTAGATCTGCTTCTAAAATTTGTTATTTTTTTTATTTGCCTGTAGTGTTGTTTTCTTGTATGCTTTGTGATTTTTTTTATTCACTCTGCTTATATTTCTTTGAATTATATCTGTAGGAATATTTTTGAAGTCTCCAGAGATAATTGTGTTTGCTGCTGCCAGTTCCCTTAGGTAACTACTGATGCAGGAGGAGTTTGAATTCTCAATTTGGGTTTTATAGATCACACAGGGTGCATGGTTTGGGTTTGCAAACTTGTATAAAGTGAGGATTGTGGTTGTAATTTCTCAGGGGAACTTTCCCCCCCTGTTTTTCAGTGCCATTGTACTTTTATGCCTGGGCTATTTCTTTTTTGTCTTTACGCTGGTGATAAAACTCACTGGACTTTCAGTTTTATGAAGGAGGATCTCTTATAAGATTCCTTGCCTTGCACTTGCTCTAGGCTTTGCCTTTATCTCCTGAAACTTATGCAGACTGCAAAGTAGGAGAACACAGCCTCCGGAGTTCAGCAGAAACTCTCTTGCAAAGCCAGTTTAGATCACTTACCTCTCTGCTTTCTTACTTTATTTTAGTCTTCTGAATATTCCTTTTTTGTTGTTGTTGCTACTGTTAATTTATTTTCGGCAACAAAATAAAACAAAACAAAGTAGCATGTGGCTTCCATCTGAAAACTGGCCCCATCTGTCTTTCAGATGGCACTAAATCAAACCCAAAGCTGGAGTTATTTTGGACTTAAATTTGAATTCCTAAATAATTTGGCTTAATGGGACATTTCCTATAGATAAAACACTGAAATCCAAACATTTGGTTCTTCCTCCCCATCCACTTAGAGAGAAAATCACTCCAAAAAGCAATGTAATACTTCTTTTGTCTTCTTGACCTGTGGCCTGAAAATTCCTTATAAATAATCCCTGAGGTTTGTTAGATTCATTCATAAAATTAACTGAGAAAATTCTTAACACATATAGGAGGAATAAGAGATGATTTAAATAGGCTATTAAAAATACTTCCTTGGAATTAAATCCAATATGTTCTTCTAATACCTAATTTTGAAGGGTAATTATAGACTAAGCATTCAGTAAGGTTGGAGGTTGGTTTTCTGACACTGGGAATACAGCATCTTTCTATAAGTGACATTTATGTAAGTATCTCTTGGAAATACCCCACCTACACTAAATCTTACTGTGCCTTCCATTTGTACAGTTGGAAGAAGCAGAAAGTAAATGAAAAATTTCAGATAAATCGAGTGACCCTGAAGAAAAGCTGAATTATTTAAGAGGAAATATCTCTTACCATCACCTATTGCCACCCAGTATTTTGTTTGTGAACCTCTTTCTATTCCTTACTTCTACCTATTAACTACTCCTTAAAATTTTTCTCTTTGCCTTTGAGCAAAGGCAAACTTTCAATATGTTTTAAGAATCATTCAAATTATATGTTTGAGACGATATTTTCATTGACACTTGAAGAAAGCAGTTCACTGTGTGTTTCCATCCGAGTCGGTGGCAATTATGAAAATAATCTTCAGCTTCCCACTTTCACATTAATGACCCCAGTGACTCAGGATTACACTGTAGGAAGGCAGCACTTGTTCTATACTAATGCTATGAATTTCTTATTGATGAATGACAGCAAGACATAGCCATGCTGGAACCAAATAAACACACAATTCTTTGTTTAGGAACAGGTGGAATGAAGCAAGATGCTGCTTTTGGTCCTGTCTTTGTACTACCAGCACTGCAAGCTGGTTGGGATGCAGTTAGGGATGTGCATTGATTTAATAAATTTTGAGAACAGAGATCCTTTTCATTTTTTTTAAGATTATTTATTTATTTATTTGACAGAGTAGGCAAGCACAAGTAGGCAGAGCAGCAGACAGAGGGAGAGGGAGAAGCAGACCCCAGCTGAGCAGGGAGCCCGATGTGGGGCTGGAATCCGATGTGGGGCTTGATCCTAGGACCTCGGGATCATGACCTGAGTGGAAGGCAGACACTTAACTGACTGAGCCACTCAGGCATCCCATGATGCTTTTCAATTTTAAAAATAAATCCTTTGTTAGTAAAAACTATTATATATTTAATTTAAAAAATGTTCAATTTCCTAAGTATGATTATTAAAATGAGACAACTTGGCAACTGTGTTTGAGCTCAGTATTATGGTTCATTCCATATTCCTTGAAACAAACATGGCCCATAGACCCCACTTTCGTTTTTCAGATATGCTGTAACTATGTAACTATGCTGTCACTCACTTTCAGGACTGACCAAGAGAGCCTTACCATTCCATTTTGCTTGATGAAACTTTAGACAGACTTCTTCCTGACTCCAGACCTCCCTTTGGAAAACTTGTCATTGTAAATTCTTCCTCTGCCCCTTAAAAGAAGATTTCTTGCCAGCTTTACAACCCAGAAAAGTGGATATATTCAAGTCAGCTAAGATATAGGCTTCCATGGTCTTCTAACTTGGTCTCAATCCATGTTGGCAACTTTATTTTTCAAGTATCTTCTAGATTTTATAAACAGAGTTCTCCACTTTTTTTTTTTTGCTAAGCTTACATACTTACGTTTTCCCCCCATTTTAACTTCTTCTTCCTTGTATTCAAGTCTATCAAAACTCTACCCATGCTCAGGACCCAGATTCATGCCATAACCACTTTTCTAAATACCCACATGGAATGTGATTTTCTGTCTTTGCTTTTTAGTACACACATTGTGCTTATTATAATCTAATTTGCATTGTGTTTATTCTGGTGCATGTCATAGACTGTCTATTGACTTATAAGATCCTTGAAGGTGGGTTTGTTCCTATTATGTATTGGTACCTTCCCATTACTTATTATTGATTTTACATATAATAGAAAATGTTTTTTAAAAATATGTGTTAGGTAGGTGAACTAAAAACAGCCCAGTGAATGCACAGTGGTGCTCTTGGCCCCTTCCCATCCCAGGCAAAGTTGCATCATAGGCTGTGCCTTAAATTCATGCCCCAGAAACCTCTCTTCAATTTTACGTTTGAGTTCTCAGGGAGATTGAACTGCTGATTCTCATTCTTGCTAACCAGAGTTATAGACACAATGATTGAATCACATTCCTAGTTCAGGAAAACATGACTAAAGCTGGCACACCACAGGAAGTGTCTTGGTTGAAAATAAATGACACTGGGACCCCGCCCTCTGTTATTCTATCTGAGGACAAACTTGCGTCTGACTCAAACAAGAAACTAGTGTTTTAATTTGTCTGAGGTAGTGTGCAGCCCCACCCACCAGACTCTAAGCATAGGGTGGGTGATGGACTGGTGAGGCCAAAGGAAAGACTCAAAGACAGCAATCAAGACAGGTTTGTTGGGAGGGCTTACATACAGGGAGTCCAGGAATGGCTGAGCGAACAGAGAACCTACTGCTGGGATCTACATGCAGCAAGTTTTCTATTATAGCAATTATAGCCAGTGTTTCCAAGGAGATCAAGCCCTGCCACCTGGACACTCTTCCTTACAATGGAGACATTCTGGGTTGGCCACTCCCAGAGCCCTTGACCTTGAACACAGAACGACACATTCTGCTGCACATTCTGCTTGATGGGAATATTGAGGGAGGGCAGGATCTCTCCATTTTCAAGATAGTGTTTAACAAGGGCATTCAAAGTATGCTTGCACAAACTAGCTATCCAGTGTGTGCCCTAGAGGTAGCAAATCTGAAATCTTCAACTCTTTCAATACATGGACATTAAAGAAAGTGAAGGTATTTGTTTTCATTGGTTGGACTCCCGATTTAAAGGCCTCAGTGGAGGCAGAGAAAAGAACCAGGGTACTGGAGGTCCCCTCTGAAGCTCTGGATGACTGGCACATCTAGGTGAGGCAGACTCTCATAGGTAGGCACCTGGTACTCATCCTCCCCCCTTCGTTACAGAAGCCTGCTTATTCAGTATGGCAATGGAGCTAGCTCAGTGCTCATTACACCAATCTCCCTTGTTAGGAAATACAGTTCTGGCCAATGAAAAATAGGCAGAAATCTTCTGGGTAAGCTTTCCAGAAAAGCTTTTTTTTTTTCTTCCTAGACCAAAAGGAGACAGCTGAAACATGCTTTTAGCCCTTTCTCCTCCTTCCTGCCTGGAATTGAGTATAATACTCTTATCCCTAGAAGTGTTGCACCATTTGGGAGCATAAGGAAGAAAGGTTCATAATAAGGGTGGTAGAGGGGAAAGACAGAAGGATCCTAGGTCCTAGGTGGGATCTTGGTATAGTTGTACTAATGTTAAGCTGTCTTGTTTGGATTTTGTATTTGTGTGTATAAAAATGAGTTTGTTAGTGCTAGTGCAGTTGGGTTTCTGTAATGTGTAGACAAATGTAAACTTGACAAATACACTGGACATGCCTAGAAAACATGTGAAGGAATCAACTCTCTGGGCAGATCTGGCCCCTTTTATAGTCTGCCAGTTCCTTGTCAGTGAGTTGAATGCAGAGGATCCAAAGAGGATGTGAGGGAAACACCAAAGGATGCTAGAAACATAAGACAAAAGAAGCAAGAATCTCTGAAACACAGAAAAGGTCAGCTGTCAAACATACCTGATCATGAGCCAGCCATGGACTTTTATTGTGTTCAATCACTGAGATTTGGGGGTTGTTCATTAGGATAACTAGCATTAATAACTCCAACCAAAACCCCACTCATCAGAAGATCTGAGATATTGTCTATACCAATTAGAATGTTTTAGACTACATGCAACAGAAAACTCCAAGTCTAATACCTTTAAACAAAGATATGAAGTATCTCACAAGCCAAGGATAAGGCAGTGCCAGCATTGGCTAATTTAATGCATAAATTACATCATTAGACTCCATGTTCTGTCTTTCTGCTCTGCAATTGTCATCGTTTTGGATTTGTCCTTAGGCATTTTCCCCTCCTAATGCGAGAAGGCTGCAACACTTTCAAGGGTCCTAACCAGATATGATCATCTGGAAGAACTCCTTTTCTCATGTGTGTCCTTTTCTCATGTGTGTCATCATCTTCTTCTTCTTCTTTTTTTCTAGGTTTATTTATTAATTTGGGGTGGGGAGAGAGAGCATGCGCACACGTACACGTGCTGTTGGGGGGATGGGGAGGAGAGGGAGGAAGCAGACTTCCCGCTGACCACCGAGACTGAAGGGGCTCCATCCCACAACCCAAGAGATCATGACCTGAGCTGAAACCAAGTGTTGGTGGCTCAACTGACCAAGCCACCCAGGTGCCTCTCATGTGTGTCTTAAGGGTGAAGAATTCTTTCCCAGAAGCCTGATAGCAGATACCTTCTCCTGTTTCATCAAACTCAAGTGCCTCATATACTCCTGCCTAAACCAATCATCAGCAATGAGAATGGGACCTCTGTGATTGATCAGCATTTGCCCCTGGGGCTACACATGGTATTAGCCTTCCCTAAAGCACCTGGATGCTCAGAGAAGGGTGGCTCTCTGCACAAAGTGGGAGAGTCCTTTTATGTAAAATGGGCTGGGAGTCAGTGTGGGAAGGCACCCAGCAGCATCTGCTGTTATTTCGCATGAGAGACCTCATCTTGAAAAGTAGGACCTGGGCACAGTGAGATTAAGCTAGTGACAAAGATTTGGTCATTGCGAGAGATTCAAGATTGTAAGTATAAAGAAAGGACTGTGTTCTTGGCCCCTCTCCTGGAGGGATTATTTGCTTCTCAAAGAGAGCGTGTGAACTTTATGTAAAAAGTGAGCACTCAGTCCCACCCTCCCTTTTTTCCTCAGCAGCTTTCACCTGTAAGTGCCCCATAGAAGATCTCTTTCAGCTGTTTTTCTCTTCCCCAGTCACTGTGGTTGCCACATCGTGCTGCCAGTGTTCCTTGGAGTTGTTTTCTCAGTGTTTCTATCCAGCCCCCCAGCCTTCTCATGGCCCCACGCCCCTGTGCCTCAGTTGGGCTCTCTCCCTCCCTCAGCTATAGATGCTGCTGCTACCTACTTCCTAAATGCTAGAGTGCCTTGGAGAAGTTTCCCTTAGCTCTTCCACGCTCCCCTTTTCCTCCTAGCCAGGAGGCAGCCTGGGACCTAGAATCAGAGTATGTCTAATGGAGAGCAAGGGAGAGGAGGAGCAAGACACCATAAGTAGGGGTCAGAAGAAATCATAGTCTAATCTTGCTCACCAGAGGTACCTATTAGGATCTGGGGCCACACTTCATGTAAGAAAGAGAATTTGTTTGCTGGACATTGTGGTCTATGAATGTATTTCCCTTCGGGACCTCCAAAAGGAATTATGTGGAATGAAGAGCAGACCTTTCAGCTGCTTTCACTTTCTGGGGTTTCAGATACCTGTAGTCAAGCACCATCTGGAAGCAGACGGTCCTTTTCTGACATGTTGCTGAAGGTCAATAGTAGCTGAACTCTAGGTCACAATGACTGTGCCATTCACCTCACCATGGAGGCATTTTATCATCTCAGTTCATCACAGGATGAAGGGTGAGTGCAGTACAATAAGATACTTTGAGAGAGAGATCACATTCACACAACTTTTTTAAACATACATTGTTTTAATTATTGTATTTCATTATTCGTTATTATCTCTTACGGTGTCTAATTTGTAAATTAAACTTTGTCATAGGTCTGTCTATATAGGAAAAACATAGGATATGTAATATAGGGTTCAGTACTATCCTCAGTTTTAGGCACTGGGGGTCTTGGAATGTGTCCTCCACAGATAAGGGGGATATCCCTATATACCGGAGTTTTTGGCCACTGTTAACAAATTGAAAGTATAGCTTTCCAAAACATTTTTATGTATATGTGTGTTTTCTTTAATTGAGAACATATTGCACAGACTCTGTGGTATTCTATATTTATGCTTCAGAATGTTATCGGTCAGAACTCCTCAGCGCTAGCTCTGTAGCCTCTCCATGGATCTCCCTCCAGCTCGATGGTCCTGGGGTCTGTGTTCTCTTAGCACTGCTTCTTCCCTTCATCCCTCATGTCTAGCAGTGAAGCATTTTCCTACGCTTGGTAATTTCTAGGTTGCCTCGCCATCTTGTTTGGCTTCTAAATGCTTGCATCAGCTGTGTAATAAATCCTCTTTATTTTACCCTCATTTGAAACATATATGGTGGTTTCTATTTGCTGATGATTCCTTTGGTCTTCTGGTTAAACCCTCTGGGCTGGCGAAGTGTAGTTGCCTGTGCAATGCAACAGGGAGAAGAAGAGCAGGAAGTGGGTCTGAGAGCCAACAGGAGGGTGGCTTTTACGGGGTCTCTTTTTTGTTACCCAGTATCCTTTCCCCCTTCTCCCCATGTTTAATGTCCATGCAACAACTTCACGTATCTGCCTAGCAGGGGGAAGTTGTCATTTAGACAGAGAAACATTTTCCTCCTTTCCTCCCCAAATGGAGGCATGAAGTAACTGTGTTAGTCAAGCTAGTTTCTCTAGGTGATATGCTGCCCCTCCATTAGTTCCGGGTTCTCCTGGTTGCAGTTAGGGTTTCTGAGGACTAAATGACAAAGCTGGGACTCACCCATGCCCCCCTCAAACAAAATAGTACAGGAAGGGGAAAGGTAAAACTAGGTATTTTTTTTTAACATATATGGGCACATGTGTGAAGAGAATGTGCAGAGGTGCTACAGCCCTCATTTTTCTGGTTGGTCATGAGGTCATATCATGGACACATCATTTTTTTTTTTAACTGTCCACTCTGTGTTCTCTTACACTGAGGCACGCCGTACCTGGGTTCTGTTCTTGGTGGAGTGATCTGAATCTTTCTTCCTGAAGCACATGGGTCATTAGGGGTCCTGCCTTGGTTGAGTTGTTGTAATCTTCTAGAGACTTTTACTGTGGACATGAAAGTCCTGCAAGGTGCCACGGGGCATCTTCTGGGTTCTGACGTAGTCAGTCTTCTGCCCCTGTTGTGTAGCCTCGATGTGTTTTCCTTTGATAGATTGTATATATCATCACAGTTAGTACAGTAATTCCTCTGCATGTTAAATCAATGGTATGAGAAGCCTAAAGTGACCACATGACAGTTGTAACTTATCACTTAATGGGATGATTATAGAACCTTCCTCCCTTGGGAACGAAGATCCATAAGCCATCTGAACTCAGGGCTGCAAGGTTGCAATGATGGAATATTATGTCTAATGGTGAAAAGGGCTTCCTCTACTTCTATCTCTTAATGTCCGGCCTGTGTATAGTGACAGTGGGGGATATAGCACCTTATATTGGTCTCTAGCTTGAACAGGCACTGCCATCTTGGAACAGCACATCAACTTCAGTGAATCTTCAGCAAACCATTCTTCCTGTTGGCCTAGCTGCTTCTTGATGTTGGGCTGCATGAGATGAGGGAGTGGGAGACAACGGAGGCCCAGGATGTTTGGGCAACTCAAGATTGTTTAGTTTTATCTGAAATGTCCAAATACCTCCCATCCCAAATCTCACAGTCCCACTCTTCTGAATAATGTCCCAACCTTCACATAAGAGACTTGAGTGTGCTTGTATTGGTCAAGCAGGTGGAAGTTAGCTGGCAGGACCTGGAGCCATGGAGGAGGTGCATCCCCTGCCAGGGGTAGCACAGGAGCAGAGGGAGAGGGAGTTATCCTAGCACAAGGATTTGTGTGTAAGGAATTACTGCAGAAGTGCTCCTAAGGGAGACCTAGGGAGGAGTGGAGAGGCAGGATCAGAGAGGAGTGAAAGCCAGGCAGAGCTCCTCAGAGGGCGGCTGTAGCTGACTCCTACAGTGTAAGCTGCACCTGTGTTCTTTGATCCGGAAGCAAAGGAGCTGTTTTTTTTTTGGTCATTGTTGTTGTTTTCTTTTTTTAATTCCCACCCATCTCCAGCATTTGTGATGGGACCCTCTCCTCCAAAGTACCCAGGCATTTCCAGGTCTTTGCTAAGCAAAGCGAGCTCTAGTAACCTGAAAACAGTTCTCCAAAAAATAATTGCAGGGGCTCCCTTGAAATGAAACCACATGGAAGCCTGGGGGGAGTTGTGTGAGGGACACATAGAAACCATAAATAAACAGGTTCTAGGTGACCCGCATGCATTGTGACATTGTTGGCTACATCCACACTTTAGGTTCTGCTGGTGCTTTTCATTGTCTGGAACTACTGGATGCCACAAGGTAAGAAAATAGTTCCCTAAGAGATGGGACAGAGCAGAGAATGATGGAGGTTGATTTGAGAATGAACAGGTTAATTGACTCCATCCCAGCATATCATAGAAAAATTTTCCTGACATTAAATGTTTTCCTATAACCATTTTAATGATTGCATAATATACCACTATAAAGACATGCATGTTCATTTAAGCAGTCTCCTTTTCGTTAGAAATGAGCTCTTCCCTATTATAAATATTAGTATGGAACAACTCTGCAATTAGGGTTTAGTTTATGTCCTTAATTTTTCCCCTAGGACAGACAGTGTTGGTACTTTAATTGGATGAAGAGGAAAATAGGTGTAGCATTACTCAAATGCTCTAAGTAAGTGGACACAACACGTGAAATTCCTGATATGAATGTATGTGAGTAGGGAATGTTTTACACGTGGTTTGATTTCCATAGTCAGTTGTTTATAATTCAGTGTTTGGAAATCAGTACTTATTTTTGTACTGAAGTGATGTTCTAATTGGTATTTAGGTTCCCAGTATATGTCATGAGACTTCATTTAGCTCATGAGATATATTGGGAACCTAAATACCAATTAGAACATCACTTCAGTATATATGAAATCTATATAAATACAAATTGAGCTGAACTGATGAGTTAGCGTATGAATAGTACATTTCTCTCCCCTTCTCTCTCTTTCTTAACTCAATCCATTTCTTTGTAAAGGCCATTGCCAACCCATGGAGCCAAAACAACCCTTGCTAGTCATTTAGACTTGAGTGGAAATTTTGGTTCATTATGAATTAGGAAGAATTTGTAACTAAATCTTTGTGATGGTGAACTATCTTATACCCTGGAAAAGGACTTTCAGGCATTGAGTACAGGAGGATTTTTTTTTTTTTTTGAGAATGTCACTTTTTATCCTGAATTCTTATTAGCACTGCATACTTTGTTTTTGCTATTGGCTGAGGTCAGTGCCTTGTATTTACCAGGAGGAGTAAAATGGTGCCTTCTGTTCTGAAAGCATTTGCTAGAGGAATTGACATTTAGAAGATGCAATTCAGAAGTGACACGCAAGCTCTTGTAAGCATAAGTGCATTCTTCTTTGGTTTGTTAATGTGTAATTCTTCATCTTGCTTTTGGATGCTGTGTAGTTCTGTTAAAATATAACTATGTTATGGGGCACCTGTTTGGCACCTGTTTGGCTCGGTCAGTTAAGCTTCTGCTTTCGGCTCAGGTCATAATCCCAGGGCCCTGAGATCAAGCCCCATGTCAGACTTCCTGCTCAGCGGGAAGCCTGCTTCTCCCTCTCCCTCTGCCTGCCACTTCCCCTGCTTGTGCTTACACTCTCTCTTTCCCTGTCAAATCAATCAATCAATCAATCTTTAAACAAAAACCTTAAAAAACTATAACTATGTTATAATTAGCCTACATGGATATAATCAGATAATCACTACTGACTTAGCATCAGACCTGGCTTCTGAATTTGTAGCTTTAATTTGTTTTTCAGAAAATAATTTATTGACTCATTAAAAAACTTTAAAAGAGGGGCACCTGGGTGGCTCAGTGGGTTAAAGCCTCTGCCTTCGGCTCAGGTCATGATCCTGGGGTCCTAGGATCGAGCCCTGCTTCGGTCTTTCTGCTCAGCAGGGAGACTGCTTCCCTTCTTTTCTCTCTGCCTGCCTCTCTGCCTGCTTGTGATCTCTGTCTGTCAAATAAATGAATAAAATCTTTAAAAAAAAAGCTTTAAAAGCCAATTTTGTATTTTAAAATTTACAGGAAAATTGTGAAGACATTAGAGTCCTTATATACCCTACTCTTAGTTTTGCCTGTTATTGACATCTTATAGTATGGTACATTTGTCATAACATACGAATTAATATTGATACATTATTATCAACTAAAGGTCATATTTTATTCAGGTTTCCTTGGTATCCACCTGGGATCTCATCCAGGATCCTATCCAGGATATCACATTATATTTACTCATCATGTCTCAAGGCTCCTTTGGGCTATGACAGTTTCTCAGACTCTCCTTTGTTTTATTTTTTTTTTCTTTTTGGTCTTTCAAGAGTATAGTTTAATTTACCCATTCACATGCAAATCAGAGCACCTCTAATGATCATTCTGTGAACACTATATGATAACAATTGCTATCCACTAGACAATATAACTCATTTTGCTTTCACTTTTAATATAAAGGATAAGAAAAATGGGAAACTTCTTTTTTAAAAAAATTATCTCTTCTTTTGATGAGAACACTGAAATTCTACTCCCTTAGCAAATTTCAAATATACAGTATAGTGTTATCAACTATAGTCACCATGTTATACATTAGACCTCAGAACTTATTTATCTTAGAACTCAAAGTTTATATCCTTTTACCAGCCTCTAAATTTTCTTTGCTTTTGATGACTTGGACGGTTCTGAGGAGTTCTGGTCAGGTACTTTGTAGATGTCCCTCAACTGGGATTTGTCTGATGTTTTCTTTCTGATTAGACTTGGGTTGGAAGTTTTGGGGAGGAGAACTACAGAGGTAAATGTGCCATTCTCATCATATTGTATCAAGAAAGCATGAGTTGTCACTGGTGATGTAATCCTTGAACTCTTCACTGAGGTCATGTTTGTCAGTTTTTTCCATTTTAGTTTGTCCCTTGATCCCTCCATCCTCTGCTTTTTTGAAGGAAGTCACTAGGCCCACATGTTAGAAGTGGGGAGTTATGCTCTACTCTCTTGAGGGCAGAGTATCTACATAAATCATTTGGGCTTTAACTAGTTTTCATTTTAAATTGTGTGTGTACATGTACATATATACATATTTAAAAATTATATGTTTGGCTCTCAAACATATAATTCAAAAATGAAGAAAAGAATAATCCCCTACAAGCATTTTTAAAAAGTTAAATGGAGGGGTGACTGGGTGGTTCAGTGGGTTAAGCCTCTACCTTTGGCTCAGGTCATGATCTCAGGGTCCTGGGATCAAGCCCCACATCAGGCTCTCTGCTCGGCAGGGAGCCTGCTTCCCCTTACCTCTCTCTGCCTGCCTCTCTGTCTACTTGTGATCTCTGTCAAATAAATAAATAAATAAAATCTTTTAAAAAAAAAGTTAAATGGAAACTTTTTGTCATAGCACCAAACCTTAGGTCACATTGAAAGACATCTTAGTATCTGAAAGAAATTGATTTGAAAAGAGAAAGGTTTACATAGTAAATTTATATATACTGTAAAGGCTGATCATTTTTTCTATGTTAATCTAGTGAATATTCAATAATACAAGCTGAATACAGCCACTCTGAAAACAGTATGGATGTTCCTCAAGAAGTTAAAAATAGAGCTACCCTATGACCCAGCAATTGCTCTACTAGGGATTTAACCAAAAGATACAAATGTAGTGGTCTGAAGGAGCATCTGCACCCCAGGGTTCATAGCAGAATGTCCACAATAGCCAAACTGTGCAAAGAGCCAAGATGTCCACTGATGGATGAATAGATAAAGAAGATGTGGTATGTGTATACAGTGGAATATTACTCAACCACCAGGAAGGATGAAATCTTACCATTTACATTGTTGTGGATGGAACTGGAGGCTATTAAGCTGAGTGAAATAAGTCAATCAGAGAAAGACAATTATACGGTTTCTCTTGGATGTCGAACATAAGAAACAGGGTAGAGGACCTTTGGGAAAAGGAGGGAAAACCAAATGGGAAATTATCAGAGAGATAGAAAAAACATGAGGGACTCCTAACTATAGGAAACAAACTGAGGGTTGCTGGAGGAAAGGTGGGTGGAGGGATGAGGTAACTGGGTGATGGGCGTTAAGGAGGGCACATGATGTGATGAACACTGGGTGTTAATGCAAATGTCACTATGTCTGAAACTAATGATGTACTATAAGTTGGCTAATTGAATTTGAATAAAAAATAATCCAATGGATTATTTAGTTATCACAATTTCCAATTAGGTTATATGAGGAGAAAATCTTCTCACAGAAAAAATTCTTTTCCTTTTCTCTGGCAGAGTTGTGTGTTGTATATCTTCATTACTTCCACTGGGAGGAGATTACCTTTTCACTGTTGATATATTCTAAGTTTTGTATGGAACAGAACTCTCAGGTAGAAAAGTGACTTTATTCTCCGATTTGCAGAGTTTTTGATATCCATCATAATTCCTGTCATATCCTGTGGATATTACTTTGACCACTGCAGCCAAAAATCCTGATGTAATCAGTTCAGTCTTCAGGGAGTTCTTTGAATCAAAACCATTAAGAGACTCTAAATGAGCCCGGCTAGCAGCTCTTGCTGGGCTGTGCTCACAGGTGGGTTTCCATCAATAATTAGATCTTTCATTCATGGCATTTGAGCAAGCAGTGCTTTTCATATAGGACACTGCAAGGTTTAGAGCTTATTTGTGAAATAAAGGGAAGCAGAAAATTCAGACCTTGCTGTACCAATAAAGACTACTAAATGCTCAGCTTCTTTATTTACTAGAAATGTCATTTAGTTTTGCATGTATAGATTTAAAGAGAAGACTATCAGTTCAGTTTCTGTTAAAGGAAAAATTTATTAAATTCTTTTTTATCTGACTAAGATACTTGCCCTATTCCAAATGGAGAGGTTTTAGTATATTTGGTTTATCTTGTTTGTAGGATATGCTACCTCTCATTATCTGTTATCATCATCTACCATCTATTCATTATCCATAAAATATATATAAGATGGTGATGTATTGAATTGAAGAACATAGGTGGGATTATTAGAAACAGGAAGGGTGGGATGAGATTACAGTGTGGGCATAGCTATAACTCTTAAGATCCTGGGGTTGAACAATATGTATGTATTTGTCTGAGGGAGGATGTATGCTTTTGGTTTCTAGGATGTATGGGGAAAAATATTAATGGATCAGTGCTAACATGCTTTTTCAATTATAAAAATAATTTTGCGAGTATAGTTTTAATTTAATAGACTCGGGATAGGGTACAGGAGTTGAGCATTTCCATTGCAAATGCTCCAAAATCACACTTTTATTAATACCATATTATAATATATTAATGACATTTATGAAAGCTGAGGCCAAAAGTTAACATATTTTTGAGTCACCACAAAATTACCTTTTGAAGAAGATTCCAGATTCGTAGCCAATTGAAATATTGTCTTTTGTAGATTTCCCAATTTTCACAAAAGGCTCTCAACATTTACCCCCCACCCCCAGCTCTGCCAATTGTTAAAGCCCATGGTGTCAAGAACTGTGAAGAGTCTAAGATTTTATCCTATTTGTAAGCTATCAAATTAGCCTGCCATAGTTTCATAGATGCTGGCAGAAGACATGAGACTCTTGGATCAGAGACAAAGAACTTTTTTACTCACAGTACAGAAAATAACATGAGCTTCATGTTTATATTGGTTCGCTTGGCTTGCTAAGTCCCACAGAGGCAATGGAGAACAGCCCAACAGGATGCTGTGAACACAGTAGGTTTTTGTCATAGAAACCCTGAATTTAAGAAACCCTCAGTTGTGTAAGAGGGCTGCTAGCAGTCTTCTAAAACCATTGTTTCAGAGGGAGACATTAGTTTTATGGTCAGGAAACAAATAGGCCCTCTGCTTTGGAGAGAGCTATCACCTCTGTCTTCCAAGGTTGTTTGCTGTGTAGACATTCTTGCAAAGATAATCCAGAACAAAGCCATCAATGCCTTTTTCTTGGAAGACAAGCAGAAACCAAGAGACCTGTGGAGGATGTCTGCCAACACATGGCTCTCCACATCACATAAAATTGTTTATCTATCTGGAAAAATAGGATGGCTAGACTCTAACATTCACTTTTTACCCATTTAATCATCTAATTATTCATTCAAATATTTCACTTTACTGTGTCTGGTACTCTGGGATATAAGAAATACAACAGTGAGCTAGAAAGATGAATTTCCTTACCTTGTGAGGTTTACATGTGTGGGCTAGAGAGATTTTAATAATGTGATTATCCCAGTAAACAACTGGTTACAATGTGACAAATGCAAATAAGGCACTTCAAAAGTGAATACTTGGAAACTTCAAGGTTCTAATGGAAGAAAGTCTAAAGGATGTACGGGACCTGCCCACAGACCTGCGTGAAGAGAGTGAGGAGAGTGACTGTGGAAAAGGCTGGAGACAATCAGGGACCGGACAATGCAGTACCTGCTCTGCTGTGTTAAGGACATGGAATTTAACTCGGAAGGCACCAGAGAAATCCTGAAAGGCCTTAAGCAGGGGCGGGATATCATCAGAGTTGTGTTTGGAAGGGTCGCGTAGTCTCTGTGGGGATCATGACTGGCGGGGTCACAAAAGTCAATGCAGAGAATTGTTATAGATGAAATGATGAAGGGGTGGTATAGAAATTCAGGATTGAAGTAAATGTTTGGTTGTGAGATATTTAGGAGGCAAAATTAATAAAAATTGCTGACTGAATGAGAGAAAGGGGAAGATGTTGAAGAATGTTCTTGGATCTCTCTGGAACACTGAGTGGATGAGTGGAAGGCCCATGGTGAGCAAGGAGACAGTGAGAATGGGGCAGGTTAAGTATTGACGAGTCACTGCCTCTCAATATCTGTCACAATTGTGTTTGAGGCAAATATTGCTTATTGACCCTTGCCTCAAGGTGTGCAGTCCTTCTAGTCCTCCCTAGTCTCTAGATTCTCAGTATTGAGCCATATACCTCAAACATCTTAGTTCTCCAAAGAGTCACTGCTCTTTGGGTGATGTCATCATTTTATTCTTCTCTGTGAAGACTGGGGCCTTCTCTATGAGAATGTATGGGAGAAATGATTCTGTGATCTTGGCGCAAGATTGGCAACTTTCTGAACAACTCGTTCTTAATTTTATAGCCTCCAAACTATGAAACAGATTGAGGTCCTTTCTTTACGTGGCTGGCTGTTATAAAACTTGGAACCAGTTTTATTGCCCACTTCTAACTGTTATATAGGGCTTTATGATGTACAAATCTCTTACCTGCTCATCCCTCTTTAATCTTATTTAATTACTTATTTCCTCTTGCTGAACTGAATGTAGTTTTGGTTAGCTTAAAAATTTTCTGAAACAAGTTGGAGTGTAAATAAATAAATACAAGTTTAAGACTATGCCACTAATGTCTTTAGACAGATGAATCTACTAGGCTTTGGTACTTCATCTGCAAAATGAGAGGTTTGAATGAGATACACTCAAGATTTTTCTAAAGCTCGCACAGTTCCTCTTTTTAAAAAAATTAAAAATGTTTTCAACTTTGAGTTATCACAGACAACATTTCAAGTATCTAAAACTGACTAACCATCAGCCACCATCTCTTTGCTCATGGAATTTTTGATTATCTAGAACATCCCTATTACTGAGAATGGCCTATGAACTGCTCTTGTCAAATATACTCTTCATTACAATATGGTATACAGGATTGTATTATGGTAAAAGCGAGGGCATTTATCTCACTCTCTTTTCCTCCTCTTACTGAAGTCCAGCTCATTTGCAACAATTTCAAAAGACACTTGCCTTTTGCTTTATTACTACACATGTGTTTCATGGTCAGGACTCATTTCAAAGAGCTACTCATTGGTAAGTGGGTCTCAAATGTATCAGTGCCCAAGCTCCAAAGAAGAAGCTCTTCCACTGAGGGATGATCCAGGATTCATGGTTCCATGGGAATGGAACCAGAGGATTGTACCCTCAAGTGAGGCCTGGGCTTAATTTGAATTGGTCTGCCTGAAAGAAAGGGAGATCCTCCAATGCCACTCCTCATAGGCATTAGGATTCCTTATTGTGAGCTCAGTTTACTAGTTGGCATCACCATCTTGCATTTCTCAAAGACCAAAATGACTTTTCTTTCTACCATCAGTTCAGGTGGCTGTCCATTTGATACCTAAATAGTACCATTATATCAGTTGTAAAGCATCTTTGTTCATGTTTTCTGTATACAAGGTTTCCCTATGTCATATTGTATATGCAAATGAATGTTTTAGGTGCAATTATTTATTTATCCTATTTATTTATTTATTTATTTGAGTGTGAGCAGGGTGAGGAGCAGGGGGAGAGAGAGAATCTCAAGCAGACTCCATGCTGAGTATGGAGCTGGACATGGGGCTTGATCCTACAACCCTGAGATCATGACCTGTGCCGAAATCAAGAGCCAGTTGCCTAAACAACTGAGCCACCCAGGAGCCCCTAGGTGCAATTATTTAAACAAACGTGTATTGTTTACCTTTTACTGGTCATGCTCTATGCTGTATTAGTTTATGGGAAAAAATGAGCCAGCCCTGCTTAGCATCTGCTTGATGTCTGTGTAGGAAGAAGATAGGTGAGCAGGTTTAAGAGAATAAAATGCTCATCGAGCTGTATGTAAAGAAGAACAGGGTAAAGAAGGATAAGGTGTTATTAGTGTCTTGGGTCAGAATATAGAAGGATTATTTGGAAATTAGTTCGTGGAAGACTTCCTTACAGATTATATAATCTTATCTATTATAGCAAAAATCCGCTGCAATAGAAAGATAGGACTGATCATGGAATTTTTTGCTGGGACCAAAGATTGCCTGTATTTGTGAATCTTTGCTACATCAATGCTGTTTCAGTGGAGGGTGGAAGGAGGACAAATCTAGAGGAAAAATGAAGCTCCCAGTCTACTTGACCAGACAGCAGAGCACACACAATGGCTTTGAGAGGCTGACTTTGATTGCTCTGGGTCAGAAGCTGTAAAAAGATACAGAGCAGAGTATAGTTAGATGCCATCTCCCATGTTACAAAAGTCAAAATAGAAAAAAAAAAAAAAAAAGGAAATTCCCAAGTAGAGAGGTAGGCAAAATTTCAGAGATCATTTTCTGTAAAGGCAGCAAGGATATAGAAGGTCTGAAGGTCCCCATTCTCTCATCCAAAGCCCCAGACACAAGGATCCTATCCGGCATTGTTAGTGATTTATTTAGCTGTCCACCAAGGTCTAGGTACAATGCTGAACATAAACCTTGATATCTGAAACTTAAAATTCTCATGCTGGTGAGTCTCAGGATGGGGAACAATTAGAATACATTTGAGGGATGTTGGACTTCCTTCTCACTGGGGCACAGGTGACTCCCTGGTAGTGAGTGGAATGCTCAGACATTCTAAGGGAGTGATGCTCAGAGAAGTGAACTACTTGACTCAGGAACAGACAGATGTCAGAGACCTTTCAATCAGAACATACCATGGATCAAGGAAGTCTTCTTTGGGATGACGAACAGTCATGAGACCTTTCTGGGGAGTAGCAGTCGCTACTATCTCAGTGTGCTTTCTGAATAGCAGGCACAATGCTAGATGATAATGTTTCATTTGATACTCACTTTATGAATATACTTTATGATGTGGAAACCAAGACTCTCAGATCCTAAATGCTTTTCCATTGAGGAAAAGCATCAGAAAATCAATGTGATCTAGTCACTATTACAGTGTTGAATACAGAAGAGAGAAAGTAATAGTTTATTTATCACTTACCATTTGGAGGGATAAAAAAATTATTGGGAGGTAGATATAATTGTTTCCACTTAGGACAGGGTGAAATTGATACTCAGGGAAGGTAATTACTTGTCAAATATTGCATGACTGTTAAATGGTGGAGCTGGAATTCAAAGCCAGGTCTTAGGCCAAAGTACATATTTTGTCTGGCATGATGAATTTAGGTAGAATTTGAGGACGTTGGATTTTGAGTTGATCATCTTCCTCATCCCTTCCCTTCCACTCTGGGCCTCTGTATAACCCAGAGCCTAATTTGCCCGTGCTTGCTCTCTGCTCTCAGATTGTAAACTAGTCTCTGTCAAGTATCAGGTGACAATTTAATATGATGAAAAAGGATAGTTAATGTGATGACCAGGTATGTATGAAATCTAGAAGGAACTCTTTCTGATTTCTACTGATAAGGAGAGACTTGCTGTGTGGGTATTAAAGAGGTTGGAGAAGACTAGATGACTAATCTATTTCTGGAGAGAGTCCTGACTTCTACTGGGCAGGCCCTTAGGAAAGTAGGTGACTTTGGGTCTAACAAAGAATGAGATAAATTTGTCTTTCACTCTTGAAAGCTGGTTACTTTGAATGACAATTTTCTTCTTTTTGATTGTTTAAGGCTTTCTCAACCTTAATACTTTGACATATGGGCTGGATCATTTTTTGTAGTGGGGGCTTTCCTGTGCATTTTGTGATGTTTAATAGTATCCTTGGCCTTGACCCATTAGATGCCAGTATAAGCTCCTGTTACAATAACGAAAAATGGGTCTTGGGGGTCAAAATCACCGCTGTTGAGAATCACTGATTTAGAGCTCCTGAGTTTTTCTAGCAACCACTTTTACAAAGTCTGTTTTATTAAAGCATTGTTCTGCAGATCGTTGTGGATGAAGTGAGAATGAAACTCTAGAAATCTTCCTGTGCCCCGGTAATTAGACTTGTTCTACTCTCCTACTTGGCAGAAAAATGTAAAAAGAACTTCCTCTTTGAAAGAGATAAGCCAAGAAGCTGAAAATACAGACAGGTAGAAAAATAGTCCTTTAATGAAAATCCAGCTGCCAAGAAAGAATATATAAATGATTCCTTTTGGGGTTATTCTTTAGCTTCCCTGGATGGTATGTGTAAAATTGGTAGGGAATATTATTGGCTGCTTTTTTTTTCACTTAGCAATTGTGTTAAAGTCCAAATATAAATTTCACTTTACTTAGTGCCTGCCTTAGTATTTGGAATTTTATTCCGAGGCCCCAGAAGAGCTACAGTTGTTACCCACCACAGTCTGGACCTGCCAGCCACATGGAATCTCCTTTAATTAACTGTCACTTTCTGTATTCTTCCACCCTCCTTAGCCAGGGAGTGTGAGGATGGTTCCGAATTGTCCTTGGTCACGTCTTTTAGACAAAAAACCCTGGGAGAAGCACAAAGAGAGGACAATTCCTTGTAAAAGTTCAGTGAGTAATCAAGTTGAACAGTCCTCCTCAGAACTGTGACAGGTGTTTTAAATATTGGGAATTCTCTTTTGTATTAGTGCCTCTTTCAGACAGCTTAGGGTTTAAAAAGTTGAATATTTTGCTTCTATTATGGAAGA
Source organism: Lutra lutra (assembly GCF_902655055.1). Classification (NCBI taxonomy): domain Eukaryota; kingdom Metazoa; phylum Chordata; class Mammalia; order Carnivora; family Mustelidae; genus Lutra; species Lutra lutra. The sequence goes on from NC_062284.1 coordinate 75,454,035, forward strand.
ATTTTATGCTCTTTGTGGGAGATGCAAAAAAAAATGTGTTATAAAAAAGTAATAGTTGTCCATAATCACATCATTAAATTCACCATTAAAATTTTAGGTCATTTTCTTCTAGGGTTTTACTATGCATTTCACATTGATGGGATCATGCTCTAAAATAAAATTAGTATTTTTCTAGTTAAAACTTTAAAACTTCGCTTTATATCATTGTTTTTTGACATTTACAATCCTTAAAACTTCGTTTTTAGGAAGCAGTGTTGAATTAATCATCATAGAAATCCTTCTGCTGGAGGTAGAGAAATTCAGCATAATTCTTTTTGTAGAGAAGGAAAGTGAAAGCACATTGGTGAAGTGATTTTCTTGTATCTTATACCCATAGTTAATTATTGATGCTAAGGGAGGAATTTGAATCTAAGATATTGATGTGATTACCTTTGTGTTTCAGGAAGCTCACTCTGGCCGTGATAAAGGCAAATGCCAGGCTGGACAGGCAGATCCATGAGGAAGTTGGTGTAATAACCCAGGCAGGAAATGATGAAGACCTAAAAAAACCAACTTAGTGAGAAAGGAAGGGAGATGATGGATAAAGAGATATCAAAGGGTTACTGGTATCCTTAGCATTTGGTTGGTAGTTTCTGTGGGAAGTAAGGAAAAAGGGAGGAACCTAGGCGGTTCTCAGGTGTTCATGTAGACACTGGTCACCAAGAGAAATTAATGGGTGGCATAGTTTGGAAGGATAATGATCAGTTCCGTTTGCATTCAGTGCAATTGAAATTGCCATGGAGCAAGCAGGCAGAAGTGCCAGATAGGCTGTTGGAATAGAGTGAGTGGCCCAAAGTGGGGTGGAGGAGGGGGAGGAGTGTGTTGCCGTGGGGAGAGAGGAAGAGCAAGAGGAGGAGTGGGGAGGGCAGCGGTGTCTGGGCTAGGCTGAATGACTTGAGGTGGATGGTCATTTAGAAGGTCACTGACGTCACAGAAATGGGTGCTGGCCTCAGGACAGCATGCAGGATTCGAGAAGAGAGCCTCAGATGGAGCTCTTCTATGAGTCTCATAAGTTTCTTTGGAGGTTGGTCTCTTGGTTAACTGGGATATCACTTGAGGTCTCATTTTTTCCCATGGAGATGGCTTTTTGCCACCAAACAGGAAGGTTTCTTCCCATCTCACTGGACCTCGCTGTGGCATTTATCAGGAGTCCCTCTCTCTCCCTTCTGAAATTCCCTCCTCTTTCCACATTCGGCTGCTCCCTCTTTCTTGCTGCTTTTGTGAAAGCCCCTTTGTTGTGGCACCCTGTAGGAATGGGCTAGCGCTCTCAGACCAAGCCCAGCAAACACACACATCCTCAGCTTCTTCGGCTCTCTTCTGTCTTGACCCTTGTCTAACCTCCGAGCATCCCTCTGCGCTTTCTTATTCTGATCCCCCAAACACCAGCTGAACTGAGGAAACAGGGTAGTCTCCAGGGAGTGTGGACCCCTGCAAACTTATAAATGTAAGTCTGCGTTCAGCATCTATTTAGTGGAGAGTGGACTGAAACAACTTTTCTATTAATACAAATGTAGTATGCCTCTCTATTTTTATTGTTTGACTTCCGTTTCTCTGTGAACTCCCTTCAAACAAGCATGCACCTGTCTAAGTGCAGCAGTGAACAATGAGGAATTTAATAAAAATTTCATAGGAGAGGAAAAGGGGGGATGTTTACATCTTGGCGTATATAACATTTGCAGAAATTCCCATTGGATTTTTCATTTCTTACCAATCTCTCTTCTTGCCCCCACAGCCTTATGTGTTCTCTCTACCCTCTCCAACAGCTGGCATTTCTGATTTACTTTTCCTAAATCTTTCCCTGTCTCTTCTATGTACCTTTTTTTTACTCAGAGCATTTTTCTCTTTCTGGTTTCTGTCTCCAAGCTTTTATACCACCGTCCACTTCTTTTCCCTTCCTTTCTTTCTTTCTTTCTTTCTTTCTTTCTTTCTTTCTTTCTTTCTTTCTTTCTTTCTTTCTTTCTTTTTTAAAAGATTTTATTTATTTATTTGACAGACAGAGACCACAAGCAGGCAGAGAGGCAGGCGGCGGGGCGGGGGGAGCAGGCTACCTGCTGAGCAGAGAACCCGATTCGGGACTCGATATCCTAGGGCCCTGAGATCATGACCTGAGCTAAAGGCAGAGGCTTAACCCACTGAGCCACCCAGGTGCCCCAGAAGGATGAAAATTTTAATTGTTATCAGGAAAAGAAAATTCTTGTGCTACCAAAACTCATTCTCTTGTGAAGTCTCCAAGAGATCACATGTAACAAATACTGTTTAACTATGGATATTAAAAATCAAAAACATGTGCATCTTTGTAATACATATATGAATGAGAGCCCTTTACATTTTGCCAGCTGTGTTCGCAACTATGTCTATTTTTTTCCTGAGGATAGATCAGGTTTAGAGTTCATGTCCTGGTGCAGCTGTGCAGATGGCCTGCTGTTTAATGTGGGTCTACCACAACTCTTCCTTCTTCCAAGGGGAGAACTGCTATCGCAGGGCTGAGGGGTGTGGGTTTGAGAGGCATTTAAAAGGACGAAAACCTCTGGTACATGCTTGCCTTCCACACCTGGCCATGTGGTTGCTTTGTTTAACATTATTTCATCAAGTATACTGTGAGTCAAGTATTATTATTCCCATTTTGCAGATGGGAAAAGCAAGGACCAGAGGTTAACTACTGTAACGCATAGTAGAGGGGCTGAGGTCTGGGGGCTCTGGTTATGCTCCTGCCACTGCCCCACCCAGCACCCAGGAAGCACTGGCCAGTGCAGAGCCCTCTGCCAGTTGTCAGCCCCCCCAAAAGAAAACTGTTTTGTTCTGTCTTTTTGTGTTGCTTCTTTTAGACTCTTCACAGGGTAGGAGAGCTAAACTTTCATGCTTAGTGGCTAAGGGTTGGCCTGAGACACAGGCAGCTGGACAGAGGATAAGGATCAAAATGTGTTTTTACAGATTAGGAATCTGCTCTAGTAGAGCAGAGGGGCTTCCCAAACCTGCCAACTTGGGAATTTGCAAAATTACAGTCATGCCATTTGGGAAAAGCCTCTCTTACCTCTAACTTCATGATTTAGTAGCTGATGTTTTTAATTAAGCCTCAAGTTCTTTGGCAGAAGGCATGTATACAGTTCTATAGTAGAGTCTCAAAGCAGCCATTGTACAACTGCAGGAACACGTGGCTGACAAGTTTTACCATAATCCATCTAAGATGCTCTGATCTCTGTTGTCCTCAGGTGAACTTTGAAAATTGCCATATTATCCCAACAATTCCAAGAGCCCATCAATCTGCTTGACTCTGTAGGAAGGCTGATTTCCACTTACATTTTTTTAAAAGATTTTATTTATTTATTTGACAGAGAGAAATCACAAGTAGGCAGAGAGGCAGGCAGAGAGAGAGGAGGGAGCAGGCTCCCTGCCGAGCAGAAAGCCCAATGCGGGGCTTGAACCCAGGACCTGGGATCATGACCTGAGCCGAAGGCAGTGGCTTAACCCACTGAGCCACCCAGGCACCCCTCCACTTACATTTTATATTATTTTGCCTCTGAGTAGACTCTTGATTTACTCCATGGAAGCTTTCTGATCCCTAATGCTAGTTTCCATGAAACGCCTCCTGGGGTGAAACTTTGTCAATCACAAAAGTGTAGGAATAGAATCCAAACTAGGAAGATGCTGATGAATGAAAATATGTTTTTTTTTTCTGTTAAATAAAATAACACCTCCAAAGGGCAAAGAAATATTTATTGCTTTCAGCTCCCCCCACCCACCTCACTGCTTCTCTGTTACTAGGAAGTAGGAATATGTTTCTGATGAGTAAGTAGTATTCTAGAAATCAGGACTGATATCCAGAGGCAAACTTTTTGAGATAATGCTGTTTGAGACCTCTGCTACTGCTGGGTCTGAAGTCCCCTCACTCAAAAAAATTCACCTTTTTTCAGAGGCCTCATTGTTCAAGTAGTTCAATGACAATGACTCCCTTTCTGCTTCAATTCCTTTAACATTTTTAAGATGCTCTGCTGGAAGACGTAAAGAATGCAGATTGAATATAACGTTTTTCTTAATTTTTAGAGTTTTATAATCCAAGGAGAGTGATAATGCCAGTAACTGTAAGACAAGGTAGACTGGAATAAGGAAAAGTCCATTAATATCATGGAGGTAGCCTATTTGGAAAACAAGAGAAAGAAATATTGGTTCCCTTTGCAGAAAATCTGGGGTGCAGAAGATGAACTGTGAGCAAGTCTTTGAAGTATGCTAAGACCTCTTTGAGCGGGCAGAGGAGGGAGAGGGGAACAATTAGAGCAGATGCAATTGCATGATCAAAGGCAAGGCAGTGAGAATGGTATAGTCTGCAGCTGGAAATAAATTTGGGTGGAAATCTAATATTATTAAAAGTACTGCATAAACAAAAGATAATACTAGAATACAGTAAGAGACCATTTTCAGAGTTGCATTTTCTGCTTTTGAGACTCAATCATTAGTAACTGTACTCTGATGTTCTCAGTAGTCCTTTAGTAACAGATTTTATATTCTAATATATACTTCTGTTTTTGTTATTTTTTTCTAGATTTCTTGTTCAAATAATTTGTGCTCAGACTCCGGCACTATCAGTTCTGATGTTTCCTACTGAAATACATTGTAGCTGGCTTCCTTGTTTTCCTTCTTGCTTTCTTGCCCATTTCCCATACAATAGCCTCAGGGACCTTTAAAAAATAAAAACCAGAGTCTTCTACTCTTCTGCTTGAAACCCTTTAATGGATTCCCAATATTCTTTTGAAAATAGTTCAGTGAATATCTCAAAGACTGTAAATACTAAATAAGCTCTTTGTGATATATAAGGAAACAGAGTCATGACATTCCTGAAAGAAATTTCTCAGGCAAGAGAGCCAGGCTTTATGTCCAGGGTTGAGATGTATAATATGTAATGATAATAGCTCACCATTGCCAGCCACTGCTCCAGAGGCATACACGTGTGTACCTGTGTACAAACACACTCAATCTTTACAATTACTATGTGCAGAAGACACTGCTCTCTCCATATTATAATTGAGAAAACAAAAGCATAGGGAATCTGTATTTTGTATTTTTAAATTTTTTTAAAAGGAGAATTGGCATTTAAAAACCCAGCCCAACAACCTCAGTCATTGTCTAGTTTGGTCATCCCTAAATACTGGCCTGGAGATTAGTGATGTTTAGAATATATTTTCCATTGATCATTGTTTCTTGCTTCTTACTCTTTTCTGCTAAGTTGAATTTCCTTTTTACTCAAGTCTATGCACAATGAAGATCTGTGGTTGGTAACATTGTTATTCTTTGTCTAAATATGTCTTTATTTTGTCTACATTCTTTGGAAAGATGGTTTAATAGAATATAGAGTTCTAAATGGAGATACTTTCTTTGAGCACATTGAAATATTTCTTTGGATGCTAGCCCATTGTTGCAATTGAGAAATCTATTGGCATTCTAATTGCTGTTCTATTTTGTCTCTCCTTGCTTATATTTAGTTTTAAAATTTTATTGTTACATAAAATATACATAATGTACAAATCATAAGTGCACAGCTCAGTTAATTTTTTAAAAAGATTTTATTTATTTATTTGACAGAGATAGAGAGAGAGTTAGCAAGGAGAATACAAGCAGGGGAAGTGGGAGAGGGAGAAGCAGGCTTCCCTATGAGCAGGGAGCCTGATGGTAGGGAGCTCGATGTGGGGTTTGATTCCAGGACCCTGGGATCATGACCTGAGCCATAGGCAGACACTAAACAACTGAGCCACCCATGTGCCCCAGTTAATTTTTATATAAATGCACACTCATTTAGCTATTCCTCACATCAAAATTTAAAACATTTCCAGTAATCCACAATGTTTCCTTATGCCCCTTCTCTGTCAATATCCACCCCTTTTCTCCTTGGCACCTGGAACTCTCTCTTTAGAGATCACAAGTTCAGATCTGTGTTTAGTTTTTGCGAACAAAAAATTGTCATTTTATACAGCATTTCTAGGTGTTTGTAGCTGGAAGTTTTTTCTTTATCCTACTTAACATATGGCCTACCTGGAAGTCACAGTAAAAGGTCATGCCCATTGCACCCCAAATAAAATCCCAACTCCTTAGACCTGGCCCATATTGTTCTATGAATTGGCTCTGGTGCACCCCCAAACCTCATCCCCTGTGACTCCTCCCTCATTCAAGCACCACTGGCCTGCTTTCTGCTGTAGAGCATGACAAGTTCATGTCCTGACCCCAGACTGCTTCTCCACTTGGTGTCCTTTTTCTGTAGTTCTTTGCATGGCTGGTTTATACTTCCAAGTCCCAGCTTCAATGTCAACTACTCAGAGTGTCCTTTCAGTTGTCCTCTTTCTCATTACTCTCTATATTTCTCTCACTCTATAGCTATCTTAATTTTTATTTCTTCTTCTCCTTCTTCTTCTTCTTCTTCTTCTTCTTCTCTTCCTGACTACCTCTCCACTGCAAATGTCTGCTCTCTGACATCAAGAAACTTGATTGCTTCATCGCCACTATGTCCCTGGGGGTTAGTGGAGTGGGTGCTCAATTAATGATCCTGAAATCCATGAGTGAAAGAACTCTTGTAGCTGTGGGATGTCCTTAATTCCAAAGAACATACCTATTACATATGTTTGATCATGAGAGCACTTTAAAAATCGTCCATTTTCACACTGAGCCATATTCCTCCCGTACACAAGACACTGTTCTTTGGATGAGTTGGGCGTCCTCTGAAATCTGGGCTCATTCTTGCAAGTTAATAATGACCCTTTGTACACTAACAACGAGATTAACTAGATGTCATCTCAACAACTATCAGAATGGCAGTATTTCTGTGGTGTTTCATGGAGATACCAAGTCCCATTGATCTTGATCCCAAGGACCCTCCTCTCCTTGTTAGCTCATCCCTAGTCTTCTTTGCTGGGTCCAGTTTTAAAATTAAGCTCTACGTCTTTCTTATCTCTCTCTTCCTTCTATAAGCAACCAGCCTGTTCCATGCTATCAAGCTTTTTAGCCATTTCTGCATTTCAAATAGAGTCCTGAAAATTCCTTCTGTAAATCAGAGTTTATCTGCATTTGCTAAGCAACTGATTTAAGAGAATAGGATGTATAATTGTGCCAGACCCTTAGACAGCTCATTATATGGTTAAGCTTATAATTTATTGCTTCAGGAAAAATGTATTAAAGCAAAATCACAAATTCCAACAGCATACAGAAGTGACTATGTTGAGTGCAGGTATTTTCACTGTTCAGTCTTTCACTGGGGCAAATCCATTTGTGAAAGCAAGATAGCATGGAAGGCTCTTAATAAATGTTCATCCAGTAAGCAGATGCATAACAAATATTATATTTCAATCCAGGTGATTGATTTCTTTCCTTTTCCTCCTGTTCTGTTGTGTCTCCCTCGTGGAATTGATTAATTGATTGATTTATGTTCTTAATATTTATTGCCTTTCACTCTGATTAGCACTGGGTTAGGTCAATTATGAATGAGAAAAGGCAATAGAGTTAGTAAGGAGATGGAAACAAAATGTTAAGACTGCATTTATACATGAAGATTAGAGAACAAGGTGGTAGTCATTCAACAAGTATTTAGTAACTACCTCTTGTATTAGTTAATTGTTTCAGATCTTGGGGATAAATCCTTATGAACTTTACATTTGAATGGAGGGAGCTAAATATTAAACAGGAGGCATGGGTAGATTAGATGGTATAGTATTAGTAATAAGAATCATGATTAAAATAAAAGAGGGGAGAAGAACAGGAGTTCAAGGGGGTGAAGTCCTATGATTTTAAACAGGGTGATCTGGAAAAACTACAGTGAGAAAATCATTGAGTAAAGACGAGGTAGGGTGCAAGTGATGACATCACAAGAGTTCATGGTTTATAGAAAAACTTCAGATTGGGTAGATTATTTGTATTTCTAAACTCTAAGGTAATTTCAAAAGAAGCATGTATCATTTTAAGAAATCAGCAGTCTTGAAACCAGGATCAGTACTCTAAAATCAGCCTGCTTAGTAGTCCATGGGTCTGAACTGCTAGGCCTCTCCCATCCTGTTCTCACATCCAGTAGAGAGGAACGTCTGGCTGAGCAGATGGGCTGTTAATAAGCTTGACTCCTGTTGTGCCATTGGACTCTTCATCATTTAGGCAGTGTGAGATGTGTCACAGGTGAGTCACGGAGCTGGATGAGGCGGATGGCACCTGTTCCGGTTGGATAAGACAGCATCTTATGCATACATATGGAAGAGCAAGCAGTCGGTGCCAGTTGGTGGGTGGGAGGAAACCGACTACCCAGAGAATTTCCACTGGGAATATCCTCTCCTGGCAGAAAACTTGGAAGGTTGATCATGCTATTTCTTTCTCCATCCTAATGAGGCTCTTCAGAGTTTTACAACCTAAGAAACAGGCTTTGAGAGGTAACTTCTCCAAAAACATTCCTCTAAGGAAACAATTTTTTGCTCTCTTTGACTGGCTCAGGTATGACTTTACTCTTTCTAAATTCCTATTGAATTCTGTTCTGAAGTCTTCTTGATTATGGGATCAGGATGTAATTTCCTTGAATGTTACCCAAAGGTGCTCTCTGTCCTTCAGCATATAAAATACAATGTCACTTTGAGTTTAGTCATCTCTAAAGATGGAAATAGGGAAGGAAGTTGGTATTCTAAAGGGGTCATTTTAATAATATGTTATTTATTCCAGCCATGTGCATATGGCTAATGAATGATTATACATTCTATGTAAGTCATGGGATCTAGTTATTCTCTCATCTAATTCAAATGGTGTAGCTAGAAGTGAAGTTTTTCTTTCCATAAAATGTTAGGAAAGATTAATATGTTTTATTTCATGGTATCTAAATGGGAATACATTTGCTAGAAGAAAATATGACTATTATGTAGTCACTTTAATCCAAAATTGCAATTAACTATCAAAAAGAATGGGGGAGAGAAATCAACATTTCTTGGGCACCTTTTATGCATCGAGTGCTTCGCATACATGGTTACTTATTTAAACTTCACAAAAGCCCCACAAAGGAGGCATCATCCCTAACTATTGGTTAGGAGAGTTTAAGAAACTTGCCTAGAGTTGCACAAGAAAATGGTGGAGCTTAAATTGAAGCCAGGCCTTTTGGACTCCAAACCTTTCTTCACCACTAATACAATTAATATCATTAGTTGCTTGCTTATTTATTTTGTTATCTCTTCAGCAGATAATTGGTATTAGGTGCAACTGATTAAAATACTATACTATTCAAAAAAATAGTATTGGCTTGCTGTATAAGTTATCTGTTGCTATGTAAACGTGTCCTAAAACTTAATTACTCCAAAACTTAGCAGGGGAAGACAGTGAGTATTTATCTCATGTAGTTTCTGAGAGTCAGGAATCCGAGAGCAACTTGGTTGGGTTATTCTGGCTCAGGTTCTCTGATAAGGATGCATTCAAGCTGTTGACTGGAGCTGCAGTCATCTAAGAGCTTGTCCGGGGCAGGATCTGCTTCCAAGATGGCTGCCAGCAGGAAGTCCCAGTTCCTTAGCATGTGAGTCTCTCCTTAGGGTTACTCATGACATGACATCTGCCTTCTCTCAAACTGTGTGATACAAGAGAGAAAGAGAGTGACCAAGCTGAAAGCTGTAGCATCTTTTGCAACCTAATTTTGGAAATGATGTAGTACCACTTCTGCTACATTCTGTTGGTCATTCTCGGAGGGGCTACGCAGCAGTGTGAATACCGGGAGGCTAATGAAAAGCCTTCTTGCAGATTGACTATCACCCTTCCTGCAACTTAGTCTTTTGCTTTTGTCTGAGAGTCAGAAAAGTCTTCCATAAATTGATTTTGGTGGCACCGTGTGCCTGCTTCTTTCATGATAATACTTGTAGGTTGCTTAATTTGACATTATCTCCTCAGCTTTGTCTCAGGTACATGCATTGGGAAGAAACTTGATAATTACTTTCATAGAGCTACCCAGGCCTTAAATGCTTCCTCTTTTAATAGAAGGAAGGACAGAATTCTGCATCCTGTATCTTATTTTTAACTCTAACCATACTTCCAAACCTTGGCGTCCTGTGACTGCAATTTGTCTCAGTAATGGTTAAAAGAATCCAATAATAGTTGAAAAAACTTCAGGGCCATCTTGCTATTATAAACTTTTCTATTATTCCTTAACTGTGCTCCCTTTTCTTTGATCTTCACTTGTCTCAGAGTTGAAGCTGGAAAAGGAAGATTGCATATTCTTCCCCAGTGCAAAATACTATTTAGACTGTATGCATTTGGTTTTATACATAAGTTCCAGGGAACGAACCCTTGAGTTGACTCTCTCTGAATTAGGCTTTATCTTCCCAGGGCATCCAAGGAAGTCCACCTGTGTCACTGTGGAGGGAGCTGTAGCTTCTCCCTCCCACCTGCTCAAGGTGCAAGTTTGTATATATCAGCTCTTTCCTTTCTCAGGGTAACAGTTATCTCTCCAGAACTAGAAAACAACCCAGAGATTCTATTGTCAGCCACTTAAAAAATCTTCTGGGTCTCTCATTTGAAGTAGCTTCCAGAGCCCACATCGCCAAACTTTTAGCGTGTTATTTCTCAAAGTTTAAACGAATCTTTCATGGTGTGGAAATGCTAGTTAAAAAGGCAGATTTCTGGACCCTCCCTAGATATTCTGAATTAGAATTTCTGGAATTGGGGCCTAGAATATACCTATGGTTTTAAAATTAAATAACAGATTCATTAAAATTTAATTCTCATAATATAAAATTCACCCTTTTAAAGTATACAATTCAGTTGTTTTCAGTATATTCAGAAAGTTGTGCAAGCCATCACCAGTAAATAATTTCAGAATGCTTTTATCACCCACAAAAGAAACCCTGAACCCATAAACAGTCACTCGTCATACCTACCTCATCCAGCTCCTGGAGACCAGTAATCTACTTTTTGTTTCTATGGATTTGCTATTTTGGACATTTCGTATAAATGGAATAGTATAATATGTGGCCTTTTGTGATTGCTTTTGTTCACTTAGCTTAATACTTGCAAGGTTCATCTATGTTGCCGCATAAATCAGTACTTCATTCCTTTTTATTGCCCAATAATAACTCTTTGTATGGATATAGCATACTTTATTTATTCCTTCGTCAGCTGATGGATATTTGGTTTGCTTCCACTTTTGTCTATTATGAATAATGCTGCTCTGAACACTCATGTACAGGTTTTGTGTGGACATATGTTTTCAGTTCTCCTGGGTATCATCATGGGCTGATTTGTGCCCCCTCCCCCAATTCATATGTTGAAGCCCTAATCCCCAGTACCTCAAAATGTACCTGTATTTATAGATCAGGCCTTTACAGAAATGATTAAGTTAAAATAAAGCCATCAGGGTGAGCCCTAATCCAGTCTGGCTGGTATCCCTATGAGAACAAGAGATTAGGACCTACAAAGTGATGCCAGGGGTATAGGTGCTCAGAGCGACAACCATGTGAAGAGGGAGAAAGAAGGTGGCCATCGTATGTCAACAAGAGAGGCCTCAGGAGGAATCAGCCCTGCCAGCACCCGGATTTTGAACTTCCAGACTTCAGAACTGTGAGAAAATAAATTTACACTCTTTAAGCCACCCAGTGTGTGCTATTTTGTATGGCAGCTCTAGCAGACTAATAGAGGTGTGTGGCTAAAAATGGTGTTGCTTGGTCATATGGTAACTATGTCTAACATTTTAAGGAACGGCCGCACTGTTTTCCAAAATGCCTGACATTTCTGGGGCACCTGGGTGGCTCAGTGGGTTAAAGCCTCTGCCTTCGGCTCAGGTCATGATCCCAGGGTCCTGGGATCGAGCCCCACATCGGGCTTTCTGCTCAGCGGGGAGCCTGCTTCCCCCCTCTCTCTCTGTCTGCCTCTCCATCTACTTGTGATCTCTATCAAATAAATAAAATCTCAAAATGCCTGACATTTCTTACAATCCAATTTCTCTACATCCTTGTCAATCCTTGTTATTGTTTGTCTGTCTGTTTGTTTAACTATTATAGCTATCTTAATGGGTATGAAGTTGTATCTCATTGCGGCTTGGTTTCGAGTTTCCTTAATGACTGAGCATTTTTCCCATATATACTTGAGCTTTAAAAACAAGATTCAGGAGGAATTTTCACTCAGAAAAAGCTTAAGAAGAGTTGTAGAAGTATTGTAATTCAAAGTTGTTACTCACCTTGAGTCCTTGCTCTGGTACCTTAGTTATCCAAATTAACTGGCCTATGGCAAAGAATAATGAAAGATTTTATGATTAAAACAAAATTTAGCATGAGGCCAAATGGTCTTCATGTTTATGTGACCTCAGACACTCCCACCTGCTTGTCTCCTAGCCTGTGGGACTGCGACATCCAACTGCTGTCCAGAGCAGGAAGGGGCAAAGTGGGCTTTGTCTCACAGTAGGTGAGAAAGGGGAAGCCTCCTTCTTCAATCTCCTGGGTGTGCTCCTGGGTAACACTAGAGTCAAGACTGTCCCTCTGCTGCCCCCTCATGGATGAGCCAGAGGATGCCTCTGCTTCCAAGAGAAGTTTAGCATTTCCCAGTAGGGAATTTATGTCTTGCCTGGTAGGCCTCAGGTCCTGCCTCTGGCTTTATTTAACGTCTGAAGTTACCTCCCCTTTTGTCCATTCCAAGAAATTCAGCTGTTCTTAGACTGACACTCTCCAGGTGTGATTGAGTGTTGACCTAACCCAGCTCCGAAATGCTGCTTGACAGTTTGACAAATAACAAGTTTGACAATCTTTTTGAGGAACTGCTGGGAGTGAAATTTTGCTTGTATTTCTATAATAAAATAATGATTTTTTAAAAAAATAAATAGGCAAGAACAGTCTTTTAGAATTAGGCACTGTGTAAGGAAACTGGATTCCATATGTCACTTATGTCTCTTCCTACCATGGCTGGATTGGGAAGTGTCACTAACCTGTATACTGGGACCTTAAAATTTAGCATTTTAGGTTCTGCTATCTGGCTCTGAGCTTTCTGGCCATCAGGCTGCCATTGTTAACAGCAGTGATCCTAAACCCCTGAAGGGGCCATATGATTAGTTGTTTACAATTTTGAGAGAGGGTTTTTAAGAAGATTTAGTGAATTTTGGGAATTCCTACACATTTATTTATATTATCTAGATTGTTGTTCTTTCTCATTTCTGCTATTTGAGATGAGAGTAGGTAGTAGAAGGAAAATGTTAAATACTTGCATTTCAACTCTCAGCCCTACAAATCCGGGGCCGTCCCATAAAAGCAGGGAAGAGAACTAGTGTGGAAGCTTTTGGCAAAATATGATCTCTTTGTTATGATGCATTTTAGTGATTACTTCTAGTTTCTTTGTCAGGTAGTCTTTTGTGTTGCCTGAGAGTAATTCAGCTGTATTTATTTTGCAGCAATGAGGATAAAATGGGACATAAAAATGGGATACATATGGAAGTGGTTAAATTCCCATTTTCCCTTCTCCTTTCCCATTCATGGGGAAGTTTCCATTTTCCCACCATTCTTCCTCTAAAGAAGCTGTAAGGGCCAGTCTTGGAGGTTCCAAGGCTCCAGTGCTACCCCAACTCCCCAAGGGCTAGCCCAAGATTTTTGGACATGATTGGTTTGAGGGGGTTCATGGACATTCAAGGGAGAGAGATCTAATGTGCAGTTGGACCCATGGATGACACATGTATTTTTACAAAGTTGGAAAATGAAAGCAATCTATTTACTTGATGTTTCTGTTTAAGTAGCAAAATATTTCTAAGTATTATGTCATAAAATATGAAATAATATAGGAGTAACCTTACAAATAATTTGTGCATAATGTTCTAGTAATGCCTAAGGAGAGTGGTAATATCAATCCAAATTATAGAATTGTCATAATGGTTTGGTTATATGGAAAGACTTTGTTAACATTTCATTGGTCACCATTGATGATATCCTTTTATTAGATTTATATTTAACAGTGATTAAGTGCCATGATATGCTGGTAGCAGAATATAATAAGGCTTCAGAAATTGTTTCTCCCTAGTGATCTTATAATCTTGCCTTATGCACGTGAATTTTCTTCTTTATTTCTTTAGTATGGACTGTAGAACCGTTTGCATTATTATTCTTCATAAATTCTGCCCAGATGAGATTAGTTTTATAGATGTAGGATCAATAATAGTTGAACACATTTGCAGCTATGTACTGCTCAATATTGCTCATTAATGGCTTTAAAAGAATCAGTGCATTTTGCTAGAAGCAAAGATAATGAGCCATTGATTATCCCTGCACAGCACAATTTACGGCCTATTTTATTTTTAATGCAACGTTAAATTAATTTGTAAAAGATCAGAAGCATTGCTTTATTTCCAAGCTGTGATTAAACAGTTATTGAACTTTCCGTAGAGAACATTAATCAATTCTCATCTCTTCTGATCTCCCAGAGTGCTTTGGAAATGAAGATGAATAGCTCGCGATCACCTGTACTTCTTGGGAGGCAGCAAACCCAGAGGAGAAAACATCCTTATGGGGCTTAGCTGTGTGAGATGGAATGTGTCGGGAAGGGTCCTATGTTGTGATGTTGTTTTCCAAGGTCATATTGTGGATATATTCTAGATCTTTGAGTGGGGGAAATACATTTTATTAGAGTTTTATGTGAACACACCTTGAAGAGTGTACAGATACAGAGGTTATAAAGCATATATGATTTATAGGTTTTTGCCTTGGATGGGTAGGTAATTAGGCATATCTAGCCCGATACTTTAAGATCACTTTTTAAAAATTAACAAATTCATAGGATTTTCCCCTTCTTTATCACTTCGTGACAATCGTCTATTATTGACCAATTAGATATGAATTATACATAAGGATTAATATCACTGTGGCCAAGTGCCCAGGCCATTAGAATAATCTTCAAATTCACTGATTTCAGAAGAAAAGGACTGATTTATGTTCTCAAAGTAATTCATAGTAGAGCATTTGGGAACAATCCTAGGGAAATGAGATGGACAGAGTAGAAGAAGGTGTTATGTGGATCCAGATGTCATGGTCTTTGATTAGATGGTAATGGAACCCTAACATGGAAGATAAGACTGTTCTGTCTGGGGACCAGCAGGATGTAGAGCCTACTTAATTACAATAAGCTGGACAGATTTAGAGCAATGAAAAACTATAAGCAGACTTCTCTATTAAGCGAAGGACAAGTTCTGGAATGGTTTGGGTAAGGCAACTATCTTGGTGAGGTTAGAAGGTCCCAGTGGAACTTGGTATCCAAAGGGTGGATTGAATCTGGTGAGCAGTTGCATTACGGGCCTAGAAAGAGGCCATGGTGGTCCTAGCAGTGGGTCACAGCCCAGGAATTGGGAATTCAAAGGTAAGTCTCTCTCAGAAGTCTAGTAGGACAGTTAGGGAGAAATGATGAGCTTAGGATTCCAGTCTCTCCTTACCAGAGCTGAGTAGCATTAAAGTTAGAATGAATTTGACGATGACATTCACTTAGCATCAGGCATTTACTATCTGCGCTTCTGCAGATCTGACTTGTTAATTAGGTAGCAGGGATGCAGAGGGGAGGTGAGGGACCTAGAGGTGAACTATAGACAGTGAAATGCCTTCAAATGGCACTACCACAGAGCACGGATGAAAGTTTGCCACTGCTGGCCCTAAGTGTAGGGAGATGGAGTAGGAGTCATCTAGAAGTGGTGCTCAGTGATGGATGGAAGGCTCATCTCTTCTGAAATGGTTCTTGATTGGCCTCTGTCTCTCTTGGTGTTTTCAAACTTGTGTTTTTTGTTGTTGTTATTGTTTTTTTTTGTTTTGTTTTTTGTTTTTTGTTTTCCTTAAGGGTTCATTCACTACTTAGATGATTACCTGTAAAGAATAGATATTTGTTTGGATAAAAAAGTCCTAGAAGTTCAATGTTGACATATTTTGGTTTATCAGAGACCCAGGCACAGAGCGAATAAGAGACAGAGAGATCTTCTAAGAAGGCTCAGAAGAAGAGAAAGACAAGGATCAGAGGCTTAGGTTGGTATCTGCAGATCATAGGTCTGGGGAGTTATGAAGGCTGCTGGTGCTATGGAGGAGTGGGAAAAATTCAAATGAAGGAAAGCAGGGATTTGGTAAAAGCAAAATGCAGCTACTTTATGACGTTGCCCGAGAGCAGTTCTGTACAATAATAATTCATCAGGTTAAATGAGGTTTGCTAATGGAGGAAGGTCAAGTCATGACTCTGTGTGTGTGTGTATGTGTGTGTGGTATTATGGCATGTGGCAAATAGACAACTGATGAAATTAGACTAGAAATCTACAAAGGCGAGGGCATAGTGAACACTGCAGTGTACTAAGGGGTAGAATGGCTGTTTGGGTCGGGGTATTGCACATCCTACACATAAGAAAGGCAAGATTAGACCTAAAAAGGGAGACAAGAGGGACAAGTAAAGGGATTCATATATTTAAATATGTAGTGAGGTGGTCATTAAAGGGTTGTAATGAGTGACCTAAGGAGAACTTGAAAGAGGACTGAGGAGATGTTCAATACTTATGGATTCAGTATATGTTGCTATAAACTTAAAAAAATGTAGCAGCAAAGGGCTTGTTTAAAACCTTTGAGCTTGTTCAGCATTGAACCCATACCATTGCTATTTGGTTCTTTATGAACCAAGTAGAAGTGTACACTGTTTCAAGAAATAGGATTATGGAAGCATATATATGTGTATATATAAACAGATTGGGGTGATTGGTTTCTTAATTTTTTTTAAAGAGTTATTTATTTATTGGAGAGAAAGTTCATGCATGAGAACACAAGGAGAGGAAGAAGGAGAAGGAGAGAAGCAGACTCCACAGACTCTCCACTGAGTCCAGAGTCCAAAGCAGGGCTGGGTACAGGGCTCAGGCCCAGGACCCTGAGATCATGACCTGAGCCTAAATTCTTAACAGACTGAGCCACCCAGGCGCCCCTAGGGGGTGATTGGTTACTTTAGAAAGTGATTCTTCTCAGCATTAATCATGCAATCTTAGGAGCCTCATGTCTTAGAATGGGCAGGACCATAGGGGAAACCTTATCCAAGCTCTTACCAAGGCAGGAGGTCCATCACAAGCAAATTTATTACATATTGTCTTAGCGTTATTTTTATAACACCTCATTATATACAGTGAAGAATTGTTTTCTTAATTTATAAATGGGAAGAAAAAGGAAGAAGATGTCCAAAGTCACTTAGCAAACTATGCCCTGACTTCTAGCCCTGATTTCTTCCTGCTCAGCTGTGTAGTCACTCACTTCTACCATTATTGTCAGATGCCTCCTCTCTCTGACACATTCCACTAAGTGTGTGATTATGGAGACAGTTGGAAGGTAATATAGCTCTGGACTCCATAGACCTGGGTTCAAACATTTGTTGCAAATAATGAAATGCGAGTCTGCTAAATTGTTTGTGAAATGGAGTACTTCGTTATTTTTTTGATAATAAATGTCAAGTGACTAAGACAGTACCTGGCACATAGTAGGTGCTCAATAAATGTTAGACACCTGCTCCACATATGCCTTAGTTGTCTACCCAGTTGACTGTGAATGTATAGCTAAGTTGTCTTTAGGGACAGGCTAATTTCTGCAACTATATGTCCTTTCTAAAAATGTAGTTCATTTCTTTTTAACATGTGCCATTCATCTAAGCATTTCTGTAGACTGTAAAGGATTCATAAAATTCTTGATTTTTGACATATTTCTAGCTATCATTTTGAATCAGAGATTATTGTTTGAACTACTGGAGAACTTTGCATAGGAATTTGATTTATTTGTCTTATACCTTAACTGAAATAAACTTGGTATTAGACTTCTGCTTAAGTTAGCTGAATTAATTCTGCTTTAATTCAAGTTCATCTCTGCAGTGGAAAATGACAGGCATTATTGAGTTCTGTTACACATTTAATAAGGAATGTACACTTCTCATCCTTGCGGGAGCAATTTAATACACTGCAGAGCCTGTCAAAATTCAATTCAAGGTTGAATGACTAATGCATGAAAGTCAATTCCATATCCTATCAGAGATAAAACCAGTTATTTCTTTTTATCAAGGAGATGAGGATGCTATTTGGATCTCTGGTTGCAAAGGTTTGAAACTTCAGGCTTTGTGATGTTAGTGATGTGAGTGTGTAGAAAACTCTGGCATTTCTGGAGTGGACTTTGTCTAAAGAAGCGAATCAACAGAGAGAGAGTGTGACTTGGTCATTCAGTCCCTTGTGCAGGTATGATTTCTGTAGCCTTTGAATTAAGGAGCGAACTCAGTGCAAAGCCAAGAGAAGGAGATAAAGGGAGGTTTCTGCGGGCTCTAATCTTTCCATTGATGTAGCTGTCGTCCCACTTTATATGTGTGCATGTGTGTGTGTGCACGAATGTGGGTGCATGCATGTAAGTGTGTGTGCAAAAATATAACCTTGGGCACTGGGCCTGGCACTACAGGCAACATCTGTTCAACAACTATTCATTGAGTACCTTCCAGACCTTACTCTGGATGACAAGGGTATAGTGAAGAAAACATTCAAAATCCCTGCCCTATGGAGCCTCTGCTGTAGTGGAGGGAGAAAAAACAGGAAATAACAAAAATGACAAGTATGTGTGGATATCAGATGCTGATAGGTTCTATGAAGAAAAATAAAACAAGGGCAGAGGAAATGGGGTATTGGGGAGGTACAATTTCATGAATTAGAATGAGCATGGGTGGTTGAAGTGACACATACGGAAATAAGTTATTTGCGGGGAGAGCATTTTAACAGAGGGAACGGCATTACAGAAGCATGGAGGCTGAACATGCTGGGCGTGCTGGGGAACACCTAGCACAAGGGGAAACACAAGAAGGTCAGGCTTGTTGGAGCAGAGTGAAGGGGAGCAGTAAGAAATGAGACCAGAGAAATAACAGGGGTCAAAATCTTACAAGATCTTGGATGTGATTGTAAGGACTTTGTCTTGTATTCTGAGATGGGAGCTGCTGGCAGGTGTTGAGCAGAAGTGACGTGACCTGTGCTATCCCTCTGGCTGCTGCATTTAGAATAGACTATAGAGGAGCAAGGTGTAGGCGAAACAGGGAGACTGATTAAGAGGCTATCATAGGATAGTTGAGTGCTGTTTGTTGACAATGACAATAGTGAGGAGTGGCCTTGAGAGTGGGTGGCAGAATCTAGGGGAGGACAACGTAACTGGAGGAGAGGAGACCAGGCTATTGGTGGGATGATCTACATATCCGATGCAAAATGTTATGTCAATGATATAAATATAGGTTAGCATTTCCTTCATTAGTCAGTAAATCAAGGCATTTAATTCATTTCTCCTGTATGGACTGTGCTACACAGAATCTTAGGGAAGAAAAAGAGAACATAATATATGTTTTTCTTTATGAAACTTACAGAATATTCTGGCATATGCAGAGAAATCAACAGAACAGTAATTTTCAAAGCAACCCACCAAGCAGTCATCTAGCCAACTTCCTGGTAGAGGTGTGAACAGAATTACTGAGGCTTAATTGTGGAAGCCTTCTTAAAAAGATGGGTATTGATTGAGTCAGATTTTGTAATAGGTGAGATTCTCAAACCATTTTAGAGGTAGGGAGAAAGAGGAAATTCCAGCGGGAGGAAATTAAATGAGGTCCATGTGGAAGACGACAAAGTCAGCATGTTTGGAATGGATGGTGAATGGAAAAGTAGGTTTAGAAATTAAATTGGCAAGTCTTCACTGTGGCATTGTTTGGGGATTTGAGCAGAGCACTCTGGATCAACAGGGTGATGTCATGAAAAATGCTGTTGGAGTAGTCTGGGTGTGGACCGAGCATGCGTGCTCTATCTAGCATAGCACTGGAGGACCAGGAAGGGTGTGAAATGCAGTGTGACACGGGGGATAAAAGCTAGACGCCATGGTGTGGAACCAGATGTGGCATGCAGTGTGGTGGCATTAATGGGGAGGATAGGGAGGTGGAGGACATGTACTCAGAGAAGACGTCAGAGTTAGAAGACAAGGTTCCGAAGGCAGAGCTAGACCAAAAATCTCGCCTTCACTGTTGACTCCTCTCTGTTATACCTCACATCCGGTCACTTACAAGCCATATGGAATCTATGTTCAGAAGTCGCATAGAAAGGAACTATTTCCTGTCACCTCTACCAGCTGGTCCAAGCCATACTGTCTCAACGGTTTATGTTATTGACTGTTTTGCTTCCTGTTTGCTGCCCTTCTGGCCTTGTGTTATACTCACAGCCCAGTGCAGGTTTTCTCAACCAGGACTCATGCTGACATTCTGGGCCATATAATTTTTTGTCGTGGGCAGTTGCAGGATGCTTTGCGACATCCCTGAACTTTACTCATGTGCTAGTAGCACACCTTCCTGCCCCAAGGCATCCAATCCAAAGTATCCCCAGACATTGTCAAATGTCCCCTGATTGGTGGCAGAGGGGGAATTACCCTCAGTTTAGAATCACTGAGCTATAGTGATTCTTTAAAAATGTAAGTCGTGTTAAGCTGCCTCTTGGCTCAAACCTTTTAGTATCTTTTCATCTTGTCTAGAGAAAAAGCCCAAGTTCCTCCAGTGATCTCTAAGGCCTTACCCAGTGTAGGCTCATGAATTCCAACCAGGTATCTTTTTTCACCTTGTCTTCTAGCTCACTCACTTCCTAGCTATTCCTGCTATACCCCAAACGTTCCAGGCACACCCTCATAGAAGGGCTTGCTCCCTCGCTCTTTGCTTCATCTAGAACATTCTTCTTCTCAGGTATCTTGAGGGTTGCTTCATCACCTCCTTTAGATCTTCACTTGAAGATCACCTTCTCAGAGAGGGCTGTTAAATTTATCCCCTTTCCTACCTTAATTTCTTCACACACTTACCAAACATGGTATAATTAACTATTTTCTAATTTCTTATTTTATCCACCAATCTACTAGGATATAAGCTCCAGAAGGTAAGGGTTTCCTTGGTTTTAGTCATTTCTAATACTTTGAACATTGTCTGCACATAGTATTTGCTCAGTCAATGCCTGCTGAATGAATGAATGAATGAATGAAGGGCAAGCCAGCAGGGGAAGCAAGTTAAGCCACAGATCTGATCTAGGTTGGAACCCCTGCCCCCCAAAACCTTCAGAATTTGGAGTTCTTCTTGTACAGTTCCCTGCCGCTGCCCTCCGCTGTAGAGCATGGTTTTGCTATTGTAGGAATCAAGCAGAGATAGCCAGCAAATACCCAGGCTGGGGCACTTGCCAAATGCAACAAATGCTGGTTAGAAACAAAGGAGTCTCTCTAATGGAGACATCAGCCATTTGTTAAACAAACCATTAGTTTGGTGGCAGAAGCTGCACATGTGATGAATCTACTAATTTACAGATCATTATTGGACATTAGTTAATTGCCAGACAACTCCATGGCCTAGGAAACACTGGGGAAGCCTCTATTACTAAGGAGATTGGATAACTCAGCTCTTAATAATTAGGGGGCTTCTATCTTAGAGTGAATGAGTGAGTGGGACGAGTGGGTCCTCCATCTCCCTGGTGTTCCATTGTTACTTCTAGAATTGTTTCTGAGCTTTCATTCTTAAATATAAATTATACATAATGCTAAATATTTAAATGGCACAAAAAAGGTAAAAAGTTAGAATTAGTTTCTTTACCCAAAGTCACTTTCCAGATGCATTTTATGCATGGCCCACAAATACACACACACACACCCACACACACACACACACACACACACACATACACATATATATATACATATATGTGTGTGTGTGTATATATATATATCCCAGCTATATATAGTAACAACACATATATATGGTTATATATATTTATGTATACACTATAGATATATACCACAGGTAGTATATGTTATGTACAGTATAAATTTAATGTGTAGATACTATATATTATATATATTATATTCAGACTATATGCTATACATAGTATGTAGCTATTATATATATATGTGTGTGTGTGTATATATGTGTGTGTATATATATATATATATATACATATATATATATTCTCTATACACACATGTGCATATACTTAAAAATGTCACAGACAGGATCTTCCTGTTTCACATCAGATTTCACTTAATGGTATATTTAGAATATTTTTAAAGCACAAACAGATATACTTAGTTCTTCTTCAATGGTTGCATAGTATTCTATTTGTGTGTGTTTAATAATTAGTTAATCAGACATTAGTGATAGTTTGTGTCTAGGTTTTATTTATTTATTTATGCTCTTACATCTATCTATTTGTGCTCTTATACAGATAACAAGATGAAGTTATCTGTAAATATACCGTGACATAATTTTGTGAGTATATCTGCAAGGCAGATGCCTAATAGTGGAATTTCTGAGACAAGGAGTATTTGCAGTTAAAAAGGAAACTGCCATAATTATACTCTGAACAGAAGGATAGGAGACTGCCTACTTCCATTAACTTTTGCTAACCTTTTCTACTTTAAAACTTTTTGATTTGTGCCAGTTTGAAGGTTAAAGAAATTATGTCTAATTTTTTAAATTTGCATTTCCTTAATTCTGAGTAACGTCGAATGTATTTTTTCCACATACCAATCAGTCTTGTATTTGTGCATATGTGGGGAAAGAAGGTTAGCCTGTCAGTCAAAAGCTGTGCCTGGTATTTTTTTTGCTGATGGTTATATACCTCTAGATAGGACTTACTGTGATTTGTTCTCTTGATCTCCTCCCATACAACTCTGTAATGAAAGGACCCTGCTGTGTTTATCTAATCATTCCTATTATTTATTCCACAGTTTGGTAGATGGTTGGGTTTCTCTTATGTATTTGGATGTTGTGAAAAATTGATGAGGAGTCAGCTGGTGAAAAGCAACTGGGATGGTAAAGCTAGTGAAAATGGCAAAATATCAGATATAATGGTTGAAACTTAGAAAAATTATGAATTAAGTAGTTTTTTTTTAAAGATTTTGTTTATTTATTTATTTGACAGAGAGAGAGAGAGATCACAAGTAGGCAGAGAGGCAGGCAGAAAGAGAGAGAGGGGGAAGCAGGCTCCCCACTGAGCAGAGAGCCCGATGCGGGGCTCAATCCCAGGACCCTAAGATCATGACCTGAGCAGAAGCAGAAGCTTAACCCACTGAACCACCCAGGTGCCCCTGAATAAAGTAGTTTTAAGGATATTTGGAGCTGGTTAAAATGGGCAATTTGCTAGAAGTTCAAAATAATTATATTTTTATATTTATATAATCATCATATTTTTACAGTTTCTGATGCTGCATGACATTTTCACTTTAGTTGTGACATTTAGGGTAAAATAGTGAATATTTCATTTGTTCTTTCATTCATTCATTCACTCATTCATTTGAGAGAGAATAGGAGCTTGAGTCAGGGAAGAAATAGAGGGGGAGGGATAAGCGGGCCCACAACCCTGAGATCATGACCTGAGCCGAAACCAAGAATTGGACACTTAACTGACTGAGTCATGCAGGTGCCTCTAAAATATTGAATATTTTAAATATGCATTGTTCACTTGAGGTCTTTTATGATTTTGATTATTATTATTCTACCAATGTTGATATTTTCTTTGTAAAGAGTTGTTGTTAACTGAAGTGTGACATTTTTTAATATCTGGACACCATTTTTTTTTATGAAGGCAGAAAGATAGAAATACACAGAAAATAGAAAAATAGAAATTTTATGGTACACTTTCACTTCATTTGCTGGGGGAGAATTTTTAAAAATATGGTGTGATGCTATCCTCACATTGGATAAACTTAATATTTGGGGTGCCTTTTTAGGCTGAATATCCCTTGGAATTATTGTGCATATCAGATATTAAAGTCTCCTTTTCAAGCAATGAAAAATTTTAAGTATTGCCCATATCATTTAAATGGATACATGGATTTCATTATTCTATCTTAAAAGTAATGAAAGACAGTTTGGCTTTATAAGCAATTATTTTAAAATTAGGATTGCCCCCATTTTTGTCTGTGATGTTCAAGTATAAATCTGGAAGAATACATGCAAATATAAGGATGGCCCCTTTTCAACCGGTGGTTCTTACAGGAATATACTGGAACATTAAAGATAAATAACATTCTATTGAATTCTTATCTTAAATGTAATAGGAGAAAGGAAACACAGGAATGATGCAATGCTGTATCAGAACCTACAGAGCTAGGGGGAAAAAAATCAGCATTGGGCCAAGAAAACAGACTGAAGCAGGTTTCATTATTTCCTGGCAAGAATCCTTACCAGAGAGGGGAAAAAAGAGAGAGAGAGAAGGAAAATGAAAACAGGAAGCTGTGGAGCTGTAGGTCCATTAGGTGGAAAGTGGAAGTGAGCAGACCCAAACCAGAATGTGTCAGTAGACAGGCCATTCAAGTTGGACTTGTCTTTCTGCAATAAATTTAATTTTTAACTTCATATCTTCTGAAATCAGTGAGATATCCCTGTGTCTGATCCGCTGGAAAAACAAAGGGACTGTTATTCAAGATCCATAGTATTTTATTTCTTTTCTGGAATATGGGAAGTACAAACCCCAAAGATGTAAAACTTAAAAAAAAAAAAAAACATAGGGCATTTATCTTAAGCATTACTGTTTTTTGTTTGTTTGTTTGTTTGTTTTCTGTGTTTTTTTTTAAACAATGCTGAGAGTAACACCAGGGTGGTTATGACTTTTGAATTTACTATTATAGCTCTTGAATTTTCATAAAACACATTGTATTGGTTATTTTTATGTATAAATTCGACTGGACTAAGGGGATACCCAGATAATTGGTAAAACATTATTTCTCAATGTGTCTGTGAGGGTATTTCCTGGAGAGATTAGCATTTGAATTGGTAGACTGAATAAAGAAGGTTACCTGCTCACTAGTGCTAGTGGGCATCCTTCAACCTGTTGAGACCCTGAAGAGAACAAAAAGGTAGAGGAAGGGAAGGCTCAAGCCATCTGCCTGAGCTGGGCCATCCATCTTCTCCTGTCCTCAGACATCAGAGCTCCTAGTTCTCAGATCATCAGCCTTGTCCTGGGTCTTAGACCATTGGTTCCCAGGTTCTCGGGCATTGAGATCTGGACCAAAACTGCACTACCTGCTTCCCCAGGCCTCCAGCTTGCAGATGGCAGATCATGGGACCTCTCAGTCTATTTTCATGAAACAATCCCTCTTAATAAATCTTTCTGTATCTCTGTATATTTCACTGCTTCTGTTTCTCTAGAGAACCCCAAAACCCACATACTAGACAGAATTTGTTAGAGAAAGGGAATAACCACAAAATGCATGTAATTAGGAAAGAATCTTCCATGGCAACCCATTTCTTCTCTTTCTGAAATACTAGTGGAATAGTTCTTACTCTTGCCTATTACACAGATGTGAAATTTAGGTGAAATTATCAAAATTAATGAGAGCACAGAGAATGAATTAGAACGTTGCCTGATTTCAGGCTTTATTACAAAGCTGTGATCACCAGGGCAGCATGGTACTGGCACAAAAACACACATAGACCAGTGCAACAGAGTAGAGAGCCCAGATATGGACCCTCAACTCTATGGTCAAATAATCTTTGACAAAGCAGGAAAAAATATACATTGGAAAAAAGACAGTCTCTTCAATAAATGGTGCTGGGAAAATTGGACAGCTATGTGTAGAAGAATGAAACTCGACCATTCTCTTATACCATACACAAAGATAAACTTGAAATGGTTAAAAGACCTCAGTGTGAGGCAGGAATCTATCAAAATCCTAGAGGAGAACACAGGGAATAACCTCTTCGACGTCAGCCACAGCAACTTCTTTCAAGATATGTCTTCAAAGGCAAAAGAAACAAAAGCAAAAATGAACTTTTAGGACTTCATCAAGATCAAAATCTTCTGCACAGCAAAGGAAACAGTCAACAAAACAAAGAGGCAACCCATGGAATCAGAGAAGATATTCACAAATGACACTACAGAGAGAGGGCTGATATCCAAGATCTATAAAGAACTCCTCAAGCTCAACACACACAAAACAGATAATCATGTCAAAAAATGGGCAGAAGACAGAACAGACACTTCTCCAAAGAAGACATACAAATGGCTAATAAGCACATGAAAAAATGTTCATCATCATTAGTCATCAGGGAGATTCAAATCAAAACCACATTGACATACCACCTTACACCAGTTAGAATGGCCAAATTAATAAGAAAGTGAACGAAAAGTGTTGGAGAGGATGTGGAGAAAGGATAACTCTCTTACACTGTTGGTGGGAATGCAAGTTGGTGCAGCCACTTCAGAAAACAGTGTGGAGATTCCTTAAGAAATTAAAAATAGAGTTACTTTATGACCCTGCAATTGCACTACTGGGTATTTGCCCCAAAGATACAGATGTAGTGAAAAGAAAGGCCATCTGTACCCCAATGTTCATAGCAGCTGTGGCCACAGTCACCAAACTGTGGAAAGAATCATGATGCTGTTCAACGGACAAATGGATAAAGAAGATATGGTCCATATATACAATGGAGTATTATGCCTCCATCAGAAAGGATGAACACCCAGCTTTTATATCAACATGGACAGGACTGGAGATTATGCTGAGTGAAATAAGTCAAGCAGAGAGAGAGTCAATTATCATATGGTTTCACTTACTTGTGGAGCATAAGGAATAACACACAGGACATGGGGAGATGGAGCGTAGAAGTGAGTTGGGGGAAATTGCAGGGAGAGACAAACCATGACAGACTGTGGACTCTGAGAAACAAACTGAGGGTTTTGGAGGGGAGGGGGGCTTGGGGGGGGTTGGGTGAGCCTGGTGGTGGGTATTATGGAGAGCTTGTATTGCACAGAGCACTGGGTGTGGTGCATAAACAATGAATTTTGAAACATTGAAAAGAAAATAAAACGGGAAACCCCCCCCAAAAAAAAAGCAAAACAAAAAAACAATTCTAAAATGTATCTTTGAGTTTATGTAGGTGTAATAAAAGCTCATAGGATCATTATTTGATTTTAATTATATGTTATCTGTTAACAAACAGAAAACGGTCATTTCCTACAAAATAAGCATTTTTTCCCCTGAATAAGAGAGATTTGGAAAAAAAATGATAATTTTTTTTTAAAGATTTTATTTATTTATTTGACAGGCAGAGATTACAAGTAGGCAGAGAGGCAAGCAGAGAGAGAGAGAGGAGGAAGCAGGCTCCCCACCAAGCAAAGAGCCCGATGCAGGGGCTCGATCCCAGGACTCTGGGATCATGACCCAAGCCGAAGGCAGAGGCTTTAACCCACTGAGCCACCCAGGCGCCCCAAAAATGATACATTTTCTGCTTTTAACTTGTGAAAATGCATTTTCAACCAAGGCAGTCAATTCTTCTTTCTTTGGAGCAGAGTGAAACAAATAACAGTATCAAGCAGTGGGAAAGAAGGGAAATGACAGGGCTCAGGGAATCAGCCAGAGGGGGACTGGCTGTGGGATGCAAAGGCTGCCATGGGAGACTGTACGCTGGGCAGGCTTCATGAGGAAATGGGAGAAAGAAGAGAAGCTGAAGGTGCTCTCCATTTCTAGGGTTAGGTATTTTGGGTCATGGAATTAAATCTAGGAACTAGTATCTTAAAAATGTAAGGCTAGAATGCAAATTAATTGTTTATGGGCTGTTTAAATAGAAATTCCTCCTCTTCTCTCTACAAGTACTTTTAAAGTGAGATGTCCAGAAAGGCAGAGAGAGGGGAGTGGGTAGGGAGGAGGAATGACATTACTTCTGAAGATTTAGGAAGCAGAAAAAGATACTTAAAAGTCATGTGGGGGAAAAGGTATAAAAGGAAGTTCGTGGCAGCCAGGGAGGAAAGTTGGAGAGGGAGGTGTTCCAGTTATCGAATGTTTTGTGCAAATTACCCCCAAATTCAGGGATCTAAAATCATACTTTCTTATGCTTGCAGATTCTGTGAGTCAGGAGTTTGGGGAGTCAGGTTTGGTTCAGGTTGCAGTCCTATGCTGGCTGGGGCTATGGTCATCTGAGAGTTCGACTGGGCTGGAGTACTCTACTAGCATAGCCAGTAAATCATTGGTTTAAAGCCCCTGTTTTTCTTTATGTGGGCTGCTGCATGGAGCCACTGGAGTGTCCACAGGATGTGCTATCTGGCTTTCCCCAGAGGAAGCCATCTAAGAGACCAAGTTGGAACTGTAATGCCTTTTCTGATAGCCTCAGAAGTAGCATGCCATTCGTTTCACTGCTTATAACTCAGATCAGCTCCAATTCAGAGCAGGCAGGGACTACACGAGGGTGCAGATGCCGGGGAATGTAGATCCTTGGGGGCCCTCTTAGACACCGGCTGCCACAGGGTACCGCAGAGATAATGAATAGGGCTTTAAATAATATTTTTACATATAGTGTGTCCTGTAACCTTTTCCCAGACTCCTTATTCAGTTTCCAGTAAATCTCAGGTACTCACTAATGGTTTGTAGAGTTGGATTTGCATTGGAGACCTGCTTTACATGGGCTTAATGTAAGAAGAGAGGCTGCCTGCAGTTTTGGACACATCTCAGTTACATATTTATTTTGACCTTTTTTCCTTATGAAGTGATGAGTCTCTGAATTTTATTTGTGAGAACCTCTATACAAGTGGGAGGAGTATCTAAGTCCTCTGGTCTTCTTCCAAGTCCCAGACTGCTCTCATTGTGTTACCTAAGATTAAAGGGAGAACACCTAGTTCTTTTCTTTCTCCTGGGCAATGTGCACAAGGGTGGAAAGACTTTCCTTCATATTTGACCTCGAATACGTGGACCCAGGAAACCAGTGTGAGGAAATTCTGTGTAGCCCCATTTTAGCCATATTCACAACCCCACCCACCCCCGGCACCTTCAGGAAGAGAAACACAAGAACTGAGGACCTGGAGCAAGAGGTAGGAAGATGCAAGGAGGAAATATCTTCCCCACAAGTCCTCGGGCTAGGCAGAACTTGCTCTTCCAGTTCAGTTCATCTTCTGTTTAGTGGGAAGATGATTTGTCCTAGTGAATGAATGAGCTATGGGCAAAAATAAAATCAAGTGAAGACAAAGGTAGAGGAAATAGGCTTGGTACCATTGTGAAAAGGGCTGAAGCTCTGTCATTACTATTTCGGTGTTCCTCGAAGAGAGTTTGAGTGGTTATTGGCTTTTACAAAGGCACTCCTTGGCATGAATATTCTTTATCAAAACTGGTACTGTGATTCAATGAAATACTCAATAGCATTTCCCTCTGGAACCCATTTAAAAAGAGCTATTATTGTGATGACTAGAATATGCTAAACACATCAACTAGTATCCATTTGATTTTCTGTGAGGAGAATTATTGCAAAGGTAACCAAGCAGTTTGATTATCACAGGGAGACTTTTTATTTTCAACTTTGTCAAGCTGTGTATTGAGTTGCTTTGCCTTCATTTAAACATTAAGTTCTGAAATTAATTTACAATAAATCCAGGGAAAAGACTCCTTGGTGTAAAGTGAAAAGCTACAAAAAAGTGGTAAATTTAGTTCCCTCAAAGTCTTCAAATTAAATTCAATTTAGTTAACATTTATTGAATGCCTGCAGAGAGCATGGCACTGTACTAGGTACTAGAATTTGAAATATGCAGAAGTTCAAGAGTTTTCAAAGTTAATTTTATAAATTTTGGATAGAGAAAAATCAGAGTCATTTACACGGTATTCTTTTTGAAGCCTACATTTCCTTTGATAAATTCCCAGATTTGGTTGGGAACTCCATGGGAATGGGGTGAGGAGAGCAGAAATCTCTCTCTGTCTCTCTTCTTTTTTTTTTTTTTTTTTTTTGGCCTTAAGTTTGGGAGAAAGGAATTTTTCATATTACTTCAATAAATGTATGTTTCTATTATTTAAACATACATTTAAAAAATAAAATGAGCAAATGATAGTTTTTTTGTTTGTTTGTTTTTTAAGAAAGAAAATAAAGTACGAAAATTCCTGCTATACACCAAAGTTAACAGTTCAGATTTGGAACATATTTATCCTTTCTAAAAAATAATAGAATAAGGAACATATTTACCATTCTAAAAAATAAAAGAATAAGGAGTATTTCTTCTATATCACCGGGAAATCAGGAATAAGCTTTAGAAGAAGAATGGAGTGAGTTTTAGAACTGCTCGAACTTGCCACGAGATGTATCAAAATTCAGCAAAATATGTTTACCTAAATTCCTCCAGAGTCCTCCTTACCTGAAAATATTTTATATACCTGTTGGTTGGTACTTTTTCAAAGATGGGCTTAAAAGAGAAGCAAATGCAATGAGTCTTTTTCTTAGGGTCAAAAGCCACACTTCCTTGGTAGTTGATGAAAGCAATTGTCCACAGCAGATCCCCAAACACTAAAACACTGTTTCTTTGTCTCTGTTACATTTTCAATTGTCTGTTTATCCTGTGGGATTCTTAAAAAAAATTGTTTTATTTCAGTATCATTTATTGAAAATACACCATATATATATATGTGTGTGTGTGTGTGTGTATACACACACACACATACATACATACATACACACACTAAATACCCACTATACTATAGGGACACTTTATTGTATGTTAGCTTACAGTGTATTTGTGGGTCTATGTCTGGGCTCTGTCGTGTTTCATCTTTCTATTTCTCTATCCCTGTATCTATGCTATGCTGCCATAATTACTGTGATTTAATATTAATCCTTGTTTTCTGAAAGTCCTCTGACTTAATATTTTTCCAAGATTATTTTGAGTATTCTTATACCTTCTTATGTCCATACACATTTTTGGATCAGCTTGTCAATTTCAAGAATGACAATAAAACCCTGCTGGAATTTTACTTGGAATTGCATTTAATTTATAGAGCAATTTGAGGAGATCTGAAACTTTACCATATTGAGCTTTCCAATCCACAAACATAGTATAGGTTACTATTCATATAAGTAGCTTTAATTCTCCCATATTTTCTAGGTAGAAGCCTTGTATAATTTTTATTAGATTTATTCCTAGTATTTTATATTTTTTTGATGTTATTACAGAGGGTAGAATTTTAAACATTTTATTTTCTGGTTGTTGTTGCTTGTATATAGGAACAAAATTTTTTGGTATGTTGATGTTGTATCTAGATATCTTCCTAAATTTCCTTATGAATTTTAGTATTTTGCCTATAGACTCTTTGGGTTTTCTATGTACAAAACTATATTGTTTACAAATAAGGACAATAATATTTTTTCCCTACTAATCTTCTACCTTTTATTTCTTTTCCTTGCATTATCACACTAGTTAGGATCCCCAGTTCAAAACTAAATAGATGTGGGGACACCTGGGTGGCTCAGTCTGTTAAAATCTGACTCGATTTCAGCTCAGGTCATGATCTCAGGGTCATGAGATTGATCCCCCTGTCAGGCTCCACACTGGGCTAGGAGTTTTCTTGGGATTCTTTCTTTCACTCTCACTCAGTCCCTCCCCTCCCCATGCTCGCATTCAATATTTCACTCTCTCTCTCTCAAAACAAAACCAAAACCAAAAACAAACAACAAAAAAATTAAATAGATGAGGTAATAGTAAACATCTTTATCTCATGGTTGATTTCCAGAATGATTTTAATGTTTTGCCATTAAGTATGATGTTTGCTGGAAGGAGTTTTATAGATAAGAGAATGAGTTTTGTTATATTTATTTCAAGTATGCAACATTATCATTTTTTTCTGTAATTAATAATTATTTCATTTTTTTCTTTAGTCTGTTTTTCTTCAATCTAAGATGGTGTCCTCCCAGACTTCCCTACAGTTTTTAAAATGCCTCTCAATATAATTTTATGCATAGTCAAATCCATCAGTGAATCATTTTTTTTTTTTCCGGAGGCATATAAAATGCATTCCTTTTTTTTTTTTTTTAAAGATTTTATTTATTTATTACTGTGAAAGAGAGACAGCAAGAGCAGGAATATGAACAGGGGGAGTGGGATAGGGAAAGCAGGTTTCCCACTGAGCAGGGAGCCTGATGCGGGGCTCAATCCCAGGTCGCTGGGATCATGACCTGAGCTGAAGGCAGACGCTTAACAACTGAGCCACCCAGGCTCCCCTAGACTGCATTCCTGTTGTACTTCTGGAACATCCCTTCATCATTATTCAGGAAATTCCAGTTGCCTTCTTCTGGTTTCCAGATGCTGTGTCTAGCTCCCTGATTTTTCTTTCTTTTTGACTTTCTCCTTTTTCTTTTTTCTTAATTTTTAAAATTTGAGTATAGTTGGTACACAATGTTACATTAGTTTCAGGTGTGCAGCATAGTGATTCAAGTTCTCTGTGCCTCTTGCTATGCTCACCACACACGTAGCTACCTTCTGTCACCATACTACACTATTAGAATATCATTAACTGTATTTCATATGATGTGCCTTTTATTCCCTGATTTATTCATTCCATAATTGGAAACCTGTATCTCCTTCTCTCCTTCATCCATTTTCCACATCTTTCCCACCCCTGGTTTTCCTCTAGCAACTCTTAGTTTGCTCTCTATGTTTATGGATCTGATTTTGCTCTTTGTTTATTCACTTGTTTTGTTTTTTGTTTGTTTTGTTTTCCTTAAGAGTGAAATCAGGGGCACCTGGGTGGCTCAGTGCGTTAAAGCCTCTGGCTTTGGCTCAGGTCATGATTTCAGGGTCCTAGGATCAAACCCTGCATCAGGCTCTCTGCTCAGTGGGGAACCTGCTTCTTCCCTCTCTCTCTGCTTGCCTCTCTGCCTACTTATGATATCTGCCTGTCAAATAAATAAATAAAATCTTTAAAAAAAAAGTGAAATCATATGGTGTTTGTCTTTCTCTGACTTATATCACTGTAGTATAATATCCTTAGGTCTTCCATGATGTTGCAAATGGTAAGATTTCATTCTTCTTTATGGCTATAAAAAATTCCTGTGTGTGAGTGTACACACACACACTCCCATACCACATCTTTATCCATTCATCTGTTGAGGTTCACTTAGGCTGCTTCCATATCTTGACTATTATAAATAATTCCACAATAAACACATGGGTGCATATATCTTTTCAAATTAGTGTTTTAGTTAACTTTGGGTAAATACTCAGTAGTGGGATTATTGGATCATATGGTATTTCTATTTTTAAGTTTTTCAAGAACTTCTCTACTATTTTCCACAGTGGCTATAACTAATTTGCATTCTCAACAACAGTGCACAAGGGTTCCTTTTTCTCCACATCCTCTTCAACACTTGTTGTTTGTTGTATTGTTGATTTTAACCATTCTGGCAGGGGGAAGGTGATATCCCACTGTGGTTTTGATTTGCATTTCCCTGATGATGAATGATGTTGAGCATCTTTTCACATGTCTCTTGGCCATCTGTATATGTCCTCTTTGGAAAAATGTTTATTCAGGTCCTCTGCCCATTTTTAAAAATTTTGTTTTTCTAGTGTTGAGTTGTATAAGTTCTTCATCTATTTTGGATATTAACCTCTTACTGGATGTATTATTTGTAAATATCTTCTTCCATACAGTAGGTTGCCTTTTTGTTTTGTTGAGAGTTTCCTTTGCTGTGCAAAATCTTTTTATTTTGATGTAGTCCCAGTAGTTTATTTCTGCTTTTGTTTCCCTTGCCTTAGGAGACATATCTAGAAAAATGTTGCTATGGCCAGTGTCAGAAAAATTACTACTTGTGTTCTCTTCTAGGATTTTTACGGTTTCAGGTCTCACACTTAGGTCTTTAATCCATTTGGAATTTATTTTTGTATGTGGTGTTAAAAAATGGTCCAGTTTCATTCTTTTGCATGTGGCTCTCCCGGTTTTCCCAGCACCATTTGTTGAAGAGACATTTTTCTCACAAGATAGTGCCTCCTTTGCCATTGATTAATCAACTATAAGCATGGGTTTATTTCTTGGCTATTTTCTGTTCTGTTGATCTATGTGTCTATTTTTGTGCCAGTACCATGCTGTTTTGATTACTATAGCTTTGTAGTATAACTTGAAATCCAGAATTGTGATATCTCTGAGTTTGTTTTTTCTCAAGATGGCTTTGGCTATTTGGGGTCTTTTGAGATTCTATAAAAATGTTAGTGTTCTTTGTTCTAGTACTGTGAAAAACACTGTTGACATTTTGATAGGGATTACATTGAATCTGTAGATTGTTTTGGGGAAGCTTGGACATTTTAATATTTTTCCAATTCATAAGCATAGAATATTTTTCCCTTTGTATTGTCTTTAGTTTCTTTCATCAATATTTTATAGTCATGAGAATATAGGTCTTTTTCTTCCTTGGTTAAGTTTATTTCTAGGTATTTTATTTTTTGTTTGGTACAAAAAGATTTTTGTAAATGGGATTGTTTTCTTAATTTCTCTTCCTGCTACTTTATTATTAATGTACAGAAATGCTACCGTTTTCTGGGTATTAATTTTGTAGCTTGATATTTTACTTAATTCATTACTTCTAATAGCTTTTCAGTGGAGTCTTTATGATTTCCTATGTTTAGTATCATGTCACTTGCAAATAGTAACAGTTTAGCTTCTTCCTTACCAATATGGAAGCATCTTATTTCTTTTTCTTATGTGACTGCTGTTGTTAGGACTTCCAGTATTATGCTGAATTAAAGTGGTGAAAATGGACATCCTTGTCTTTTTCCTGATCTTAGAGAAAAAGTTCTCAGGTTTTCATCATTGAGTAGAATAGCTATGGGTTTCTCATATATGACTTTTATTATGTTGAGATATGTTTCCTCTAAACCCACTTTGTTTAGAGTTTTTATTGTGAACAGAAGTTGAATTTTGTCAAATGCTTTTCTGTATCTATTGAGATGATCCTATGTTTTTTATTTTGTTTATGTGGTTTTTTTTTTTTTAAAGATTTTATTTATTTATTTGACAGAGAGAGATCACAAGTAGACGGAGAGGCAGGCAGAGAGAGAGAGAGAGGGAAGCAGGCTTCCTGCTGAGCAGAGAGCCCGATGTGGGACTCGATCCCAGGACCCTGAGATCATGACCTGAGCCGAAGGCAGCAGCTTAACCCACTGAGCCACCCAGGCGCCCTGTGGTGTTTCATAGTCATTGATTTGTGATTATTAAACCATCCTTGGAACCCCGGACTAAAACCCACTTGATCATAATGAATGATCTTTTCAAGGTATTGTTGAATGCAGTTTGCTAATATTAAGGATTTTTACATTTATATTCATTAGACATACTGATCTGTAGTTTGTATGTGTGTGCGATGTCATTGTCTGATTTTGGTATCAGGATAAGGCTGGTCTTGTAGAATGTATTTGGAAGCTTTCCTTCCTCTTTGATTTTCTAGAATAGTTTGAGGAGGATAAGTATTAACTCTTCTTTACATGTTTAGTAGAATTTACCTGTGAATCCATCTGGTCCTAGACTTTTATTTTTTGGTAGTTTTTGATTGCCAGTTCAGTTTTGCTAATAGTAATTGGTCTGTTCAGATTTTCTATTTCTTCCTGATTCAGTTTTGGACGATCATATGTTTCTAGGAAGTTATCCATCTCTCCAAGGTTGTCTAATTTTTTGGCATATAATTTTTCATAGTAGTCTCTTATAATTGTATTTCTGTGGTGTCAGTTACTTCTTTCATTTCTGATTTTGTCTGGGCCCTTTCTCTTTTTTTCTTAATTGGTCTGGCTAAGTGTTTACTCATTTTGTTTATCTTTTTAAAGAACAAACTCTTGGTTATATGTATTTTTTTCTATTTTTCTTTTTAAATCTCTATCATTTATTTATGCTCTGATATTTATTATTTTATTCTTTTACTCACATTGGGCATTATTTGGTATTCTTTTTCTCCTTCCTTTAGGTATAAGGTTAGGTTGTTTATTTGAGCTTTTTCTTGTTTCTCTAGGTAGTCCTATGTTGTTAAATATTTTCTTCTTAGAAATGTTTATACTGTTTGCCAAAGATTTTGGACCATTGTGTTCCCATTTTCACTTGTCTCTTTCTATTTTTTTTCTTCTTTGATTTGTTGTTGTTGACCCATTGGTAATTAGTATCATGTTTGTTAGCCTCTGCGTATTTGTGGGTATTTTTCCAGTTTTTTTCCTTGTGAATGATTTCTAGTTTCCTACCATTGTGGTCAGAAAAGATGCTTGGTATGATTTCAGTCTTCTTAAATTTATTGAGACTTGTTTTGTGGACTAACATGTGATCTCTCCTTGAGAATGTACACTGCAAAAGAATGTGTATTCTATTGTTTTTGGGTCAAATGTTCTGTATACCTCTGTGAAGTCCATCAGGTTTAATGTGTCATTCAAAGACACTGATTTTTTTTAAAAATTTGCCTTGATGATCCATTCGTTGGTATACATGGGGTGTCAAAGTCTCCTGCTATTATATTACCATCAGTTTCTCTCTTTATGCCCATTAGTATTTGCTTTATATACTTAGGTGCTCCAATGTTGAATGCATAGATATTTACAATTGTTATATCTTCTTGTTGGATTGATCCTTTTATCATTATGTAATACCCTTCTTTGTCTCTTGTTACAGTCTGTTTTAAAATGTATTTGTCTGATATAAGAATCACTATCCCAGTTTTTTTTTCCACATCCATTTGCATGATAAATGTGTTTCCATCCCTTTATTTCAGTCTGTATGGGTCTTTAGGTCTGAAGGGAGTCTCTTGTAGGCAGTGTATAGATGGATATTGTTTTTTCCATTCTACCGCTCTAAGTCATTTATTCGAAGCACTTAGGTCATTTATATTTAAAGTGATTATTGATAGGTATGCACTTACTGCCATTTTGTTCATTGTTTTCTTGTTGTTTTTCTAGTTCTGTGTTCCTTTATTCTTCTCTTGCTCTCTTTCTTTGTCATTGATGAGTTTCTGTAGTGTTATGTTTGGCTTTCTTTATTTTTTATATGTCTATTACAGGTTTTGGGTTTGTGGTTACCATGATAATTCATTCATATATAACATCCTAAGTATATAGTAGTCTATATTAAGTTGATGGTCGTTTAAGTTCAAACACATTCTTAAAAAAATTATTTTTACTCCCTCCTCTATGTTTTATGCATATGCTCTCATTCTTTCTTTTGTTTCCATGGAGAACCACTTCGGCAGTTGCCTGCAGGCACCTGAGCTCACTGCATATTGGAGGGGGTGGGGGGCAGCAAGGCAGATCTATGGGAGCCTTGCGGAAGACAGCTGAGGCTCAGCTGAATTGAGGGGCTTTAGGACAGAAAGTGTGGAGGGAAAAAAGGGAAAGATACAGTTGCCATGCTTCAATTCATGACTATGATGCTATTTTAATTAATACAAAATTCCATCAATACCATATTTGAGTGTGTGTGTTTCCCATACTATTTTTTTTTAATGATGAAAGCATATTTGAAATAGGAAATTCAACTAAAACATTCATGAAGTTTCTGAAAATCACTAATATTTGTTGAACTTTAAAATGGATTATCAAAGACCTTGATGACCTATCCTGGAAATAATGAATATTCATTCAAGTAACATTCATTGAGTGCCTTCCATATGCCAGGAATCAATGAACAAAATAAACATGCATCTCTGCCTTCATGGGGGAAGACAATCAATAAACATAATAAATAAGTTAATTGTATTGAATAATAGAAGGTGATAAGAGATACAGAAAAGGTATGGGCAATTAGAAGTCCTGGCAGGATACATTTGTAAAGTGCATTTTTTTTTTTTTTTTAAATAAGGTGGTGACAGTAGGCTTCATTGAGAAGGTGATATTTGAATAAAGATTTGAAGAAGGGGAGTGAGTGAAATATGGACAAACCTGGGAGAGGAGCACTGCAGGCAGAAGGAACATGTCTGGCATGTTTAGGGACAGATAGGGGCCGATGTGGTTGAAGCTGAGTGGGGTGAAAGAGTACGCTAAGGGATAAGCATCAGAGAAGGGAGGGGGCTAAACAAGGTTGGGCCATATAGAACATTGTTAAGTATCTGGACTCTCATTCTGAGGGGAATAAGAAGAGCCTTTGGTAGGTTTGGAGCAGAGAAGGGACATGATCTGGCTTGTAGTTTGGAGAGATCACATGGGATGCTCTGTTGAGAACAGACTTTAGGGTCCAAAGGCAAGGGTAGGGAGACCATGTAAGAAGCCATGAAGTAATTCTGGTGGTGGTTTCATTCAAAATGGTAGCAGTGCAGGTGGTGAGAAGTGGACAACACATTCGCAAAACTTAGTGACTTACAACAATTTATTATTTATCATAAATCTGTGGGTTGACCAGATGCTTCCTCTGGGATTTCCTCTATACTTACGTGGCTGCATTTCCTGGAAGGCTGTCTGGTTTAAAGGTCCAGGATGGGTTCCTTCATATGGTAGGAATCTTTGGCTTTCCTGTAGCCAGCCTCTCTTCCTCTAGGATTAAACCAGCCTCCTTATGTGGTGGCTTCAGGACAGTATTTCAGGAGAGAGAATGTGGATATTGCAAAGTACCTATCTCAAAGTCACATAATATTGCTTCTGCCACATTCTGTTTTTCAGAACCAGTCACACAGGCAATCCAGATATAACCCATGAGAAATATATTCTCTCTCGATGGGAGGAGTAGCAAAGTCACATTGCAAAGGAATCTGCATAGTAGGATAGGAGGAAATTGTATTTATATTTTCTTTCTTTTTTCTTTTTTTAAGATTTTATTTATTTATTTGACAGAAATCACGAGGAGGCAGAGAGGCAGGCAGAGAGAGAGAGGAGGAAGCAGGATCCCCAGCGAGCAGAGAGCCCGATGCACGGCTCGATCCCAGGACCCTGAGATCATGACCTGAGCTGGAGGCAGGGGCTCTAACCCACTGAGCCACCCAGGCGCCCCTGTATTCATATTTTCAATCCACCGAAAAGTATTTAGTATTTTACAAGTATAGGTTGGATATGTGATGTGAGAGAAAGAGAGGAATTAAAGATGACTCTGGGATTTTTAATTTAATCAACAGGAAAGGAGAGTTGCTATAACTGAGATGGGAAAGGCTGTGGGTAGGTTAAGTTTGGGGTGAGAAGAGCAAGATCCAGGCAAAGAAACTGAAGGGTAGGCTCAATGCATCAGAACTCAACATGCAGCTTAATATTAAGT
This sequence comes from Lutra lutra, assembly GCF_902655055.1. Taxonomy (NCBI): domain Eukaryota; kingdom Metazoa; phylum Chordata; class Mammalia; order Carnivora; family Mustelidae; genus Lutra; species Lutra lutra. The sequence goes on from NC_062284.1 coordinate 75,492,989, forward strand.
CAAAGGCTGTCTGAGGCAGATAAGTGTTTGTACTCTACGCTGTATGAATCTTCATTGGCAAGCCTCTGTGTATGAGCATGTGTCTATGCCGTGTCTGGATGTATTTGTATGTGTTTGTACCCATGAGTTTCGGCAACTTTACATATGCAAATATTGGCAACTGTTATGACTGACCTTTGTTTAAGTCAAGGACTCCGCTGTTGAAGAGGGAGAAACCAATCTCTCATGCTGGTGCATTCTTGGCTACATTTTACAAATATGCTGTAAAAGATGGAATATATTCTTTTCTAGCTGATTTGACAGTCTACCCAAGAGTAGGAGGATAGATTCCATGACCTTTGAAAGTCAATTTTCTTCCCAAGATTTTACATTCCAATTATGTCTGATAGACTATTTAAATATATGATGTTTTTTCTATTAGGAAAGAAAATTGACTAGAATTCATTCTATTTGAGCTGCAAAAATTTGAAAATAGGTCAACTCTTAATTATCCAGGGTAATAGGGAACATCTTGGATGGATTATCCTAAACCACAGGTAATTAACAAAATGTGCAAATTAGGCACTGATTCATAGCATTCATTAAAATTTACATTTAAACTACTACTTAAGCAGCATACATTTGTAGATGAGCAAATCAACATGGTAAAAATAATTTTTAAGATGAATACAGACATTGTAAAGAAAATGTCGAGGTGAAAATGTTGCTGACAGACCGGACAACCTAAAATATTTTGTACTTAAAATCCAAAACATTTACCTAGATCTCCACAGGACACTCAGTAGTTTTAATTATCCCATCTTTGTAAAAGAAAAAGAGAGATCATCAGAGGTTTCCCACTTCTTGGAAACTACTTGGTGGCTCAATGCCCTGGAACCCCACTCTGAATGTTAGTATTTGGGCACATGGGGTCATTGCTGTCTCTCCCTCACGCACTTCCATGAAAGACCTGGTAGCAACACAACAGCTAGGGCAAATAGGGAAGTGAGAAGGAAAAACTAGAGACATGAATAATAACAGGACAATCCTTAACTGGTTATGAAAACCAAAATTTCAGTGGGAGTCCTGTGTTTCAAAAAAAAACCTGTCATCGAAAGCTGTTTTTTTCTGTCAAATTATTGTTAAATCTGTTACTTTTTATTATTCTTAGATATTTGCTGAAATAATCGATAATAATAGTGCTTTTATATTTTAGTAGTGATAGTTTATTGAGATGTATAATGTGCCCAATGCTACATTGGGCACTTTGCTAATCTTCTTTACTTCCTACAGTGGCTCTAGGCAGTCAGAATAATTCCCATTTTACAGCTGATATGCGGAGAAGTTTATGGTGGCTTTTGGTAGAGGTTGGGTTTAAACACATACCTTTCAGTCTGATGCCAAAGCCCATGCTCTTCTCCCAGGCTAGTGATTTCAAATTGTAGCCCCCCCCCCCCGCCCCCGACTGCCCCCACCTCCTGACCAACAGGGTGTGCATCTCTTGGGAACTTGCTGGAAATCTAAATTCTCCAGCTGTGCTGTAGACCAACTGAATCAGAAACTCTGAGGTTGGGGTCCAGCAATCTGTGTCTTCACAGGTCTTAGGAAGGACTCTTCCTAGGTAATTTTGATACATGCTCGAATCTGAGACCCATCAGACTATGCCGTGCTTCCTTAAAAAGACCTTTATTATTTTTAACCAGAGAAGTGGAACTAATTGCAGCTTTTATAGGGGAAAGAAAGTCAGTGGTCTAATTGAGCTTCTCCACTGGACTTTGTTTCCAATGAACGTTGTCAATTTTCTTCGTAGAAGTAGCCAGGAAAAACTTCTTTAATATCATTTGGGGAGAACATTGTGTAATCTAAATCACTGGTCTCCAAAGTGGGCTATGTGCAGTCCAGGGGTTCACGAGGCCATTCACAGGGTGGTAGGAAGAACATTTCTATTTTTATCTGAAAATAAGAACAAAATAAACTTTACTAATATTTAGTATGGGTTGAGAGTAACACATGAATTTGTGTACAAAGACATGTTTTAGTGTGGGTATAGGGTCCCCCGTGCCCAGGCTCACACACCCTTCTTCCGTCTTTGTACTCTAGCTGTTCTGTGGTGACCAGCTGTGCACAGGTGTAACCCATCAGCTTCAGGCTTCAGCTGTTCCCGCTCACTTACTATTTGGGGCCTTCCTCCATCCTGGTGCCGTTATTCTCAAGCAGGCACCGACTAGAAGTGTAAGGAACTTGACTCAATGTAAGCCAGCAGCCGGTGGATAATTCCTTGCCCTTCCCAAGTCCCAGATGGGCAATTTTGAAATGCATTCTGCATATGCCTCATCACAGCATGACTCTGACCTCAGTGACCCCTAGTAATAACCAGCTCCATTATGCAACTTTGGATTGACCTTCGACCTTTGCCTGTTTTCCTTTTTCCAGAATCCGCTCCTGTTCCTCTTGGTGGAATCATTTCTGAAAATAAACTCCTTGCACAGATGCTCTTGTCTTAGTCTCTTCTGGGGGAAAGAATCCTTCCTAAGTAGGGTGCATGCTAAAACATCTTTATAAAAGGATGTAAGGTAAACATTTTGGAGATTATTGGTCTAAAGCATTATCAGTTTTTTAAAGAAATGAACCTATTGGAGGGTAGTCTGATGGTTGTGTATGTGCTACACTTCTGTGGATGTGTGCCTATTTCGTGGGCATTACCTGTAACTCTACCCCCTTTTCCTCCCACTCAAGGAAGCATATTAGATGCAAGTCAGAGAATGGTTCTTATGGGGATATTCTTTTTTTTTTTTTATTTGAGAGAGAGATCATGAGCAGGGGGAAGGGAGGGGGAGAGGGAGAGGGAGAAGCATACTCCTGTTGAGCAGGGAACCTGATGTGGGTGGGACTCTGATCCCAGGACCTTGGGATCATGACCTGAGCCTAAGGCAGAGGCTTTAACCCACTGAGCCACCCAGGCACCCCTGAAATCTCTGTCTTAACAGACTTGCAAAGGCTTTAAAGCAAACAGACCCAGGTTTAGAATCTGGAACTCCATGCTAACAATTGTTTTTCATATTTAAACAACTTTTCACTTATTTGTAAGATGTTACAACTTTGTGCTGGAGGATAAGAACTTTTTACCATTTTATTTCTTGCTCAAAACCATCTCAGGGATGGTTATGAAAAGGGCACCTCACCTCTGTGGTATTTCCCCCCAAAACTCATAACCTCAGTCTAATCCCGAGAAAACATCAGAGAGCCCAAACTGAGAAATGTTCTATAAAATGCCTGTTCACTCCTTAAAAAGTGTCAAGCTCCTGAAAAACAAGGAAAGACTGAGAAATTGTCATTGTCCGGAGGAGACTAAGGAGGCATGGCGACTACATGCACTGTGGTGTCTCAGATTGGACCCTGGACCAGACAAACAACACTAGTGGAAAACAGGAAATACAAGTCACGTCTGTGGTTTTGTTAATAGTTTTGTGCCAGTATTTCTTCATTTTCACAATGGTACCAGTGTTTGAGATGTTAACGTTAGGGAAAGCTGGATGAAGGGTGTATGGGAATACTCTGTACTATTTTTGTAACTTTCGGTAAGCCTAAAATTTTTTTAAAAGAAAGTTGAAAAATAAAGAAACAAAGCAACTCAAGTGGACTAAATTCTGGCTCCTGCGGGCAGAATCTTTTTTATAGGACCCAATGAGAAAATCCCTAAAGGATCATGGTCTGTAGAAGTATGCGTATAGAGAAGTGATTTCTACACAGGAAAAGGAAAAGTCAACTGAGATTTTCTCAACAGTGTAGAGAGCCTATTTGTAACTATGTCCACCCCCCCATTTAGAGAGGTTTTTGTTTGTTTGTTTGTTTGTATAGAATTATCTAATTACTTCAAGATGCCACTTGGCATTGCCAGTAAATCTAGCTCTGTTTCTTCAGAGGATTAAATGGGGGGTTCCTTGTCTTTTGTAATTAGTTTTCTATTAGCAACTCTCAGAACATAACTTTTTCTGTTGCCGATGGGATGACAAGCACTTAAGAGCTAAACCCCACCTCCTAAAGATGCAAGCCTTATTTATGAACCAAGCATTTAATGAGTAAGAATTCTGCAAAGCTGCAAAACATGCCCTTGAGAACCCCTGACAACTAAGAGTTCTGTGGGCTTCAACTGATAATCATGCTGTCAGTTAAGCATTTTGCATTTTAAGAACAGCTGGATGTATTTTTTTCTCCGTGAGCTTCTGTGAAAGATTTTGATGCAGAAACTTTTTAAAAGATGGCTTACCACATGCCAGGAGGCATCAGCTATCACCAAGGTGTTATATGGTAACTTCCTGTTCTGCCTGAAGCGAAGGGTGTTTCTCATGTGAATCACTGGGTCAGTGGGGAACTCTGAAAGCTGCATTTTTTAACTCATTTCCGCATTAAGCCCTAAATATGTGCTTAAAAGCCCTTTTGGGGGTCATATTCACCAAAAACAATATTTCTGAATCATGAAATTAGGCATAATGGGAGATTAAACTTTGTTCAAAAAAATTTTCCATTTTCATCCTCCTTTTAGAAACCTGGCTGTGATAAATGCCAGGGAGGTCTGTATCAGTTCTCGGCAGTAAGGATGCAGAGTGTCAGCTTAGGATAATGTGATCATTATGTTCTGTGACTAGATATGTGTAAACAGATCCATCAAAACCTGCCTGTCCTTAGATAGGTGACAAAACTAGATCAAGAGATGTGGCCCCATCCCAGATGATTTTCTTTTGTTTTCTCCATCGCAAATTTGATATCAAAGTTTGCATGGAGCTCGATCATGGGTAAATGAAATAAATGAAATTATGGTGAGAAAGAAGATCTCCTAAGTCTGAATTCAGATTTCTTTCAGACAGAACCAAAACTCACCTAGGGGAAAAACCCTACACATTTTTAAATAAAATGTTTAAATGTTAATTTTAAATAAAATAAATTTTTAAAATGTTTAAAATAAAATAACTTGTATTTTTTAAATATTTAGTGGATGCCTGAAATTCACAGATTGACATTTGTGATTTTTGGCCAGCAGAAAGCAAGAGTGGGACAGCTGTGTTGCACATCTAACGTGAATGGCAACCCAGAATTGTGCCGCGGAGGTCTCCATTCTAAAGCCTCGTCTCTCTGATGTAACTGTGTGCCAAGGGACGGTTGGGACAGAAGTGTGCTGAGGAGAATCCTTTAGCTGGTGAAGCTGCCTTGCTCAGCCTCCCACGACCACATCTCGTGACTTGTTATATATGTAGACACACTCAGGAAGCAATTGTGAAAGTAGATCTAAAAAGAAACCCAATTGTTGGCACTAGGGAGGAAGAGAAGAGGAAGTGAATCAGTCGGAGTAAAAAATTGTAAAAAATGAGTTTGGCAGGTGGTGAAGGTTTCATCCCTCACAAATGTCAAGAACTTGCTCTTCAGAACATAAAATGGTTGCATGTAATTTTCTCTGTTAGCTGAGAAGACTAGTAAGCATAATAGGGAGCTGCTAATTTTGGTTTTATCATGGTCCTGGTTTTACCATGGTTTTTCCATGTCATGGAAAGAATGACCAGTGATTGCCGCAATCATCAATAGGCTTCATATGGGGAGGGGGCAAAAGTAATTGAGAGGAGACAATTTAAGAATAATAATTGCATTATTTTAAGACGTTGGCCAGAAAAAATAAAAAAGGTACCAAATCAGGCATCTGAAGGAGTCAGTTCCAGTTCCAGCTCTTAGAATAATCCTTTTCAGTTACTTCCAGAGGCCAGTGGGCCTCCGTTGAAACCCAAGACCTCACACATCTGTGATTTGCTGCCCGGAATGGGACCCTTCTGAGGGAGAAAGGGGGCTTCGTGAATATTTGTTCTAAAGTGCTGGAGTACACGGGGACTGGCCTGGGCAGACCAGGAAGCAAAGGTATCCTAACTCCTGTATTTCCGGCCTCTGGCTGATCCTCACCAAAGATCTCTTCCCAGGGGACCTTCTTCCTTCTTGTAGCATTCGTGTGCTTCTATTGAGTAAGAGAGGCTGGATGCATGGCTTGCTTATATGCAAGGAAATAAAGTACATTTGTTATCTGAGATTCGTGCGAATTATGCCCTTATTTTTGTATTTTAACCCATTAGTGGGAAAATTCAGACTGAAAAGGAGAAAACCAGCAACCTGAGGGAGATATTTTGATCCAGGTAAGGTCTTCTGGTCACTTCAAATCCCCCTGCCTAGGCAGCATCTGAGCAACCCAGCGAAAATAATCACTGACCTAAATACTACTGCAATTATTTCAAGGAAATTGCTTTTTAGTTTAAGTTGATAACAGTATGCCCCGTCAGCAAGTACCTATGTGCTTACGCTGCACACTGGGTTATGCTGTGTGCATAACATGTACATAGCTTATATATGAGCAATGAATATATGAGACTTGCTTTTTATTTTTTTAATTTTAAAAATATTTTAATTATTTATTTGACCCACAGAGAGAGTGCACAAGCAGAGGGAGCTGCAAAAGGAGAAGGAGAAGCAGACTCCTTGTTGAGTAAGGAGCCCAATGGGGGGCTTGATCCCAGGCCCCTGGGATCATGACCCTGAGCTGAAGGCAGACACCTAACTGACTGAACTACCTAGGTGCCCCTGAAACTTGGTTTTTAAAGAAAAATCTGGGGAGGGAGGGGGCTGGTGCCTGGGTGGCTCAGTGGGATTAGTGTCCGACTCTTGGTTTCAGCTCATAACCATGGAGTAGATTCAGATCATAACCATGATCTCAAGGTTATGGGATCAAACCCCGAGTCGGGCTTCATGTGCTCATCGCAGAATCTGCTTGGGATTGTTTCTCCCTCCCCTGCTGCCTCTCTCCCAGCTCACACACTCACACTCCCTCTCTCAATAAGTAAATAAATAAAATCTTTTTTTTTTTAAAAAGATTTTATTTATTTATTTGTCAGAGAGAGAGAGAGGGAGAGCACAGGCAGGCAGAGTGGCAGGCAGAGGCAGAGAGAGAAGCAGGCTCCCCACTGAGCAGAGAGCCCGTGCGGGACTCGATCCCAGGACCCTGGGATCATGACCTGAGCTGAAGGCAGCGGCTTAACCAACTGAGCCACCCAGGTGCCCAAATAAATAAAATCTTAAGAGAAATAAAAAGTAAGATGGAATAGCATATGCTAAGTGTTTGTTAGTGATAATAGGAACCATTGGACCTAGGAAAGGAGAGAGATATCTTGAATTTTGCATGGACCAATGAGGTGGATAGGACTTACATGGGGTGGGTGGGGGATGGGTGGGGAGGGCAACCAGACTGACTATTTCTCACTGGATATATCAGAACATCAAAAATTCTTTTCTCTAAATTTGGCCTGTCAAATTCTATAAAACTGAATAGCATTTTCCCCTCAGAAAATATATTCTCTCAACATGTGAAAGTTCGGTGTGTGAGACGGGTTTGATGAACTGTCCATGCTTTCTAGGTGTGAAGGAAGTGTGCTGAAGACAGTTTGGGAGAAACACTCTTGTCTAAATGATGCTTAGACATAACACAGTGGCCGTGACGCTGTGCTTTTTAGTAAGACAGTTTGTGGAGAGGTTCTGTGCGTGAACGTGTCGAGTGTGGTAGATCCACAGCCAACTGCAGATTTATGAGCGTCGTTATCCTGCTGTGTAGATAGCACCTCTGTCGAATTTAATGAGCTGAAGTAGGTGAACAGTTCACTCTAATCTGCTGGTGCCTGGGACTCCTGTAGTCCCTGGAATCATAGAACATATGTCCTTCTCTTGTTTTAGAAACCCAAGGTGCCTTTCTGATAAACAAGCCTCTCTGGAGGGTAATGACATAAGGAGTGATTTCGAAGACGTTTCCTTCAGCGCATCGATCGAAAGCTAACCTGAGGCGCTACCTGTTGCAAAGCTGAGAGGTGATTTGTCAAGTCCAACATCCATGGCAGATTTGCTTTAATTGATTCTTGTTCCTTTGCATGAGTTTATTACCTTGAGAATGGCTGAGATTCTCTCACCCATATGCTTCCTGCACTATTAAGAACACACATCGGCCAGAGAATTCTCTTCGCTAGTCCTTTATGGAATAACTTTGAATTGATTCTACTGTGTTTATCGTGATTAGATGAAATGTCCATGAAAGACGTATTTATAAGATCTAACTGAAGTTCCCACCATGTTTTGAAACCACTAATAAATGGATTCAGGTAAAGAAGTATTGAGAATAAAACTTTTAAGATCTCTCATGGAAGCTTTGAAATCCCACAGGGCTGCATTTATGGGAAGCACACTGGTGAATTGGGAACAACTGGTGTGTATCAATGGCAGTACTCATGGCACTTTGAGTGGGATGTTGTGTGTGTGTGTGTCTGTGTGTGTCTGTGTGCACTCATGCACAAGCCTGTCTAGTTTATTGTAGGACCTTCAGGATCAACCCAGAGTCAACCATTCCAATGTAGTTATCCAAACAATGCTTAAGATATAATTCATTGCAGATGGCAAAAGAGTAAACACTTCCTAAATATGAAATATTTCTAATTTGTAAAGTTTTTGTTTACAAAGGTGACTTTGAAAGGTTGGAATGTAGAACATGCTTTTTGGTATCATGGGGGATATAAATGATGACTGTGTCCCTAGGCTGCTGACACCCCGCCTGGTGTCCTTGACCGCTATCTATAGTTTCTACTCCAAGTTCTTAGATTAAGCAATTTAATTCTAACATTTAAATCTCTTCCTAACATTTAATTCTCTTCCTAAATTAGGTTGCCAAGTTAGGTTCTTCTAAAAGTCCTTTTGCTTAAGGAGACTTTAAGGAGTTACATTTCAGGAGTCTGTTGACTTAGGACCAGCTTTTAACCTAACTGGAACATGTTACTGGCTCTTCCCCAGTGACTTAGCTCCTATTTTGCATCCCAGTTACTGATATGATCCCTATCTGGCCCTCCTATGCTTTCTATCCTGCCTTAGTTCTCCATCAGCTGCCCTTGCCAGTCTTCTGAAGCTTCTTCCCACTGGCCCGTGGCGCCATTTGTTTGCTGCTCATCGTGGAACCTTTTGGCTGTCGGCTACACCTGGACATCTTGGTTATCCCTTATTTCCAGTTCTAATATGCCATGTCTACCTGCTAATTGCTATTTGTTCCTAAAGATTGTTTTTAGGTTCTATTTCAGTTACGTCCTTGCTGGGGCAGGTCCCCAACTCCTCCTTGTTCTAAGACAGCCTTGCCTGTGTACCAAGCTTGATGCAGCTGAAATTGGGAGCCTGCCTGTTATAAACGGGGAAGGCAGGCAGCAGGACAGTAATTAAACACATCTGAAAACAAATTGCATAAGAAATAGTTGCTTAATCTTTAAAGCTGGTGCTTAAAGTAGTCTTAATTAGAGGAAAAGAGGAGATACATGAAAATTATTTTAAAAATCTGAATGATCTGAGCCTTTGAGGCAAAGTTTTCAGAAACTGATGGCAATGACTATTATGGTTAATTTCCCTTCAGAACTTACAGATTTACTCTTCCTTGATATGGAAATATCATTAGCAGTACTCTTAGACTGATCATCCATAATGAGGATAATTTTTTTTGCTTCACAAATGAAATAAAAAGAGAGATTTTTTCCCCCTCTAGGATTGTTGGGGGGAAAAAAGGAATCGCAAGTGGAAAGAGGGCAATCATTAAAAATAAATGTGTATGTGTGAGTAAACAAAACTGTAAGAGCTTGATGGGACATGAGAGTAGCAGATAATGCACCTAAATGTTCTTCTTCTTCTCATTTTGGGGAGGAAACATTTTGTTTTACTCAGTGTATGCCTGTGTCATAGAAATCCAAAAAGACAAAAAGTAAATAGTGAAAGGTGAGTCTCCCATATACCTTTCTAGCTCCACTAAGTTGCCTTCCCCAGAAACAACAAATATTATAGATTTCTCATGTATCTTTCTAGAGAAATTCTATACGTTTGCCACCATTTATATGTGTGTATGCCTTAACATACACACATGAATGAAATATATGGATGGGTTCATATTTAATTAGTATTATTGTCTCTAAGGACCAAAAGGTTCTCAGGATATTTAGTGAAAAAGTGATGTCAGGCTTTTTTGGTAAATCTTGTTAGAAATATTTCTTTGGAGTTTCATGTTTGAGTCCCAAATGTATGCCATCATTATTGTAGATAACATTAATAAAATGTTGGTTTGGTTGGTCTTAATTATGTCTGACTGTTCCCTCTGGAGGGACAGATGCCTACTGACATGGGACCTTATGCTGTTCTTTTCTTTTTCTTTCTTTCTTTTTTTTTTTTTTTTTTTTGAAGATTTTATTTTTATTTATTTGTCAGAAAGATTGGGAGAGCACAAGTGGGGGGAGTGGCAGGCAGAGGAAGAGGGAGAAGCAGACTCCCTCATGAGCAGAGAACCAGACATGGGGCTCCATCCCAGGACCCTGAGATCATGACCTGAGCCAAAGGCAGACACTTAGCCAACTGAGTCACCCAGGAGCCCCACTTATGCTATTCTTAGTCACACACTTTCTAATATGTTTTGATATAAACCAGTTTGCCTCTATCCTTGTGGCTCAACAGTTTTCCTGGGGTTCCTGCTTCCTCATCACCTTGGAGAGTCTCTTCACCATTCTTTTAGGTTGGAACATTATTTTTTACGTTTTATGTATTCCTCTTTCTTAGTTTCTCTTTTCTTAGTTTACTTCCTCATTTTGGTAGAACACAACTACCAGTGATTTCCAGAGAAGGGATTAGATGATAGATAAATTTGAGATATGTATCTCTATACTTCTTTATTAAATTTTCTACCCATTAAGCGTAGAGTTCTATGTTACAAGTCTTTGTCCTTCAGAATTTTGAAGATATTGTTCCATTTTCTTTTATATTCCAGTGTTTCTGGTAAGTCAGAAGCTATTCTGATGCCTTTTTTTTTTTTGTATGTAACCCGTTTTTTTTTTTTTTAATTAAAGAATTTTTTATTTATTTGAGAGAGAGTGCATGCATGTGAGTTGGGGAAGGGAAGAGGAAGAGGGAGAGAATTTCAAGCAAATGCCCCACTGAGTGTATAGTCCCATGTGGGGCTTGATCTCATAACCTTGAGACTATGACCTGAGCTCAGACCAAGAGTCAGATGATCAACCAGCTGAGCCACACAGGTGTCTTGTGACCTGTTTCTTTTTTTGTTTATTTTATTTTATTTTTTAATTCCAGGATGCATTTAGAACCTTTCTGTGTCCTCAGTGTTTTGAAATTTTACAGTGATGTGCCTTAGGTGTAGGTCTATTTCGATCTGTTGTGTTGAGCACTTTATAACTCCTTTCAAGCTAGAAACTTAGGTCTATTTGTCCTGGGAATTTTCTTGAATGATTTAATTTATGATATCCTTCCCTCTGTTTTTTCTCTCTGGAATACTTATTCAGATTATCTTAATATTCGGATGCTACTTTACTTATATGTTACTCAATATTTTTCTTTTTTTTTCTTTTCTATTTTCCATCTCTTTATCATTCATTTTTCCATCTCTGTACTTTCTTCATGATTTTCTCAAGTGTATCTTCCATACATCCTATTGATTTAAAAAAAAATTCTGTTGTTACGTTTTTAATTTCTAAGAGCTTTCTTATTAATAAGCACCATACTTCATGGATGTAATATCTCCTCTTAATGCTCTGGGGATAGTAACTATAGATTGTTTTTAAGCTTTTTTCTCTAAGCCTTTTTTAAAGTTATTTTTTCCCAGTTTTTGTCTTTATCTTTCTTGTTAACTGGTTTCTTCAAACGTTCATTGATCTTTGGTTGTCTGCTAGAAATTAAAAGTGAGCCTAAAGCTCTTATCGACTTTGTGGACCTTTGAGTCTCACTGTAGGGTGATTTGATGCTTATGTCCTTGTTACCTTGTTTCTGAGGTTACCTGGATTTTTCCCAGCTTGTTTTCTGCTAGGGAAATGGAGGTCTGGCTCCCAGGGTTGTGGAAAAGTAGGGCCAAGGGCTGAAGGTTTTAACACTTAGAACAAAACATTTTAAATGCATTTGGTACCTTAATTACCCTTTATATGTGGTACATGGTTCCTCAGTTGTCTGAAATCTGGTTTGACTCATCCAAGATGAAACTCTAGGATGCTGCTGGTATTGGGAAAAGCCAGTCATCTAGGAGCATGCTGTGGGGAAAAGGGTCTAACTGCAACTTAAACAACCATAATACATTTTTTCCTTATTTTAACTTCTCTGGCTCTACTGCTCACTCATAGTTCTAGAGGTAGCTGGAATTTACAGTGTAAATTAGGGTACTGATTAGCTTTCCCCACTGTTGACTTCAGATTCTCCTGCCTTGGGTCTGGAAGCCAATTTCTCTTCATGATCTGTTTTCATCTTCTAAAACTGTGTTTCTCCAGTAACTCCCATCCTGGTTGATTTATGTCTTAAAAAAAAAAAAAATCCCTTTGTTGTAATTGAATGGGGTTGGATAAAGAAAGGAAATTATGTGCTGTATTAAACCTTCCATCTTAATGGGGAAACCCATTAGTGGGTATTTTGCATGGTGGGTTTATGTTTGATTTTCATTTGCATATCTATGTTATAACTTTTTAATGCTTATTAGTGTCTTACTTTGGTGGAAAACAAAACACAATCCAATAACTATTTTGAAAATTATAAAAAAAATTCTTGCTTCCCCAAATGAAAATTACTCAAAGTAAAGTGAACAGAGTTACATGTAATGAAAGAGTGGAGTTATTACATGATCATTGTGAGCTGAGGAAGAAACGATTGGAGGGACCAACTTTTATAGCAACCACTAGATGGCGCTATTGGCCAAGGTCAGCTTGGTTGTGGTTTGGGTTTCGGGGAGGTAAGGTGCTGTTTTGAGGCGTGAAAGGATTGAGGGCATTCTCCATCCACAACCTTTCTACGTGTGGTCTTTATATAAGTTTGGCATGCTTTCATTTGATATACTTTGTCCATTCAAGATAAGAATGAATTTTGGTGGCATTTTTCAGTTGTTGCTTGTATCAGCTACTCCGAGATTTCGCCTTGAAGGTAAAGGGGTCAAGTTTATTTAAATGATATATTCAGCAGGAACTCTATTAAATGCTTTGAGAGAGCTTACTTTTGATAATCATGGTGATAATGAATGCGGGAGAAAAAACTGGTAAAATCCACCCCCAGTTCTAAACTCTCCCTGGTGAAAGTGAGTTTTTTTTCTTTCTTAACATTTTATCTATTTCTGCTATGGATACCAGGTAGCTCTTGAATTACCCAATAACTGCAAAACATAGCAGGTGAAGGGGAAAAAAAAAAAAGCAATGCTGCTAGCTCGTGCTAAATATGACCTGACGGTTACATCCTTAAAGTAAAAGAAATACCTCGGGGTTGGGAACCCAACTGTTAACTATTTTTATGGGTCTCTCTTTCTCTCTCTTTTGAACAGCTCCTTATTAGAAAAAAAAAAAAAAAAGCACATTTTAAGGCAGTTCTTGATCATTTTTTACCAATTTTCATCTGGTTAAATATGGATGTACTTAACTGTAGCTTATGTTAAATGTATATAAATCTATACATGGTCTCTGAAAGGACTCAATCTCTGTGTAAAAAAGGCGTGGCTGAGGCTCTGTTTTATAGAAGTTGATTACAATATGTTCCATGCAGAATAATGGAATTCTCTGAATCTCAACAATTTAAAAATTTTACTTTTTTTCTTAAGATTTTATTTATTTATTTGACAAAGAAAGAGATCACAAGTAGGCAGAGAGGCAGGCAGAGAGAGGTGGGGGAAGCAGGCTCCCTGCTGAGCCGAGAGCCTAATGTAGGGCTCCATCCCAGAACCCTGAGATCATGACCTGAGCCGAAGACAGAGGGTTAACCCACTGAGCCACCCAGGTACCCCTAAAAATTTTACTATTTTTACTTTTTTTCCACCATCATATTCTTTGTGGGGTCATAAGCAATGCAGCTAGTGAGTGACCAATTAGCTAAAAGGTATTTAAAGCAGGTTCTGAGAGTGCAGGTAACGCTGAGATGCAGAAAGGACAAATAGGTTTAGAAATACACAGACCACACAGCATATAAAGGAATGATAAAGAATTGACAAATCTGGACACAAATTATATAGTTTAGGGAAACTGTGATTTTATTACTTTATCTTTTTCCTGTTGACCTTCTTTTTCACATTTATTGTGGCAATTAAATAGGAATGAAATGTTGGTTTGAGGCTAACTCCCCAAAATGAGTTAGATTGAATGTATAAGATAAAGATGTAGTTCTTAATTATTTTTTGATAAAGCTTAAAGGAGGTAGGAATCAGGAAAAGGAATGGAAACAACATACTTGGCTTCTGGTGTCATATGTAGTTTATTTGCAGATTATGCAGTTGTGGTTCAACGTACAGAATTTTCTTTCCTAAAATATCATTACCACTTGGCAGATGTGCTTCATGACTGGAAAATAGCCATGGAAAAAAATTAATATACAGACGTGTAGAGTGGATTCGTACCTTAGTAAATCTATGAATCTGTGGGTGGAGCAATGGTGGGTCTCATCTGATTGATTCATGATTTTTCTGACTTTTTCTCCCTATGTTGCTCATGTTTTTATCTTATTCTGTCTGAGAGAATATTTAAAATTTATTTCTCAAACATTCTATGGAAATTATCCTTTATTTTAGAAAGAGAGCAGGCAGGGGAGGGGCGGAGTGAGAAGTAGAGAGAGTATCTTACGCAGGCTCCATGCTCAGTGTGGAGCCTGTATGTGGGGCTCGATCTCACTATGCTGTGATCATGACCTGAGCTGAAATCAAGAGTCAGACACTTAACTGATGGAGCCACCCAGGCATCCCCGGACTTTCTCCTCTACAGCCAGTTTGGTTGCCTTCTTGCTTCTCTGCAGACAATTGCCACTCCTCTATCTGCTTTTCATCTTCTGTATCACCGTGGACGTGTCTTGCCTGTGGTCATTTCATCTTCCATTCTCTGTTTTTATGGGTTCGTACCTTTTACAATCTTCTGTCATTTTTGAGGTGTGTCAAACTTCTGTTTTTAGCTGGAAATCGTCATCTACTTTATAGATAAGAGATCTCAGATGCAGCGAAATTACATGTCTTGCCCAAAGTTATAAAGACAATTAGTGGCAGAAACGAACCTTTGTTTAAGAACAGAAACAATTCTAGTAATATAAAGAAAATGGAATTTCAAAGTGGAATTAGCACAGAAAACCACATTAGTTCCTCGTGATAGATTTAGGGTATTGTTTTCCTAATCAGGAGATTTTTAGAGCTGACTTTTTTGTTATAATTTCAAAGACATGAATGTCGCCCGTGTCTCACAGAACCATTGTGAGAGTTAATAGATCAAAGTTTCTTTGAAAGGCTTCCAGTGCCTCTATAGAAATAGGAGAAGCACAGTGTTACTTAGCCAATGCTGGCAATATCCTCTCAATGCTCAGTTGGAAAATAGTCAGAAAATGTGAACTAGGTATGGACAAGAAGTAACTTGGAATTCAATTTGATCAATTACTAGAACATTATTCAGTATACTGTGTTCTACGTTTTCAAGCCCAGGATTGACCAAATTCTCTGTTCCATAATTCAGTAAATAAACTAAGTCTTCACCGGAGAGAAAGTAAGCCATAAATAAGGAAAGGAACAATAAAGTATTCCTAGGCATCTATTCATTTTGGTGTCTAAAATAGAATTTCCAGGCAGACAATGCAATTATAATTGGTAAGGGGATATAGAATCCTATACTAAGAATGCTAACCAGGTTTCCTCTGTACTGTGTGCATTTTAGCCTTTCTAGAAAGTGAGAAAAATGAAACTTGTGTCTTTATTTGTCTAGAGATTTGTACAAAAATGGGAAATGGAGCCAAACATAGAAGTAGTTCTCATATCTTAGGCCTAGAGGGAGAGAAAGGGGACAGGGGGAGGGAGAGAAGGGGTGAGAAGGAGAGAGTAGGGGAAGATGGGGTGGGGGGGCATGGAGAGGCAACTATTGAAGGTATCTCTATGAGTGGAAAATAGTTCATTAATTTGTAAACCTTTGGCTTTGCAAGTCAACATCGCTGTCTTAATTAGTGATAGTGATTCATTCTCAAAAAGAGGTTTATTCCCTCTTCCTTTCCCTTCTCGATGAGCATTCTCACATTCTCTAAACCTATTTCCTGCTAGAGGAGGTCACAATTCATAGCACAGCTAATCATTCATGGCGGGGAAGAAGAAAGTACGAGAGTTCTTCTGAGCTAAGTTATTTTAGTGTCTTGCTAAGCATATATTCCTTAGATATGGCCAGAGATTACCATTAGTCACCCAACTCCTGTCATATTCCAGAAAGGATTAGTACTATACATGATTCTAAGGTTCACATTTATTTATATTTAAATTAAGACCTGACTCTGCTTTTTTGTTTAACTGTAGCCTACCCTTTTCTTACTTAATAGTTGAGAAGAAGAGAATATTAATCTGCTGAGAGAGGAAGGAAAATAAATTTACCGAAATCTTGTTTTTACTCTCTGTATAGACACAGGTAGAAACTAGTGCTGATTTGGACTTCTTCGTGGAAATAGAGTTACATGGTGGAACTGTGCTTAGAAGTGGGGTGTGATAGGATACAGGACACATGATCTCCAAAATAGAGCACCTTGGCACATTGAATATTATTAAGCTGAAGGAGTTTGAGAAAATGGCAGAAGCCACCATTTCCTCCTGAAATGGGTCATAAACCCTCATGTGAGAGGTGCCTACTCCATGCCTGGAAGAAAGGAGCATCCTTATCTCCAAGATAGAGGGACACCAAGAAGAATTTGAATAAATAAACCTCGCTAAGTTTCCTCCAGTTCACTACACTTACCTCACATTCTCTATTGTACCTACCTATATGACTGTCTACTCTCTGTCAAACTTGGCAAAAAAATCCTCAGGTTTAACTGTCTCTTCAGGTCTTCATTTCCTTATGAAGGCTCTCATGAATGTGAATCATGTCAACTAAGTATATATGCCTTTCTCCCGTTCATCTGTCTTTTCCAGTTTAATTTTCAGACCCAGCCAGGGACCCTAAGAGGGTTCAGGAAAACTTTACCCTCCCCCGTAAATGGATCTTTGAGTCAGGGCACACTTGGACCTTCACAGATGCCAGAGTTTCTGGCTAAGGAGGAAAGCAAATAAAAAAAAAAAAAACACAGAAAAAGAATGCCCAACTTTAAACCATTTTCTGCAAAACTAGCCATTCTTTGACTTGCCTTGTCTCACAGACAGGCTGAGCAAGGACAATGAGCCCCTTATGCTTGTAGATGAACAGAATTCTCAGAGAAGCTGTTTTTCCTATGCCCATTGTAAGATCAGGAATGCAAGAATATCCCATTACTTACCTGTTAGTCTTTAACAACTTCTCTCCCACTTCCAATGGCCCAAGATGTCCATGTTTAAGTTAAAGAAGCTAGTTTGATGTAGCTAAGATAAGTTTGGTGTAGCTAGATAATTTTCCTTATGGCCTTCCTATGTATGCAGGCTCTCTAGATAAGGGTGCTAAAAACTCGTATTCATTGAGTGCTCATCGTATGCCATGGACTCTTCTAAGGCCCCTGTTTCCCATGACAACTCTATGAAATACATGTCCAGATAATTCCCATTTCACAGACAGGAAATGGAGGCCAAGAAAATTCACTTGCTTGCCCCAGATCACACAGCAAGGATGTGGTGGAGAACAGATTGGAATCCAAGCAGAATGGCTCTAGAAACTCTTCTATTGACCTCTCTCCATTTAGCCTTGTTAAAGAATGGAAGACCCAAGCTCTATTCTTCCATATGCCCTGTGCTTTAGTCAACCTGGCTCAGGTGTACTTCATGGACACAGCTTAAGATTTCTCAACTCTGTGGCTTGACTCACGTTTTTCTCTGCTCAAAATACCTTTCTTTTCAAATACTCTATTTCCTTCTGTTTGGTTAACTCCCCTTCCCCCCAGTCAAACAATATCCAGTTCAAGAAGTTTTTCTAAGACCCTTAGTAGGAATTAATCTCTCTCTTTTTTGAACTTCTGAGATGTTTTATATTTTTCTCCCTAGTAGTACCTATTGCTCTCTGTTGTTTATTCTTCTCTCCCCATTAAATTGTAAATTACTTGGAAACAGAGGTATTTGTCTATCACTTTGCATTCCTAGCATAGACCATGCCCATGGTACTTGCTTACAAGTTTGTTTAATTAATGTCACTGAGAGACATATCCAAATTGTGCTTATTTTGCTACGCGGAAAATTTAAGCCACGGGCAGTGATTCACATACACTCTCTTGTGTCTGTGTTTCCACACACGATTGCCTTCTAGGCAGCTGTCTCATTGGGTCACTGACTTTCAGAAAGATGACCATGGATATACAGTCACAGGCCTAATGTTTATTTATCTTTTTTTTTTAAAGATTTTATTTATTTACTTGACAGAGAGAGAGATCACAAAGAGGCAGAGAGGAAGGCAGAGAGAGAGGAAGAAGCAGGCTCCCCTCCGAGCAGAGAGCCCGATGCGGGGCTCGATCCCAGGACCCTGGGACCATGACCTGAGCCGAAGGCAGAGGCTTAACCCACTGAGCCACCCAGGCGCCCCCTAACGTTTATTTAATGACAGATACTAGATTTTCGGAGATGGTTACATGAGGCAAGAGATAACAGGGATTAGACAGAGATCTATGGCTTCTCCAGTCTTAAAAGTTGTCTCTGATGATGAAACCCTGGTGAAGGTGAGCCTGGCCCTTCTCTGTTGTTTGCTACTTTTTATTCAATCCCTGTTTTTAACGTGAATATTCTGGCTTTTTTTTTTTTTTTAATTTGCATGCCCTTTTCAATTCTCTTCTCTCTCCTATTTTCTCATAAAAATTTTATTTTCATTCTAATTAACTTTCCTCCAGATCCCTAGTGTTTATTCAAAGGTCTGCTGCTCTTAGGACTATTTCATCTTTCCATCATCCTGGGGACATTTTCGGTTTTTGGTTTCCCTCTTGCTTCAGTTGGTCTTTTGTTGCTCTGATTTCTTTTTCTCTTTTTTTTTTTTTCAT
Organism: Lutra lutra; assembly: GCF_902655055.1. Taxonomy (NCBI): domain Eukaryota; kingdom Metazoa; phylum Chordata; class Mammalia; order Carnivora; family Mustelidae; genus Lutra; species Lutra lutra. The sequence goes on from NC_062284.1 coordinate 75,511,955, forward strand.
ACTGTAGCCTGAATCAATAATGGAAACACTTTCTTCTTTGCAGCTTCCCTGATTCCCTTAGAAAAACATCTCCCTGTGCGAATATGAATAGGGTCTGTAAAGAAAAGCCTGTGACTTCAAAACATTCGGGAAATTAACAGGAGAGAGCTGTTTAAGTTGGTGATCAGGAAGGCAGGGCACAAGATATTCTGAAAAACCTGCAGTCATTTTGAAGCAAGTTCCCAATTTGTGACAAATGACACTGAAGGAAGGAGGAGAGAGGGTACTTAACTCTTAAGGCTGAATGTCTTTTCAAACCATCAAAAATAATGATAGACACTCCAGTCCAGTCTCTGGAAAAGAGATTATTTTGCTGTGCAATGCACTGTATTTTTGTCAAGCGCTCTAAGCCTTCAATGGTTTTAAAATGTATTGGTGCTTTGGGGAAATTCGTTTTGAATGGCTGTGCTAAAAAAACGAATTCGTGAAACCAGTTTCTTCTTTAATCAGGTCACTTTTCTCCCATGAATAAGTGAGTAAGTTTCACCTGGGGGTAAGGTTACTTCACTTTCCACGATGGTAGAATCCCTTCATGACTTGCTTATTATCACATGAAATTTGGCTATGATACACTCCAAAACACCTGCCTAAAACGAATCAATCTCAAATCATAGAAAGCTGATGTCATAGGCCTGGCTGTTAATTGTTCCCCATTAGGATTCATTATACAGAGATATTTAGGAAGAGTCATGGATTCCATTGTTTCAGAGTTGGCTTTCTCTGGCCTTGTTCTTCAGGGCCTTTTCTATGGGCTGTGCTGATATCCAGTGACACATGGGAGTCTTCCCAAGCATGATCAGTGACGCTTGAGAAGGAAGGAAACTTTCCTTCATTATTTCCACAGGAATTCTTCAGAGAAGTTGGCAAGCTTAATATCCCTACATATGCCTCTTGGCATTGCCAACTATATTTTTAAATTATATATATATACAAATTAGTAAACTGTTACCAAGCGATGGAGTTCCCATGCCTCAGAGTACATGCTGAAGTGTACTAGAAGTGGGAAATCTCCATGCATGTTATGGGCCGTCTATCAAAAGGGGTTTAATTCCAACAGATAGGAAAAGAAGAGAGTAGCCTAGTAATAGAATGAGGCCAGTTAGCGTCGTTAGATAGAGGCTTCCAGTGAAGTGGAAGATTTATAGGAATGATGGTAATATTTTCTGTGCAGACAGTGAAGCCAGTGATGACTGGGGATCTGGCAGGAAATAAGTAAAGAAGTCCAAATGAGGCGATGAAGAGATACAGCGGTGCAGGGCTTTTGACTCTGGGGTATCTGGCTCTGTTAACCAGAGAGGCTGAGTAGCAGGTACACATCACAAATACTGGGTTCAGAATAAAATTTCCATGTGGTTGACTAGAACCCTTTTCAGGGTCTGGCAGCTACTTTGTAACAAGAGACTTTGATGCATTTGATCTCATTTGAACTGAAGAGGTCATCGTAGTGGAATAAAACTCTAAACCTTTGTAAAGTGATTTTAGTCGGTAACTTTTATTGATTTTTAAAAAAATAATCCATTTTTAGGATTTTACGTTGTGATGAGTATTACAGAATTTGGAGAATCTCATCATCCAGATATGAAAATTGTTTCTCTAGTATTAAAAATTTGTTCTTGTATGTCTATGTGTAGGTATTTTATAGATTTTATTAATTATTCTTTAAATCTTACCATACGTAGACATATAAGTTGGTTTTGACTTTTTGGATATTATAAATGTGCTGGCGTAAGCAACATTTTGCATAAAGCTTTATCTGTATTAAAATGATTTCTTCAGGCAAGAGAATTATAAATAGGATCATTGGTTTAAAGGCTATAAGCAGTTTCAGGCTTTTGATGAATATTGTTATTTTTTTTTCCCCAGAAAGAGTAAATTAATTTACACTTCTATCATCAAAAGAGAATTGCCCACTTCACTGTACCCTTATCAGCATTAGGCATTGTCTTCTTTTTTTAATCTGTGCTAATTTAGTTGTTTTTCTTTTAATTTGCATTTTGGGTCATTACTTAGATTGAACATTTTTATATATGTTTATTATCTGCTTATATTTCTTTTTTGAAAAGTTATAGTCTCTGTTAAAATGTGGAAAAAATATCCTTGTACATTTTATCTGATCATTAACAGTTCTTGGAATTCTTTTTTTTTTTTTTTAAGTAAGAAGACCAATTCTTTTTTTTTTTTTAAAGATTTTTTAAAATTTATTTATTTGACAGAGAGAGAGAGAGATCACAAGTAGGCAGAGAGGCAGGCAGAGAGAGGAGGAAGCAGGCTCACTGCTGAGCAGAGAGCCCAATGTGGGGCTCGATCCCAGGACCCTGAGATCATGACCTGAGCTGAAGGCAGAGGCTTAACCCACTGAGCCACCCAGGTGCCCCTAAGAAGACCAATTCTTATAACAATTCTGCAGATCTTTGTATAAGGAGATAGAATGCTTCCTTATTTCTGACTGATGTTACTTCAACTCTCTAACTCCTAAAAGATATCTCTGGGATGGTCAAAGGCATGTGTTAAATGCCTGCTTTCATATGGCATGGCATTAGGGGAAAATAAAAGCACTTTATCCAGCCATATGCCCTGTGAATTACCAAGCTAATAGCTAGTGAATTACTACATTTATTTTGAAAAGTTGTTACTCAGTGACCAGTATGTGGAGATATTAATTACTACTTTGGTCACCTTGGGATTCAAGAGACTTTGAAATTTCCCTTGCTTATTTTTTCCACCTCAGTTTTGCCACACACTATCCTCTGATAGGCAGGTGCAAGCCGGAAGACCTTTGCCAGGCATCCACAATTGCGTGTCAATCACTCTCCCACCTAAAGATATATTCCTCACCACCCAGAATGAATCAGAAACAAGAGCTTTAAATAAAAGAGAATCCTTTGTTTTTAACTTTGACAACACTTCCCCTTAAACAGTCCTCAGTACCCGCAGGGCTGCATAACTTTCTGGATTATTAGAACGTTACTGAGGTTCCAGCCCCTTGACTTTGGGCTGAAATTTTCTTCAACCTTGAACTGAAAACTTCCTCTGGGTTGTTGGCTCAGTGACTGTCTTTGCAAAGCCATCCAAGCGGGGCTGCCACATGGGAGCTATTTTAAGGTATCTCGTGGAGCCCAAGATGTATTTCTGTGCTCTAGCAGATGTCCCTCAAAACTTCTGTGTCTGTGGCCAGACAGGTCACCCTGCACCTGGGCTCCCGTTTTGGTAGTGGAGCAAACAGAGATGCCAGCCACCCTGAGGTGGGCAACCAGGACTGCTATCCGAAGCAGAGACACACTGGGCCAGATCACACCATGCTCTGACTTTTGGTGACTACTGCACGACTTCAGCCACTTTCTTTAGCCTTGCTTTCCTTATCTGCAAAATAAGAGAGTGGGAGCAGATGGTCACAAAAGTTTCTCCCATCTGTACGGATGAATGAATCTGATTCTGCTAGCCTCTGTAGACTTGATCTTTTTTTTTTTTTTTTTAAACTTCTAATCCTTTTACTCCAGAACGTTGACCAATTATTTTAAGAATCATTTTAGACTCTCCCCCGCCCCATGTGCTAACCATGAATATCAGTCAGGTGTTTACTTTTTCTTCTCCCCAAACTACAGGGATAAAGTTTCTTAAAATACGTAAAGAATCAAAGCGGCCCCGTAGCCATCATAAATGGTGTGGTCCTGGTTGTCAGGTTTCATCTGTGAGGCTAGACCCTGGGTCATGGTAGGACCACAGCAGTAAACACAGCCAGAGGAAGCTAGGGTATAAAGGGACTGCAGCTCGTGTGGAGAAAATCAGAAGAAATTCTTTTCTGATTCAGACGAGACAGATTTTGCATCATGAGGCAAGATATATTCTGGAAGACCGGTAAAACTCTCCTCCACAAAGTTGCCAAGAAAGTAGACATGGAGACACAGAAGAAAAGCTAGAAACTAGGGCAGTACTGGGAGCTTGAGTCAGCGTCACTAGGAGTTGATTCCCAAAGAAGTAGGAGAACATTGGAAATATGTAACTGTTTGATGCATTTGTCACTGGTTTATCTAAGGTGGGGTTTGGTTTGTGTATCAAACTCCACTGAAAGGGGTCTATTTGAATAGAGTTGGACTTCAGAAATGTAAACTTGGGTGGCACCAACTCTACATCTGAAGTTCCATCAGTGACCAAGAGATAGTAGTTCTCCCAACCAGGAACCCCGCTTAAACTGGGACTGCAAAGACAGCTCTGGGAATCTATGTGCACACTGACTAGGTTTATCTTGTCAAGGCAATATTTGGAAAATTGATCAACTCTGAATAGGTATCCAAAGTGTAAACTGTTTAGTGGATAAAGGGATGTTTCTTTTATCTGTTTTTTTTTTTCTTTTAACATGTATCTATTGCCCAGATTGTGAATGAGCATGAGCTGCTGTCTCTGCATTAAAATGAACACTGAGAAATCCGCAGAAGTCAGAGGAAAATGGAGAGTTCAGGAACAAAGAGAACAAATAGGATAAACCTTTGGGGAACCTACTGTTTGCACTGAGCTGGTAAAAGTGGGGAGAGCTTCCAAGGATGAAGGGCGGCAGAAAGCAGGAGCCAGATGAGGGAGGGGAAGCTTCTTTTGTTCTCTTTTTCCTTTCCCTGCTTTTCCTTGAGCCCAGAGCTACTCTTCACTGGAGTCTGTGGCTGACACAGACACGGGTACCCCGGCCCCTAGTTGAATAGAAGGGCAGATACAAGCTCTGCTAGTTGAGAAGTTGATGAAAGCAAATACTGGGGACTGGAATCATTTAAAGACTCACTCACTCATATGTATGATGGCTGATGCTGGTTGTCAGCTGGTCCCTTAGCCGGGACTGTTGGCTGGAACACCAGCATGTAGGCTGACATGTGACATGGTGACTGGGCTCTGAGAGAGAGAGAGAGAGAGATGCAGGCAGAAAGTGTATTACCTCTTATGGAAGTCAGACATTCTGTTTCATTCTATTTGGCAAGGCGGTCACAAAGTTCTGTCAAGGTTCCGGAGGCTGGGCTATAGCTTATATCTCTTGATGGGAGAGCGACAAGGGTCGATAAGAGTATGTAGAACTGGAAATATTGTTGCAGACATTTTGGGAAAATAAACTCATCACATAAAAGAACTTCTAAATAAGGACCAGAAACTGGACAACAAATGTTATCTGTATCGTGTGGTTTGAGCCAGTGGAGGAAGAATTTAAATTTAACTTCAAGGACAACAGCCTGCCAGAAGTCTGTTTAAACAAGGGATTCAGGCATCTCCTAGGAGAGAAGTCATTCCAAGGGGAGAACATCCGAGAGACAAACTTTGTTCAGGAATAAACAACTCTCTACAGTGATTAAAAACTGATTTTGAATGCAGTTTCATGGATTGCTCTTGTCAAGGATGACTCAGGGATGAAGCTTTCGAAGGAAAACAAACAAACAAACCTTACCTGTTAAGATCGCAAATCCAGGCTTTCAAAGGACCGGTTCATAAACTTAAAAACATAGCAAGTATTTAAAGAAAAAAAAATTCCCCAAGATTACTGAGATAACCATGTTTATTAGCTCTTGTCAATATGCTATGTGACTACTACAAAATCTAGTGGCTTCACAAGCAAATAAGCGGGTCACCTGGGGCTTTGTAGTTCTAGTTTGGGTTTGGCTGGTGACTCCGAGCTTCAATAAGGGCTCATCTGTTGCAGGTGTCTCCCACCCTGTCTTCTTGGGGCCAGTAGACCTGTCGGGACATGCTGAGTCAGGTGATGACAGAAGTTCAGAGGTGAGTGAATAGCAGTGATGTCTGCTAAGGACTGGCATCTAAGCTCACAAGCTGTCCGTTCCAACTCATTGGTCAGAGCAAGCTATGGGGCTGTGCCAGACATCAGGGTGCGGGAGGGAGTACCCTCATCTTCAGTGGTAGAAATGCAAACCAGAGAGAATAGAAGAAATGAAAAACAGTAATACATTTTACCACACTGACCATTCATGGAAAACAGCATTTTTTTTCCACGTGATTTCTGAGTTCACAAATGTTGTGATGTGTTTACGCACACACAAGTTTCAGACGTCCAGTGTTATAAAAGGAGGAACACCACGTTTGTCAGTGAGTCAGCATCTCATGGGAAAGGCTCCAGGTTTCATTTATTCTGGAGTCTAGAACTAGACGAGGAAACCCTTTTATAAAAAATGTGGGGTTTTTTTTTGGGGGGGTTGTTTATCTATCTATCTATCTGTTTATTATTTTTACTGTGAGATGTGATACACATGATTATCCATAAAGGTAACATATAAAGAACTCCTGTCTAAATATGGAATGAGGGTTAGAGGTTGTAAAATGTAATATAGGCTGGAAAAAAAAAAAACTGGCTGGGGTCAGGTTGTGAATTGTGTGCCTAACAGGCTGAAGAGGCTGCCTTTACTGTCTGAGGAAATCATCAGAAAGCTTTAACTACATTAGATTTCAATATTAGAAACCAAGTTAAATTTTAGAAACCAGGGGCGCCTGGGTGGCTCAGTGGGTTAAAGCCTCTGCCTTCGGCTCGTGTCATGATCCCAGGGTCCTGGGATCGAGCCCCACATCAGGCTCTCTGCTCCGCAGGGAACCTGCTTTCTCCTCTCTCTCTCTGCCTGCCTCTCTGCCTACTTGCGGTATCTGTCAATTAAATAAATAAAATCTTAAAAAAAAATTGTAGAAACCAATTCTAATGACAATTTAAAGGGGAGAGATACATAAATATACACCAAATGTAACTTGATACAAGGTAGACAATGATTATTATTCTTTTAAAAAAATATTTGAGAGAGAGATTGTACAGGAGGTCGGGAGGGGCAGAGGGAGAGGGAGAGGGAGAAGCAGACTTCTTGCTGAGGAGGGAGCCTAATGTGGGGACTCGACCCCAAAAGCCCAAGATTATGACCTAAGTTGAAGGCAGACTCTTGACTGACTGAGCCACCCAGGTGCCTTGACAATAATTATTATTCTAAAGGAGAAATATAGCAATGAGCAAGTGGAAAATAGAGAGATTAATCCCATGTGGGAGGTTCTGGGAAGACCACTAAATTAGATACATTGAAATCACATGATGGGAGAGGCAAGGCAAGCAAGGAAGAAGGTAGAACATTCATTTATTCAGGAACACTTGAGTGCTATTAGGTTCTAGGCACTGTGTTAGTTACTGGGGATGTACTTTTGGACAAAACTAAAAACATTTCCTGTCATTGAGGAGTTTATATCTAGTGAAGATTTAGACATTAATTAGACATTAACATAATCAAATTCAAAACTCTAATAGTAACAAGCCTTGTTAAAGAGAGCTACACAGAGCTGATGGACTCTTTGCAAGGAGCATGCCCTGGTTAGGTTAGGACAATCAGGAAATCTTTCCATTAGGCAGCAACACAGAAGCAGAGATCTGAAGGGTTAGTCGGGGGCTAACTAGATGAAGGGAGGAGGGATGACATTCGACAATACCGACTACTCACCACATGCCAGATGATTCCTAAATGCTTTACAGGTATGAAATCTGTTTCTTTTGAGAATAACTTTATGATCTAGGCTCTGTTATTTATCTCCATATAACAGATCCTGCAACTTGAGCTCACAGAGGTTTAAAATTATACAGCTTGTAAAGCTGCCCCAGACATATGAACCCGGACAACTGTTCCAGTCCAGTTCTTTCTCTTCTCATTTGCCATCTCCCCAGATAAGGAAGAACAAATGGCATGTTCAAGGCTCTGGAGGGAGGCAGGTTAGGAGTGAGGGACTGAAATGAGACCATGTGAACAAGCAGAAGTAGCCAGCAATGGAGTGATATGGAAATGGTAGATAGAGACCACTGAGGCAGGGCTTCGTAGTGCATATAAAGGACTTTTTGGTGAAGCAATTTTAATATATCAATGCCTTTTAAGCAGTGAAATCATATTTTTAGACATGCATTATGGCAATACTGTGGAGAGGGCATGGAGGAACATCCGTGGACCAATTTGGTGGCTAGTGTGATCTGTCAACCAAGAAATGATGGGAGTTTAGGAAAGGCTTATATTGCAAAATATGGGCAGCTGCAAAAGATGGGTGGATCTAAACTTTCTAACAGGTAAAATTGCATGGACTCTATGAACTGAATATCAGAGGGATAGTGTAAGGGGAAAGAAGGTATTAAGAATGACTTCTTGTACCTGGCATAAACAGCTGGACACCTGGCACCAAGGATGGGCCTGCTTGATGGATTATTTTGGGGACTGGGGCAAGGTTAGCTCTGCCATGTGTGGAGATCGGGATAAGGAGAAATGATTAGCAGTCTGGGGTGACTGTAGCAGGGAGCTTGTTGCTTGCCTATGGCTTTTCCTCCTACTGCTGCAGCTTCATAGTTGACATTGCCACAAAAATAGACAATACTGGTGGTATCATTTGCCGCAAAAATACAGAAGCAAATACAAATGGAAGAAGAAATTGGCTTCTTCTGGTCGATAAAATTAGATATAGAGACAAGAATCACTTTATTAAACTCAGGTTTATTTCTAGATACATTAGATTTTCTGGTCTTGGCAACATAACCTAAACGGGAGAAGAACCTGTAAAGCTAAAGTCAAGCCATTTTGATTCAAATATTAGTCAGACCTTTTCATCATCTAGACTTTGATGAAATAGAGGGTTCTAGGAGTAAATGGTGTCTCGAGGGATGAGATGTTCTGTTCCTTTTCCTCTAAGTTCAAATGCATTCATACTGCCACAAACGATTTTTTCCCTCAAAAATAGCCACAAGAAGCTAACATTTATTTATTTATTTATAGGCAAGTGGTATTTGCTTTCCAGAAATGAGAAAGTCTTGCAAGCTCTTTTTGGTATGAAATTAAGATTGATGGAAAGAAATGCCTTGCCTTAAAGGGCAGACCTGCCTTGTTGCAAAAATTTAATTAAGCTTTAAAAGTGCCATGAAATACAATTGAGCCGTTCAAGCAAGTAGATTGGAATAGAGGTTTCAGGTGATAAACAGGATACTAAATGTATTTCAAAGTGAGATTCTGAAATAAAAGTACTGCCCCACTAGAAGCCATTTTTAATTAGACTTCACTCTTGGTTCACTTGCATAAAAGTGTTAATAACGGTACTTAAACCCATAAATTTGATTTTGCTTTTATGCTCTGTTCTTGAGACAGCAAATTATCATGAACTGTGAAACACACATGGACAGTGGTTTTCTAACTCTTGATTACATTCATTGTTAGAACTTTACAACTCATCAAAAACATGGTCTCGGTAGCTTTTTATTGAATTTAGATCATACAGATAAGCAAGATGATTTAGCCAGTGGTTCTCAACAATGCCATCATGACCCCCTAGAGATAGGGTTATCACTGCAACTGGGGCAACTTACTGGTGTTTGATGGATGGAGTGAGATACTAGCTGTCCTGCCAAGTCCAGTACAGCTGTTTAAACATAGACTCTCCCCTATCTGCACTGTTCATGTATGGACTAGTCTATTGGTCATTCACATAGGTGAGAATCCCCTTTATAATGATATGAGCCTAGAATGTAACTCAATTTTACATAGCAACAAAGTTTGATGTTTTTGTTTTCCGAGCTTTTATATAAACTGAATTTTCCAGAAATACTACTGTAATGTATACTGAAGAATTGTATATTGCCTTATTTTTAATTTTACAAAGAAGTGATCTCCACTTTGATATGTCATGCCATCAACGGAACACCTGCTTTTTGTACTGGATACATCTGAGCAGCACACTCCAGTTCATCAGTGTGCATTTACCACTCATGCCCCATTCATGGGGATTCTATGTAAAGGTGCAAGAATCTGACTTCTTCATTATGTCTTCACAGGTAGTTGCAGTATTACAGTGTAGCTATGTCTGAGAACTTCTATCTCAAAATACCAGTTTATACCAGTACCTTATACATTGTTTTCCATTTATTTATTATATATTTAGTAAATATGGGTATAGATAAGTCATATTATTTATGAGTATTCATTACAAAAATTTATATTATGAAAGGGAAGTGTTAGGTCCAATAGGACTAATGGAGTTTGAACCTCACTCAAGCACATATGTGAATTCTATAAATTTTAAAATGCCAAGAAGAGACATTTGAACCCATTGTAGTTGAGGATTAGGTTATAGACAACATAAACAAATACATGAGATTTGACTAGGAGTGTTGGGTTGAAAAAGCATGTTAAGTCAGAAATATTACCAAAGTTTACATTTTACCATAAATGCACACATCACAGTATTTTAAAGGTGAGAAAATATTTAGAAAGTGATGCGTAAGTCTATAAATATTTTTTAAGAGATTTCTTTCTTTTGAGAGAGCGAGAGTGAGCATGTGCAGGTTGGAGCAGGGGGAGGGGCAGAGGAGAAGAATCTTCAAGCTGACTCCCTGCGGAGCGCAGAGGCTGTTGGGGGCTAGATCTTAGGATCCAAGGTCAGGACCTGAGCTAAAACCGAGAGTCCAGTGCTTAACCTACTGAGCCACCGAGGTGACCCTGCATAAGTCTATAAATATTTTTAAATAAAGGCACTCAAGTTTCTACCATTAAGTAGATACCGTATATAAATTCAGTTTGCACACTTTTCTCTGGCTTATTTTTAAAACAATTTATCTAGAGTCAAAATGAAACTAATTTTTAAAAATTGGTGTTTAGGGAGAGGAGTCAAGATGGCGGAGAAGTAGCAGGCTGAGACTACTTCAGGTAGCGGGAGATCAGCTAGATAGCTTATCTAAAGATTGCAAACACCTACAAATCCAATGGGAGATTGAAGAGAAGAAGAACAGCAATTCTAGAAACAGAAAATCAACCACTTTCTGAAAGGTAGGACTGGCGGAGAAGTGAATCCAAAGCGATGGGAAGATAGACCGCGGGGGGAGGGGCCGGCTCCCGGCAAGCAGCAGAGCAACGGAGCACAAAATCAGGACTTTTAAAAGTCTGTTCCGCTGAGGGACATCGCTCCAGAGGCTTAACCGGGGTGAAGCCCACGAGGGGTCAACGTGGCCTCAGGTCCCGCAGGGTCACAGAAGGATTGGGGGTGTCTGAGTGTCTCAGAGCTTACAGGTATTAGAACGGGGAAGCCGGCTACAGAGACAGAGCCGAGGAGTGAGCTCTAAGCTCGGGGTTACCTTGAACTGGTCGCAGGCTCGGTCAGCTCAGAGCGCGGCCGGAGGCAGGGTGACGGGAGTAATTGGGCGCTGTTCTCTGAGGGCGCACTGAGGAGTGGGGCCCCGGGCTCTCGGCTCCTCCGGGCCGGAGACTGGGAGGCCGCCATCTTCATTTCCGCCCTCCGGAACTCTACGGAAAGCGCTCAGGGAACCAAAGCTACCGAAAGCAAACCCGAGCTGATTACTCAGCCCAGCCCCTGGTAAGGGCGGTGCAACTCCACCTGGGGCAAAGACACTTGAGAATCACTACAACAGGCCCCTCCCCCAGAAGATCAACAAGAAACCCAGCCAGGACCAAGTTCACCTACCAAGGAGTGCAGTTTCAACACCAAGAAGAGCAGCAGAATCCCAGAGGAGGAGAAAGCAAAGCACAGAACTCATGGCTTTCTCCCCATGATTCTTTAGCCTTGCAGTTAATTTAATTTTTTTTTCTTTTTCAATTTTTTTTTCTCTTCTTCTGCTAAAATTTTTTTTAACTTTTGCCCTTTTCTTTTTTAATGTTTATCTAATATATATATATATATAATATATATATTTTTTCCTTTTTATATTTTTTCATTATTTGTTTTCTTTTATTAATTTTTTTTTTCTTTCTGAACCCCTTTTTATCCCCTTTCTCCCCCCTCACGATTTGGGATCTCTTCTGATTTGGCTAAAGCATATTTTCCTGGGGTTGTTGCCACCCTTTTAGTATTTTACTTACTCCTTCATATACTCTTATCTGGACAAAATGACAAGGCAGAAAAATTCACCACAAAAAAAGAACAAGAAGCAGTACCAAAGGCTAGGGACCTAATCAATACAGACATTGGTAATATGTCAGATCTAGAGTTCAGAATGACGATTCTCAAGGTTCTAGCCGGGCTCGAAAAAGGCATGGAAGATATTAGAGAAACCCTCTCGGGAGATATAAAAGCCCTTTCTGGAGAAATAAAAGAACTAAAATCGAACCAAGTTGAAATCAAAAAAGCTATTAATGAGGTGCAATCAAAAATGGAGGCTCTCACTGCTAGGATAAATGAGGCAGAAGAAAGAATTAGCGATATAGAAGACCAAATGACAGAGAATAAAGAAGCTGAGCAAAAGAGGGACAAACAGCTACTGGACCATGAGGGGAGAATTCGAGAGATAAGTGACACCATAAGATGAAACAACATTAGAATAATTGGGATTCCAGAAGAAGAAGAAAGAGAGAGGGGAGCAGAAGGTATATTGGAGAGAATTATTGGAGAGAATTTCCCCAATATGGCAAAGGGAACAAGCATTAAAATCCAGGAGGTTCAGAGAACCCCGCTCAAAATCAATAAGAATAGGTCCACACCCCGTCACCTAATAGTAAAATTTACAAGTCTTAGCAACAAAGAGAAAATCCTGAAAGCAGCCCGGGAAAAGAAGTCTGTAACGTACAATGATAAAAATATTAGATTGGCAGCAGACTTATCCACAGAGACCTGGCAGGCCAGAAAGAGCTGGCATGATATATTCAGAGTACTAAATGAGAAAAACATGCAGCCAAGAATACTATATCCAGCTAGGCTATCATTGAAAATAGAAGGAGAGATGAAAAGCTTCCAAGACAAACAAAAACTGAAAGAATTTGCAAACACCAAACCAGCTCTACAGGAAATATTGAGGGTCCTCTAAGCAAAGAGAGACCCTAAAAGTAGTAGATCAGAAAGAAACAGAGACAATATACAATAACAGTCACCCTACAGGCAATATGATGGCACTAAATTCATCTCTCTCAATAGTTACCCTGAATGTTAATGGGCTAAATGCCCCAATCAAAAGACACAGGGTATCAGAATGGATAAAAAAACAAAACCCATCTATATGTTGCCTACAAGAAACTCATTTTAAACCCGAAGACACCTCCAGATTTAAAGTGAGGGGGTGGAAAAGGATTTACCATGCTAATGGACATCAGAAGAAAGCAGGAGTGGCAATCCTTGTATCAGATCAATTAGATTTTAAGCCAAAGACTATAATAAGAGATGAGGAAGGACACTATATCATACTCAAAGGAACTTTCCAACAAGAAGATGTAACAATTTTAAATATCTATGCACCTAACATGGGAGCAGCCAACTATATAAACCAATTAATAACAAAATCAAAGAAACACATCAACAATAATATAATAATAGTAGGGGACTGTAACACCCCCCTCACTGAAATGGACAGATCATCCAAGCAAAAGATCAACAAGGAAATCAAGGCCTTAAATGACACACTGGACCAGATGGACATCACAGATATATTCAGAACATTTTATCCCAAAGCAACAGAATACACATTCTTCTCTAGTGCACATGGAACATTCTCCAGAATAGATCACATCCTCGGTCCTAAATCAGGTCTCAACCAGTATCAAAAGAATGGGATCATTCCCTGCATATTTTCAGACCACAATGCTCTGAAGCTAGAACTCAATCACAAGAGGAAATTTGGAAAGAACCCAAATACATGGAGACTAAACAGCATCCTTCTAAAGAATGAATGGGTCAACCAGGAAATTAAAGAAGAATTAAAAAAATTCATGGAAACAAATGATAATGAAAACACAACAGTTCAAAATCTGTGGGACACAACAAAGGCAGTCCTGAGAGGAAAATATATAGCGGTACAAGCCTTTCTCAAGAAACAAGAAAGGTCTCAGGTACACAACCTAACCCTACACCTAAAGGAGCTGGAGAATGAACAAGAAAGAAACCCAACCCAGCAGAAGAAGAGAAATCATAAAGATCAGAGCAGAAATCAATGAAATAGAAACCAAAAAAACAATAGAACAAATCAACGAAACTAGGAGCTGGTTCTTTGAAAGAATTAATAAGATTGATAAACCCCTGGCCAGACTTATCAAAAAGAAAAGAGAAAGGACCCAAATAAATAAAATCATGAATGAAAGAGGAGAGATCACAACGAACACCAAAGATATACAGACAATTATAAGAACATACTATGAGCAACTCTATGCCAACAAATTTGACAATCTGGAAGAAATGGAGGCATTCCTAGAGACATATAAACTACCACAACTGAACCAGGAAGAAATAGAAAGCCTGAACAGACCCATATCCAGTAAGGAGATTGAAACAGTCATCAAAAATCTCCAAACAAACAAAAGCCCAGGGCCAGACGGCTTCCCGGGGGGAATTCTACCAAACATTTAAAGAAGAACTAATTCCTAGTCTCCTGAAACTGTTCCAAAAAATAGAAATAGAAGGAAAACTTCCAAACTCATTTTATGAGGCCAGCATCACCTTGATCCCAAAACCAGACAAGGATCCCATCAAAAAAGAGAACTACAGACCAATATCCTCGATGAACACAGATGCAAAAATTCTCACCAAAATACTAGCCAATAGGATTCAACAGTACATTAAAGGGATTATTCACCACGACCAAGTGAGGTTTATTCCAGGGCTGCAAGGTTGGTTCAACATCTGCAAATCAATCAATGTGATACAACGCATTAATCAAAGAAAGAACAAGAACCATATGATACTCTCCATAGATGCTGAAAAAGCATTTGACAAAGTACAGCATCCCTTCCTGATCAAGTCTTCAAAGTGTAGGGATAGACGGCACATACCTCAATATTATCAAAGCCATCTATGAAAAACCCACTGCAAATATCATTCTCAATGGAGAAAAACTGAAAGATTTTCTGCTAAGGTCAGGAACACAGCAGGGATGTCCGTTATCACCACTGCTATTCAACATAGTACTAGAAGTCCTAGCCTCAGCAATCAGACAACAAAAGGAAATTAAAGGCATCCAAATCGGCAAAGAAGAAGTCAAACTATTACTCTTCGCAGATGATATGATACTATATGTGGAAAACCCAAAAGACTCCACTCCAAAACTGCTAGAACTTATACAGGAATTCAGTAAAATGTCAGGATATAAAATCAATGCACAGAAATCAGTTGCATTTCTCTACACCAACAACAAGACAGAAGAAAGAGAAATTAAGGAGTCCATCCCATTTAAATTGCACCCAAAACTATAAGATACCTACGAATAAACCTAACCAAAGAGACTAAGAATCTATACACAGAAAACTATAAAGTACTCATGAAAGAAATTGAGGAAGACACAAAGAAATGGAAAAATATTCCATGCGCCTGGATTGGAAGAATAAATATTGTGAAAATGTCTATGCTACCTCAAGCAATCTACACATTTAATGCAATTCCTATCAAAGTACCATCCATTTTTTTCAAAGAAATGGAACAAATAATCCTAAAATTTATATGGAACCAGAAAAGACCTCGAATAGCCAAAGGAATATTGAAAAAGAAAGCCAAAGTTGTTGGCATCACAATTCCGGACTTCAAGCTCTATTACAAAGCTGTCATCATCAAGACAGCATGGTACTGGCACAAAAACAGACACATAGATCAATGGAACAGAATAGAGAGCCCAGAAATAGACCCTCAACTCTGTGGTCAACTAATCTTCGATAAAGCAGGAAAGAATGTCCAATGGAAAAAAGACAGCCTCTTCAATAAATGGTGTTGGGAAAATTGGACAGCCATATGCAGAAAAATGAAATTGGATCATTTCCTTAACACCACACATGAAAATAGACTCAAAAGGGATGAAGGACCTCAATGTGAGAAAGGAATCCATCCAAATCCTTGAGGAGAAAACAGGCAGCAACCTCTTCGACCTCAGAGGCAGCAACATCTTCCTAGGAACATCGCCAAAGGCAAGGGAAGCAAGGGCAAAAATGAACTATTGGGATTTCATCAAGATCAAAAGCTTTTGCACAGCAAAGGAAACAGTTAACAAAACCAAAAGAAAACTGACAGAATGGGAGAAGATATTTGCAAACGACATATCAGATAAAGGGCTAGTGTCCAAAATCTATAAAGAACTTAGCACACTCAACACCCAAAGAACAAATAATCCAATCAAGAAATGGGCAGAAGATATGAACAGACATTTCTGCAACGAAGACATCCAGATGGCCAACAGACACATGTAAAAGTGCTCCATATCACTCGGCATCAGGGAAATACAAATCAAAACCACCATGAGATATCACCTCACACCAGTCAGAATGGCTAAAATGAACAAGTCAGGAAATGACAGATGCTGGCGAGGATGCGGAGAAAGGGGAACCCTCCTACACTGTTGGTGGGAATGCAAGCTGGTGCAACCACTCTGGAAAACAGCATGGAGGTTCCTCAAAATGTTGAAAACAGAACTACCCTATGACCCAGCAATTGCACTACTGGGTATTTACCCTAAAGATACAAACGTAGTGATCCGAAGGGGCACGTGCACCCGAATGTTCATAGCAGCAAAGTCTACAATAGCCAAACTATGGAAAGAACCTAGATGTCCATCAACAGACAAATGGATAAAGAAGATGTGGTATATATACACAATGGAATACTATGCAGCCATCAAAAGAAATGAAATCTTGCCATTTGCGACGACGTGGATGGAACTAGAGGGTATCATGCTTAGCGAAATAAGTCAATCAGAGAAAGACAACTATCATATGATCTCCCTGATATGAGGGAGAGGAGATGCAACATGGGTTAAGGGGGTAGGAGAAGAGTAAATGAAACAAGATGGGATTGGGAGGGAGACAAATCATAAGTGACTCTTAATCTCACAAAACAAACTGAGGGTTGATGGGGGGAGGGGGAGTGGGAGGGGGGGGTGTGGTTATGGACATTGGGGAGGGTATGTGCTATGGTGAGTGCTGTGAAATGTGTAAACCTGGCGATTCACAGACCTGTACCCCTGGGTATAAAAATATATGTTTATAAAAAATTAAAAAATTGGTGTTTAAACTATAATGTACATTTTGGAAATGTTAATATTTATCTCAGAAATATATTAGTGAAAACTTGAAGTTATTTTATTTTTGTTTTTTTTTTTTAAATTTATTTATTTATTTGAGAGAGAGAGAGAGAGAAAGAGAGAGAGTATAAGCACAGAGAGTGGAAGAGGGAGAAGCAGGCTTCCCACTGAGCAGGGAACCCGATGCTGGACTCCATCCTGGGACCCCGACATCATGACCTGAGCCAAAGGCAGTCACTTAATCAACTGAGCCACCCAGGCACCCTGCATTTAAAGTATTTTAATTGATACAATTATCACATACACACCAAAGACCAGCTAGTGCCAGTCTTTTTAGTCAGATTATCCAAGTTAAGTCACGACTTCATGACTTAGATGCCTTATATATATTATTATTTTTGTTACATGTAGAACAATATATATTAGGTTAGACAATAGATTTAGACAATAGATTTAGGGTATTTAGCATAAAATCTCTATTCCTTGTATAAGATTTTTCTTCGTTGAATTAACTAATAGTCTCAACACATGCTTTACTCTCCTGGAAGACTCAGGTATTGGATAACTGGGTAGGACAAATAGATTCTGAAATTTAAGAGCTGAATTACTATGTGAAATTCTACCAAAACTAATATTCAGACTGATAATAAATATCTCTTTGTAATGTGTTACAATTATTTAAAAAAAGATACAGTTCTCAACTTTTATACATTCAACATTTGTATACTTGATTTTAATCCAATCAATATATTACCCCTAAACTTCCTTACCTATGCTAAATTCATACTTTCAATATATCATCTGGACAATCCATTTTTTAAAATACTACACAGATGTGACCAGCATTTATGCTATTTTTCTAATGGTTCCTCTGCTTACTTGCTGTTGAAATCGTATGCAATTTACTCTGCTAAGCTTCAGTTTCAAATTGGGGAATTATAGCATCTCACTATATTTCAGTATTGAATGGATTAATGCATGCAAAGAGGTTTTATACAGTTCTAACATAAAATAAGTGCTCATAAAAATATAATATTCTGAGTATTAATTATTAGCACTAGCAAAGGTCATGATTATTTGGGAATTTTCTTTTAATTTGCCCTTATTTTTTTTTTTAAAGATTTTATTTATTTATTTGTCATAGAGAGAGAAGCGAGAGTGAGCACAGGCAGACAGAGTGGCAGGCAGAGGCAGAGGGAGAAGCAGGCTCGCTGCCAAGCAAGGAGCACAATGTGGGACTTGATCCCAGGACGCTGGGATCATGACCTGAGCCGAAGGCAGCTGCTTAACCAACTGAGCCACCCAGGCGTCCCTAATTTGCCCTTATTTTTTAGGGAACATGAGGACTAACGAAAGTTAAGATGTTCCTATTATTGCTAAAATGCCTAGTCTCACAAAATTAAACTAATGTAGACAAAGCTGGAAATTATTAGCTGGAGGCTTGAAGTAAAAGTCTTTAGCCACAATCTCACATGCTTTGAACCCAGTTTCAATCTCACATACACTGTGTTCATGTGTAAAGAAAAATCACAGCAATAGAGAACATGTATGAAATATTGAGGGTATATTGTTAAAGACAGTTTTTGAAAGATAACATATAGTTTGTGATTTTATAATCCTTTAGCTCTCAGGATAAAAATTCTTTCCTTATGAAAATATTTTTTTTCCAAGATTTTGCTTATTTATTTGACAGAGAGCAGCCGACATAGGGAGAGGAGAAGCAGGCTCCCTGCTGAGCAAGGAGCCCAATGAGGGGCTCGATCCCAGGACCCTGGGATCATGACCTGAGCTGAAAGCAGATGCTTAACCAACTGAGCCACCCAGGCATCCCTGAAAGTGTTTTCACAATGAATTTTTTTCCGTATTTTTAAGATATATAATATATGAAAATAAGGACGAGTCTGGTCTAGTAAACTCTTATTACAAATTTTCATTTTTAAGCCATGACTACGCTCTACTATCAGATTCTGTTGCTATTAGCTTTGACTGTACAAGAGATGGAGATAACATGTGAAAATATGATTTCTTAACAAAAATCTGAAAGAGTAGTTATTAATGTGACTCTGTCTTATTATTTATTGGCTTCTCTTCCAGATGAAGCTGTATAGAAGACCCTCTTTTGTATAACCCTAGAGCGTGGTTTATTTTTTTGAAATTCTGTATTTTACATAATGGAAGGCTTTCTGAAGTTTTTAAAAATTTGTTTAACTATTTCTCAATTTGCTTTTATCTTCCTGAGGGATAAAGATGGAATGTTTTAAAGGAAATTATCATTATAATTCAGTGCAGTAAATTTTCCCCTTAGGGGTTTGATTCTATATGGTTTTCAATGTACCAAATTTTACTTTGTATTTGCATGCACAAAAAGATTCTACTGAAAACCTATGAATTGTTCTCATATAGTGCCACTGGAAATATTCTGATTCTTTAAGTCAAAATTCTTATGTGGTAACTCAAAAAATTGCTGAGAGGGATAGTGAGCAAGTATGTATTATCTACTCTTTTATTAAGGGAGGGGACGCAATCAATTTGACTTATGGTCTCGGTTGAAAGTAATATATTTTGACATAGAAAGTAAATTGTCATGGTTTAATCAGTGAACCTGCTTCTAAGGGCTACAAGACTGACTTAAAATATAGAGTGTCTAACAGAGACAGAAGAACAAAAATCAGAAATATTAGCCGTCCTTGGGGGATGGAAGCAGAGATCATATTGAAACTGTCATTGTCAATGTAGTGATCAAACGCTGGCAGAGTTTTTAATGTACAGAAATGAGAAAATCTATTTCATTGGTTCTAGTGTCAGGGAGTAATTTCTAGATTTTGTATTTTAAAACATAATTGACTTAGGCAATGCTGTAGCATGATGTACTGTTTATAAGCCAGTGATATTTTGGTGAAAACGAAATTTTCTTGTATAGGATCCATTCCCATTTTTACCCTCTGTCTCTCCATTTGTAAGTATATGAATGCTGGAAGCCAGTGTGAGGATTCTGCCAAGAGCTAGGCAACTTAATTTCAGTTACTTTCTCAGGAACCATGTATGCGACTACAAGGTCATCTGTGGACCTACCAGGCTCAGAGCAGGAAAAACTTGAGACAAAGCTCCAGGTATCACCACTGTTTTCCCCTCTTCTACTAGCAGACTGTAATAGTGCTTTGGATCCCCAGGAAATAGCATTAGTTCAGAGCCTGTGTCTAGAAACCCCTGAAAGATCTTGGCATTTCCCTTTTTTCTGGTACATGGTCACTTTAGAAAATGGCCTGCAGTTACTTTATGGAAAGACTTGGAAAAGATTTTCAGTACATAATTGTGCAATATTACATTGCCCTTCCTCAAGGAGGCCCAACATTTTTCTCAATCAAGAAGCTCAAAATCCGTGAACTTGCTTCATGGTGGAAACTAGACAAGAAGTCTCAACTCTCCATAGTGGAACTTTAAGTTCAGTTCCTGCACTTGAGATTTCTGTTATACAGATCAGGAAATATTTTAGAAATACCATGTTCATCTCTTTCATTCCTAGGAAAGCCATAATCAGTGAGCCACTGTCAGATCCATGAGGGTCAAAACATTCAGGCTATCATGTGGTCTCTGTTTTCTGCTGCTCATTATGGAAATTATATTTATCTTAGTTCTCATAGTTAACCATTGCCACTTGGCCTTTGCCTCTCCAAGATCCCCTTATCTCTTCTAAAATCAGGGAGGACATCTCAATAGTGGCATATCCTACCTTCCTCCTGCCCTATACAGATCAGGTCCCACAGAGCTTTTCTAAGATATTAGTACTCCCATCAATGATTGCCAATATTTTAATGAAGAAAGTATTTTTTGGTCCTGCCAGAAAGAGTGGTTTGGGAGCTGTTCAAGTCACATATGATAAATTCACTGCAACATTCCTATATTCTTCACTTTTTGTTTCCTTCCTTTACATTATGCTAAGGAAGTTCTGGTCTCTCAACCCCACCAAGCAAACTGCGATAGGCACTTCCCACTGCTAGAGGTAACACGTGAAATCCAGAATGTCTGGCAGCGCACCCATATCAGTAAATTCAACCCGATCCAATATTAAATTCCATCCTCCTTGGTTTAACACCCTGAGAATCCATTTACATCTATATTACTCAGGTTTCTGCCAGTGTGAATTGGCATAACCTTGCAGTTCCTTTGGAGTATAAGTTCTTCCTTCCCTAATCACACTTCCCACTCGTCCCCCAGAGCACAATGAACTCTGACTCTGCTTTTTGGTCCAGGGGCCATAAGGGTTGGCCTGGGCCTGGAGAAGGAAAGACGTCTCCTTTTAGGTGAGACTGGAGAGCTAGGATCAAGACTACATGCAGAAGAAGAGCTCTTATCCTGACTCAGCAGCTTCTTCCTTTTCCTGGCTGGGGACCCTGGGTCTCTGAATTCGTTTGGGCATCCCAGGATCTTGGGAAGGAAGTTTTAGAGTTTTTGAGGTTCCAGATGATCACCTAGATTAATAGTGACACTGAAATCTTTTGAGCCGAACTCTAAAAGGCTGACTCCACTAGGATTGTCAAGGAAGATTTGTTCTTACCTGCAACTAATTGGCTTTTAAATAACTGGGTATGTTAAATTCACCAGCAGCTCTTCTAAGGATTCAGAAAATGCTGACTCAAGGAATCGTTTGAATATGAGGAAGGCGAAGGATGTCATTATAGAAGGATAATATAATTATCATCAACTAATGTTCACAGAGTTTCCAGTGAATTTAAAGCACTGAGGCAGGTTTGAAGGAATACATCAAAATTGTTTGGCTCAGACACTGATTGGTTGTGTATGACATTGGACAAATGATTAAATCTGAGTCTTCAGTTTTTGTTCATGTCAGATGAGTAGAGTAAAAGCGCCTGACTACCCACAAGGTAGTTAGAAGGATAAAAGAAGTGGAAAGTTTGCCTGAATAGTGCATGACACAGGGCAGGAGATCAAGAATGAAAACAAGGTGAACATCCGTGGACAAGAGTCATCCTTGCTATTTTCTGGTACAGGAAAAGAATGAGGTACATGTGATTGTGGTACTCATGTGCTGATTTTGTTTTGTTTTTAAAAATAGAGCTGTTTGTTGAAGCCTATGGGCGTTTGTTAGAATACTCTGTATATTGTTGCTTATGTATGACTTCTACATGATAAAATGTTAAAATTAAGAAAAAAAAGTTCCTCATTTAGTTATTCCATATTTGGAGTAGTGTTAAGGGAGAAGGCTTTTATTACAGGGGAAAAATTATAGGAAACAAGTCAGAAAAAAACTGAAAAATGGAAGAGTGATAAAGATGAAAGTAAGATCAAAAGTAAGAGTCATGCTCGAGAGTCATACTTGATGCTGGAAAGGAATTAAGGGGTAAGAGGAGAACCAGCTAACAGAATATATTTTTGGTAAAAACACAAAGGGTAGAAAATAGTGAGGAGAAGAAGAAGAAGAAATGGACAATGGACCCAATAATTTAGTGGAAGCTCAGGGAAGAGATGCCCCATTCCTGCCCAAGCTTCTGGGGCCGTCTGCATATGGATGCCTTCCAGGTCTATGCAACTGTAACCATCACTGTGGTCTGATGTTCCAGATTCGTGTGCCCAGTGGCCTACTGAACATGTCCTCTGGGAGTCTTGCAGCCCTGCAAACTCAGCATGTCCAAAGCAGGGATGATTTTCAGTTCCTCTCTGTCCCAAACTCTCTCTCTATCTCTGTCTCTCTCTCTCTTTCCCTTTCCCCATCACCCCCCCCCTTTCACACAGGGACACTCACTTGCTCATAATTTTTATTCCTCCTGTCCTAATTAATGCCACCCACACAGCCACCCAAGCCACATATTTCTTTCTTCTTCTTCATTCTTTCCCATATCCAATTGGTTACTAAGTTTTCAATTTCTGCCTCGTAAACATTTCATATGGGTCCTCTCTTTAATTTGTATTCTCTTCAAAATTATGTCAGAATTCTCCTGATTTTCCTATTTCTGGTGTTGACCCAACCTAAATGATCATACATGATGTCAGTGATCAAAGCCCAGATCTGATAGTACTGCTCCACCCCCGAGTAAAACTCAAATGGCTCTGGGATGCCTGGGTGGCTCAGTTGGTTAAGCATCTTCCTTCAGCTCAGGTCATGATCCTAGGGTCCTGGGATTGAGTCCCACATCCAGGTCCTTGCTCAGCAGGGAGCCAGCTTCTCCCTATGTCTGCAGCTCCCCCTGCTTGTGTTTTCTCTCTTTCTCCCTGTCTCTGACAAATACATAAATAAAATCTTCAAAAAAAACAAACAACCACTCAACTTTACTTTACGTATTAGGCCCTCCCTGATTCAATATTATGTGGTGATCCTTAACTCGCTGCCTTTCCACTCATATCAGACAATTCCAATTTCTCAAACACAGTGTGCACATTTATGCTTCTGTGCCTTCACACCTGTTTTGCCTTCTGCTTCGAGTGCTTTTCCAAACAGTTGATGGAGTTTTTGCTTATACTTTAAGAACAAGTTTAAGTACTCCCTTCTCTCTGAAGAATTTGCTGACCCACACCTCATGAGAACTTAAGCACAGCCTAGTTAATATCTAACCCACCATGGTCCCGTATGCATATCCTTGTTGTGATACCTGAGGCCATTTGTTTACAAGTGTGTCATCTACTGGATTGTGGATTTGTTGAGGTTGAGATCACATTTCATGCATTTCTGTTCCCTTAGCAGCCAGCTCCGTACTTGGCATTCAGAAGGGTTTCATGAGGGATGAGTGCATACATACCTGAATATTTGGTTACAGGAGGTTGACGTTAGCAGATCCTGTTGGTGTTTCTCTACCCTGAACGTTGTGTCATCTGTGTTGAGTCCACTATGCTCCCTTGAGACAGATGGCACCCTGCTTCCATAACAGGCAGTCCCAGGCTGCGATTTACTCCATGGTGTAAATAACATACATTAATGGACAACAGAGGTCTTACAAAGTGAACCCCTCGAAACCAAAATCCTTTCACTGATCATCGTCCTAACTGTCTTTATGGTTATTGACTAATGACTGTTTTGAGGAATTTCTTTTCTTTTTTTAAAGATTTTATTTATTTATTTATTTGACAGACAGAGATCACAGGTAGACAGAGAGGCAAGTAGAGAAAGAGGGGGAAGCAGGCTCCCTGCTGAGCAGAGAGCCCGATGCAGGGCTCGATTGATCCCAGGACCCTGGGATCATGACCTGAGCTGAAGGCAGAGGCTTCACCCACTGAGCCACCCAGGTGCCCCTGTTTTGAGGAATTTCTGGTCATGAATCTCATTCTGCTCTCATTTAGGGAAATGATATTTTGTTGTTGGTCCTGATTTCTGCTGAGGGAGGGAGAACTCTTGTGTTTAACTAGAGAAAATGTGAGCCCTGTAGATAGAAGACAGTACCAGAACTAATAGTATATATAGAACCCCCTTTCTAACCCTTCACCCAAGGTTGATTTTAGTTTTGGTGGAAAGGTTTTGCCATATATTTTTTAGTCCCACTGGTTGTGTTAATTTTACCATTAAATATCAGTGATGTCAGCATTGTAGCTCATTGTGACTAAGCTTACGTGCTTCTCAAATTTAATTTGATAATGCTTTTTCAAAGAATGGCTAAGGTAACTGGGTAAAGGTTTTTGTGTAATATGTTGGCTCTGCTTTTTCCTGTGCTTTTTCTGATTTGAGTGTATCTGACTTGACAAGCAGAAGGGGCTGCTCTCCGTGGACCATAGCATCATTTTCATGAGATACTTATATAGGAAGGGTGTATTTTGAAATGGAGCTATTTTCCTTTTAGCTCTAATGTATGCGCTCATTAAAGGTATTTCCTCATTTTGCAAGATGGAACACTTGGATTGATAAACTGATGCTACCTGGTTTGGATAACCACCCTCTGAACAGAGTATACAACACCCTTAGCAAGCACAGTTGTGGGAATCTAGAGTTTTATTTTATTTTTTTTAAGGTTTATGCTTCCTAGATGACTAGTTTTCAAAGCAGAATAATTTGTTCCACCGAAGACTTTCTTAATAAAAGCAAGACTGTAGAACAAGACTATAGAGCATATGCTGATATTTCAGTTCACGTATTCTTGCTTCCTAGAAACACCTAGATAAAATTTACCTTTGGAAGTGATTTTGTGAAAGATTCTGAGTTAGAAAATATAGAAATGTTTGAAAGTATAGAGAGAGCAGTATACTCTCTAGCCAAGAATTTTGATGAAGATCCAGGAAATAGGGTGGACCTCTATAGCCTTCAAGTATATTTAAAGTCGTTTTGAGCACACAGTTCTTTGAGGAAGCAGAGGAGAAACATGGAAGAAGAACTTGTTGGAAAATGTATTCTAGCTAAAGGGTGATAATACTAAAAAGTGAGAAAGGAAGATATTGCTTATGAATCTGATATAAAGAAAAGGATATGAATTCACAGCACATTCTGAAGTGATGTCCGTTCTTTTCTAAGTTAGACATCTTGACTCAGTCCCATTGAAGTTGAATACAGGCTCAATTTTACTAAAATATACCATGTTGAGGGTGCCCTATTGTAGTATTTATGATATCATGCCCCTGTCCACAGGGTAGCCTTCAAGATGCTCAGCAAGGAGTAAGAACAAACTGAGAGGGTTGCCAGGGGGCACACCTAAAGAGAAAGCCTTGTAGAGAGTATAACCTACAAGTTCGTTCACAGGAGATAGACTAAAAGTAAACCAAAAGCTTGAAGCCACTGGCAGAGACCAAAGATTTAGAATGGAGGGTAAGAGCCCACTGAAATTCCCTGAGCCATGTGAGTATAGTTGACAGTGAATTTTAGAAAGTTTTGGGTGGTATACAGCGATATGTGAGTGAAAGAGCCACAGCCACTATAGATATTGTTGTGATATAAAAAGGTTCATCTAAAAATTAAATGACCAGTGTCTTTTGCAAATGAGGTTTCATGGTGAAAAGTGTAAACTGAGGTTGTAACAATAGCTAACATATTTGGTTGGTACTCTGTGCCAGGCTCTAACCTAAGAGTTCTATATCTGTAAATTCATTTACTCTTCATCAGGTGTACTGGAAGTAACCCCTGTTTACAGCTCAAGCACGGACAGGCCAGAGGTCATACAGAGATGGCAGAAAAGGTCCACATCCTGGCTTTGAAACCCATCCTTTGAAACATTTCAGTATATATGGAATGTAGAATCTCAAATCCATGACTATTATTCCAATGACTGTCAGTACTGAAATATGCCCGAGTCTCAAATTAATGACATTTCCCAATTACCTCTTGGTCCCTTTCTTTCTCCACACAATAGAAAAGTATGATTTTTAATTATTATTATCAAATTTCATCCCTAGTCTTATCATTAGATATCCTCCCTGGAATCTCATCTCTACTCCAACATATACTTGAAAATAGACACTTTTATGCACAGAGTAGGGTTACCAATACACTGAGGTAGTTCACTCTAATTACAAAGAATGATGAAGGTGGCTTCTGGGATCAATTGGATGGAAAACTCCAGAAAAGCAGGAACAACCTCACGTAAAAAGGTTATTTTAAGTCCCAGGCACTAGGGGTACCTACGTGGCTCAGTTCGTTAAGCCTCTGCCTTTGGCTCAGGTCATGATCTCAGGGTCCTGGGAGTGAGCCCCACATTGGGCTCCCTGCTAAGTAGGGAGTCTGCTTCTCCCCTCCTTCTGCCCCTCTCCCCACTGGCTGCGAGCTTCCTCTCTCTTGCTCTCGCCCTTAAGTAAATTAAAAAAAAAAAAATCATTAAACAAAAAAACAAAGTCCCAGACACTGATCTTACATTACTTATGAGAGGTGTTAACTTGAGCAGATCTTTAAACCCTTTGAGCTGAGATTTCTTAGAAAGTGCCACAATGATGCTAATACTTAAATTGTTTTTTAATTAGTCAACCAACAATTTTTGAGCATCTATGATGTCGAGGAGTACATTAAACAGATCACATCTGTGACTTCATTCTGCTTATGTTCTATTTGGGGAAGACAGAATATAAATGTGTAAGCAAATAATTTCAGAGAATGATTAAGTACTCTGGAAAAAAAAAACAAGAGCAATGTGATGAAGTGACTAATGGGAGAATCAGGGATGGCTTCTTAGTTAAGTGACATTTGGAGTGAAACAAATGAAGTAAAGGAGCCGGCTTCTTGTTGGGCAGGGAGAAGACTATGCAAGCAGGTGGAATAGCCAGGAAAAGGGTATTGAGGTTGGGATGAGCTTGACACACTCAAACTACAAATATAGGGTCCGTAATTCCAGATGAGGTGAATCGGAGGGAGATTGTGGGGAGGTGAGGTTGAAGAGAAAGCCAAGGGCCAGATCATATTGGGCCTTCTAGGATATGGTCAGGAGTTTGGGATCTCATTTGAGGCAATGGAAGTCATGGAGGATTTTAGTGAAGACTTAGGGTAATAAATGCTGTGAAGTCATGGTATTCATCAATGTGTTATACGACATAGGACATGGTAAATTTCTTAAGAGTTTAATACAACATGTCATTTGGAGTGAGTATAGGGTTGCACCAACCTTGCTTGAATGTTGGGTCCTCTGTGTAGCCTAAAAGGTCCTCAGCCATGCCTGTCTCTGCGGTTGAGTAGTATTGCTGCTGCTGATACTATCAAGTTTATTTTCTATAGTTTCCGTTGTGGCACTTCACAGAACTCATAGAATCTTAATACTGAAAAATATTTTAGGGATCAGCTAAGCCAGTGTCTTAATTTTACAAATGTGAGACCTGGAAGAAAAGAACCTTCCACCACTTTTCCGCATTATCCTATGCAGTTTCTCACTAGTATGCTTTGCAGTCATTGTAGGAATTTTGTTCTCTCGTTTATGATCTTTTTAGTCCTTTGGTACTTCTGTGCCTTCAGTGGTCCTGGGCATTTCCATACCCCCCAGGACAAGCATGCTGAATACTGATTTCTTTCAGGTATTTTGCAAACACAATTCCCGTGTTTAAATGGGATTACCAGAACAGTTGCTCCCTGAACAATTTACTTCCTTGTATTGCAACTGCTTCTGCTTCAGTTCAGCTTTCTTATGATTGGTAAAATTCCTAGTGCCTGCAGCCCAACCCTTCCTTCCCGGCTCTCCTCTGAGATATTGCTGCTCAGTGAAGGCTGAGCTCATTTTTGTAAAAGCCTGTGAGATTTACCAGCTTTTTGCTGGAAAAGTTTGTATTCACTTTGCTCTTCTTGTCTGAGCTATAAATTGTTGTAAATATCTGGCGTTTCTGGACCAGGTGGTAAGAAATAAAGCAATCTTTTCTCATCTGCCTGGTCTGGCTCCAGCGATTTGCAGATTCTGAATGAAATATTGTTTAGTGCATGTGTGTGTATGTTGACATTGCCTGAAAGGCTTTTTCCATTATCATTCTCTCTGCTTCTATCTCTGTATTGAGGGGAAATTGACATTGGCTCCAGCATAATGTCCTGCAAATGGGACTACTATTTAGAGACTGTTTCTTACGCGTCAAGCTGGACTCATTCTACCTGATAAACTTTTCTAAACCACTTGCTTCAGGCTTGATCCTCATGCTTGTCAAGTAGAGAGTATTGTTTAACTAACTGTGGTTCTGAACCCAACTTTTACAGAATTCTTGAAAATATAGAATAAAGACTTTGAGCATGATATGATATCTAGTTTCCTTAGCTTATTAGAAATAAGAGCTTACAGGAAATCTACAAGAAAATGAAATGACGTGGAATAGGGGAAACATGGGGGGGCATATATGAAACAAATTGGTTTAATTGGTTCTCCCTAAATTGTATTTCAATTTCCTTTTGCATCTTTTGTTTCAGAGCCCATAGGAGTTAGAAAAAGAAATATTCATTTAAATTAAATAGTTAATTAAGGATTAAAATGGTAATTTATCAGGTAATCTAAGTTTTTCTTATCCTGCAAAGCTATAAAAAAGGGCTTCTTCTCTAGAACCTTTTTTTTTTAAACTCTTAAGAAAATTTTATATGATTATTGGAATCTTTGGTACTTTCCATGGTTATTGGAATTTATTTATTTATTTTAGCCTCTCTAAACTGTGAGCTCCCAATGGGCCCATACATAAAGGGATCATAACTTTAGACACTCTCAAATGTGTGAGGTTCTGATTTAGTTGGTGCTCAATAAATGCTTCCTTATGAGAATAGAGAATATGAAATAAAACAAGCAAACAAACTTGCAGTTTCTTAAGAGTTTAATAAAGCAATTTTATTTATAGTAAAGCAATTTTGGGGGATAAAAAGGAATTTGATATGTAGATTGGGTGTTAATGGAATATATTGTTAAGGAAACATTTAATTACAAAA
Organism: Lutra lutra; assembly: GCF_902655055.1. Classification (NCBI taxonomy): domain Eukaryota; kingdom Metazoa; phylum Chordata; class Mammalia; order Carnivora; family Mustelidae; genus Lutra; species Lutra lutra. The sequence goes on from NC_062284.1 coordinate 75,541,261, forward strand.
GAATGGAAAGAATTTGGACTCACTTAGGCCCAGCTGGGTTGGCCTCTCTCTGTTTAATATGTGGCGGGTATCAAGACATAATTAGAATTTGGAAGTATAATGTGCCAAGATCTGACACTTTTTCGGGACTTCTTTAGGAACAATTTTTATTTTGGAGTGAGACTGGATTCAGTGACTAATGAGGGTCCTTTTAATTTCTTAGTATCAATTATTTTACCAGCAAACTACCTCTGGTTTTAAAACACTGAATATAATTTTAGAATTCTGCTGGCTTAAAACTCACAGCATAGGTTGTTTTTAAATATCAGTTGCTCATTCTTTAAATACTATATTCTTCTGAAGTCAAGTCATGATCATCTGATATGACTTAATTTGTATTTACCTACCTTATTACACTAGATATGTAGTCATTTGAATGCTTGTCTTCTCTATTCTTTTGAGTATAAGATACTTACGATTAAAAAAAAAAGATACTTAAGGGATTTGGTCTTACTTAGGACCTGGTTGAGAGCATAGAACATGAAGTGAGAGCTGAATAGAGCTTCATAATTTCTGTATGGAAGTTACTTAATCTGTTTGTCACCTTGTTTTAACTTAGTCTTTTTGTATGCGTTAATGAGATATTATATAAAATATCTGTATTAAAGATGCACAATAAAGTATTTAAAAATCTCTTGTGCCTCACACTTGCTACATGCTTAGTTACAATTTGGCAAATGAGTTGAGCTGAATTTTTTCTAGTAAAATGTATGTTAGTATGCATAGTATTGATTTTCATTGTTAGAACAAGTATGCCTGACCTGAACTCATTTTTATAAAATCAAATATAACACCAAGTTATTAAACAGCTCAAGTGTTTTACTTGGGGAATTAAATTACTTGGGGAATTAAATTATCTACATCTTGCACACTCTGAAATGTTCTCACCAGATTAATTCAAAAGAAATCAAATTTTTTTGTTCAAAATCAACTCAGGAAACATGGTCAATATATTCCTTTCTTAGGTCACTTAATCTCAAGTCTCTTTTCAGATGATGAAGAGGAAGAAGGCATGGTGATATGTACTTTGAGTCCCCCCCCCAACTCTGGTCTAAGTTTCTTCCCCTGAGAACCTTCACCTGGAGCCTTGCTCTCCTATCCATCTCATCTGGTTTTTTGGAACATCTGTCTGGGTTTTATTTTTTTTATTTTTATTTTTTTTTTAAAGATTTTATTTGTTTATTTGATAGAGCGAGATCACACGTAGACAGAGAGGCAGGCAGAGAGAGAGAGAGGGAAGCAGGCTCCCTGCTGAGCAGAGAGCCCGATGCGGACCTCGATCCCAGGACCCTGAGATCATGACCCGAGCTGAAGGCAGCGGCTTAACCCACTGAGCCACCCAGGTGCCCCTGTCTGGGTTTTATATGACTCGAATTCTACTCCTATGTTCTCCTCTGAATTGCAGTATAACTTTAAACTTTATAACTCTAATGCTGTACTCTGTGATTCTATCTTCTTCCTCCTGAGAGTCTCAAATCCTTCAATTATTTATTCTCAGATTGATCCCAAAGAATTTTCATAAAATTTTTGATAAGTTTATCAAGTATATAATAAATAACCATTGAACACATACTAAGTGAAAGTCTTTCACTTTAGGATATAGTTGTGCTACTGAACACTGTAACTTGGAGGAAATTAAGAAGCACTATATAAACCACATGGATGTTTTGGGCATTTCTCCCAAATTTTAACCATTTCCTCTTAAGTTAGAGAAATACAATAGAGTGATATTTTCAACATTTCAATACATTCCAAAATCAGTGGGAGGGGAACTTTGGCATTTGTTCGTAAATTTTATCAGTACCAACAGACAAGTTGGATCCTTTGGAGCTCAGAAATATGTCTTAAGTTGGGACTAATTTAGCTAATTCATGGAAGAGAAATAATCATTGTAAATTGGAGAGCCCAGCTAACCTAGACTCTAATAAAGAATTTTGTGGTCCTCAGATCAAATCAATAGTTTATCATCACTGGCCTAACTGGCAAGAGCTGTTTCCTCTTCATTCATCTTCCAAAGCATTTTTTGGAAAAGCTGGGGGAGGGGCTATGACTGATGGTAAGAGTCTTGTTGCTTTTCCCCCTCCTGTTTTGAAAATATGTGTGACCCTGTTTTTAGAAAGAAGAGACATGGGATGAATTTTTTTTTCTCTTGTGTGAGTGTTTCTTTCTTTGTGTATTTGTGTGGCCACATGTGGCTTAATACAGAGATAGAGAGCTTTGTGTATTGACATTATAAGAGATAATTTTTGTGTGTTCTTGTGCATTTATAAACAAGACACTACCTCAAATGCTGGTATGTGTATGTTCTGTTATGTCCTCCCTACCAGCCAGGTAAGGTGGCTTGTTATATCCACTTTAAAGATAAGGAAACTGGGAGACTGATTAAATAGTTTGCCTGGGATAAACTATGTTAAGTGGGCTGAGTGACTCCAATGCCTATTCTCTGAACTTTAGTTGATTTTCTGGATCCTAATATTTGTTAGGCCTTTTTTTAGGTAGATAAAAGCTCTACCTGAATTCCATGTCTTTAGAAAGGTTAAGGTTTACCTTGTGTCAGTCATTGACCTGCTCACATGGTTTTGTTTAAACTTGACCCTCATGTCATTCTAAGAACAGCTATTGGATTAGAATCTCATTTTCCATAAAGGAATCTGAAGCAAAAAACGTAGCGCATTTCAGACATGGCCATAGTTTTATCTGTCATATATGGGCGACATCTATGAAGCTCTAGTTTCTTTCTTTTGCAAAGGAATTTACTGAAATAGGATCTGCTCATCATGGAGCTGCAGTGATAAACACAAAACCACCAGAAGCATTTGGCAAATGTCAATGGAACTCACTGCCTCTTCTAGGCTTAGAGAAACATAAAATCTTATTTAAGTAGAAAATTTTTATTCTGACTGCAAGGATTATGAGCCACACCATCAGTAGAACTAGGTAACCCACAAGAAGCTTCTCTGTTTTACCAAAATTCTTCATTTGTCTGATATTTAACAGCAAATTGCTGTATCTGGTTCAGGCTAAGATCAGAATTTATTATTGGAATCAATATGCCTAACACTTCTGAAATGGACATTCCATCTAAGTCCACTCTTGATAAATCTATCAAGAGTCTATTATTTAGTAAGACACTTCCACCATCAGTATCATCTAGGAATTTATGGAACCAATTACTTTTTGAGAGACTGTCACTCGCTTTTTATTGTGTGCCTTGCCGTAATGTTTGGGTGAGAGTAATTTGTAAGGCAACATAAATGTAGCAGTATGGGTACATTAGAGTTTTGGAATAAAGAGAGAAAACATGGTCCTAGACTAAGGACTATAAGAAAAAATTGAAAAGAAGCCAACCAGAAGATTAGGGGATAGAATATGGTATAGAATTATCTAGAAGATTATAAGGATATGAAAGTAGGGATCAAACAGAACATCTTTGGAAAAGCACTTAAAAAACACAAAGCCACAGAAATAAAATAACTGCCAAATAATAAGAAAGTAGGGGCTGCCTGGGTGGCTCAGTGGGTTAAGCCTTTGCCTTCAGCTCAGATCATGATCTCAGGGTCCTGGGATCAAGTCTCACATCAGGCTCTCTGCTAGGCGGGGAGCCTGCTTCCTCCTCTCTCTCTCTCTCTACTTGTGATCTCTCTTTGTCAAATAAATAAAATCTTTAAAAAAAAAAGAATAAGAAAGTAAATTAGTATATTTTAGACCTGACTGTGCATTAGCATCATTTGAGGGGCTTTAAAAAATACTAATTAATCTGAAGGGAAATATGAGCACATTCTTTGAAAGCTCCCAGGTGATTCAAATATTCATCTAGGGTCAAGAAGTGCTAAATTAAATAATGCTTTGAAGCTTATTTATAGGTCTCTTCCTTTGTGGAGATCAAAGATGTGCTCTATAAATAGAGACTTGTTTTGAATTTATCTTAGTTACATTTAAAAATCTTTGTTTTCTGTGGAAGACTGTAAGAATAAATCTAACTCAGAACGATAAGAACCCCCCCCATGGTTTGTATTTGGCTAATTTTTCACAACTTTTCATATTTTTATTAGGGTGCTCTAGTCTTTAAAATTCATGATGACCCTTACTTTCTCATGATAGCTTTGAAAGAGATTAAGGAAAAGTATCTCTATTATGTTAGAAAGAACTCTTAAAAGGCTGTAGCTCTGTTTCTTTGTTAATTTAAGTAGCAGCTGCCTTGCTTTTTATTTTCCTTTCTAAAGAAATCATCAGAAATACTCTCTACTATTTATGTGATATGAAAATATCTATTTAGTGTAGATAAAAAATACTTTTCTTCAATCATCTTCCCTCAGGAATTTTGTAATCTGCCACAAATACCAGGTTAAAGAAAAAAAAATTAACCTTAGAAAGTTTACTTTGGAATGTATCTCAGGTCAGAATGCCTTTAGCATGTTTCCATCATTCTTGGAAGCATGGGTGGGCAGCATTGGTCCTATTTTGTGTAGATAAAAAACACTCTTCTTCAATCATCTTGCCTCAGGAATTTTGCAGTCTGCCACAAATACCAGGTTAAAAAAAATTGACCTTAGGAAAGTTTACTTTGGAACATGTCTCAGGTCAGAATGCTTTTAACATCTTTCCATCATTCCCGGAGAGTGGGTGGGCAGCATTGGTCCTTGTCCTTTTCTTATCCACTACCTGAGCTTCTCCTCCTCCTTACATGGAATGCTCGACAGGGCCTCTCCTCACCTGCAGTGTCAGTTTCTGAGGAAATCATTATATTTCGTAAATGTCTTTCCTAGGACCATTGTTGTTAGGGAAAAATATTTGTGCCATTGAGTAACCTCCCTGCCCTGTTTAAAGGAAAAGGCAGATCTTGATGAGATGTTCCTGTAAATGTGATACCAATGTAATAGCGAAGGTCTCTGGTTTGTAAAAAACCAAAGGAATACTTTTCTTTTAGAGGAGCAGCAGGTAAAATTTAATACAAATTCAAAGAACGCAGTCAGTATAAGAGTTGCCGCTCGGCCAGTCTTGGTCACCCATTGCTTCTATAAAATAACCAGTGCAATGAGCCAAAATGAGGTTGACTCTCTGCAGAAGTCATGCAAGAACCAAATAAACAGAAGTGGTTGCCTTTGAGTTTCAGGCTGCTAAAGTATGATCTGGAAATGTATGAACCCGAGGAAACTGGGCAACTTTAAAAAGGCTTAGGACTTTTTTTGCAGCGTCAGTTAGAGTCTGACCCTTGGTTTCAGAAGATCCTATTTCCAGTACATCAGAGACATGTGGGCGGACTGAGTCATTCTTATTCCCTTCCAATGCACTCTCCCCCTCCAATCTCCCTGAATACCCATAAGCAATCTGCTACTTCTGCCTTGCAGAATGTAATAATTTATTGAGAATGTTTCTGAACAACAACTTGAAAATCCAGTTCAGCATATGACTGCATAGCAAATCAGAATTTGTTAATTTGCCTTAAGTTTGCACCGGTCCACCCTGCTTTCTTCTACCTTAAGCTGGACTATCAAATTTGGATAGAACAACTCCAATAATGTCGGGCCACTTTGAGGGTTCGATTCTGCTGTAGGATAACGACATGAATTATGAAACAGATCAAATGGTACTGGGAGCTCCTGTTTTATTGGGACTGTTGGTTTTCTTTTGTGAGTTTTCAGAAATGGGATATAATTCTGAGAGAGAATCTGAAAGTCTTTGCTTCTGCAAATATATAGCAGATGCAACCCAGAAAGCCACAGGCTCCTTTCAAAATACTTGTAGGATGCCCCTGGAGATTCTCTAGACTGATGAGGCCATGGTCAGGGGCCACACTTTGCTGTCACTGTTGAGCTGCCTTCTCTGCATCTAGAAGTTATGCACCTTGGGTAGTCCTTATGTCAATTAATTAGATATTAATAGCAGAACATATGTGGATCTCTCCCCTACTGTCTCTTGGCTTTAACCAAGCTGCTGAGGGTTGGGGGAGAGCTAAGCTGCTGGTATATGTATGTGTGAAGACTTGAGAGGGATGCAAGAGGGGAAGGACATCATACCTCCAACCCAGGGTTTGACTGCTTGTTTTCAGCAACTGTGGCTAGCTGAGCCAGACAAAGTACTCCTGACCCTGCCTCTCATCATTCTTGACCTTGAAACTCTCCCAGAAATAATGCATTGAAAAAGAGAGAAGGTAGTGTCCTAGAGGCCTGCCTCTAATGACCTCCTTGAGGGTAGAATTATAGGGAAAACCAGAAAGATCATTAGTACCTCATTTTCAGAGGTTGAGCTGAAGAGTCTAAAATGTGCCTCAGTACTTGATAGACAGTGACGTTTATACTCCATTCCGGGTTCTCTCTTTTACTTGAATGCCTAGTATGTAGTTCCTTAAATGCAGCTTTCTAGGCAGAGTTTTGAGGTGGGATAAAACCTACTGGGCCACTTCTCCCTTGTTCTTTTGGCAATCCCAATCCCACTGCTCTAGAATTCTAGTTAGTAGTTGGGAGCACTCACTGTTCACTGTTCACCGTTTATGCTTTACCTTGCTTCTTCCAACAAGTGATGAATGTCTAGGATGACGGCCTTTTGAAAAAAGAGCTACTCCGTCAAAATATTCATATATTCATTTGGCTACCCATGGAGACTGGGCCTTCACCCTTTCATCACAAACATACATGGGTTTTTGCAGTCTCTTTTCCCTGAATGAAACCTACCCTAGTCTGGTGTGGATGGTACAGGGCCCAGTTTAGGAAGACTGTGGTCTGTCTGGGTCTATGTCTGCATCACTTTCATGGGTTATTTGAGCAAATTAGCTTTGAGCTCAGTCTTCTAATTGGGTTGGACTAAATGATGTCTCAGGTCCCTTCCAGCTTGCCTACCTATGAATCAAAAGAGCTTTTTGAGTTACTTAGTGTATTCTCAATAGCTATTCACTTCTTCTGTAATATGGCAGATTTGCAGAAAGATCTAGTCCTATCTCTGTTCTTAAAGACCCGATCTCTTTATAAAATGCTAATGAACAGCCTTGTCATCACCCATGATCATTCCTGCCTTCATACAGAGAGATAGTTTTGTAAAGCATCATCACATGTATTATTCAAATAGCCAGCTCAGGATATTTTGTAGAAGAGAAAGTTAAACCTCAAAAAATTAGGATGCTCGTTCAAGACATTGAGGGTAGTAAATGGTTGAATTAGGGTTAGAACCCACTTTTTTTTCTCACTGGCATTCTGTAACTCTTTCCATCTCACTATAATAAAATAGTCCTGAAATAGTACAAGCCAGAATGCAGGAACATCATCCAAATGGTGTAAATTATGTTCTGTGTACATCTTCTATAAAGGAGGCAGTGAGTGGGTAGGGAAAGTTCACATTTTACTCTCTTAAAACACATGAGACAAGTTAATACTATTGCTATAGTGAAGATTTCTGTAGGTTACATCTCTTCTTAAAGTACCACAGGCACCAATACGATGTATGTTTTCATGAACTAGCCTTTATATTAGTGCTGATTTCTTCCGTATTCTGAGTTGGGCCGCAGCCCCCAGTCTCCCCACTCTTGGTCTCCTCCCTCTCTATAACAGTTCCTTCCTTTAGTGCTTGACATGAATTATTAGTAACCTCGATATAGCATGTTGATATCTGGAAAAGCCACAAATTGATTTCTTTTCCGCTACGTTGGGGTTATCTCTGTCAGAATCTTATCTGCCATGCTCTTCTTCATACTAGGAAATGAACCCCCGTAAGATATGGAATCCGATTGGCTAGATTACTTTTTAAGCCCCAGCAGAGACCAAGTGCAGGGATCTCTCTGAAATTGGCATGACTAAGATTAAAAGCTACTAGATGGCAAGGATCAATGAGCAATTTACAGCTTGATGGCTTTCCTTTAAGATTTGACTCCTAATATGATCTACCCTGTGTCTGTTTTGTAATTTTAATTGAATTAAATTTCAGCAAATGAAGGACAGTTGCATTTGAGGTCTGTAGAAGTGTTTAACACATTTGGAGCGGGAAAGGAGAGAAAAGAACAATACGTCCAATTAATTTCTTCCCTGTGAACCTACTGTTAGGAGAGCAAATTGTACTCAAAACTTCATTGTCCAGAAATGAAGCCTTTGTTTAAAGAATGAATGTAAATTCCAGAGCTTCAGCTTATTGAATTTAGTTCAATGGCTCGTGGCCAAAAATTTAATGAGGACTGAAATGACTGATATTTCCCCCCATTCAACTCTACCACTGGGACTGCAGTTGATGAGAGAAAGAGTTGTCTTAAGGTTCAAAACAGAGTTAATATATTCTGTCTATTTGCAACTTTCATCAAAATGAAGTCACCTTCATAACAATGACTTGTGGCAGGATTTTTGTCCTCATTTGCCATTTTTAGTTGGAATTTTGAGGGAAAATAAAGGAAAATAAATCACTCTGTCCTCTTTCTCCTTTTACCTTGCAGAGTCCGAGAGCCTTTCCAAACTTCAGAGTAACAAAGCTGAGAAAAAGGAGAGGAGATCTTTTCAGTAGTTTGCAAAGTTAAGTTGAGTGGTTTGCTTTGTGGATGCTAGAAGGGTAAATTTAGAACTCTTGGTCTCCCTGAATGTTTGGTGAATAATGAGAAGGCAAGGGGCCACATAGTTCTTTCTTAGATCTCTCTCTTTATCCTTCCTTGTAAATAATAGATTGTTTGCAATTTTTCAGCATCGTTACCATTTATTGAATTTGAGAAGATTAATGTATTACTCTGGTACACCTAGGGTCTCTGAAAGACAAATATATGACTCCACATTCTTCCCCTGGGGAATAGAGATGGCTACATAAAGAGAATTAGGTTATTATAACCATCATGTGAGTGTGTGCGTGTGTATGTGCTTGTGTGTGCGAGTCTGTGTGCATGTATGTGTTCATGGTTTCCAAGTACATTTTTACAAAGGCCATCACTTTTCTCAGGATGAAAAATGAATAGGACTGGGTGCCTGGCTGGATCAGTTTGAGGAGCGAGCAACTCTTGATCTTGGGGTCATGAGTTCAAGTCCCACATGGCATATAGGGGTTACTTAAAACGTAAACAGATAAGTAGGAGTAGCAGCAATCAGCATCAAACTCATGGATTTTTTTTTTTTTTTAAGCATAGGAAAAAGCAGAAAGCTGCCTTCCTTGCTTAGTGTCTATGGCATCTGAGTAGAATAAAACAGTGGGCATCAGATAAAAATAGGAGATAAGCCTGAACTAGACTGTTGTTTGGAATCTTCCAGCTTTTTGCCTAGAGATGTACTTTTCATGCTGAGCATACAACACTAATTCTAGGCAAATTAATACTAGCTTTTAATCTAAGTTGAAACTCTAGAGATGATGGCTCTATTATTCACATGTTGAATACCTGAACTTCAGGCACGGCTGCTTTAACAAACAACATAGTTCAGCTGAAATAGACTTTTACTGTATATTATCAGGCAGGTGAATTTAATGTGAAACTCATTTCCATAATTAGGGCTGTTGAGAGTGTCACCGTAATTATGGTTACTTTAAAAAAAGTTCCTTCCTAATTATCATCTGAGGGGTGTGCTCTCAATGGATTAATGATAGCATTACCCACTGCTGAGCCAGACTCAGGATTAAATAGACCAAACATCTGCTGCCTTGACATCTCCCCAATGCACTTTATGGTGGTATATTAGGTCAGGCCAATACTGATTTATCTTTAAAAGCTATGCTTGCCTCAATTGGGTAGAAAGTTTTTGTAAAAGTAGGCTTCAAGCTTGAATTAGAGAGAAAAGTCTTTCAATTTCCCACTTTTTTTTTTTTCTTTGCAAGCAGAAATAGAATTCTTGTGCAGGGCTCAAGGTGAATGCTAAATGTTAACCTCATGTGGATTTAACTTTAAACATTTTTTTTTCTGTAATATTTTAGGGTAAAACTAGCTGGGATGGAGAATAGATTTTAAACTTTTGACTTTGCATTGTGGAAAAATATGAAATGATCCAAGAAAAATATGAATTCTTTAGGGGAAGGGGATGGCCTCTTTGTCTTCAAATCTTAGACCGAGGACATGGGGAAGTGAGGTCAATTATCTCTATGCATACAGATACTGTGGGTCATGTTGATTAGGGCAGCATGTTTTTTAGGGGTGGGTCTGGGTTGGACAGCATCCTTAGAATAATTCTCTGTTAATAGACAAATCTATTTTAGTTAGGTAATAAAAGAAAAACTATAAAATACTCACTGTTGACTTTTAAATTACTTATTTTGTAAGTGATTATACTCTTTCCAAAGAGGCAAGCTCAGACTGGAAAGAGATGAACTTAATAAAGCTAGTCAGGACGCCTGAGTGTCTCAGTTGGTTGAGTGTCCACCTCTTGATTTCAGCTTGGGTCATGATCTCCGGGTTGTGAGATCAAGACCCATGTCTTGCTCTGTGTTGAGCGTGGAGCCTGTTTAAGATTCTGTATGCCTCTCCTTTACCCCTGCCTCCTCCCGACTTGAGAGTACTCTCTCTCTCTCTCTCCCCCCACCCAAAAAAAAAAAAGAAAGAAAAAAGAAAAGAAAGAAACTTGTCAATTGTCATGAGAGTGTCTACCTAAAATATATATTTTTTTCCAATATGAGTTTGTGTTAATATGACTGGCTGTAATATCCTATTGAGATAGGTTTTACAAAAGATGTTCCATTTTGTGGGAAGGTAATGAACTAGTGGACCCTTGTGGGGATTTATGTGTTAGAAAAGTCTTTGAGGTATTTCCAGTCCAACATATAAGGAGCCTAGAAATTGCCATTCCCTCCTAACAACAAATAAAAAGCTGAAAAAACTGAAAAATTACCTCTTCTTATATCCGTCAGAGAAGTGAGGTCACAGGGGAAACTGCTCATCCCCAAATTGGAGAGATAGGCAGATTGATAAAAAAATCACAACTTACTGGATCAGAAACCTATAAGCAACAACATTTGTGGGAATAAGTGCAGGCAGAAGTAGGAAAACCTAAACTGTAATTGATGAATTGCTGGGGGCTTAGTGTGGACAGTCTGAGAAATAAAAATTCTAGAGGAGGACCCCATGCTTTTGTGAGTTTTACATCCAGGAACTCTAACAGTTCCTTGGAGTGAATATTGGAGAGAAATCCCCTCAAGCTGCGAGCAGGGGGAGGGGAAAAATAACAATTTTGAAATTCTCCAGAGCATTCTGTTGTTCTTAATAAGGCCTGCCCTTAGGAGCAATTATTTTTCCACAGCCTAACCTACGTGGGTTTTATCTGAGTCTAACCTACTTGAGAGAAGTGAAATACCCAACTCCAGCCCATTCAGTCATTCTGTCCCATCTAAGGGAGGAGAAAAGACAATCACTGGTGAACTTTACAGAAACACAGATCACCAAAAGACTGAGACTTAGTCATAGGACAATAGAATACTTCCCCTCCTCCTATCCTTTACCTTCATGCCACTAAATGTCTATTCACTAGAGTTTCTTTTTTTTAAATTTTCCTTTAAAGATTTTATTCATTTGTCAGTGAGAGGGAAAGTGAGAGAGCTCACAGCTGGGGGAGGAGCAGGTGAGCTGAAGAGGCAGAGGGAGAAGAGGCTCCCTGCTGAGCATGGAGCCGGCTACAAGACTTGATCTGAGGACCCTCAGATCATGACCTGAGCTGAAGACTAATGCTTACCATCTGAGCCACCCAGGCATCCCATATTTACAAGAGGTTCTTTTACCTAGTACATCATGTCTAGATTTCAATAAAAATTACAAGGCATCCTAGAAGGCAAAACACTCAGTTTGAAGAGACTGAAGAAGCATCAGATTCAGAGTCATATATGGTAGGAATATTAGAATTATTGATCAAGGAATTTAAAATGACTGTGGTCTTTTTTAAAGCACCAACTGCTAATCAACTATTTTTTTATTTATATGGAATTAAGTTTGAAAGTATATAATAAGGCAAATATGTATTATAGTGGAGTTTATATTTTATTTTATTTTATTATTATTATTTTTAAAGATTTTATTTATTTATTTGACACAGAGAGATCACAAGTAGGCAGAGAGGCAGGCAGAGAGAGGAAGGGAAGCAGGCTCCCTGCTGAGCAGAGAGCCCGATGCGGGACTCGATCCCAGGACCCCGAGATCATGACCTGAGCCAAAGGCAGCGGCTTAACCCACTGAGCCACCCAGGCACCCAAGGAGTTTATATTTTAAATTGTACCTTAAATATACACATTTAAAAAAGAGAAGCCATTAAGTATTTTAAATAAACTAATACAGAGAACCTTACCTGTTCAAAAATAAATAAATAAAATGAATATGATTAATTTGCTAAAGGCTCTACTGGAGAAAGTAGACAGCATGCAAGAACAGATGGATAATGTAAGCAGAGAGATGGATATTTTAAGAAAAAATAAAAAAGAAATGCCAGAGATTAAAAACACTATGACAGAAATTATGAATGCCTTTGGTGTCTTATTTGTGATCTAGAGATAGCTGAGAAAAGAATCTCTGGGCTTGAATATATGACCATAGAAACTTCCAAAACTGAGAAGCAAAGAAAAAGACACACACACACACACACACACAAATGCACACACAGCAGAATAGCCAAAGATTTCGGGGCGGTTAAAGAAGATTGAACATATACATATGTGGAATAGCATAAGAAGAAAGAAAGAAAGAGAAGCAATATTTGAAGCAATAATGACAGAAAATTTCCACAAATTGGTGTCAAACTCCAAACCACAGATCCAGGAAGCTCAGAAAACACCAACAGGATAAGTGGCCAAAAAACCCCAAAAGCAAAATAGAAACAAAAAACACAACCCCTAGGCGTATTGTATTCAAACTTCATAAAGTCAAAGATAAAGAAAAAAAAAAAAATCTAAAGACAGAGGGAAAAAAACACTTTGCTTCTAGAGGAGCAAAGGTAAAAATAACATCTGACTTCTTCATAAACCAAGCAGGCAAAAAGAGAGTGCAGTGAAATAATTAAAGGATTGGGAGAAGAAAACCACCAAGCTAGAATCCTGTATCTTGTAAAGTTATCCTTCAAAAGTGAATGAAAAATAATGACTTTCTCAGACAAACAAAAATTGAATTTGTGGCAAGTAGATCTGCCTTGCAAAAAATATTAAATGAATTTCTTTAGAGAGAAGAAAAATGATTTAGGTCAGAAACTTTGATCTATTATAAAGAAAGGAAGAATAGTGGAGAATGAGTAAGTGAGGAAAATATCCCAGCCACTTGGGACCAGAGAATCTAACACATGTCTTAAAATTTCTCCTTTAAGCCTCTCCCATGATCTGGAACCGCAGCCCCTCCTCTTTTGGCTGTTCCAGACCATGTCCTTGGTGACTGTGCTTGGAAACCCACTCATCATTTTGTCAGTCCAGACTCCTACCTCATCTCTGTACACTTTCTAATGTGTCCTTGGCTGACATTGGTTTCACCTCCAACCCAATCCCGAAGATGATTGCAGACATCCAAACTCACCACAGAGCCATCTCGCATGCAGGCTCCCTGATGCAAATGTCTTTTAAGATTCTCTTTGGATGTTTGGACAATCTGCTTTTAACCACTTTGTGGCCATATAGCACCACGTGCACCATGTAGTCATCATGAATTCCCACCTTTGTGGTCCCGTAGGGGTTCTGGTGTCTTTTTTTCAATCTGCGTTTTGGGATCCCAGCAGCACAGTTGGATGGTATCACAATTTACATTCTGCAACGATGTAGAAATTCCTCATTTCCCTTGTGACCCTTCTTGCCTTCTTGACCTTGTCTCTTCTCGCATCTTCACCATCAACATATTGTTGTATTTATTGGTGCTGTAGTTAGTAGTGTTCTATTCTCTTACACCTTAAATAATTTCCTCCAGTATTGAGAATACCATCAGCAAGTGGGAAATACCATCAGCAAGTGGTTCTTAACTCTTTTTTTTTTTTAAAGAATTTTTTATTCATTTATTTGACAGAGAGAGATCACAAGCAGGCAGAGAGACAGGCAGAGAGAGAGGAGGAAGCAGGCTCCCTGCTGAGCAGAGAGCCCGATGCGGGGCTCGATCCCAGGACCCTGAGATCATGACCTGAGCCGAAGGCAGCGGCTTAACCCACTGAGCCACCCAGGCGCCCCGGTTCTTAACTCTTTTACCTTAAATAGTTTCCTCCAGTATTGAGAGTACCATCAGCAAGTGGGAAATATGGAGCCTTCTCCGTCTGAGGTTCTCCCCTGTCCGTTTGCTTATTTTATGGAACAGGCCTTGGAGCTGCCTTAGTTTGCCTGTCTCAGCTTCCCGCCAGGAAGGGTACAGTGGCCTTGGTGGTATGTACTATGAGTACTCCCATGCTGAGTCACTTCATCTATAGCCTGAGGAAAGGGGACATCAAGGGTGCCCTGTGAAAGCCCACCAGCAGAATCTCTTTACCTGTGCCATCCTTTTTAGGAGTATAAATTGGGAAAGACAGCAAAACCGAATGTCTAGAACCTGAAATCCTGCCTCTTTGTTAAGTAATTTTTGTAGCCCATGGCTTTGAGTCCTGTCAGTGTTTTATATCCAAATACTGCTCTTTTGGTATGTCTTTAGTAGATGGAGGCTGTATTCCGGGATCCTACCTATGTTGCGATCACTGCATGACTGAGTCCTATCACAGCTGTAGAGCCTTTTTTATTTCTTCTCTGTGACCCAGGCATTCTGGAAAAATGTGTAACTCCCCCCTTTTATACTTAAAATCCTCAAACTTTTCCAGAATTCATGTCTATTGCCCATATAGCTTTATGTATCTCCTGATCTGTTTATGCACATTTCATTAGATACCTGTAAACGGTTCTCAACTTTGGCTTCATACTGGCATCATCTAGGGAGTTTTAAAAATGTTGATATCTGTGTCTCACCACAGATTCTATTTAATTGGACTGAGCTGTAGCCTAAGTGCAAAGATGTTTAAGTTGCTCCTGTTGGTTTTAATGTGTAAGCAAGGTTGAAAACTACTGATGTATCACATATTTTGTTGAAAGAAAGACTCTTATGTTTGGATTCTTTACTGCCCATGAACAGATGCTGAAGTTCTTAGTGATCCAAGCTCACAAGTGAGAGACTATGAAAAAGCTCACCCTTAGCAGTAGGCAACGTATTTCCTGGTATTTCTTTAATATATTCTTTTTCCAGACTTTACACCTAGTCATCTGTCATCACTTTGTTCCAAACTCACCCTTCTATACATTACCCCTACAAAGAGTGTCTCTTTCCTTTCCCTAGTAACAAGGATCTTTAGGGCTTTACTTTGAAATCATGCTTCCCTGTCGCTTGTCTTTTTTTTTTTTTTATATATTTTATTTATTTGACAGAGAGAGAGAGAGAGAATGAGATCACAAGGAGACAGGCAGGCAGAGGGAGAGGGGGAAGCAGGCTCCTTGCTGAACAGAGAGCTCGATGCGGGGCTCCATCCCAAGACCCTGAGACTATGACCTGAGCCGAAGGCAAAGGGTTAACCCACTGAGCCACACAGCCCTCCCCCTCCCCCAAGTCACTTGTCTTGACAAATCTGTCTTTGGGCTCTTGTTGGCATCCACTAACATGAGTATCCATCTTTCCCTTAACAATGTTGCATATGGTTTCTGAGTCAGTATCTGGCACTCTCTGAAAACCTGTCCAGTAACTAGTTTAATTTCTTTAAGAGTTTTGTCATAAAGCTAACTCTTCCACCTTCACTGAATAGGAACTCTGATACTGGAGAAGAGAATATCTTTTACAGAAGTTAAAGCCATACCAACCAATGAGAAGAGAAACTTTCCATTAAAAAATTACTAAATTAACTAAATTAAGGGATTGTGATTCCCTGGTTATGAAGAAATGCATTGAGACATGTTGGGTCTGATCTGCTCTAGTTATATATAGGTTATATCTTCTTTTCTGAAAACCTAAATAATGGGCAAAATCCTTGGAACTTAGAATTTGCCAATGTAATTTTGATGGTTAATCTTATGTCAACTTGGTTGAACCACAGTGCTTGATATTTGATCAAACATTATCTTGGATGTTTCTTGAAGGTGTTGCTTGTTTGTTTTCATTTTGTTTTAGTGGTGGTGGTTTTTCTTTTTTTTTCCTCTTCTGAGATCAACATTTAAATCAGTGAGCTTTGAGTAAAGCAGACCACCTTCCATAACGTGGGTGGGCTTCATCCAGTCAACTGGAGATCTTCATAGAACAAAGACTGACCTCCCCTGAGCAAGAGGGAATTCTGCCAGCAGACTTTGGACTCAGTCTGCAACTCCTCCATGGGTTTCTAGCCTGCTAGCCTATTTTGGATTTATCATGCCTCCATAATTATATAAGCAAACTTCTTAAAATAAATCTTTCTCTAAAACCAAATAAATGAAAGTCTTTGCAGAAAACTGCACAAGAAAAAGTGAAAAACTATTAAAAACAGGGTCTTTGGAAGAAGAAGATTAATATCCCACTCTTTTTGGAGTTTGCAAATTCATCTCTATGAAATACAAAGAACAGCCCGTGTGAAACACAGCTAACCAGCTTTCACTGCCTCGTTGTGAATAAGTGCACACTGTCACATCCAACAATAGCAACAGCAGTAAACCAGGGTCACCTCTCTTGCTCTACCCCCATAAATAAATAAATAAACTAATAAATAAATAAAAGTCCATTTACAATAAATTACTGGCTTCCCGATGAAACCAACTTTCTTTGTGGCTTTTATAATATTGACAGGTCATTACCTTTACTGATTTGATGGTCATGTGAGGGAACAGTTCTATCATGAAAAGACTAACTCTTATAGGATTTGATAATATTGGGGCACCTGGGTGGCTCAGTGGGTTAAGCCTCTGCCTTCTGCTAAGGTCATGATCTCAGGTCTTGGGATCGAGCCCCGCATCAGGCTCTCTGCTCAGCAGGAAGCCTGCTCCTCCCCGCCCCCCACCGCATGCCTCTCTGCCTACTTGTGATCTCTGTCTGTCAAATAAATAAACAAAATCTTAAAAAAAAAAGATTTGATAATGTTATAAATTTTCCCCTTTAAATGTCTGTTTATTGATTTAAATATGGTCAGCTAGTTTTTCTAAAGCTCAAACTCCACTGTAAAATTTTTGCAAGTAACCTTATTTTCTTTTCTAAATGTTCTTCATCTGTGAGTGTTTTTTTCATGTTCATTACTGAACTTGATTTGTACTTATTTATGAAAAAGTTACCAGCCAGTATTATTTATGTTCAACTGATTAAAACAAAACAACTTATTTAAATTCGAACTCTCATGATGATACTGAAAGATGTTTCATTAGTTCATTGGCAGATTTGAAGATAAAGCCCTTCCTGTCCTCAGGAAAATGGAACTAGATCCTTTATTGCTAATGAATTGCTCTATAGGTATATTGACCATTGGAAGAACAAGAAAATAATAGAATAGAGATGAATAATATTAGAGAGGGAATACGGGGGAAATGGGCCTTATGGACAAGAGAGAAGAAGGCAAGACAAAGCGGGGGAGGGGGCAAAACCATTTTTACCTTTAGAAAAGAAGAAAGATGATTACTAGTGAGATACCCTGGTGGCCTTGGAGCTGATACAGGGAAGTTTGCTTGAGAAGTGTCTTAAGATTGAGTCCTCTGGAGGCAGAGCGCAGGAAGGGAGTTTTTATACAAATGATTTTAATGAGAGAATGCTCTCAGGAGAAATTTACAAGAAAGTGAGGGAAGCAGAATAGGGCAGGAGAAGATAGGCAGAGATGTGGGTTCAGATAAAGTATGGTCTCAGAAGGAAATGATGGCAATGAACTTTAGAGTTGATGGAAACTCTCTGATGGAAATGAACCTGGTAGAGATGAACTTGAGTTTACTGTGTCCAGCAACAGTGCATCAATCATTGTCTGTGAGGGTGTTGTGTTACTTCCCAGGGAGCTCTAAGAGAGGCAGGATTCAGGAGTGAGCCATTAGCCTCCAACACCCACATCCCAGATCCCTAGGAGAGGGGATTTTGTTGAGGCAGCAACAGAATCTATTATGGGAAGAGAGAAAGCCTTTTTGTGGCAGGGGGCGGTGGTGGGGGGTGTGTAGAGGGAGTCAAGTGGAAGGATTGGGAAAGATGGCAGTGAGGGACATCAGACAAATGCCTAAGACCATATGGAAGCTAGATCTTCACTTGCAGATCCCTCAGTCTTCATTTGATATACCTCTTATTCTCTGTACCCAAGACTTCTTTCAGCTGTTGCTCTCATAGTATCTGGTAAGACTGCATTCAGCTGTAGGACTTTGCTTGTTGGTGGGCCAGCAGGACAAATACCAGTCTGTCCCATAAGAATATGCTCAGTTCTCATTATATTGCCCAGTGCGGATACTCCTGTTGTTAATGTCTAAGAAAAATAGGATGTTGTACTTGTAACTGGGGGAGAAGGTCCCGAATTAAAACTTGGACACCCTTGACATTGGCAAGTGATTAACATCTCCCTTATATTATAGCTACACGCTCCTGAAAATACAAGGCCTCTGGTAAACTGAGTTGGAGAACATGGCTTGTGCTAAGGTCCCAGGAGTCCTCTTTTTCTCGTATTTACTTTAAAACCTAGAGCTTACACGCTGGGACCTATTACTTAGAATGTCAGATAGTTAAAATTAGGTTGACTAAGAGATGCCAATACATTTTGCCAACCAGCTTCAGGCTGCTAACAGCAGGCCTGCTCATTACTTCTCATAGATGGAATGGAAGGAGATGTCTACCTTCTGTACTAGGCTGTGTCGGGAGATGGGGCTTGGATGAAGTTATTTTCTTCTGGTGAGTCAGCACACGGACTAGAGCAGAGAGAGAGAGAGAGAGAGAGAGTTGCTCCCTACACTGGTCATGAGGTGATACAACAGAAGAAATTCAGTACAAAATAATACACTAATGGTAACTGGGTTTCTTTTTTTCTATGACCTAAGAAGTCAAGGTAACCTTGGAAATATAGCTCATTTTACTGATGGTTAGGAAATCTATTTTTCTCTTTCAAAATCTATTTTGTCCTCATGTGACTTTAAGGAAGTCACGAAACTCCTCCATGGCCCTGCTTCTTCATCATGTGATTATTCATTCTCATTTTCCTAAATGAGATATTTGGTGTGATTATTTAGTAGCCCAATCATTTTATAAATAATAAAATGATAAGTAAGTTTGGGGTGAACTCAGAACGGATCGTTCTGGTAGCCCTGGTTAGGGTGTTGTTGTCATGCAGGGCTGTTACTAGAAGCAAAGAGATGGAGACTGTGTTGTTATTCAGTTGGTCAGTCGTGTAAAATAATTTAATTCATTTAGTGGGGAAAGGAAAACAGTTGACTGACTTACTGTCATATAGATCAATATGTCTCAAAGTTCTTTAGCTTGTCTTTAAATTTTTAAAACTTTAATTTTAATTTAATTTAATTTAAATTTTTTTGCATCAAGCAAAATTTTTGGAAAGTATTTCAAAATGTATTTTGATATTTTTTGAATCTTACCTCTTGATGTTATAAACGAATACCCTGAGGAAGTTATATATTTGCCCCTGGTACCTGATAATAGGAATTATAAAACCATGAATTTCCAATTTACCTCTATCATTTGATTTTACCTCACAGAATTTTACTTTTAAAAAGATCATAAAGGTGAGTGGGTGTATGCTTTCACAGATGTGAATGACGAAGTCCTAGAAAAAAAGAGCAAACCTCAGTCTGTGAAATCTCTGTGACGTGCTAAGCCAGTGTGATAGCAAATACCAGTACATGTTTCTAGTGCTTTGTCATTTCACATCCCATGAGTAGATTTGGAAAGATGAGCAAAATTCTGCACAATATTTGTGACACGTCTTGGTTTGCCAATTCGTATTACCATCCCACTAAATCTTCCAGGAAGTCTGTCAATTTGAGAGGCTAGGAATGATTGTTCCGCATCTAAATATGAAAGAATGGAAGTGTGATATTGACTGTCCCATATGGATCAGACTGTGGTGATAACTTTGGAGAGTAGCACATGAACGGATGCTCACAAATGTCTTCGGGTTTCTAAGAAGGGAGTCCATTTTGCCGTTTGCTCTCCTTTCTTCTCCTTTTTGACTTACATTCTCACTGCAACTTTATATGACTTAAAATTTATTTTTTCATAACATTTGATACTTCCAAAATAATAGGATGATAAGGCATAATAATAAAGGGAACAGTTATGAACCCTGGACCCCATAGAAAAACTAGAACAACACATGCTGCTCTCTAGCCTCTGCCCACCTCCCACCTAGAGATAATGATTATTTTAAAATTTTTTGGCTTTTTTTTTTTTAACTTTTTTTTTAGGTCACATGTGTTGGTATTCTTCAATAATACATTGTTTAGGTGTCCCTGGGTGGCTCAGTCAGTTGAATGTCTGACTCTTGATCTCAGCTCAGGTCTTGATCTCAGGGTCGTGAGTTCAAACCCCGGGTTGGGCTCCATGCTGTGCATGGAGCCTACTTAAAAGAGAAAAAATACATTGTTTAGTTTTCAATGTCTGGTTTGGCTCTTTACAAAAATGGTTTCATGGTCACTAGTCTATGATTTTTTTTTATTAAGTATTATGCTTAAAGATTTATTTCTGATGCTTCATTTGAAGCAGTTCATTAATTTTCATTACTGAGGAATAGACACTTGTGCAATGTACTAATTTATTCATTTGTCTATCCATATCCTTGTCAGAGGACATTTGGACATTTGTGTTGTTCCCTGTTTCTCACATCTATGAGCAGGGGTTTCTTTTCCTGTTCGTCTAAGAGCACAGCCACATAATATGCATATTCAACTTCAGCAGGTAATGGCATAATATTTTCCAAAGTGGTTGTTCAATTGACGCTTTTACTAATAGTGTAAAAGAGTTCCTGTTGATCAACATCCTTACCATCTTTTTGATATCATCATATCAAAATTTTTTTCTGGTCTTTTAAGGTGTATATAGTGTTTTGTCTTGAGATTTAAGTCTTTGCTTAAATTGGTATAAGCTTCATTTCTTTTTAAAGACCTTGTTCTCAGCCAGAAGTTGCCAACCCTCCCAATCCATTTGTTCACAGAATAATTGGAGCCTGCTTCACTGTGAGAGAAAACTATGGAGCCTGCTGCCTTTCAGAGAAAACTTTGAACTGTCCCAGGCCTTTTGGTTCCTCATTAATACATTGTGCCTTCTTCTGTGCACAGGAAGAGGACACTAGTCCTGAGTCTCAGGACTGTCCCTTCTCCCACTCTGGGCTCTCTGAACTCAGAGGACCCTGCTTACTCAGATTGTACAAATGAGAGGATAAGTGATGTAGATCCAGTTTCTCTCCTTTTTGATCTACTGCAAACATGCCTGCTCTGCTGAGAATATTAAAGCTTCAAAGCTGCGTGGTTGATAATATATTGAGTGAAAGAGTCAGAAATTCATGGGGGGCGGGGGAGGCACAAGTGATGGATTTTCTATAGCAGCAGGGATAGACTCAGTGGCTCATCAAAGGCTGGAAAGCAGGCCTCCCTAAGAGGCCATGACAGAAGAGAAATGAGCTTGGAATGAGGAAGCCCATGATAGAAGGGTGGGTATCTTCAAAGAAATTTGAAAGGTAAGGATTAAAGGCGTACGTGAGCTCCAATCTGATGTCTGCCGTTCCAGGTAGCAATATTTTCAAAGACATGAGAGAGCCCAGACATATTCAGTAGATACTCTGCAGGCCTAGAGAATATCGGTAGATATCCAGAGACCTAACAATGGTGAGTGACTTGCTCAGGATCCCACAGCTAGTCATCAGACTAAGATTAGAGTCCAGGGTACCTGAGCACTCACTACCTCAGCACACTTTCCATTACAACACAGAATGCATTGCTTCTTCTACTCTGCTGGCCAGTTTTTCCTTTCCTGATAAAATTGAAACAATGCTACTCTAAGCAAAAGCCCCCAAAATAAATAAATTACATGCTGTTTTCTGTTAGAAAACAGTTTGTCAAAGATTTTATATTGAAACTCTTAAACCGAAGAGGACAAAAGTTGACTTTTGTATTTCTCAGAAGCAAACTGCAACATGGGGATTTCTGTGAATGTTACTTATTAGGAAACGCTCCCAGAAAAAGATGGCGGAAGTCATGGAGAATGGGTCAGGGAAAGGAAGGAGGCCATGCAACGAGGCCCACAGAGAGGGGTCTGTTCAGGCCCATGGGAGCATTTTGAAGACAGTGGAGATTGTAGCTCAGAGTTGTCCCCAGGAGGGAGCAAGGACTCTGAGTATTAATATACACTTACACGTTGGCCTTTGGTTAAGGGCTATTGCTGGGGTATGGGGAATGAGTCCCAGAGCATTTTTTGCTGTCCTTAGGCACAGAGCAAAGCACATTCCAGCAGCCTAAAGGAAGCCTAGCAAACTCACAGCTGGCCGTTGGGGTTGAAAAGCACATTGGTAGCCAATGTACATGACCATGGTAAAGGAATCCAATGAGACCAGCAGAGCACCAACTGTGTCTGCTACTTCTTTTAAATTAGACCTTTTCTGTAAGAAATTCTCTGAAGAAGTGAAGGTGTAGTGAATCTCTCCTCCATAAAGAATGTATTTCCTTGGGTTGTCTCACATGTGGCCGATAACAAACTAATTCACATGCCTTTTTTTTTTTTTTTTTGGAGGGCCATTTGGCAGTATATATCAAAAGTCTTAACCATAAAACTTTTCTCATCAAAATAATAGGTGTTATTTATTAAGTGCTTGTTATAGTCAGACATATTGCTGTGTGCTTTTCTTGAATTATCTCAGCTTAGTCTCCAAGCAATCTGGTAAGATAGGTCCTGTTAGAATCCTCATTTTATGGGTGAGGAAACTGAATTTTACTGAGTCGCTCGGGTCACACATCTGTTAAGTGGTGTAACCAGACGTTGGACCAGGTTTGCTTGACTCCGGATACTGTATCCCAGTACCATTTACAAAAAATGGTTAAGGACAGTTACAAAAACACGTCCTTTCAGTGTTGTTTTTATTAAAAAAAATTGGAAGCACTATACACGTCCAACAGCTGAGGTCTTGTTGAAGAATCTGTGTTATGATTCTATGACGAGATAATTTTTAACACTTCAAAGGCATGTTGACAACCCACATTTGACTTGCAGATATTCACTATACAACATTAACTTAAAAAGAAAAAAGCAGAACAGGTTTAAACAGCTGTAGAGTTTCTATTTTGTGTGGAAAAAGGTAACAAACAAAAAAACTCCAGACCATAGATGCATGGCGAGTCAGCCAGATGAAATAGGAAATCAGGCACTGGACAATGTTGCTGACGGTCTTCCTCTAAAGGTCTGTGAAATCCACTCATGTCTCATCTTTTCTGAGGCATCCCGTCAACACAGTGGGAGACTATATATATTTGCAGTTTGTTGAAGTTAATACTGCAAATGGAAGAGGAAGACCTTCTTAAAATCTTGTCTATAAGGCAATTTAACCTGCTTTCACACTCACTTCCTCCATGGGGTCTGCACACTGTGGTCCTGGTACCCCCTTCTTGGAATGCTCTTCTCCCCCCAAAACCTTCTGGTTTATTCCTCACTCAGACCCAGCTTCGTTTCTCTGTGGAAACCTTCCTTTGCCGACTGGGTCCGATTCTCTTTTGTTTTCCCCTTGAACCATGTTTTAATCTTGGTAACTCTTAACATAGTGACAGATTTACTGTATTTCTCTGATTATCTTATCAATGCTGGTCTCTCCCACCCAGCTTTAACTTCCCTGTCATTACAAAGGCCATAGATCTTGTACTGTAGCTTCAGAGGGAAGGTGGTGCACCAAATAATTTTGGATATGTGACTGACGCAGAGAACAAATGCAGTTTTGGGAGTTTTGTGCCCTAGTCTTGGGTGGGGGAGGGGTGGGAGTGGAGAAGCATCCATTTTCAGACCATTCTGATGACAACAAATGTGCAGCACTAGAAATTTAGGGAGGCTTACTTCTCTGTCAGTCTGCTCACCTCTAGCCCGGACCTGTGACATTCTTTTCACCGAAGCCACTTGACACAGAGTCAGGTAATGCTGAATGACCATCAGTTTTCCTCTTCCCATGTTTTTTTAACTCACATTTCTTTATTCTATCCATCACCTTCTGTCTTTACTTTAATACTTATCTATGTCTCCTTTACTCTTTTCATTATTCCTTTTCCCAGCTTTTGCAAATTCATTCATTCAACTTCAAACTTGTAAACTTTATTGAGTGCCTATTATATGCTACACAATGTGCTGGGTGTGGTGGTCACAGCTGTGAAGCCAACATCCTCTTCATCTGTTAGAGGAAGACAGAAGTGTGAACAAAGAATTGACATAGGAAGAGATTTGCACTGTACCTGAAGTGTACGGAATGGAGATAGGTGCCACACCGAAAAGAGGGTCAATTTTACCTCTTTTGGGAGAAAAGGATTTTAAAAAGATTTTGTAGACGAGGTATTGGATTTTCTCTGTTTTTCTTAGCCTTAGCCAAACATAGATTTTTCATGAGGCTCCCCACCCCTTCTTTTCCAGCATTTTTTCTCCCATTTAACAAAATACATGAACACCAAATACCATGTTGGGTGCCAGACAGGAGTCTAGATAAGAAATTCGTTTATGGGCCTGTGTTCATGGTGCGTTACAAAACATTTGGACAGCAAGAGATAGATGGCTGAATGAAAGACTCAAAGTGAGATTTTCTGAAGTTTGTGCTTACAAATGACTCATGCACTGTCATGCATGCCCATTTCTTCTTCTTCTTCTTTTTTTTTTTTAAGATTCTATTTATTTATTTGAGAGAGAGAACATGAGAGACAGAGAGAGAGAGAGAGTACAAGCAGGGGAAGGGTCAGAGGGAGAAGTAGACTTCCTGCCAAGCAGGGAGCCCAATGTGGGATGCGATCCCGGGACTCTAGGGTCATGACCTGAGCTGAAGGCAGTCACTTAACCAACTGAGCCACCCAGGCATCCCTATGCCTGCCCATTTCTAAGAGATGCTTAAGCTACCCTGATAGCAATAATAACAACTAGGATCCATAAGGTATATAAAAGGCCTGACGTGGTTTGCAACCCTTCACAAATATTACTTTAGAAATGACAGGATGTTTGGGGGAAGCTATCCAAAAGATAAAGATCTTCATTTTTGTCACTTAGATCTCCACAACTAAAACATATGGCTGTTGAGCAAAAGGAGGTAAATGTCTGCAAGTGTTTTGCTTGAGCATGCTGTGTACTGAGGGAGGGCCCGATGACCGTGCTGGTTTGAGGACACCACTTTGGGCAGCATTACTTACCTTTGCTACACGTGGCAGATGCATGGTGACATGCACCATGCTGGGAACCACTCACATACCCGTCCTGAAGTACAATACAGGACAGCATAGGGATAAATAGAGAGAACTTGGTGTTACGCCAGTAAGTTATAAACATGAATGAGTAGGAGGCTCTGAAAGTTGACGTTCAGAGGAATATCATAAATCAAAATTTCTTTGGCTTTGAAAATTTGTCTGGAGGAGATAAAGAATCCAATTCATCTTTATTCATTTTTAAAGGACAGGAGGAGAAGCAATTTATAGGAGTCTCGAATACCACTTCCCTCTTGTCTACTGTATTGGGATCTATTCAGATTCTGCTGGTGTCAGAGTTCAGTAGTTCTTGGAGAAGAGCCAGGAGAACCTTGGAGAATGACAGCAATACATTTGTTTGGAAGATGAAAATGGAAATTATACCATCAAAACTGAGCTGCAGGAGTGGAGTCTATTGTGAGAGAGTTATGCAGAGGTGCTGGGCCCACTAATGGGATGCTTTTTAGAGGTGAAGATAATTTTAGTAAGCACTTAATGATTTAATTCAAAAAAACAGGTTTTAAAATAAAGTGTCAGACAAAAACAGTGGTTTATATGTGTGCATTCATGCATCTGAAGTCAGTTTTATAGGCTTCAGCTTCTGTTTTACAATGAATTATTATCTGTTTACCCTGTTTTTTCTTCCAACCTTGTGTTGTCCACATTGGTGTATCTGAAGTCAATTAAAATGTATCTATACTGACAATATCTGTACTGATATTTGTGACCTTTCCATGATGAAGGACTAAGGAAAGTGATAAGAACATTTTCTTGGATGTTAGGAATCCTAAATTCTAGGTCCAGCTCCTTCCCTAATAAGCTCCGTGACCTTGAGTAAGTCACATAATTTTATTAATCTTCAGTTTTCTCATCTATGAAATGAAGTTGGACCACATGATTTTGAAAGTCCCTTCCATCTCGAAAATGATATTGGACTGTCAGCTCTCATTTTTACTAATTTGGAGGAGCAATGAGCTGCTGCTATGACACAGTGGATTAATCCTCACCATTTCTGCCTAATTGGCATGAGAAGTGACAGAAACTTGGGTAAGAGGAAGGGGTGCAGCCGAGATTGCTGCAAGGGGGCACAGGCTGACTGTTCTCAGTGCTCTGGGTGCCTTCCTGTCATCCATTAGCTCACGGTCCTCATGCTCTTGATCATTCATAGGGGATCTGACATTGGACTCCAGTGACCTTCTGTGTATGTGATTATATATTGATGCCTATGGCCTGATGTTTGTTACCTGGAGACCCTTCTCAAATTATATATATATATATATATATTACATATTTATAATATCTATCTATCTAAAATTCCAGCATTTAATTGTGAGAATGTATCTGTTACCATGGACAAGGCGTGAATCATTTAAGGGTGCCTTCTCTATTTCACGTTGCAGAGTTACAGACCCAAAGTTGGTATCAAGGACATCTTTGGCAGTCTAGGGAAACACCTCAGGGACCACATCTCAGGGTAATGTTTTTATAAATACACAAAATACATAGGATTACCAAAAAAAAAATTAAATCGAAATGCAGTTCAAATCATAAAGCCTAGGTCAAGACTACTGTAAGTATGATTTTCCAACTAGACTATAAACTTCCTGAGACCAAGGATTATGTCTCTTGGTCATTGATGTGTCCGTAGGTGCTTAACCCAGTGAGTGATTCAGATAGGACGCTCTATAAATGCATGCCTGCTCACTTGGTCACACTGTTGGACTACTCCCCCTTCTTTTAAAAAGTCTGTCTCCCAATCAGCATAAGTTTCTTAGGGATCTTGGCCGAGGCGCATCCACTCCTGTCTCTATGGGCCTTGCTTGGCTTCACACATGGTTGTTTCTCAAATATTTATGGGATAGGTGCATGGATGAGCTAGTTCTGCACATTTTTAACTCTCTTCCGGCAACTTCAAGTGCCAAATTATTGGCTTATTGCCAGTGATTCTGTTCTCTGGAGGTGCAGGTTGACCTGAAGTCCTGAAGAACTGAAGGGGAGGGTCAGTGTTACAGTTAATTTTATGTGTTAGCCTGACATTTGAATTGGTGGACTCAGGGAAGTAGATTGCCCTCCCCAGTGTGGGTGGGCATCATTCAATTCACTGATGACCTGAGTAAAACAAAAGATCAAAAGGCTGAGTAAGGGGGAATTCACCTGTTTTTTTCCCTGCCCCACTGAATGAGCTGGGACATCTCATCTCCTCTTCTCCAGCCCCCAGACTGTGAGTCACAGCATTGCCCCTGCACATTCTCAGGCCTTTTGACCTGGACAGGATTATACTACCAGCTTCTCTGGTTTTAATCTCTGGGTTTCCAGCTTGCAAACAGCAGATTAGAGTACTTCTTAGCCTCCATAGTCATATGAACCAATCCCTCATAATAAATCTTCTTTGTAAAAATATATATACATATATGTATACATACATATATGTATATATATATTTCCTGCCTATATATATACATAAATATATATGTGTATATATATTTCCTGCCTGCCCCCACCCAAAAGCCAGCACCCTGTGATGGGGGAGCTGGCCCCTTTACCCAAGACCCTTCATCAGGGAATATCCTCTTTTTTTTGAGTATGATGAGTGATACCTGCAGGCCAGGGAGTGTGGGGCTTCCCAGAAATGGAAACAGGGTACAGTTGAGGCCTGCAGGGTGTGCTTTGTGGCTTCCAGTGGTGGTGGTGGGGACTAAGTGTGGGGCCAGATGAGAGGGAAGGGAGAAGATGGGCTGGAAATGCTGAGCACGAGGGTGCAGCTTGGAAGACCCCAGGATCAGGCCTGGGGCTTTGCCACTGCAGCCACTCTTCTAGGCTTCAGAGGAAGCCTGATATTGGGGGACTTCTACTGTGGGCTGATGGAAGAGTGCTGGGATGAGAAACTCCTGGGTGCCTAGGTGCTACAGGCTCCTCCCCCAGTCTCCTCGTAAGGAGTCCAGCTTGCAGGGCACAGATCAAGCATAGTCCTCCTCTGTGCTTCCGCAGAGGCCATAGTTGGTCACAGTGCACTGATGCCCCTCTGCCCCCCCCCCCCAGGGGCCCAGCAAGGTGTGGAGGACCAAGCTCTGAACCAACGGCAGGATTGACTGAAGCCAGACTGTGAGAGTGAACTGTGCAGGTGCAGGCCAGCTGCCTAGTTTATTACCTTCTAAGAGGCTGAGGCCAGGGGCTTAGGGCAGGGTCCCCTGGTGTCCCGATCTGATGTCTGCCAAGGTACAAGCCTATAGCAACTTGAACACACTGTTCCACACACATCCTCAGGGCCCATTGTTCCTCCTGGCAGTAGTGAGCTGTCAAGATGTTGTCCCAGACCATTGCTGCCTGTCCCTGGAGCCCTTCCCCTGAAGAACAGCAGATATATATTTTTTCGTTCTGTTTCTGTAATCCAGAACCCTGACTAATACAGTCAGTGTAGTTCCATAGAGTGTGCAGGGGATTCCAAGAACAGAAAACCGTAGTTCTTACTCTGTGTCTGCCGTTAACTGGCCAGAGACCTCAAGAATGTCCACTGTTTTCTCATGTGTATTGGACAAAAGAATCTGAAGTTTCCTTCCACATTCCAATTCTTTGTACCTGCAGGAAGGTTGGGTGAATCTAGAACAAATTAGCTGCTTAAAACTGAAGATGGTTGTTTAAAATATGACTGAAAGTTTAGTTTCTCAAAATACTACACAGTAAACTTAGCTTGATGAGAGGTTCTCAAGGCTTTTCAGTGAAGTTTAGGCTTATGCCGAGATGGTGGTTCAGAAATCCAGCGATTGTGCTCAAAATGGGGATTAAGAAAGTTAGCCGTGCTTGACATTCTCCTTTACATCTTCAAGTCGCTACCTTAGATCATCTCAAGGTCACATTGATTTTTTGTTTTCTTTTCACATGGAGCTAGATAATAAAATTACTTCTACAGTGTATTTTTGAAATAAACTGACACTTAGGGAGTTAACAAATAAATGTGAGTAAAAGGAATGCTTATTAGACATTGATCTGATAATGACTCCCATATTTTTCTTAAACGTTTATTTCTGTCCACACACACTTCCCCTCTGATTTCTGTTGTGTTTTGAAATTCTTCCTAGCAGGATCATACAAGCTGAAGGAACAGATAAGCAAACATTGCTTTGCTGAGAATTTCACTATTGTATTGCTTGATTAGGACCGGTTGTTTCCTTTCATCAGGAAGACAAAGACTAACAAAGCTTATTAACTGGTGTTTGTAGAGAGTTCTGATGATGGTTAGTGTTGCAAAAAAAAAAAATCAGGAATTTGATTAGGTCTTGTAAATCTGAAAAGTAGCAAATGCTTTTGAGTTGATGTATTTGGGCTGTTAATTTCACAGAAATCTAGAACTAAAAGGACCCTGAATTGTAGTATAATCCAGCTTTGATGGTATAATCCAACTTTCACACATTACAATGCCTGCCCACAAATTCTCTATGGCTCAAGTTGTCTGTTCTAGTTATTTACTCAGTCATTCACTCATGGCTCATTCCTTTGTTTGTTTGTTTACTTATCATTTGATAGATGAGACAGTGTATTGTAGTGTAGTGGTTAATAGCGTGCACTCACGTTACAATCCTGGTAGCTCCATTATTAACTGTGTGACCTTACTCTATAAGCTTCAGTGACCTCATCTTTGAGATGGGGCTAATGAAATGCCTGTTTCACGTATTAGTTTTAATGATTAAGTGAGATGGTATGAGTAAGGCACTTAAAAGAGTACCTGCCATATATAAATGGCTCAATAAATGTCAGCCACTCTTATAATTACCCCATAAGGTTGTTATGAGGATTAAATAGATGATGAGTATAAAGCTTTCAGCTAAGTTCCTGGCACACAGACTCTTTCCATAAAGGTGAGATATTATTAGCAGGAAATATGTATGCAGGCTCTGGGGACAAAAAGATGATTACAAGTCACAGGTTCCGTCTGTCTTCCTTTGTATCTTATTGTTCTCTGGGAAGGAAACTAGGCTAGGAGAACACCTCTTAGATTCTCTCCATGCAGAAAATATCTAGAAAATACCACACAGGACACTAATTGGAAGAGTTCTGCAGAGCCCACTGCATTTCTTCCAGACCCCATTGCTCAGTAACTTGCCCCACAGAAGAGGAAGGCAATAAATGCATCTTAATTTACAAGCTTCAGACTAGAGAAAATAAAATGACAGAGAAGATGGAGTAGGGGTGGGGAAATAGTCTTTGAAGATAGATTTAAATTTAATTTCTTTTAGAAATGTGAATACCTAGAGGGAGATTGACTGGGATCTTATATTAGCAGCATCAACAGAGGGCTAAAAAAAAAACCACTCTGTGCTACCCAAGTTCCCGAAAGAAGGAAGAAGGAGGCACTTGTTGAAATTTTAAGAAAGTAAATTTGAGAAAATTAAAAGGATGCCTTCCACAGGGATGAAAGGTACAGCATAGGGAATGTAGTCAGTGATACTGTAATAGTGCTGTGTGGTGACAGATGGCAGCTATGCTTGTGGTGAGCATAGCAACATGTGTAGAGTTGTCTTATCACTACGTTGTTCACCTGAAACTCACACATGGTGTGTCAACTATACTTCCATAATAAAGAGGATGACTTTTGTGTGTAAAGGGTAATCTATGGGATTAATTATTTTAAGTAGTACTGTTATAAAAGATTCTGGGGAAATGATGACAAAGTCATAAATAGTTAAGTGTTGGTGAAGTAAAGGATGATATCATGGGGGGAAAACTATGTTCTTATGGGATATCCCATGGGACCTTTCACAACAAAATCTACAATGAATCCTAATCTGGTAAAGTCTTGCTTATTTGCCGTGATTTTTTTTTCACTGCCAGATAAGTGGATCACTGGTTATTATTATTCTGCTAAAACTGTGTGTTTTATTGCAATTTGTTAGATTTACACATTGTTCTCCGTTTTAACAATTCAGCCTCTTCATCTCCCCAGGACATGAATCTTTAGGGTAAATCTGAAGTATTTATAATGCAGCTGAAGCCATCTTTTGCTTTCTTCTTAGAGGATGTTGAATTCAATTGCTCTAGTTAAACAACAGTCCTTCATGAACAAAGAAAATATCATCAGATTTCTTTAGCATTTTTGTAAAGATTTTATCCTCCATCCCTTTAATTGTCCATGTGACCTCAAAGTTTTCAATAGTTCTCAAATTGTGGAACATGCCATAAAGGTCTGATCAGTAGATTTACGTGAGTATCAAATTCAGTGAAGAAGCACATACCATTCTATTTATCTCCTGAATTAATTACTAACCATTTGTTTGTAGGTATTTGTATCTTTCCAGATAATATATCTTTTTACACACTTCTTTATACCTTCAACCAATGCATTATTTAAAATTTGGCTTTATTTACCCCTAATGTTGCTGTTGGTTTTCCCATCTCACAGCAAATCTTAAACCATTGCCCCTCATTTTACATTTTCTGTATGGATGTTGATACTTCCACTTAGCCACTTTTTTTTTTTTAAAGATTTTATTTATTTATTTGTCAGAGAGAGAGAGCGAGCACAGGCAGACAGAGTGGCAGGCAGAGGCAGAGGGAGAAGCAGGCTCCCCACAGAACAAGGAGCCCGATGTGGGACTCGATCCCAGGACTCTGGGATCATGACCTGAGCCGAAGGCAGCTGCTTAACCAACTGAGCCACCCAGGCATCCCCACTTAGCCACTTTTTTACACTGTCTCACTACCATGCTCTCTTTTATTAGTTTTGGATTTCTCTCTGAGAAAGAGAAACATGTATGCTTGTCCCCTCACCCTTTAATATGACCTCAGTAAGGTTTTCTAATTTTTTGGTAGCCATGTTCCTGGGGTCACTGTCTAGCAGAATCTCCAGGGACTATTCCAGAAATGTTTTCTTCTGAGAGGACCTGCTGTTTTGACTCTTTTTCACTCTCTGCGTGAACTGTTTACCATCTAAGATAACTGATACTAAATACTGTTCATTCAAAAACCTTCCAGATTTTATTTTAGTAAATTTTTTGGTGGTGGGGGGGTGGGGTGGGTATGGGACAAGAGTTTAGAGTTTTCTTATAATCAAACATTGTTGAAGATTTAAAAAAAAAGACGAAATAGGCTGTCCATGTAGACTTCATTTTGTATAATCTGTGTCAACAGAAAAAATGATGAAAAGACAGTTCTTATTTATTTTCCACAACATTTCAAAGCAATTTTATGTTTTGATATGTCAGCCTTTTGTTGGGTCCTGAATGGAACATCACAGGCCAGGAAAAAAACTTCAGTGTTTTTTGTTGACATTCTTTTCAGAGGCAGATGTCTAATGTTTATGTTTCCCAGTAAGATTTTAATATACATAGAGTAAGCAAACACAAATGTGGGTGATATTTGGGACCAAAATGCTGCCTACATTTGTTTCCTGCATGAGCCCATGCTTACATGAAATTCTCAAAAGTACAGTTATTGGCAAAATATTTTCTCATGGCATTGACTAAAGTTTTGGGTAACAACTTAAAATGGCTCAGAAAATAGGTTGATTTAAAACAGTGTCTGGCTACCAACTATTGATGCAATTTCCTTACTTTCTTGGAAATGCCTCTATCCATTAACATTTTTTTTTTATTCATTCAATAAATACTTACTGAGTGCCTGACCTATACCATGGCTCTGTGATTCTCATCCAAATTAAAAAAGATAAAATTTATACCACCACTCTGAGAGTCAATTATGGACAGAAAATGAAAGGATTTCTCTTGTTTGGAAGGACAATAAAGTTGCATGCAGAAAAACACTTACTGGACTACACCTGCTGCAACCTCTAAATTGAAGCAGCCTGTGAACCCGAAAGGAAGTTTGGAAGTTATTTATTCCTTACTGGAAATATGATTTTGATTGCATTCTGGTTGGATCAATGAATCAGAGATCCCAGTAGTGGGCTGGGGAGGCTCTCTCCCCAGCAGAGAGGCTCTCAGTAAATGCCCAGTGGACACTGGAGGCTTGTCTGGAAGCCTAGATGTGTCTTCCATTTGACTTTGCATTTCTAAGCATGTCAGTTTGCCTTGTAATTCTTTAATTGTAGTAAATACAGTTGTTTTATAACTGATAATTCCAATTTTCTGACTTCTGTGTCTGTTTCTATTTGTCCTTTTTTCTGCTGGTTCTTATATGCTATCTTGCTTCCTTTTGTGTCTCATTTTCATTCACCATATTTTGCTCAGTGTCCTTGGAAAATAGCTTTTGGTGACCCTCCAAGACCTAGGATGATGGTGTCTTTCTATGGACAGAATGTGGGTTGGCTCCTACCAGTCAGGAACCACTTTATACCAGGTGCACAGTTTGGAGTTCCTTGCCCAAAAAGAATACGTGTCATTGAGCTGAAAACCTGTGTGAAGTTTGGGCTTTGACACTGTTTCTCCGAGATTATTATCTTCTTACTGTGTTAGTGACACAGCTGTCTCCTGGGAGTCTCTGATGGAGCACAGGATATTTGGTTCTGGTTCACTCCTATCCCAATGGCTTCATCTGCCCTCTTTTCATTCCATATACTCTCCTTGGAAATTTTTATCCAGTCATTATAACAGCCAGCTGTCAGTGATACTCAAATCTAATCCATCTCCCTCTCTCTTCTGAGTGCCAGACCCATGTTTCTAACTACCTTCTGGACTTTTCCTTCTCGAGTTCCAGGCAGTCCTCAACCTGACTTTCTTGCTTTCTCCCCATCTTACTTTCCTCACTTGTAATCTGCTCTCTTCCTATATTGCCAACTTGCTCACTACCCTCCAGGTACAGTTGTTTCTACATTGTTTACACTCAAATATTTTTTGAATTTTCCCCTTTGATTCATTTTAGCTGTCAATTCCTTCATTTAGCTTTCTGTATACTGCTCATCATAGATTGACTCTATTGTGTGTCCATTTTTCTCTTTGCCCCACAGAACCTCTCTTTCTTTCTCTGCAGTTCCACTGTGCTGTCTCTGCCCAGGAATCTGAACTTTAAGGCCTGCACCCATAGGCTGTTACTTCTCTGATCTCTATGAGGCTTAGCCAAAGGGAGGCCCTGGCAGAAGATGAGGGCATAGGAGGATAGTGAAGGCAGGTTATTATCCTGTTCTTTCCCTCAGGACTTTCACAGGTGCCTGTAGCCCTCTCCTGAAGACCAAAGCTCCTGCTGGGTGGTGAATTTCTTATAGGCAGTTACTCTGAGAGGTGGCACTCTACTTCAAACAGCCACTCTTCTGGCCTCTTTGAATGACTCTCTTCCCTTGCCTTTTAGTCCTAGAGGTGGTGAGACGTCTCAGCAATCCCTTTTCTCAGATTATTCCACCATCTTTTTGGTCTCCCCTTAAACTTTCTCTTACACATTTGTGAATAGTTCCTTTATTTAACTCTCATCAATAATACCATTTAATTGGTCCATCTGAATGACCCTGACTGATTCCGTGAGTCAAAAAAAGCCCTCTACTTCTGATCTCATTTCTCGTCTACATTCCTTACTAACCTTTGATTAACCGCTATTCACATATCCAGCCATGCTGGGATATGCTGTTCCGGAGACAAGTGTTATTCAGAATTCATTGCCTTTTCACATGATTCTCCCACTCCCTAGAATGTTCTTCTTCCTTCTTCCTCCCTTATTTTTTCCCTACCTGAAGAACTCCCTCTCACCCTTTTAGACTAAGATCAGCCATTACCTCTCTATGGCAGCTGGTATTATTGTTAAAGTAATTGCTGCCGCTCCATCCAGGAAGATCCCTATAGGTCTTACTCCTGATAGAGGACTATTCTTCCCCTCTTACTGATATCAGTCTTGTCTGTGTGACTTGCTAGAATATGAGTAGAAGGGGGTCCTGGGTAGCTCAGTGAGTTAAGTATCTGACTTGATTTCCCAGCTCAGGTCATAATCTTAGGGTTGTGACATTGAGCCCAATGTTGGACTCCACGTGGGGTGTGGAGCCTGCTTAAGAGTCTCTCTTTCTCTTTTCCTCTGCCCCTCTCCACACCGCCCCCCCGCATATGAGTGGAAGTAATGCCTACAATTTTCATATCAGGAGTTTTAAGAACCATTGCATGTTCTGCCATCTTTCCTTTCCCTCTGATGTAAAAATAATAATGACTTTGACAGAGGTCCTCCTCCTGCCTTGCTTCAGGTGATAGAGCCAACCTCTATTTGATCTCCATAAGCTGATTGTTGGCATGAAATGTCAGTGATAAAACAAGTAAACCAACTAAGCCCTACAACCTTGTTTTTTATGTAAATCACCAAATTTTGTGGTTATTACCCAGCATAACTTGAGCTGAGCTCTTCTACTTTCTCCATAATGAGACAGACACACAAAGATTTTCCTTCAAGAATTTTTATGCTACTTTATGAGAGTGAGAAAAGGATGTGGTTAACAAGGAATTTGAAAATAAATAGTAGAATGAAATTTAAAAAATAACTTATTCATCAAATTAAATATTCAAACATAATTTTTAAATTCATTAAAAATTATGTTTGAATATTTAATTATGGAGGCAATATACATGATAGGTTAATCAAAAAAACACTTTACCAAATCATATATACCATATGATTGCATCTCTGTAAAAAGAAAATGAATGAAATGTACATTTCCTTTTTACAGTTTTGTACATTTTCCAAGGCTTATATAATAGTCATGCATCTCTTTTATATTCAGAAATAAAAGTGTTATTTAAATATTTCTTTCTAATGTCACCCCTAATTTACCTAGGCAAAACTTAATATTCTTTTCTCTCTGAATACATGCTATTTAATGATATTATTTTTGCCTATAAATATCTTCTCTTAAACAATAAAAAATACCTATGCATTATTTGGATCAAAAGAGATAATTCATGTAAAGCAATTAGTACAATGTCTTATATATAGTAACTACTCAGTAAATGCTGTTTCGTGATCCTATTTTATTTTTTGGAAATTTTTAGAAGTGAATATCTTTTTTAGGGTGACAGAGGTTGAATGGCAGGATGATTTTAGGATAATCACTTATTTTCATTGCCCTTGGAAGGCTGTCATCTCTTGCATGTGAATCCCATTGTCTGTAATGGGAAGCTAAGGCTAAGCCAATGAGATTGGAAGAATGTAAGGGGCTGAAAAAAAGTTTTTTTTATAAAAAGCGTTTATGTCCTTCTTAAAGAAACTTAAAACCTTAAAACCCTTTTATAAAAAGGGTTTATGTCCTCCTTAGAGAACCTTAAAAGTCTCAGAGCTCATATTCTTGAATACACAACTGTATTCCCCATTCCCAACATGCTCCATTGGAATGTGATACTAGGGAAAAAAGGTATGACAAATGCACAATTCATGGGAGATGAATCAAAACCAATTTATTTTTGTCTTCATTAGTTTTTTTTTTTTAAGATTTTATTTACTTATTTGACAGAGAGAGAGATCAGAAGTAGGCAGAGAGGCAGGCAGAGAGAGAGAAGGGAGGAAGCAGGCTCCCCACTGAGCAGAGAGCCCGACTTGGGGCTCGATCTCAGGACCCTGAGATCATGACCTGA
The DNA here is from genome assembly GCF_902655055.1 of Lutra lutra. Taxonomy (NCBI): domain Eukaryota; kingdom Metazoa; phylum Chordata; class Mammalia; order Carnivora; family Mustelidae; genus Lutra; species Lutra lutra. Next base: position 75,578,016 of record NC_062284.1, read on the forward strand.
GCTGAAGGCAGAGGCTTAACCCACTGAGCCAACCAGGTGCCCCTCTTCATTAGTTTCTTAAAAATGTATTCAGAGAGGGTAATTTTTTCCCTGCCACCTCCTACATGGGCTCTTAATGGTAGAGTCCCCTTAACTTCCTAGATGTCCTTTTGGGCCAGTCCAACTCTCCATGTGGCCTCCATTTGGTCCATGTGAAAGACCCTACACAACTGACTTCAGCATGGGTGGTAGTATAGTTATTTAGCAAGCAGAAGCCTATCTCCAGTGTCTTCCCTCCCTCCCAAAATGGAACCTATATCAGGTTCTCAGTGTAGCTCAGTTAAATCTTGGTATTCAGTAGGCTCGAAATGGGGAGGCAGGCAGCTTCTAGGCTTCCCTATCTCAGGGGTTCAGTTTCAAAGCTTAGATTTCTCAGTGATCTCTTCTTAGAAAATTCCTCTCCACATTCTAACTACTTTTTAGTTTCTTGATCTAGCCAAGGGATCCTCAGATGGTAGAGGAATTGAGGGAAATATTTGTTGAATATTTCCTTGTATATTCTGCATTTTGGCCTGACACCTGACTTTGGCATGTCAGGATGGTTGTGTCTTGGAAGACACTAACTTGCTGACCTATTGTTTCACTGATTTCAGGAAATGGTGGAGCACACTTTGTATTACATAGGAATTGAAAGGAGCAGCACTTTGACAATGCTTAGGAAGCCAGTAGGAGGTGGGATACTCAATGTTTAAAGGACATACATTAGAACCCAGATAAGCCAGGATTTATGTCTTATTTCTTTTGCCAGTCATAAGTTGGGGCAAGTAAATCAACCTCAGGTTTTCTCATCTGCAAAATTGGGACAATAACAGTACCTGTCTTATAGGCTGTTGTAAAGATTAAATGAGATAATTAATGTAAAGAAGTTAGAACAATGTCTTGCATGTGGCATGGTAATAGGCCAATTAATATTACGAAAATAATGTAATCATACCTACATGGCTTTGCAATGTTAAAGCTGTTTCAAGTAATATCCTCAAGGCTCTTTGCCTCTGAAAGTCATCCTTTGCTCATATACTTTTCCAGCCCTGTCACCTGTATTTCCTATGACACAGTGAAATTCCATCCAGTTTTCAGCCCGGCTGGGAGTTGGCTCAGGCTGAATCTGAGGACTGGTTTGTTATCTCAAGACCATACTCTCCATGTGGACACAACATACTGTAGGAGTCTACACCCCCCTCCTAACCGCGGGGGCTGTAATCCATATAATTTCCTTTTCAACCTTAATGCTAAAATGACCTTGGATAACTTTTCCACTCTGCTTCTTTGCATTCTATCTCACTGTCTAATACGATGCCACATTGATTTGACTAAGATGACAGCTTTGTCACTTGGAGAAAAAATTTTACATGTTTCCATAATGCTCTTTCTAAAGCACAAAGCAATTTTGTCATTAAATCCTGAATGCTCTCTTTAGTTCCGTTTCAAGATGGCTTTCCCAGAGCCAGATGAAAGTCTTCAAAATGACTTCTGACAACTATCAAATGACAGTGGCATTCTTGCCACCATGTTGTTTCTAATCTTCAAGGAAAGGATGGCAGGCATTAAGGAGAGAATGTAATCACTTTCTCTGGAGAATTGCTATTTTGTAAGATTATCAAACCCCCCCCCAAATGAGCATTTTGCATTCTTTCTCCAAAGATTTTCACTATTCTACGTCTTTAACACACATTTTGGGCCAGGGAGTGTATTAGTTTCTCATCTCCAGATAATCAAGCGTGAACATCTGTTGACACTAAATTGGGCCACCCTATATTTAGTTCAGTGGTATGGCAGAGGAGCTCATTTTTATATTAAAAGAGTATCTGAAAGGGGTGCCTGGGTGGCTCAGTGGGTTAAAGCCTCTGCCTTCAGCTCAGGTCATGGTCTCAGGGTCCTGGGATCGAGCCCTGCATCGAGCCCCGCATTGAGCCCCGTATGGGGCTCTCTGCTCAGCGGGGAGCCTGCTTCCTCCCCTCTCTCTCTCTGCCTGCCTCTCTGCCTACTTGTGATCTCTGTCAAATAAATAAATAAAAAATCTTTACAAAAGAGTATCTGATGGTTAATGAATGGGATGGTTCGTCTTTTTCTTAAACATCTGAGAAAATGCCTTTAAGCTACTATTCCCCTTCAACTTGAGCTGACAGAAACATGCATTTAAAAATTTACTTGAGTATTTAAAAGATACTCCTAAGATTAGGATAAACATAATAGACCCACTTACTTGGAATTTTTCTTTTCAAGTGTTTCCTCCATTATTTCATTGATGCTTCATAGAGAAGCCAGGCATCTGGATGCTATTGCCCTTGTCTCTGGCTCAGTGTCCTCTAATAACGAAGAACTAGGTTATGATGGCTCCACTACTTATGCAGAATTTCACAGAGCAAGATTAATGGGATTTATGGTGGAACCTTTATGGAAAAAAAAAGCAAGACTTTTATAAGTGAATGACATTTATTCATTTAAAAAAGCGCTTACCTCCATTTTGGGTTAATAGTATGAGAAATGGTGCTCAAAGTCCCTAATGTTTTGGGAATCTGGTTTTATCCTGGGAGGAGCTCTAGAGCTCTATCCCCGTACTTGCATGTCTCAGGCACATGGTTTTCTGAAAATTACACAGTGAAATTCCATTTCACTGAAATTCTGAAATTTCAGAAATTTCATTTCTGAAAATGCAGAAGGTGAAAGAAGGGGTTCAAGATTGAGTGGAAGGTAACCATACTTAGCCACTGTCTTTGCAAGGCAGTAATAGAATGATTAAAGAATTCTTCTCTGTGGGTGCCTGGGTGGCTCAGTTGGTTAAGCGACTGCCTTCAGCTCAGGTCATGATCCCAGAGTCCCAGGATCGAGTCCCACGTCGGGCTCCCAGCTTCATGGGGAGTCTGCTTCTCCCTCTGACCTTCTCTCCTCTCATGCTCCCTCTCGTTCTCTCTCTCAAATAAATAAATGCTTAAAAAAAAAAAAAAGAATTCTTCTCTGTAATTTTGGCTCATGGCATTTTTACCATGATGTGCCACAGTGTGCTTTTTGTTATATTTACCCTGATTGAATTGTATGATGCTTTTTGAATCTGTGGCTTGAAGTCTTCCTCATTTTTAAAAAGTTCTTAGATACTGTCTCCTCCAATATTGCTTCTGCCCCTCTTTGGTATCTGTGCCTCCTGGGACTTGAATTATGTTCACATATCAACTTTTCATTGTGCCCGTTAGGACTCTTAATCTCTTTCCATAATTTCTACTCCCCTTTCGCTATGTGCTTCAATCTGTATGTCCAGTTTACTGATATTTTCTTCAGCTGTATTCAATTTGATGGAAAGGAGGCTTTTTCTGAAAGGAGTAAATATTAAGGAAACTGTAGCTGTCAGTACTATCTTGTGCACTGTTGGTGCATTAGTGAACAAAACCCCAAAATCTTACCCTTGTGAAACTTACCTTCTTGTGGAGGGAGATAGACTATAAACAAAAAATATAGCGAATAAGTTTACTATGTAGTATTTTAGAAGATGTTAGGTACTGTGGGAAAAAATTGAGCAGGGAGACTGTAGCAAGCCAGGCCTCCTCAAGAGAGGGACATTTGAGCAGAGGCTTGAAGGAGTTGAGAGAGGGAGTGAATGATAAGGAGCCAACCAGTGCAAAAGAACCTATGTTTTAAGAAGGATCATTCTGGCTGCTATTAAGAACTGATGGTAGGAAACAAGACTGGGAAAAAAATAGACTAACTAGAGGCTAGTCAAATGATCCTGGCTCTAACCAGGATGGTAGCAGAGGAGGTGGTAAGAAGAGACTGGGTTCTAGAAATATTTTGATTGTAGGATGAATAGGATTTTACCAATAAACTGGATGGATAATGTAAGAAAAAAGAGATGCCATGTTAATGCCAAGTTTTTGCCAAATGGGTGTGAGTGGAAATTGGGAATTCAGTTTGGGGCACAATTAGCAAACATTCAGGGGATGACGTCAGTAGGCAAACCACCTTGCTCTTAACCACTTTACCCAGGTTTTGTTTACTCATTGATCTTATTACTTTTCTATGTGTTGTTTTTAATCTGTTTCTCTCATTAGACTACAAGTTCCAAGATACAGGCATTTTTTCTGACGTGCGTGTCATCGGATCCTAGAATATCGTTTGGCAAAATAAAAAGCATAGGCTCTAAATATTTGTTGAATAAATTCATGAAAGCAACTAGTTTTCCAAATTTGCAAATTGGGCAGATTGATACTGGTAGTGTCAGTGCTTCAGTGTAGTTGTGAGGGTTAAATGTTATGTAAAAATATGTAGATTTTCATACATGCAGTCATACATAGCATAGCGAGAGGTACCTCTATATGGCTGTGACTTTGTAAATTAATATTGAGGTGTGTATGACTTGGGAAGCAGGCTGGCAGAGTAATGAAAAGCCTGGGCTTTGGAGCCAGCGAGACCTTAGTTTGAATCTTAGTGGAGCTATTTTCTAGCTGAATGACTTAGGGAAAATGACTTAATTTCTCTCTGCCTCTATTTCTTCTGCAACTTGGGAATCATAATATTATCCTCACAGGTTTGTTGTGACTTTTCAATATAATTATGTTCATAAAGGGTATGGCGGACATAGTGCTCAAAAGTCAGAGTTCTTCCTCTTCTTTTGTCTCCTGGCTGTATATCTGACTGTGAATATTCATAGTGTTTTCAAAAGGCCCCGTTGTATCTTACTCCTTTTTATGTCTTCTGTGCAGACTTCATGTCCTCCCCATTTTTCTTTGTTTTTTTTCACTTCAATAGGACTTCCCCTTTTATCAGCCATTTCTTTCCAAAATTAACTCTGTACTGCACATTTTTGGATGATGGTATTTTCCAAGGACTAAGGATTAGTGTGAAGAATAGGTTAGTGGGAAAAGGAGCCAGATGTGTTAGGCAATAAAATTGAGCAAAAGTCAATCACCTTACTTTAAACTTGGGATGAAGGGCTTATCATTTCAAAACCAGTGAACATACTGTAAATGTTGTCCATAGAGAAAAGGCGAAGTTCTGTCCTTTGGCTTTATACAGTTACGAATGGGAAGTCAATATGGTGCGACAGTAACGCGGAAGGAATGAATGCAATGTGAATATTCTCATCGATTTTATATGTGATTGTGTAACTATGACCCTCCTGGTGCTTCTCAGAAGCCTGTCTCATTAACTGTCTTACAAATCTGTAATGAGGGGCACCTGGATGGCTCAGTGGGTTAAAGCCTCTGCCTTCAGCTCAGGTCATGATCCCAGGGTCCTGGGATCGAGCCCCACATCGGGCTCTCTGCTCAGCAGGGAGCCTGCTTCCTCCTCTCTCTCTCTGCCTGCCTCTGCCTACTTGCGATCTCTGTCTGTCAAATAAATAAAAAAAAAACAAACAAAAAAACCAAATCTGTAATGAGTGAGTGAGCAGAGGTGAGGGAAAGGGGAGGAGGAAGGCAGGAAGTGAAGGCTGATGTACTGTCAAGGAGTAACCTGGCTCTGAGCAGGGCTCTTCCCCATGGGGATCCTGACTGGAAAAGCCCAGTAGATCTTTTTCTAGATGGTAAGCTATAAATCACAAATTATAGCTGTAGTAAGTAACTAACCACTACCTCCAAAGCCACTTTTGTCTTTTTAAATTCTATTTTTTCTTTTCCTTTCTTTTTTGGAGGTTAGGGGAAGAAGGAGAGAGAGAATCTTAAGCAGGTTCCACACCAAGCATGGAGCCCCATGTTATGTTCGACCTCATGACCCTGAGATGGTGACCTGAGCCAAAATCAAGAGTCAGATGCTTAACTGACTGAACCACCCGGATGCCCAGGCCACTTTTGTCCTTTCAAAGGGAAATTATTTTTACTTCAAAGTTTGGAGTAGTAAAATCATACCCTCTTTAGTGTGTAAATGAAGCAGTAAAGCTAACTTTAGCATACAGCAGTTTGGTGGAAATCAATGAATATCACACATGGTATTTGGCTCATTTTTTAAAAAAGGTTTTATTATTTATTTGATACAGAGAAAGAGAGAGTGAGAACACCAGCAGGCAGACTGAAAGAGAGGGGAAAGCAGGCTCCCTGTTGAGCAGAGAACCTGATGCTGGGCTCTATCCCAGGACCCTGAGATCATGACCTAAGCCAAAGGCAGAGGCTTAACCCTCTGAGCCACCCAGGCACCTCTATTTGGCTCACTTTAGGAAGGTCTCAAGCAAGGAGCTTTAGAATTTAAACAAACAAAAAATGCTCTGTTGTAAATGGTATTCTGTTGAACTCTCTATTGGGATTCTAAACATTTCTCAGGTGCCACGGGAGACGGAATATGGGGACTGGATAGTAGGTAGGGCCGGGATGATGCTGCTCCTGGTGGAGATTGGCTCTGGGGCATGTGGGGCTGCCTGTCTGTCTGTCATGTCCTGCATAGTAATGAAGTTGTCTAGACACAATGGGGTCAGCTGAGGTGTGGTGGTTTTTTATATAGCACTGCAGAGTGATGCCACAGATGGCGTTATGCCAGAGGACAAAGTTCCTGCCCTGAGGCACCAGTGCTCCAGAAGGGGACCACAGGGGATAGAACAAACACCAGCTTGCCCTGTGCTCATTAAAGGTAAAACACTTGATGGGGAATATAAAGATACAAGGTGATATAAGGAGAGAATTTTACCTTCAACTCTGGATTTCTTGGCTTCTCTTGTCTTAGGATAGGTACTCATATTACCTGCATAACAGAGAACAGAATCATTGCTCTGTTGGCTCCATAACTGGGTCCTAGACTTCAGGACCCTCCGTGTCCCTTTCTTTCCTTCTTCTGACCCCAACTTACCCCATTTTACTAAGGCAAAAGTAAATCATAGATAGGTCCATGAATTTGGACACAGAGGTAGCTGGCAGTCTGGTATTTCTGCCATTTACTTAGGACAGTGATTGAGTTTGGGGGTGTTCCTGAGCCAGTGTTGTTTGGCTAGAAGAAAGAAATTAATCATTATGCTGCGTCCTCCTAAAAAGCTGAATGTGGCCCATTTGGGATCAGGGATCCATGGTTGTGCTTGGAGTTCTAACTCCCTGAAAGCATGTTCGTCATTTCCATGCATGGGCATGTTTGGATTTTTCTGGAGAGGTTTTAGCTTTCAGTGTTTTTCCATATGTGTCCACAAACTTAAGAAAGGTTAATGATTCTGGCTTTCCTACTCCTAGGCACTTCTTTCTGCCTGTCCAAATCCTACCAGTATCTGAAATCAAATCTCATTGTTCATGAACCTTTCCCAACTATGCTGGCTCCCAGGTACTCCCATGGCAGAATGTCCACAAAAGACACCCCCACAGAGTGGGGTACACACACACTCACAGTGTGAGTACCCCCACAGAGAGTCACTTGATGTGTTAGAAGCACGAGGGGGGATGCAATGTGGTTGGGGAGGAGGAGAGGCTTCCTGAGGAAGAGATGCCAGGGCCGGGGTCTGCGGGAAGGATGGCAGGAAATGAGGCAGAGAGAGAGAGTGAAGAGTAAGTGCTTCCTACATACATTAAGGTGGTATATAAAATTGATTTGGTTATGGTTGTTTGGAGAAAATGCTCAGATATTCTCCATGATAATGGTGATTTCACAGGGCTGAGGACTTCAGCCATCGCAAGAAAATCTTACCTAGAATTCTCTGTGTGGATCCTGCCTACTGAGGGTAACAGCTGTCTGAATCAGGACTTTTTAACTGTGACTGTTTTAAGTGTATAGTTCTTTTAGGTAAATGGTCAGGCCCTACTTCTGAGGTTCTCAATAATTTCAGTGTATGGGGACTAGACATTGGCGCTTTTCAAAAGCTCCTTGAGTGATTTTAATGAGAAGCCAGAATCGAGAGCTTCTAAATCCACTGAGAAAACATTAACGGGACTTTAAAGACTGGTAACGTCCAGTGTTGGCAAGGACATAGGAAATGGATACTCTCACACATTGCTGTGGAGAGTTTAAGTCACTATGCATTTTCTGGAAGGCCATTTGATAATCTATTTCAAACATTTTAAGGTTGTGAATACTTTTTCCCCCTCGGCAACTCCACTCATGGGTGTCTATGCTAAAAAAACAAAAGGAAAAACAGACAAACAAAAAACCCCATCAGGTATATGGATAAAATTTTATACAAGATTGTTCTTCAGAGTGTTTCTATGACAGAGATGAACTGGAAACAATTTAAAAGTCTGACAATAGAGGATTGGTTACATTAAGTTTGCTATCAATTCTCTTTACAATGATGCACAACTATTAGAGATGATACAGCAAAATGCCTACTGACACAAGAAAGTGTTCCAGATAGATTATAAAGTGAGAAGAGCAGGTACAAAATAGTATGTGTGCAGCGCCTGTACTGAAGAAAACATTGGGAAAATACACTAGTATTTAGCCGTATCATTGTGAAATAAAATTGCAGTTGCTTTTTAAAGGTTTTTGTTTTCTTGTCTGATTTCTCTAAGATCTTTACAACAGGCATGCATTATTTTCCTCCAGAAACGTTAGAGTTTTAACAAGAGCATTAGCAGAGGAATACAGGCACAGTGAGAAGGACAAACGCGTCACCTCAGCAGGCCTACCTCAAAGGAGAGTTTGAAAGAAAAGTCCCAGCTGGCATGAATACGGGATAACCTGGGTGCTTGATAAACACACAGAATCTTAGCTTCCTTGTTTATCAGATTCTCCAGGCGGCTCTGCCACAGGCAGTCACCAATGGGGTTTGGGAAACTCCCAGGAGCCAGCTCGGTGATCTCAGCTAGCCTTCGTTCCCTTTCCTGTGTTTCTCATGTTTTCTGGGATCATCGCAGAGAATCTCAGTTACTGTGGGTTTATTTTAAGGAATCGAGGGAAAGTTGGTCCCACCTGCCTCACAGGGATCAGGTCATGGTTTGGAGCTCAGTAGTGACTGCACCATCAGGCCTCATGGATAGTATGTCATCCAAGACACGAAACACCTAGAGCCGGGGATACCTCCTCTCAAAACCCACGTCTGAACTCCTTCTGCCTGTTACCTTATGGTCATCCAGCTTCTCTGTCAAGGCCAATGTGCAGTCACTTTATCTTTTAAATCAAGTGAAGACAGATTGTTTATTTCTACTCTTACAGAGGGTTTCCTATGAACCATTTGCCTCCACTGTCTCTTTTCTCTCCTCCTGTCTTTGTTCTTCTGCTCCTTCTGCTGAATCTCTTCTTCACCCTCTAGTATGAAATGCTGGGCAAGCGATCCTGCCAGAGGCCCTCACAGCCTCACAGCTGCCTAGAAGCCCCTGTCTCTGGGTCAGGCATTCATCCCTGGTCCTGCCCTCCAAGTCAGAGGGTGGGCTATGCTGGAGAAACCACACATTCATCCCTCCTGGCCTTCACAGCAGTGGTACTCACTGCTCAGAATTACTGTGTGCCAGGCCCTGTGTCATGTTCTCAGCAGCAGTTGTGACTGTGGCATGTCCTCAGAACATTCTAGAACTCACTGTGGTATTTCCTTGTATTTAGGTTTAGCCATTAGACATTGGCGGGAGTGGCTTCTGGATGCTGGAGGGAGATGGTCACTGAGGAGGGGAGCCTCCCTCTTTGTTGAGCATCTGCTCAGATCATCTACGGATGCTTCCCAGGAAGCGGCTGTGAAGTGACTTCCTGCTCATCCCCACAGCGTCCTAACTCCATCCTGGGAACAAACACTCCTTCCTCCCAAAGCTTCAGTGGTTTGATTGTGGAAGTAATTAAGAGATTTCCCCTTGTGCCTTACCTATTTAGTATATTTTGATACCCTAATGCAAATAAATTTTAATTGTACATTTCTGCTCAGCAGTCTAGCATGGCCCTGATTGGGTGGAGGGCTGAGGCACTGCTCATCTAGGGCTACCAGGGATGCCAGCTTGAGGTGGGCATGTGACAGAGAGCCTGAAAGTCCGCTACGCAGAGGAGGGAATGGCCTGCGGAAAACAGATGCCAGTGTCCTCTCTCTGCACGTACCTTCCTCTTGCACTGCATTTGTGTAGACCCTAGAAACCTGATTCCTTCTTCAGGGCAGTGATATTCCCATCACATTACAGAAATCAGAGGTGCAGAGAATCAGTGCCTTATTACCAAAACTCAGCCTAGAACTTGTGCTTTTGGATCCTGAAGCTTGGAATTCTATTTGAGCTGGGCTTCTTCCTTGTATCTTCTTGCTGCTCAGGGGTGGGAGCCTGTGGGCCTCACTTTTCCTCTCTGGATTGGCTCCACCTTTTCTGTGGTCCATGTGACTCAGAAGACCTCCTTTTACCCAGGGCCAAATTCCTTTTGTGGGAAACTAGAATGTGCGTGCTTTCTTCTCTGTTCCCCTCCAAGATCTGGATGCAGAAACCTCTGGTCCATTCCTCCTGGAAAAGATATAGAACCAGAAACAAAGCAGAGGGGAGAGACCAGAGGAGAAGCTCCAGGAAGCAGGCAGAGGAAAAATCATTCTTTCATCCATGTCATCTTAGAAGAGAGGTGTTGGGGACAAACAGCATTAGCATTTGTGTTTGAGAGATCCAAATTCCATTCATACCTCTTCCGTTATTACCTAATGATCTGAAGCAGATTAATCCATCTGAGCCTCAATTTCTTCATCTGTAGAATGGGAACAATAATAATACCCCTCTAGTTGTTGAATGGATTATCTACTACATTGCCTAGAAAATAGTAGACATGCAATACATGTATGCTAATATATTACACATGACAAAATTAATGATTCTTAGTATCAATTATCTTTATTACTCCTACTTGCAGTGGGATAATTTGAGAACTTCATCACTGCATAATTTATTTTATCCAATGCCTCAAAAGAGTCTCTTCATTTATAAAGAATGATATATCACTTATATAATATGATAAATTCTGGCCACTGAATCTAAACTATTTCCAGCTACTTCTTAGTTTCCCCCTAACCATAGGACTTATAAGCACTGGACACATTGTATATTTATTAGTTTGCTTATTGATTAATTGTTTTCCTCCACCAGAATTCAATCTGTAAGGGAAATGGCTATATAGCTCTTAGAATGTAACTGAAACATAGTCAGTTGTTCAATAAATTTGTGTTGAATGAATGAGTGGATAAAAAATAAGAAAAACTAACCTTGAATGAGTTTCTAATATAAGACCTTGACCTAAGTATCATGAGTAAAGAAATTTTACTAGCTCCTGCCCCTAAGGATCATGAAGTCTAGCTACAGATGAGGGAGAGTCTATGAAAACCCAGGAGAGGGGAATCAGTGACAGATGCTGTAAAAGTGAGAAAGAGAAGGTTCTGTGGAAGGTTAAGTGAGAAAAAGGTAGGGGTGCCTGGTTGGCTCAGTTGTTAAGTATCTGCCTTCAGCTCAGGTCATGATCCTGGGATTGAGCCCCATCTCAGGCTCTCTGCTCAGCGGGAAGCCTGCTTTTCCCTCTCCCACTCCCTCTGCTTGTGTTCCCTCTCTTGCTATGTCTCTCTCTGTCAAATAAATAAATAAAATCTTAAAACAAAAACCACAACAAGTTGTGTCTGTCAAATAAATAAATAAAATATTTGAAAAAAAAAAAAGAGAGAGAGAGAGAAAGGTAACTTTCAATGGTAGGATCAGAGACTGCTTCAGGAAGGAAGAGTTTTTTTGTGCTTAGATTTTTGGGAGGGGGGGTGGGGAGCTGGGGATTTGCGTTCACGCAAAAAGAGCATTCCAGATGGAAGGACTGCGGCATGTTGCCAGGCAGGGCAGACCTGAAGGACACAGAGGAGTGGCAAGTGAAACATTGTTTTTCTTTTAAACAAATGCCACCCTGATACTCATTCCCACCTCATCCCCATTTGAAGCATACCTGAGTTTTATTATAGACTTCACTGAAATTCTACTTTTCCATTGAAGCTTTTTCAGATTCCTGATAGGAATTTTTAACTGTTTTATTGTTCATTTGGGGCTCACATTGTATCTGCAGGATTGTCATTTTTTTCCTTATTGTATGCCCTCTCGAAATTTGACAGGCAAGGGCCAGACACCTCTTCCTCTGAATTCTAGCTGGATATATATTTGGCTATAATCATGACTCAGTAGAGAGTGGTTGGTTGACTGATTTAGGGAAGTAACTTTTAAAAAAATCTTGCAAGAAGTCTTTCTGTCGAATTCTGAGCAGAATTGCTATCTCATATCCTATTTTGTAAAACTTTGGGTAGAACTTGAAGAGCAAGTCCCTTAGAAAGAGAATACTTTAGAGCTAATATTTAGTGTTTCACTTGTTCAGGGGTTCATTTTATGGATCACAAAACCGAAGGCCAAAGAACTCTCTGCTTTCCTGATGTCCTGGAGCTAGTTAGAGGTTCCTGATGATATTTTGGACTTGAAAGCTTGAAAAGGTTTGTAAGACTTGATGTTTTACATTAGCCCAGGGAAATCTCCTGCTGGGAAGCCAAAACACAACGCCTCTTACAGGCTCCCGAGTATAAAGAATGTACTCACAGACCCTCTAAACAATGAATATTATTGAAATGAGCCTTTTGACTAATAGAGGACTATTTTTGGAACTTAGAGCTGGAAGAGAACTTTGGATCAGGGATCTGAGTCATTCCCTGTTATTCCAGTTAATTACCACAGCCCTGCTTGAGGGAAACTGACTATTGCTAAGTAACAAAAATAGGTAAGGCCCACAAAGGAAACTGGGTAATTGCCATGGAACCTGAAGGCACTTTAGGAAGATAAGATGAGATGGGAGGGAAGATCTCACAGAAAAGAAAACCTGGCCAAAAAAAAAAAAAAAAAAAAAAAAAATTCTGATATTTTTTAAAAAGCCTATGCTTAGAAGTCAGTGGAAACAGTGAAAGCAAGTAAAATCTTTATTTGTTTGCAATTCAAACATTTATTTCAGTTCCATTTGTTTCAATTCAAAAAGCTTATTAGTGGGGCGCCTGGGTGGCTCAGTGGGTTAAGCTGCTGCCTTTGGCTCAGGTCATGATCCCAGGTCCTGGGTTCGAGCCCCACATCGGGCTTTCTGCTCAGCAGGGAGCCTGCCTCCTCCTCTCTCTCTGCCTGCCTCTCTGCTTACTTGTGATTTCTCTCTGTCAAATAAATAAATAAATAAAATCTTTAAAAAAAAAAAAAAAAAGAAACCCCCTCGAGAAAATATGGATAACTCTGCCGAGTTGACCTCCTTTAAAAAAAAAAAAAAAAAAGCTTATTAGTAAATTTCTATTTGAAGGGTTTGAAAAACTGGCAAAGCATGATACTTTCTGTTGGAATAGGCTGGTCTTACCCAGTAGATGAAAGGGAACAAAAACTCAGACGTAAATTCTCTTCCATGGCATAATAGTTCCAATGACAGCGGTTATGGGCTGACTGGACCTTCAAAGTGAAAAATCAGCAGGTCAGAGGGTAAAAAAACATTTGTAGACCCGTGAATAATGGTTTACTTAGTCATGGCCAGTCTATGCTACGAAATAACAGTAAATTGAACAGTAAATTGAACAGTAAAATGAAGACATAAACTCTTGCACCAACATCTCAAAAGTGTTGAATTTCCTTCCTTCATTTGTGGTTTTTCCCCCCAAAATTTTCCACTCTAGCTTTTCTTTTATTTCTTTCCACCTGTAACTTTACCTGCCATTTGTATAGTTTTTCTTTCTCTTTTCTAATTTTCCTCCCTACTTTTTTTTTTCTTACTGTTGGTTGTTACAGCTTTCCTCTGATTCTCTACCTCATTCCTCCTCCTTTCCCCCTGTCTTTCTCCACTTGAAAAATTAAATGGCCATAATCAACACATTATTCTTTATTCAATGGGGTATGATTTTCCATACCTTAAAATTTTAAATCAATTTAGTTTAAATTTATATATGGTGCTTGTATTTGGCCTCTCAAATTTGTGACCTCAGAATGTTATGCCTATCACAGAACCTTAGGACAATTGCCAAATCCCAGGGGCTGCAGATGGTGGAGCTAAGAAGGTACCTACTTCATCTTCCATGACCTTGAACTGCCTTTAAGGTCATGGAGAGCATCGGGCTTGTGAGCAGATACTCCAATGCAAGAATATCAAGTACTGTCATACAAACGGGAACTTTGGCTGTGAGAGAAAAGGGGATGAAGAATTAACTCTGCCTGGGGGTGGTAAGAAAAGTTCCCTAGCAAAGAGGGAACTCAGGGGAGTCTTTAAATAAGGAAAGAGCTGCAGGTGGAAAAGAGAGAGTATTGGGTTTTATTTCCATTTGCGCCTCAACAGATTTTTCTCTATAATTGTTAACGGCCTTAATGAAAAGGTGTTCCAAGTGATGAAAGCTTCAGGACCTTTTTTGGTTGTGCCTTCTGGTAGAAAACACATGCAAATAATTTCTGCCAGGAGGAAGGGTTTTAGAAAGTTCGGTTCTGGTTTGCCTGACAGCTGCAGGGCATCACAAGGAAACAAAATCCTGACAACTTCCACTAAAGCAGAATTTCCCAAACTCTTCTAGAGAGATGTTGATACATGTGAGGAAAAAGAACATCCTTCGATCAAGTAGTTTAGGAAATAGGTTAAAAAAAGTTACACGTGGAATTTAGAACTGTACTAATAGGCTAATATTCATCAAAGATCTTCCAACAGATATGTTTTAAGAAGGCTTTTCCAAACTGATTTGACCTTGAGCTCGCTCTCTCTCTCTCTCTCTCTCTCTCTCTCGTGAGTTGGAATTGGGCATTCCTGACACACCATCCCGGGTTTTTCTCCTGTAAACCAGGTCCCCAGCACTTTCCTAACCACAGAAGTGAGATGTCTTTCTTCCCCGTTCCCCCTTCTGGAGCTGTTGCCCTAAGAAACTACCAGTAGCTCTTTGAGCTTTGTGCCTCTCTGCCTGTCCACAGCCCGGAGAAGAGAGAAGAATGGGAGCAGAGCTGGTTTCCTTCCAAAACCTCACTCCTCAGCGCTACATGGATTTAGCCACTTACAACCTGTATAATCTTAGACAAGCCTCATAACTTCTCTGCACTGCTGCTTCTTTCTTTGAAACTTCATCTAAGGTAGATAAGGTGTTGCTAATAAATCCTGGATATTGTACCTTTCCCAAGGACATTCGGATATGGTTGGAGAACTAGACAAATTGGTCTTTCAGAGCCAAGAGAAGAAATCTCCTAGAAGTAGAGTTTTAGGCATTTTGTCAGAGAGGAAGAAGTTTTTTTGGAAAGAAATGGCCTAGTAGTAAGGGGGTGCCAAGTTCCCATAAATCAGTCCCACATGGTCTATTTTATCTTTCAGGCCTTCTCTTGGGCCCTTGTGTGAACTTTGGTTTCCTAGACTCAGCTCTAGAAAGAGACACTCCGGATGGACTAGAGTGTCAGACAAGGACATGGAAACCCAATTAGTACTCACACTTCAGAGAAGGCCATCTGGAGGCTTAATCTTGTGTCTTAAAAATTTGGCAGCTTTCTTTCTAGAAAAACTGCATTTGGTGATGTTTACAGAATTCATCCAATGCAGCTTGAGTTTTATGGAGCTCTAAACATTTAAGCAGTATTTGGGAAAATGGCAGGGTTAAAATGTTTCTGAGTAAACTTGAAGCTATAGTTGTTCTCCTCCCACTCCTGAATCCTAAGGAAGAGTTTTCGGAGTGAAAAAAGGAAGGAGATAAGAACTGAACAATCAAAGTAAGACCTTTGGCTTTGTGGACAAAATCCAGGATTAGTTAAATGGCCTGTTCAAATTATTTGCTACAACTTACATAACTAAATTTTTATGTATGGCACCTATGACCTTCACTGCTTTATGTCTCAGTCAGATAAGCTATTAGAAAAAATAACTCAGTGAAAACTGAATGTTCATTATAATTCATAATTGTAAAGAAGCACAAGGTCTTTGGTTGAGGACAAAGGGTTAATGAGAGATTTTTCTGTGTTTTCTTAAGAGTCTTAAGAGTCAGTGCACATTGTATTTGCCAGAGCCCCCTGGTCTTATAGGGGTCAGTCTGCAAACCCATGACTAGGTCCATCTTTGGAAAATGGAAAGCCCAGAGGCAGGACCAGAGAGTTGGAGCTGGAACAAGATAAAATGAAAGGAAAAAATTTGAATGGAACACTGGTTTTTATTCTTTGTCACTCTCTGAAATATCTACAGTTATGCCTAACTCTGAATTCTTGAAAATCCCCAGACATTAAAAAGCGTGTTTGCTAAATATCACCTGAAGCATGAAAGAAAGGCATTCTGTAAACTCTTCAGATTTCTACCCTACAGCTTACCCTCAAATCTTCTATATTTCTTGGTTATCATAATCACATCCTGATTGTGTCCAGATCAACAGGGCTGAAATGTGTTCCCCTGTAAATCGTGGACAAAATGCCTGGTTTCCTGAGAACTCTGTGTGTGTGTGTTGGGGGTGGAGGGAGGAGTAGAACTGGGGTACATAGCCTGGTTAGCCAGGGAATACTGGGTGCGGTGGAGGAGCTGCCTCGACGTTAAGGATAGTCGTGAACTTTCTAGAAGCATCCCTAATGCTGTTGGTGACAGGAGACGACTGAGCCAACACAGAGACAGTCTTGGGTTGATGGGAAAGCCAGCTCCCTCCCGCCCATATACAGCTTCTTCTGCTTCTCGTCACAGATACCATGACCGCTGCCTCCACATAGCTATCGCTGGGTGGTAAGGAGTTGTGAAAGGCTGGCCTTAGTGAAGACTGGAGATGCTGACTTCCCTCTTCTTTTGTTACCTTCACAATATTTCAAGTCGGGTCCGAAGTGGAGTGTAGGGACTGCATTGATTTGAAACAAACAGTTCCTACCAGGTGGAATACTGGTTATGCAAGGTTCAATGAGGACACAGCAGCAGGAACTGAAATCCTCTGATGATACAGGAATTTTTTTCTTTTCTTTTTTTTTTTTTTTAAAGATTTTATTTATTTATTTGACAGAGAGAGACCACAAGTAGATGGAGAGGCAGGCAGAAAGAGAGAGAGGGAAGCAGGATCTCCGCTGAGCAGAGAACCCGATGTGGGACTCGACCCGAGGACCCTGAGATCATGACCTGAGCCGAAGGCAGCGGCTCAACCCACTGAGCCACCCAGGCGCCCCAGGAATTTTTTTCTTAAGAACACAAATTGCTATTGGTAAATTAATGTATTATGTAACCATACAGCTTTCTACTAAGCTGGCAAAAGGCAATCGTATCTAAATATAAGGCAAGAGGATCAATTTTAGTCCTTTTGATTGTTGTGAAGATCAAAAAGAAAGCTGTTCTCGATGACTACTGATAAGAAAGAGTGCCATCTAGAGGCTCTGCTTAGAACTCCACTTCAGTCTCGAGAATCATCCTTCAATATGACCTTGAGTTGTCTTGCTCTGTGATTGTGGGGCTCATGATTGATAATAAGGGGAAGGGAGCAGTGGGCATAGCCACATGGTAATGGAGTCAGGTATTATGAGGGATGAGTTGTGTTGACATAGAGTGAAGACCCAGACCTCATTAATTACTAAATGATGCCCTTTGTCTTTCCAGGGATGCTTCTCTTCCGTTGAGAGCTTTCATACTCCAGTGGTTTGCTCCTAGGCTTTAGGCTTTTAAGTTTCTTTTTCTTTAATAGAATGAAAGGCTTAGAAATCATATTTATCCTTTTGTGTTAGGAAAAGTAAATTGTTGAGATGATACATGTCATTAAAAAAAAAAAGCCCTAAGGGGAGAAATAGTGACAATGAAGAGCAAAAAGAGAGGTCAATAACGATCTCTAAATTTGCTCAACATACATAACTGGATTAATTTAAAGGCTATGTTCCTGAGGATTAGTTTCTTTGCCCCCATCTTGAATCATTCTATTTAGTAGCATCAAACAAATTATTTCCCAACTTAGCACTGATGTTCACTCTCTAATATCAAGCCCACAATGAACCATAGATTTTGAAAGGAGGTCTGAACTCAACACATCACCATTATCATGCTACAGGCATAATTTTCTTAGGAAACCTAAGAACATATTGGTAATGATTTCATCATCATCTTTTTTTTTTTTTAAAAGATTTTATTTATTTATTTGACAGAGAGAGAGATCACAAGTAGACAGAGAGGCAGGCAGAGAGAGAGAGAGAGAGAGGGAAGCAGGCTCCCTGCTGAGCAGAGAGCCCGATGCGGGCCTCGATTCCAGGACCCTGAGATCATGACCTGAGCCGAAGGCAGCGGCTTAACCCACTGAGCCACCCAGGCGCCCGATTTCATCATCATCTTGATAATGCGATAGGTAGGAACACCTGAGAGAGTGACCAAGGTGGAAATTCCCCCCCGCCCCCCGCCAAAACAGAAATGAAGATGGCAACAGACCTTGGAGTCTATAATCTCTGACTAAGAAACTATTTCTAGAATAAGTTCCTTCTCCTATTTTGGAGAAAATAGGCATATACATGTTTGAGTTTAATGTCTATAGTATTGGATTTTTCTATTGTGACTTTCACATAAGTTTGGACAAACTATTTTGTTCTTTAGGAAAAGTCTGGCTCTTACAGTAGATGTTTCTGGATTCTGCTGTAATAGGTGAGCTACAGAGAAACAATGCAAACTCCAAAATCTTAAGCAATAATATTTTTAGTAATTTGTACAGGATAATCCACACCCCTTGAGATAGTGATTAGTGGTATTCGACTTACCAATGACACATTTAAAAAAAAAAATCATTGTGCTGTTTGTCTCCAAACTTCAGTAGCCAGTTATAAAAGCTCAGAGGTTGTTTGCCTCATTCTCTCAGTTAATTAAAAAGATTTTTTTATAGCCTCAAGTGTAGTGTAATTTATAATAGGCCTTTCTCCTTCTGTTTTAATTACTATCTTTGCATGGTGTTGTTGGACCTCTGCCTTTTTATGGACTCCTTATGCATAGCTTCCTAAGATCAGCGTCATAGCTGTTAATTAGAAAATAAAGAAGTTTTATGTATTTTTAGTTATCTTCATCTAGGAAAATGAGTGGAGTCGCCTGATTGGGACTTATTTCCCCTACTTTTTTCCCCACTGAAAAGGAAAATCTTCCCTCCCAAATGATGGTTTCCTTTTTAAAGTATGATATATAGAAAAGATTAGGAAAACTGCAGTGAGAGGAGCCAAATATAAGTTAAAATTCTACTATCATTCTAGCTATTACACAGAGAAGGTAGAAACTTTTGGAATTTTACAGAGTTATGAACTGAGCTCTTGATATTTCCAATTCATTGAAGAAATAAATGAATGAATTTCTTTGCTTACTGATCAATATAATGAGGAGAATAACGTAATTCATGGGGGTGGAGGAAGAGAAAAGCAAGAAGCAAAACATTAATTTCAGAAATATAGCATTTCAAATGATTGAAACACCGGGGTAAATCCTTTGGTGTCAGTTTTGCTCAAAGAGTGTTAGGTTAGTATGTGGAATCAGTAGAAATAGGCACTGCCATCATTTGTGCCATTCACTTTCCTATTAAATTCAAGGTTAGCGAGGAAGCTGGGTAAAGCTTTCAAAGAAGAGAATAATTGCACCGTCAGCTGAAGATAAAGGAAAGCAACTTTCTAATATTAACTGCTTTCCTCTTTGTTCCTTCCTTCCTTTACAAATGAAGGAGAAACCCAAAATGGTAGAAGAATTTGCTCTGAATCCTCACAGGGTTATCCCCACATCCCAAAGCATTCTTATAAATAAGAACGTATATAAATCTTCAAGTGATACATGCATCTGATTAGTTTTTCATTTAAAAAATTAGAATAATGTTGCCCAGCATGCAAAATGCTCCGAGGAGCAACTGAGAACATTACATTTTAATTGGATCACCCCAATCTACAAATACTATCATTTTCATTTAAGAGATTAAAAAATTACTCAGTGACAGAATTAAAAGTTGAATCCACTTAGCCACCTACAGAAACTTTTGATTCCTGACTGAGATGACAGGGGGGAGTAAACCTGGAACAGTTTTATTTTCTTTCTTTTTGGGGAAGATAAAATCAAGTCAAGACTTGACTTTGAGCTTTGCCAGTAGACTCACACACCTGAATCCTCTGATAGTGAGCAGATCTGTCTGGGACCTTCCAGTTGGAGCTGGGTGGTTTAAAGTTTGTCTACCATGCAGATTTGCTCTGTAGTTATAGCCACATGTAGATGGAAAGGGTTTTGTCTTTTTCTCTTTCCTGCAAATCTTTAGGTCACACATGTGCTCTGAAGAAGCCTTCATTTTCAAAGGCCTTTTTTCCCCCCCTTTGAATGGGAAGGGCTTCCTTCTCCACAATTGTATGAATAAAGTTTTTTTTTTTTTTAAGATTTTTATTTATTTATTTGACAGAGAGAAATCACAAGTAAGCAGAGAGGCAGGCAGAGAGAGAGGAGGAAGCAGGCTCCCTGCTGAGCAGAAAGCCCGATGTGGGGCTCGAACCCAGGACCTGGGATCATGACCTGAGCCGAAGGCAGCGGCTTAACCCACTGAGCCACCCAGGCGCCCCATGAATAAAGTTTTTATCTTCATCTTTTGCTCGTGCTTTATTCTGCCATCATGGTACCAATACTTCACTGTGATCCTAACTCTATGTTTCTAACGTCAAAGAAAATATATCTGATATCTGTCTGATGCCCAGATCTTAGGAAGATTCACTAAGAATTTCAGGCTATACCCACTATCTTAATAAATTCATGGGTTTGATGAGAAGAAATTTTGGTGATAGAGTTTTTGTTTTGTTTTGGATGGCAACATTTTTGAACATACATTTTAGGATCAGTTTATCAGTTACTGCAAAAAAAAAAAAAAAAAAATCCCCCTGGATTTTGACAAGGGTTTCAGTGAACCTGTAGATCAACTTGGGAAATACTATCTTCTTGGTAATACTAAGTTTTTCAGTCCACAAACACTGAATGTCTTCCCATTTATTTAGACATTCTTTAATTTCTTTCAGCAAAGATTTGCTGTTTTCAGTGTATAAGACTTTTACTTTTGTTAATTTTATACCTAAGTATTCTTTTAGATGCCGTTGCTTTCTTAATTTCATTTTTTGGATTGTTCATTGCTACTGTATAGTGTATGGATATACAAATGTAGGGGTACCTGGGTGGCTCATTTGGTTGAATAGCTGAATCTTGATTTCAGCTCAGGTCATGATTTCAGGGTAGTAAGATCCAGCCCCACATTGAGATTCACACTCAGCAGCAGTCTGCTTCTCTCTCTCTCTTTTTCTCCTTCTCTCTTTTCCCACCACCTCTCCTCCTGCCCACATGTGCACCCTCTCTCTAAAATAAACAAATGAATCTTTAAAAAAAGAAATATACTTGTATTAGAAGTAAAACTGATAGATTGACTAGAAATACAATTGATTTTTGTGTATATGTTTGTGTATATATATTTGTCCTAATTGTTTTTATTGTGTGTGGATATGCACATGTGTACTCCTTAGAATTTTCCATATACAAAACTATGTCATATATTAATAATGATAGTTTTACTTTTTTCTTTCCACTGTGGATGCCTTTTATTTCCTTTTCTCGTCTAATTTCCCTGGCTAAAACCTCCAGTATAATGTTGACTATAAATGGCAGGAGAAGACAGGCTTGTCTTCTTCCTGATCTTAGAGGAAAGCATTCAGTCTTTCACCATTAAGTATGATGCCAGCTGTGGGTTTTTCATAGGGACCTTTTACCAGGTTGAAGAAATTCCTTTCCATTACTGCTTTGTTGAGTGTTTTTTTTTTTTAAATCATGAAATGGTAAAATTAAAATATAGATTTTTGTCAAACTTTTTCTGAGTCTTTTGAAATGATCATGCATTTTTTTGTCGATTATTACTGTGATTTATTGAACTTATTGATTTTCATATGTTAAACCAAACTTGTATTCCTGAAATAAATCTCATTTGATCAGGATGTATAATCTTTTTTATATGTTGTTGGGTATGGTTTTGCTAGTATTCTGTTGAGGATTACAAGTCTATATTTGAGGGATATTTGTCTGCAGTTTTTTTTTTTTTCCCTAGCGATATCTTTGATTTCGGTATCAGAGTAATACTAGCCTCATAGAAGTGTTTGAGAAGTGAAAGAAGAGAAACATTGAGAAGTGTTCTCTCTTATTTTTTGGAAGTGTTTGTGTATTGGTGTTATTTCTTCTTTAAACATTTGGTAGAGTTCACTAGTAAAGCCATTTGGACCTAGTTTTTTGAGAAAGTTTTTGATTAATTCAATCTCATTTGTGATAGTAGATTCCGATTTACTGTCTTGTCTTGAGTCAAGGTCAGTGGTTGGTAATTTTTTAGGAATTTGTCTGTTTCATTGAGGTCATCTCATTTACTGGCATACAATTATTCATAGTATTTGCTTTTGATCATTTTTATTTCCAAAATGTCAGAGGTGACATCCACACATTCCTCGTTTTTGTAATTTGATCTTCTCTCTTTGTTTTCTTGGTCATGCTATTCTATATTGATTTTATAATCTATGAGAGGGTATTAATCTTCAGTTTGAAAAACATGACCTTGGGCGCATTGAGTAACTTTGTCTGGACCTCTATTTCCTCCTCAGAACTTGAGGGCCCTATAGGGGTCTATTAAGTTCTAACATTTTAAGGTTCTGTGGGATTTCATTCTAGAGAATTACGGGTTTCTTGTTACATTTTTCCCCCAAATGGAGTCCAATTTAGGCAAATGGTACATCTAAAACAGTGATTGCCATCTAAAACAGTGATTGTCATAATGTGATTCCCTGCCAGCAACGTCAGCATCACTTGGGAGATTATTAGAAATGCTAATTCCTAGACATACTAAGTCAGAAACTCTGGGGTGGAGCTCGGCATTGTGTGTGTGTGTGTGTGTCTTTTGTTTTTTAATAAGCCCTCCAGGTGATTCCCATATATACTGAATTCCTGAGAACCACTGATCTGGAACAACTATCTTTTCTGAAACAGAAACTCCATCTCGTTCTTCTGATTTAAATGTCTTTGTTTCCACAATTCTTCCTCCCATTCTCCAACCCCTGTTTATCAGTTCTTGCAATATCTCTGGGACCAGAGTAGTATAGCAAAGCATTTCAGATCAATATAAAAGTAACTCCAGTCATTCCTAGCCTAATGTGTACAGAATTCCTGCAGTGATCCCCACAGGTTGGGGAGGGAACAAGTCCAGTTTAGACAAGAATTTTTGCGTCCTTTGGTAGAAAAGACTACAGTTCCCCTCTCTCCCAGAACTTGCTCACACCTTAAACCAGTTGGATGCCCTGGAATGCTGGGCTGCTTGGTGGTTGTTTTTCATAAATACATGATGAAAAATGTAAAAATTGTTACTTTGTTGTTTCCAACAATTGTCATTTTTTGCCATCTTAGAGGTCTTGCCAATGTAGAAACCATCCCTTTTTTGGGTCAGAAAAAGCCCCGTAAGATGTCTATAATGTAAGTAGCAGTGCTCTAGACGAGCACACACTTGTGGTAGATTTCTGTAAAATGAGGTTTCATAAAGACATGATTATATTTTTCTGTGTGTTTAGTCTCATTTTGCTTCTTTGCTTGACATATTATATAGAATATAAAGGAAGGTTCTATACTGAACAGTCCTAAAGAGCTAAAGGAAGTAGATGATATTTAGCCCACATTCTTTTTAAAAAAATTTTTTTTTCAAAAAAAGCAAAATCCTATTGTAATCTGTGAATTTAGCCACTTTTGATGTGCTGAAAACTATATTTCTGTTTCCACAGCTCTAGGAGATTATTGTATGGTTGAAAAGTCAAGAGACCTAGATCCTAATCTGAAAATTAGAAAATGGTAAATTGACCACGTGTTAACTTGCACTCTTGCACAAATTACAAATCGTCACTGACTCTCAATTTTTCTTTATCTACGAAATATAGATAATACCTTCTCAAACACACAGCCTTGCTGATGGAATTTAATTAACTAGTTCAACACATATAGCTTCTCTTATATGCTTGGCAATCAGGATAAAACAAAATAGGGGAGATCCCTATCCTATTGAGACATATATTTCTACTAGCAGTGGACAGACAGTTAAAAAATAACAAGTGAAAGGAAAAGGTTAGGATTCAGGTGGAGGGACGAGTAAGCACACATCTCTGCTTTAGGGGTGTTTCTGGAGTGATTGAGGAACAGAAAGGGACCCAGAGTACCTGAAGGGGAATTAAGAGGGAAAGAGTAGCAGAAGTGAGGCTAGAGGTGACATGGTTGGGGAAGAGGACATGCTGGGTTTTAAAGCCATTGTCAGGACTTCAGCTATTACTCTGAGTGAGATGCGAGCCATTACAGGGTTTGAAACAGAGGAGTCACATGATCTGATTAATGTTTAAAACAATCAGTCTGACTTTGTTAAAGAACAAACCACTGGAGTACAGGTGTAGAAAGAAGAGACTAGTTAGAAAGATGACAGTGGTTTTCTGCAGAAAAGTTGCCAAGAAGGTGGTGGAAAGTTGTGAGGTTCTGGATATAACTTTGAAGGTAGATCCAACAGGTGTTGCTGATGGGTTGGATGTATAATTTGAGAGAAAGACAGGAGTCAAGGATGACACCAAGATGTGTGCAGTCAAGGAATGGAAGGATATAGTAATCTCCCCATTTCTACCTTCTCCTTTAATCCCCACCACTTACACCAGAGATCTGAAGATGTCTTCTTTAGAATGACAGCATCTGTAACTTGCTTCAGGTTACCCTCCACCATCCAGAGTTTGTATCTCAGAATGCTATTCTTAGAAGCTTCACTGTGGAAAGCGGTTCAGTAGGCAACTAAGTAAGTTTGGGAAATGTTATATTTTATATCTCCTTCAGAGTCTTAACATAAAGGCTCTGAGAAGATCTGCAAAAAAAAAAAGACACCCATTTTACTTTGTTTGATATAGTATGGTTTTCCTTTGACTTTGAAGTACCTTTGGTTAATTTATTTCCTGCTTACATTCCAATGAACATGCCAAGACACATGTTAGGAAATGCTGAACTAGACCGCCTGCACCACCAGGACATCCTCCAAGCCTCTTTACTAACTGTTGCCACATGAATTTTCCCAAACACACTTTTGCCATATCATTCCCTTCTCAAAAGTCACATGGGGATCCTTTCCTCTATAAGATTAATGCTGAACTCTTCAACCTTCAAATGTGTCCACAGGCCAGCCTCAACCTTCCATGCAATCCACATGGAACCTGGTAGCCCAGGTGCTCTCAGTGGCCTCCAGCTCCACCGCATATATACTCATCCTTTCTCTAGTAAACCTTGCTGAGACATCCCACAGGTTCACTGCTTAAATCATTTCTATTCACCATATATTGCCCAGGAGAGGGCTACTTTTTTCTGAGCAGCTGCCTGTAATCTCCACAGGCTGTGCAAAATCTTATCAAATTCTACAGCACACACTGAACATGTTATTCATATGGTCCTTAACATATATTGCCATGCATTGATAGTCACACTTTAAACTGTGTGCTTTTATCTCAAAATACAGTTCCTTAAGAGCAAGGGTTATCTCTTGATTGTCTTCCTAGCTGATATGACATCTAACCTGGGAGCTTGATTCCTATGTTTATAGGCAAATTTAGAAATATTTGCTGACTATCAGTGAGCTCAAGTACTTTGTACAAATGTAGTAAGAGGATTTACTATTTCTCTGGTTTTATTGTACTTTGTATTTGTTATCCTGACTCCAGAATCTTCCATTCTGTAATGCTGGTGGGTTTGCATGTATTTTGGTGGGTGCCTTTCTTCATCCAGCATGCTGGTAATGCCATGACTATGCAGGTTCAGGTGTAAGGGATGCTGGGGCCTCAGCAACTTCATGTGGTGGGAAATAAGAAAAATGGGAGCAGGAAAGAGCAGATTGTAGGCCTGCTCTTCATGAGAAAGGCTGCCAGTAGTTGAGTATGTGGTGTCAATGAGCCTTGGCAAATGGCTTCCTTCCACTAGCTCAGATGCATTTGAGGGAGATGCATTGCTGAAGGGGCAGCAGCAGTGAGTGATTCTTGAGGTCAGTCAGGTTTTCCAACAATCAGAGCCATGCACGTGCCAGGAGTAAGGGAGGTAGGTAACAGAATTCAGCTTCCTTGGGAAGGGTTTGCAGGTGTGAGACAAGACAGCCCAGATAAGGAGGCCATTCCGTTGTGCTCATGAGGACCTGGATGCTGGACAGAACCCCTGGATACACAAACAGGGCCATCAGCCACAGTTAGATGTGCCCAGAGCTGGTGAGATGTGCCCAGAGCTCTTCACAGAGAGTTGCTCATTTCCTAGCCCATGGAGGCACCTAGGGAAGTGTGACACTTGCTGTTACTTCTTTAATACTCTGTTTTCTTCTCTGTAAATTAGAGAGCTTAATGCCTGCTTTGGAGTATTGTTGAAAACATTAAATGAGATAATGTACATAATACGCTTTAACACCGGGCACATAGTAGGTCCCCAAGAAATGTTTCTATTCATTCCATGTATCTGCTGATGGGACACTGAAGCTCCTGCTGTGATCAGTATTAGCTCAGAAAAAGGGTTAGACTTAGCCTATAGGCGAGTCATCAGTCTCAACAAGGGCTGCATGGGCCTGGGGATGGATGGGGTAGACAGGTAAGACAGCTAGGCTCTGCATGATTCCCAGATCTTTTGGGGTTAAGCAAATGAATATAAGCCCAAGGAGCAGCCAGACCAGAGTAATAATAAATGACATAAATGATACAAATAACAACCACTATAGCGCATGCTAAGTGACAGCTACGCTCTCAGCCCTTTACAAAACCTGTTCCTTCCTACGAAACTGAGGCATCTGAAGGCTTGATTATGCAGCCAACAAGCAGCAGAGCTTGGACTCGGATGGGGAAGGAGAATTCCCTGACGGTTCGGGATTTTGGACACTGGAATACATGACTAGAATAGGTGTTAAAGATTTTACACATATTGCTGGGAAAGCTGACGC
Source organism: Lutra lutra (assembly GCF_902655055.1). Lineage (NCBI taxonomy): Eukaryota > Metazoa > Chordata > Mammalia > Carnivora > Mustelidae > Lutra > Lutra lutra. The sequence goes on from NC_062284.1 coordinate 75,604,810, forward strand.
ACAACCCTGCCTAAAGACAGAAGAATGCATGAAATCAACATGTTCATGCCCGTCTTTGGACCAGGTGAGACCCTCTGCCTAGACTCATCTTTTTTTAGACAACACCATTTCTCAAGCCTTGTCCCTGGAGGCTGTAACTCAGAAGGTCTTGGTGGGTCCAGGAGTCAAGGATTTAAAAATCTTCTAGGAAGCAGCCGAGAGCTTCTCGGCCAGGTGGCTTTCCATGTTAGCTTCCAGGTCCCTGGCTCAGTTACACTACCTTCTTCTCATTTCGCAAGTTAGAAAAGTAGGCTGTGGGATGGAGGTTTGCACAGACCAGAATAATGATTTCTTTCGGCCCTGTTCCCTTTAAGATTCAGAGCCTGCAAAGTGCATTCTAGCACTTTCCATGGAGGTAGCGCTGAGGATCATACAGACGGCAAGGCCGCAGGCTGACCACTGGATGGCATCCCTGTTCTTCCTTTTCTTGCAGGATTCCTGTTTAGCATTCACAACTCTCCTTAGAGTGCTCCTGGGGGCCTCTTGCCAGTGTCTGTCCTTCCCCTGCCGACACTGCACGATGGTGACTGATGCCCACCACCCTCCTTGGCCTGTGGGGCTGGGGTGTCGGACCTAGACAGACCCCGGGTGAATGGCAGAACAGGGGAAGGCAGGTTGTTCGTTTTACAAAAGCAGCCTCCCCAGTTTCATTCTGGGATGTGTCCATAGGTCATGCTTTTGGTGAGAGAATAAGAATGTTAAAGAAGTCTAGCAGTCATCAAATAAACATTTCCATGCTGAAAACCTCGGAACCAGCAATGCAGGTTAATGGCAATATAACATTTGTTTCTATCCAGTTTTAGAAGCAGTTATGTTCAGTGACCAGGTTATTTGTTTGTTTGTTTGTTTACTGCCCTCTGGTGGAAATACATCAGAAATTTAATTTGCTGGAGATACCGAAGATTCACAGGAACAAAGAATCCAGTGGTATTTCGAAGATGTACAGAATCCTATAAAGTTGAACAAGTTTCTTATTTGGAGAGGTAGTTTGAGAGAGGGTCAGTGACTTTGTCTAGACAAACACTAAGCAAAATCTGTCATTTGCATGAACAGAGGTCACATAAAAGCATGATTTAGAAAAACTGGACAATGAAATGTGTTGGAACCATGTTTTCCAGGGTTTTTTTTTTCCATTTTATTTAAATATATGCTTAGTAAAAATGAAGACTCTTAAAAACTATTTTGTATTTCTAATCTTATTTTTCCCCTTTAGTCTTTTCATTTTTTATTAAATTTTTAGCTTTTTTATGAAGTCCAAAATATCTTTTCCTGAGCAGTTTTGCTTTGCTAGAAGATACTATAGTCATGCTGGTCTTTCTTTGAGTTTGTCTTGCTGACAGGCTATGGTTCTTACTAGGTCTTGTTAATGTACTAGGAGGAAGGCCAATCCTGATTCCTGGAATTGAACCTCAGGCTTGCCATGGAAACACATGGCTAAATCCTGGATTTAGAGGAAATCCCAGCTCTGGGGACTGTATGGTATTTGGTGGGAACAGATTGAATTGGACAGCTCCCAAATCTGCTGTCTATGTAGCATTTTATCGTCTGCAGTTTCTTTGGTTGGGGTTTTTAGCTCCAGAATAGGAACAGAGAGAATATCTAGCAACGGAGGGGAAATATTTAATCCCTCATCTTTTCCCTTCCTTAAAACAAAATATAGGAGCACCTGGGTGGCTCAGTGGGTTAAAGCTTCTGCCTTCGGCTCAGGTCATGATTCCAGGGTCCTGGAATCGAGCCCCGCATCAGGCTCTCTGCTCAGCAGGGAGCCTGCCCCCCCCCCGCCCACCGCCTTCTCTGCCTGCCTTTCTGCCTACTTGTGATCTCTGTCTGTCAAATAAATAAATAAAATCTTTAAAAAATATATATAAAATTCCCTTGCTTTGTCTTTCCTGTCTCCCTCTCTTTCAAGACCTGGAAGGTTTAGTTATCACATTAGACTGCATCAGATGCATGCTAGAACAACTGATCTTATGTACTGTCCCTTTAAAAAATTGAATCCACTACCCTTTTGCAATTCCCAGCACAATCGAATTGCAATCCAACTCGTCCTATAGAGATCCCAGAGGGCAAAGAGTCATCACCGCTTGTGTGTGTATTTCCCTGCTGTATATTGTAAGCTCCTTGAAGCTGGAAACAGTCTTATTTCATCTTTGCGAGAGAACTAGCTTACCTCGTATGAAGTGTAGAGATGGTCGCATGGATTGCGTCTCGGCGGCGTCTTGTAGACATGCGACTTTATTCGTGGCTGTCAGATGAGTTAGAAAAGCCAGAACACTTTTCTTGTCATAACGTGTGTCCACCAAATGTCATTTATTTGAAGTTTCAGAAACTAGCATATCAATGAAATAGAAGGCTTCTTGAGGGTCTTCAGCCACGTAAGGGGTGAGAGGGAAGACCCAATGTAAGACCATAACAGAGAGTTGGTGAGAGCGGGCTCGGAGCCCACACAGTTCCCTTGAATTCTCCCCATGCTTCTGCGAGGTGAGTATGCCAAGACAGTATTGCTTTGGTGGTGGTGCCCGGAAAGCATATGCTAGGAAAGAGTAAATCTCTCTAGCATATAGAAGAACGGCTAGCTCCTCAGGTGCTCATAGGGTGTCATTACTTAGAGAATCTGCTGGGATCCAGCTCCTCCAATCTGCCGGCCTTACCATCTAGGACAGGGAATCCAGTGAGAGGAGGAGATCTGAGGCCGACTCCCATCATCTAGACTTGGGGGCACGTACTTGCACAGGCACACACGATGCCCGATGCAATGATCCTTTGTTTCCACCTGCCCCACCTATCATCTTCTTCCAAGTGAGCTTTGTGGTAAGCTAAGGCAGGTGAGTCTGCAATGGGATCCAGAGAGAGCTTGATGATGTCAAAATTTTCCGGAGGCTTTGGGTGCTCTGATCCAGCATGCTGTGTGCCTAGCCAAACCCTTCTCTATGATGGTGCTTGGCTGAGAGCTACCACTGTCCCTGTTACTCTCTTTTTAATTTCTGCTGTACTTACAAACCACCTGCTGTTTACATGATCTTTCTCCAAACATGGTTTAATGGAATTGCTTAGATTTGCACTTAACGCAATTATAGTCTCATTTCCGACTCACTTTACCTCCTTGAGATTCTCCCCAGTCACCTTAGCTGGAGTTTTGGACACTCCCAATTCACTGCCCCACATTTAGGAAATTTCCAAGTCTGTTCCCATTGATGGCTGATTGTTACCATGATACAGGGATTTTGCTACCTTTAACTTTCAGTGGCAGCTGTATTTTGAAGATGTTGGAGAAAGTCTTGATATTCCCCATGAATAAATGACAGTATTGCCACGCTATACTCATATGTTCTTATTAAAAGGTAATGGCCCCTTTAAAAAAGAACAGTCTGTATTCAGAGCAGGTTAATCCTGCTATGTTCTGGAAACCTGGCAGAATCATTAATAAGGGAACCAGTTATGTGTAGATTTAAATTAATCAGCAAGCATCCAGCAGCTAGAAACCTAAGGGGAGGAGACAATCTTTCTCCTTGAAAAGAGAAAATATACTCCCCTCTCATTGGGAAAACACATACACACACACACACACACACACACACACACACACACACACACACATACACATACACACAGTTGTGGAGAAACAGACATATGGTGTGGCTGTAATCTTTTCTCTCTTGTGGTTTCTGTCAAGCTGTGTAAGAAAAAGTTTAAATCTCTGAGAGATGAGCTGTACCCTCAAGAGAATGGTTTCAGATTCTAAGGGATGGAGAGACTGAGGTGGGTTCTATCCACCATTGTGAAGAGAGCTGTTTGGATTTTGGCCTGACAGCACGGGGAGCCACGTTCAAGGTTCTGTGTGAAATTAGGTGAGAGCCGAGTTGCAGAGGTGGGGAAGAGAGAGAATGGGGCTGCAGGGAAGTGGGGGGTTTCCCATCACCAGCCCTCCTGGCCAGGCTGTTTCTAGAAGTACTGCTTGAAGACAGGGAAGATTAATTCTAACTCAATACTTGTTTTCTCTCATAGTTAAGGACAATGGAAACCAGGGGCAATGAAAAACTGTGGGAGCTGGACACTTGAGAAAGTTCTTTAGGGCTTAGATATTTGAATGAGTTCCATACACGCCAAAAAAGATTCGGCATAAATCCGAAGGCTGTTTATTTTGAACTAAGCCATCATTGATTGAGATTTGCTGAGTTACCCAATTTACGTGTTTGCATCGTTATATACTATTTAACCCTAGTACTCCTTGATCTTAATTCTTGTTATATTAATTACTCCTGTTTTTATTTTAAAGGCTTAAGTTAGTTGCAAAGCATATGATAACCTGTTTAGTTTTAGTTATTTGATACTTATGGACAAATTATTTATATGAATCATGAAGACGTTGCACAGTGGTTAAAACAGCAGTGAGCCAGAGAACCCCCATTCTGACCTCACCTCTGCTCCTTACAAGAAAAGTTACTGGGGGGAGATCTTTCACCTCTCCGAGCCCCAGTTTCTAATGTGTAAACCTGGGATCAGGAAAAAATTCTGCCTTGCCTAGACCGCAAGGTTATTGTGATAGTTAAACGAAATATAGTCAAATTCATTTAGAAGTGCTTGGGAAATTAGAAATCACTATAAAAAATTCAAGGTTTTTATTTTGAAAAAATTGATTAAAAAATAGATTCACAGCTCTTTTACCCTGTCTGTGGTCTTGTTGCTTCACTTCCAAGGACATTAGTTCCTTCATTTGTTAAATCAAATGAGAGGACATGTCAGCCAGTGAACTCCGGCTATGAGGCAGGAGCAGGGCTACCTGGGAGGTTTCCATCGATCTCCGTTGCACCCCCTGGCTGGACTCACCTGGGGGAGAGACACTGGCCCCTTGGCTCACTAGAGTAGCTCCATCTTTCTCTGATGTCATTAATCCTCTGAATAAACTTTTCTCTATTGAAAGCATACTACAGCTAAACAGAAAAATCATGTTTGGAAACCTTTGGGTCAGGTCATTTACAATTTCCTTGCAAAAGTCCACAATTGTATTTCTGTGATGATTTTTGCTGTGGTTATTGTTAAATATGCCTCCACTGGTGGCAGCACACTTTAGGGGGCACATGTAGAACTCAGAGAAAGTGTCAGCTCTTGCAAAACTGTCTAGCTCTGCAAATCCAAAGGAGTGCCATGGTGGAAAACACAGAAAGCCTTTTTTAGGTTGGGCCAACTGCCTAGCAATGAGAGGCCAGGACTCGAGTAAGAAAGCGTATATGGATCAGCATGCCCTGGTCTAGTGGTGGCATCATGACAGTAGAGGAAACCGTGTCTCATTCAGGAGCTTCCTTCCTGAGGTGGGACAGCACTCATTCTCTAAGGGGCACTCATTTCCTTGATTCTGTATGATCCCAATCTCCCAGTGTTCCACCTTCTAAGCCAACAATGTTTCTTCTCGAATCTTTTTGCTAAAGATATTGACTTGACTTATGATTGTACATCTTATGAAATTGAGAACAGCTGAGTTTGGATAAAAGACTATAAATAAATGACAAGACTGTGGATAGAATATGGTGGTAGGAATAAACAGAAATGTGACAGGAGGGATAGTTATGTCAGGTCTTATGTAATGTGTGTAATTCACTCATACAAGCATTCTTACCCAAGGAGTTGGGTTGAGAAAAAGGCCTTGTGTTTGTCGGGCCAAACAAAAGAAAATGTGTGTGTGTGTGTGTGTTTCTGTCTGTATGTATGTATATATCAATCATTTACCTGTAAACATTTGGATCAATCATTTAAGTGACCCATAGATAGGTATAGTTTGGGTTAAAATAGTGGGAAATAGGAATTGAAATCTTTCTTCCTATCCCTTCCTCCTTCCTCCCTTCTTTCCCTTCTTTCCTTCCTTCCCTCCCTCCCTCTTTCTTTCTTTCTAAGAGAAGACAAAACAATATAAGTTTAAAGAATAAGAGTGAATGCATTATTGTTAATTGTAGCCATCTATCTCTGGACTATCACTACCATTTCAGGTAGCATTAGCCCCTTCATTACAAATGAGATAATATACTGATATGGAATTTACCATTAGGGCCCCTCACTGAATTAAGTGGCTTAGAATTGATTCAAAAGATTCTTTAGAGTCTTCCAAAAGTCTCCAAGAAATTTCCAACTTTTTCTCTTTTAAAAGGAGTTTATCCATATGTAACATACCTTGTGATTTTTCCTGCAGATTATACTTCTCTATCATCTTTACTGCTTCTGGTCCTCTAATTCAAGTCTCTTCAGGCTATGCTACACAAAAATGACAAGTTTGATGCTGATACTATTGAGAAATGGTTCAGATATTGTGTTAATCTGAACTACGACATACGTAAAAACTATAAACATTTAAAAATATTTTTTCTTTAACATTATTCAGAATCATGTAACCTTATTGAACTATACTGAAGATCCTTAATACAGTTTTTGTACAAAAGGATGTTAAACACATGGATTAAAATAGTGGCAAAACAGAAGTGGAAATTTTCTTGTTTATTGATATTACGTTCTTATCTCTTCCCTCCAGTCCAACACAACCCATACGGTTGGTATGGTTGTTATTTTAAATTGCTTCTTAGTGGCTCTTGCTCTAAGACTTGCAATATCTATTAAAAATCTTAATGAGAGGGATTACAAACCTTCTTGGCAAAGATAAACAACATAAATGTTTCGATTAAAATGGATAAACTGAAATGGGGTTTGAAGCTGGTATAATAGCAGCCAGCAGGACAGAGATTTCTTTCCTCTTGAAGACAAACTTCTATCATTTCAACATGGAGTCTGGAAGTCTGGCCCTAAACTCTGAGAGGAAGTGGGCCAATTTCACCGCATGGAGGAGGTGAGTGGCATATATAGCCCTTTAAGAGAAACGTCTCCTGTGTTTTGAGGGTGGGGACATTCGACATTAACCATTTATTGTTTCTTATGTTGCTGAAGTTTTGAGATTTAATGCACTATTATATTTCTGGTACTTGGGGAGCATATAAAGAAAGGTAATTAATGCTTAGTCATTTTTGATTTTCCTCTTCATTTTAAGAAATGATTTTGAGCTACAAAGTATGAAAAACAGGGTGGACACAATGAAAGATTTGTATGGACCCAAAGTTTGGCTTAATGTGTGTGTATGAACACATACACATATATCATACACATTAACAGATAATTTAATAAAATAGAATCACATTTACATGGTATTTTGGGATCTGATTTTATTATCTTATGCGATCTTCATGTATCAGTAAATAGAATACTATATCAATTTTCCCTGTTACATAGCAGATACTCAATGAATATTTTTTAAATAAGTTTTTTTAAAATTTATTTATTTGACAGATAGAGATCACAAGTAGGCAGAAAGGCAGGCAGAGACAGAGAGAGGAGGAAGCAGGCTCCCTGCCGAGCAGAGAGCCTGATGCGGGGCTCGATCCCAGGTCCTGGGATCATGACCTGAGCTGAAGGCAGAGGCTTTAACCCACTGAGCCACCCAGGCGCCACTTAAATAAGTTTTTAATGGCTGTAAAAGGCAGGATATATATTTCAGTGGGCTGCATGGTTTAGGCATTATTATACCTTAAAATAAAAGCAAGGATGGGGGTGGAATATGTGACCTCCAATATTCTAGAAACCTGTTTTCTCTCTTTCTAGATATATATATATATATGTTATATATATATATATATATATATATATATATATATATTTCTAGATATATATGTATATGTATATATATATGTATATGTACATATATATATGTACATATATATATTCCTTTTATTTCTTATTTTTTAAAAGTTTTTATTAATTTATTTGAGAGACAGACAGACAGTGACAAAGATAGTGAAAGAGAGCACAAGCAGAGAGTAGAGGGAGAAGCAGGCTTCCACTGAGCAGGGAGCCCAATGCGGGACTCGATCCTAGGACACTTGCCTCATGACCTGAGCCAAAGGCAGACGCTTAACTGATTGAGCCACCCAGAAGCCCCTGATATATAATCCTTTTAGGAACTTTTAGAAACAGATTTCTCTATATATGTATGAGTTATATATCATTCTAACCTGTGTGCTATATATGATCTTTGAAGCATCCGTCAACATTCCCTCATATTGATAATTACTTGGAATATCTTTTCTTCTACAAATCTTGCAGTTAGAGAGTTGGAAGGACATCTGAAGATCTAAGAGGTTTCTAGTGGTATTTGTGGCAACTAGTCAATCAGTAAATCAAGTGGCATGTATGCAGCCATCTTATTCTGGAGTTATTAAGTGTTGAAGGGGATCTAGAAATGATAAAAACATGATTAGGACTCTCTTGGTTGAACTTTTTGTGGTTATTAACATTAATGTGACCCATTCTTCAGGGCTTAGTTCAAGTCATATGCATGGGTCCCACTGATTCTACTTCTTCTTCCTGGACTTTGGTCCAACAGTTTTTGCTCACATACCTCCTCTCAATGACTTGATGGTGTGGCTCCTGCCTCATCAACCAGACACAACCTATGCTTCAGATTTACAGATCTATATACAGTCTTCTAAAACACAATGTTTTCTCAAAGTATTTTTTTTTTCTTCCTCTTACATGACATTCCTAACTTCCTTCTCTTTTTGGTAAACTTTCAGTCATGTTTTAAAGGTTGGTTCAAATGTGATCCCATCTGGAAAGCCTTCTTAGGACCTCCCTAGGTCAAATGAATCATTTCCTCATTGGTGCTTCCATATCACTGGTATATGCTTCTATTTTTTTGAAGATTTTATTTATTTATTTTTTTGAAGATTTTACTTATTTATTTATTTGAGATTGAGAGAGAGGGCATGAGTGGGGGGAGAAGCAGACAGAGAATATCAAACAGATTCCCCATTGAGCATGGAGCTGGATGTGGGGCTTGATCCCAGGACCTTGAGATCATGACCTAAGCTAAAATCAAGAGTTGGACGCTTCAGCTGACTCAGCCACCCAGGCTCCCCATGCCTCTATTTATTTATTTATTTGCACTTATCAGAGTGCTATGATTATTATTTGTTCATGTTCAGCTTCCTAGGTGGATTCATCTTTCTATCTATATCATCAAGGACCATTCCTGACAAACAGGAAACACTTGATATAACCAGGATATGACTGGGTCTCTGTGAAGAACCTCTGCTCTTCAGCTCACATCAGCTCTGAGGACAAATTCTGAGGACAGTCTTGAAATCTTCAGAAAACAAATCTAACTTCAGAGAGCATTAGCTGTAATAAAAAATTTTATTAAAGATTTCGGGGGAGACAGAGCACTAGGGCTTTACATCAAACATGAAGTCACTAATAACTTGATTAAAAACCTTTAGTTTTTTCCTTCTTATTCCTTTCTATCAGACTTGTCGTCTGTACCCTCCAAGAAGAGGGGCACATCAGAATCTTCATCTGGGTATAGCATGGCATTGGTGGCTGGCAGATATAAGTTGCATATCAAATGGGCACCAATCTTCATGACTTGAACTGTTTATAAATGGCCGCATGCCTATCAGGATGTTTCATGACACTAGAGTGCTTCTCTCCTGTGCTTTCCTTTTTAAGTAGTTCAGGGTCTCCCATTTCTCCTGAATAATCACAACTCATTCTTCAAGTTCTCCATGAATCTTATCTCAAGTTTGCCAGGTCTCCCTCTCTGTGCACTGTGTATAATGGAGAGTTAGTGGGAGAAACTGCTCCAGAGAAAAGGAAGAAAGCCTGAGCTAAACGTCAGCATGACAATAAGCATGTTTTGTGCTATGAACTGGAAAGGAAACATGCAGGAAATTGTGGTGCAAACATCGGCATGCTAGGCTTCCCAGTCCTAATGGTTTGTGAGCTTCTTAAAGGTGAACAGTACCTTATGTATTTTTCCCTGGTAAGTAATAACTGCTTAATAAATATGTGTTGAAATGAACTACAGTCTACTCCAAGCAGAAGGTAAGTACTTTCAGAGATCATGGTCTTCATGACTTAGTTCTTAGCACTTGCTGTACTAGGTATAGTTTCATTATTCAGCAAATGCTTTTGGATAGATTTTACAATTTCTCTCTTTTTTTCTTCTATTCCAAACTGCAAACCATACTGATAGAAATCTCTAAATTGAGTTTCCATGATGCAAAATTTATTTGACTAGTTCATAAGGAATTTAATTGTGATGGATCAATTCAAAAAATTTTAATGACAATCCTGGACTTAGTTGGACCAATTCACACCTGTTATTGAGACTAAATCCACTTCGACTTGATCTATTTTTAGGTTATTATATGCGGGTTTGTTGGTGATCAGGGTATTCGATTTGGTGAACTTAGAGAGGTCTGTCATTGTGTAAACACATAGGAAAGCTGTTCATTCTGTATGGCTGTGGAAAAATCCTTTAATCACTTTGAAACTATTTTGTATTATGTACAAACCTGGAGATTATATATGCCTCTATAACTGCCTGAACCAAATGACTCACTCAGGTTCCATTTAGTTCTAAATATTTGATTCCGCTACCTTGATTATTTACATTAAGGATCAGCCAAGTACAGCCAGAAAGCTAAATTTGGACCATCAACTTATTTTTTTTTGTTTTTTTACAAATTTAGTTTTATTGGAACAGAGCCACTCTCCTTTATATATTGCCTGTGGCTGCTTTCAATGGCAAAGTTAAGTAGTTACCACAGAGACCCAGAAACAGTGTGGCCCACAAAGACTAAAATATTTACTCTCTGACTCCTTGCAAAAAAAGTTGACCCACCTCTGATCACATCCCATCTTTACTGAGCTATACTGATCAAAGGCATGGAGCAAATAGTTGCTGCCAGAGACTGAATGTTTGTGCTCTACCACCTGCATCAAAATCATGTTAAAACTGAGTCCCTGATGTGAGAGCATTAAAAGGTAAGACCCTTAAAAGTTATTAGGTCACGAAGGACCTGTCCTTCCAAAATGATTCGTGTCCTTATAAGAGGACTCAGAACCCTTCTGTACCCTTTTTGCCCTGTGAAGTTACAAGACAGGTGTCAATGAACCCAGGAAGTAGGCTCCCATCGGACACTGCCTTATTAGAATTTTGAGTGCCTTGATCTGGGACTCCCCCACCTCTGGAACTGTAAGAAGTACATTTCTCTGGTTTATAAGCCACTCAGTCTATGGTATTTTGTTATAACACCTCAAACAGACTAAGATAGTTGCCAAATTACCCACTTTTTATACATTTTCCCTTGAGTCCACAACTGAAACTAACTGTAATAATACAAAATAAAATTAATTTTAAAAACCTGAATGTTTTATCTACATAATACTGAATACCTCAGCATCTTTGACAATTGAACTTTCTTTCAATTGGACTTTATATTTCTATCTGGGTACTGATATGCAAATGGCTTTGGGAAGCCATGAAAAAAGCTTATTTTCTTTTTTGTTAAACTTGAAGATCCAATAATAATGTTCCTTAACATTAAGAGTGAACTTAAAAGTCTTCTTATCTCTCCTATCATGCATGAGAGTCATTACCTTACTACATTCTTGACTCCTGTGTAATTTTAGCATTATGCATGGACTATCCCCCAAAACTGGGGGATCCTTTCATTATTAGATATTAAGGTATGAGAATATCAATTGTGCCTCTTACCCACATTAAAATAAGTGTAAAGAATATAGAGGAACAATAAGAATATCTGATGGCTGGGAAAATAGTTGATCGTTATACCAGCAATCAATGATATCAATTCAACGAAAATTATAAGTCCGTAGTCAAACAGCAAATGTCTGCTTTGAGTTGTCTTTCTTGGCAGAAGCTTTGGGAGCTATTTACAGACTTTTACTCAGATGTGTAATTTGTATATCTTTGAGAAAGCATGGTAGTTATTTCCATTGGATTCTGACAACATACCCATATGATTATGCATTATGATTCTTCTTCTATCACACTTTATAAATTATGCAGTGTATCCTCCATCACCGCCTACTAAAAATTGAACATTTTCTATCAGTGGGCCTACCCAAACACGTAGCCTTATATTCTTCACATTTCTGTCTATCGTGGCAGAATTGAGTGCCCTTTAATTTAAACAAACAGCAAAGAAAAAGGATGGAAAAAAACCCTAACTTGTCAACCAAAGTAAGTAGGACGTCAAAAATAAAAGCTTTCTGATATTTGTAATCATTATGGCAACACAGAAGGGTGTTTAATTTAGAAGTTAGATATTTTGAAATGGAAAATTTCAGCATTTTGTGTAGGTCACATTTGCCTTGATATTTCCCACTGTGTCTTCTTCCCTTTTGTGTTTGACTCATGGAAGAATTCTCTGTGTTATCATGCATTCCCTTCCACAGCCTTTCCTCCCCACCAAAAACCGATTTGCTCTTCTTCTGTGTAAATGGGTCTGAGAAATGAAAGGGCCTGAGACAAGAAATATTAAATCCAAGGAAAAAAATATTGTTAAAAACTGAGTTAATATTTGAAAGGTATTGAGAACACAATTTGGAATTGGTCTTAATCCCCCAGTTGGTGCGTCCTATTCGGCAGTGTCTCGGCAGGTTGGCTTTTGTTTGTTTAGAGGCTGGAATGATGGATGAGCTGGTATCAGGCCAATGTGTTTAAGTAAAACCTGGGAGTTCCTGGGTTCGCAGAACACAATTCCTGTAAAGCCCAGGGAACAGCCAGCAGCTGTATTGCTATTTGTACCATCAAGAAAACTGATTGGCCCAAATCACATCCCACTTTTATTTTCAAAAGAGAAAAAGAAATAATTTGAGAACCCTTTCCCAAACTTTGAACTCAATTCTGATTTAAGCAGAAAACTTTGAATTTCCTTCTAAAAAACCAGTAACAGAAGCACATGGAGAATTTATAGTGAAGAATACTCTAGGCTCCAAGCTCATTACAGACTTTCCCATCTGGCCTGAGATGGCAAAAAGAATTACCTTCATTTCACAGGCAAGAAAATGGAGGTAGAGAGGGAAGAAATGATTTTGGCAAATTCGAAAGGGAGGAAATTGAGCTTTAGTCTCTTGGCATTCATTTATCTATTCTAGAATAGTCAACTTCCAGCATGGGAAGATTTTGTTCTGCTGTTGCTTTGTTGTTGTTTGTGTTTACACTGTCCCGATGTCCTTGAATGCATGGGTTTTTATCACATTCTCCCTGGGACATCTGGTCAATGACCAACAACCTCCAGTGGGGGCATCTTTGCCTATTTTTACTTATGAGAAATTCGCCTTTGGATTAACTAAAATCTGTTTATCCTCCTTTCAGTAGTTCTAGTAGTTCTACTCTTTGGAGCCACAAATTAGGTATCTGTGTCACATCCAAGTCATCAGATTATGGAAGATGGTAATCATATTTTCTTTGGGTTACAGTGTCCTGTGCCCTTCAGTGTTGCCTCAGTCGGTTTGCACTTGATGCTTACCCTGTCTCACCTTCCAAAGCAAGTTCTTTTTTAACTAAAATCTGTTTAGAAAAGTGCCAGATGAATAGCCAGATGAAGAGGTCTGGCAAGGTCATGAGCACAGGAGCTCTGTCCCTGTGGAGTTGGGGTGTGCTACCCTTCTAGTGCACATGTGTTCACTGACCTACAAGCTCTCCAAACCCCACACTATTGAGATTTTATGGAAGCTTCCTCAGATATCCTTCAGTCAATGACCAATGAGTGACCCCATTTCCAGCCCCTCTCCCCTCTCTGGAGAATGGGACATGGGACTGAAAATCCCAAACTTCTTTTCATGGCTTGGTCTTTCTGGAGACTAGCCCCCATCCAGGAACCCACCCCCAGTCACCTCACTGAAATAAAAGATGCTCCTGCTACTCTTATAATTTCAGAAATTATGAGGACTTCCAGAGCTCTATGCCAAGAACCAGGACAAAAATCAAATATATACTTCTTCTTGTAAATCACAGTATCACACACAAGGTTTCATGTTTTTTGTTTTTTTTGAAGGGTCATATTCCTCTCTTTACTCAAACCTAGGCTATTGTGAGTTAAAATTCCTACATCACTGCTGTATCATATCATTACCTCAGTTTTTCAGGCTTGGTTGCTTTTCTAGTGTAAAATGCACACACATTTATCTCAGTTGAACTTCATCTTACAAAGCCTAATTTCTTGGTCAAGTCTAACAAATATTTTAGAGCTGGATTCTAATATTTAGCATTCTTAGTATCCATCGTGAGCTTTGTATTATCTGAAAATGCGATGAGTTAACCACCTCAGACTTAAGAAACAATTTTAAGAATTAATACCAGTGCTAAAGAGAAGAAGATTTACTTCTTCTTACTTATCTGTATCCACTGCTTAGTACCATTTGGGTCTGGATATCTAAAAATTGTAATCCTCCACCTAAAATGTTCTTGTTTCTAGTCCAGTGCTCCTGGCTTTTGTTAAGACCATGGTGACTGACCTCATTAAATCCCCTGCTAAAGTCCAGGCACACTGTGTTCATGTTTGCTATGCTTCCTGCATGGTAAGCCTCTCTAATTTAATAATCCTTTCAAATAAAGAAATTAGATCCATTGGCCATAACTTGTTGATAATAAACCTAAATTGAGTCCAGTAGCTGTTACTCTACAGAAACTTTATGGAGAGTGAAATGTAGTGAAGACTCAGTAAAATTTATTGATTATGGATTAAATATTGCCTGAAGTTTTGGGTTTTCAAGGATTGTTCAACTGACTACTAAAATTTTGCACTTTACAGGCTTTGGTTCAAGAGGAAATTAAACACATAGGAAGCTGATATTACAACTACTTTTAAATAATTCCAAGGAAGTGTTCATCTATTCTCTGGATATTGAAAAGCTGTGTCTCAAACAACCAGGGATATAAACATCTCTATCAGAACTACTATGTCCTGAGGAAGTACCCATCCATTAAGAGAGAACAGACAGATGGAATCTGAAAATCCCTCTGACCCATGGGAAGTTTGTCAGAAGACTTCTAAGATTAATAGGAAGAAGTGTTTTCAGTTAGAGAAAGATTCCTATTATCAGTCTTCACATTTCAAAAGGAGTAGGGGGATTCCCATCTTTAGTTAATTTAATTTTTTTTCTCTGCTCATTTTCTCCATACTCAGTAGATGATTTCTCTGTTCTAGTGAACAGGAGATGGAAGATAGAATGAGTCTGAGACTGGAGAACAGAAGCCAAAGAGCCATCTAATCTTTAGAAGAATACTTAGATGTCACTAAGTCCAATTTTCTCAAAGAATGTTGTGAGTCTCTCTGTGATATCCTTGGCACATGTCCATCCAATCTTTACCTGAATATCTCATGTTACAGGTAACAGGGAACTTACTCATAGTAAAGGAACGACTCTATTTTTAGGAAGTTCTAAGTATAAAAACCTCTCCTCAAGAGGACGGGAATGAAGATAGCGGTCTCCCAATCTCCGGCAGGGAGGAACCGAGAGCTCGGGGTCCGCTCCTCAGTGCACCCTCAGAGAAAAGCACCCAACCGCCGCCGTCTCCCTGGCCTCTGGTCGCGCTTATAGGAAAGCACTCAATCGGTCGCACTTGGAGAAAAGCGCCCGGTCGCTTCCATCTCCCGTGGCCTCTGGCCATGCTCCGAGCTCACCCAGCCTGTGACCGGTTCAAGAGAGAGAGAGCATGAGCAGTGGGGAGGAGCAGAGGGAGAAGCAGACTCCCCACTGAGCGGGGAGCCAGATGTGGAGCTCGATCCCAGGACCTGAGATCATGACTTGAGCTGAAGGCAGACACTTAACCGACTGAGCCACCCAGGCACCACAGACCGAAATTTTTAAAAAGGAATTATGTGAGTTAGAAAAACTATGCCCATACTAGGATGTATTCATGTCCAGAAAACCAGCACTTCTGTAGAAGGAGGAGTGGAAAGGCTGTCACAATGGGACAGACATGAGATGGCCAAGGCATGAGCTAGTGTGATGGTATTTGGGATGACAACTTGGACCTGAGTGAGAGACTAGAGAAAACTCAGCAAGAGCACAGATGGAAGTTCAGGAAAATATTCTGGAGAATCTGAAGTTTATGAAATGTTCAACAGCATTTATTTAGTCATATATTCAGCTTTTCCAGAGTTCTTAACCTGTGCCCAACACTGTGCAAGGTCCTGGGCAGAAAATAGAAAAGCCAGCTCAGACCCTTCTTTCTTGGAGATTACAGTGTAGTGAGAGAAACAGTTATCAATCAACTGATTACATATATACAATGGAATATTACTCAGCCATCAGAAAGATGAGTACCCACCGTTTGCATCGACATGGGTGGAACTGGAGGGGATTATGCTAAGGGAAATAAATCAAGCAGAGAAAGGCAATTATCATATGATTTCACTCATATGTGGAACATAAGGAATAGCACAGAGGACCATAGGGAAAGGGAGGGAAACTAAATGGGAAGAAATCAGAGAGGGAGACAAACCATGAGAGTCTCTAGACTCTGAAAAACAAATTGAGGGTTTCTGAAGGGTGAGGATGGGGGGATGGGGTAACCAGAGAGTGGATATTAAGGAGGGGTGTTGTGATGAGCACTGGGTATTATACACAACTAATGAATCGCTCAACACTACATCAAGAACTACTGGTGTACTGTATACTAACTGAACATAATAAAAAAGAAAAATAAATTAAAAACAAAACAAAACAAAACAAAAACAACAACAACAACAACAACAAAAACCTTTCCTCAATGCTGAATGGAAATTACCCCCTCCCCTTCGTAGCTTTCAACGTCTACTCTTGGTTTTTTCTTTGAGGGGAAGATAGAGTAAGTTTAGCGTTTCTTTTACACGATAGTTCTTTAGCTCTTAACAGTGACAATCCAAATCCATTTTTTTTTTTTTTTAAGTTGAGTATTTCAGTATGGACCACAGATCTCTTCCCTTTGCCTGGTCTAGAAGATAGGTCCAGGGCGGGGGCATGCAACTCCCATGGAGAAACATAGTAGTAAGACAGTTGGACTTAAATCAGCGGGCTTGCAAATTACTTATACTTCTTTCTTTAAATGTGATTTGTGCCTGACCTGTGCCTCAGCTTTACCATCTGTAAAATGAGACTCAGGGCATTTCTCCTACTCTCTTCGAAAGAATGTTATTGGAATGTGTTAAGAGAGTAAATATTAAGCGTCTGCTTTAAAGTCACATATTTTGTAATCACACACACTTAAGACTTCAGAGAAAAACCAGAAGAAAACCTTTGCCCTTGGTCAATGGTCTGCATTATCTGTCCTGCTACTTTTCTGGTGCCTGATAACAACTCAGTTGTTTTCTCTGGCCTTGCTCTGTCTTAACTACATTCTATTCATCCAGTCTCCTTTACCTGGTTTTTCCTTGAGCGTCATCCAAGAGATCTGAAGCCCATCTTTTAATTGCTTATCCCCAGTCAGCTGTCATATTGCTATTAGAAAAAAACTATTTTAAAATTTCTAAATCTTGGCTCCTACTCTGTTCTGTCCCATCCTGCTTCATTATAATTTCAGTATTCACAAATACATTTAATCCTTAATTAAAAAGAAGTAAAATACAAGCTTCTTTGGGGTTTGCCATATATCACCTTATTCTTTCTTCCTCTTCTCAAACTGCTTACTCCCGTTCTCTAATCCTTGCTCCAAATCCTGCTTTTTATATTACAAAAACAAAAACAAAACCCTATGCCTCCTCCTTCTAAGACCTTATTTCTAGTTTTTTTTTTTGTTTTTTTTTAGCTTCTGTAACTGCTCAATACATAGTTCCATTTCCAATTTAAATCAGTCTTTCTATAAGAATAATGCTGCACTGGCCTTTTAATCTGCATACTGTAACTATAACCAAAGGAATTAAAAAAAAAAGTCAAAGAGCTTTTAGAATTGGTAGAGAGAAGTGACTGTACATTGAGGATTCTGAATCTTTTTGTTTAAAAAGTACCAGATCTGGGCACCAGGGTGGAATGTTCGGGATGAGCTCAAGTTATCTGTGTCTTTACTTACCATGATCACTTCAAAGGAAGAAAGAACGCTAAGGCAGAAAGGAAAATGTGTGTCCTCACAGACAGTATGTTTTTCTCCCCATAATATCATTACTGGTGATGGTAATCACATTGCTCTGAAAAGAAAACAGATTTCCATTTTATTTCATGGTCCTAATGAATAGATCTCCATTTATGCTACTACAAAGTCATTTCAGGGTATGGGCTCTTCTCTCTCAGAGTAGTTAGAATAATGGATGATCTTTTCTGCAATTACTTGGATATAATTAAATCTGTGGATTTTGCTGACGACTCTAACAGTCGGGCACTCAAGCTTGTTCCTGGAGGATTATTATATCAATCGAACAGCAGCTCTCCTGCCTAGCTCTGCCCCTATAGATGGATTTATGAATTTATGATACAGGGTACCCTTTTCAAAATGTTCTGGCCAGAACTGAGAAGAGTTAGGGAAGAACAGGGGAGCATATTTCTACTGGGGTGTGTTCTAGTTGTCCTTTTCTTGTGTTTGAGGAGGGCAGAGACCTCAAGAGGCTTCCTATGAGAAAAATATGCTTAGCCAGGTGGTATATATCTAAGGGGAAATAGAATATCTGGAAATGATCCCTAGACTGACCAAAAGCAACTTGAGGGCAGGGGTCTTGTCCTATTCATTTCTGTATCGCTAATTCTTAGCATGGTGATTGGCATGTGGAAGGTTCTCCATAACCTATTACTGGACTGAGCAAGGCCTGGGACAAATACTGTTAAAACTAGGCATGTTGGTTCATTGTTCCATTTCTATTTTTATAGCATTATATGGTTAGAAGATTTCTTGACCCTCTCTGTTTGGGTATCAGTATTCTTCTATCAACACAGAATAAAGTTGCCCGTTGTAGTCATAAAAAGCTTATCTGTATTGCATCCTTCAGCAGCAGTAAATATATCTAATAGTTCAATGGTTATTCCAAATAACTAATCCAAATCTGCCAATAGAGAGTTATTCTTTCCTGTTTTTTCTTTCCCTCCGTGGAAAATCAGTTCTTTCAAATATAACACCTGTAAAATTCCTTAGCTAGAAAATAAACTGTCTAAAAGCCTTCTCACTGGTCTCCCCACTTCTTGGAGAACAACACAATCAAAAAGTGGAAGAGGGGATAATTAGAAATGCAGTCGGGAAAGAGGAAGAGAAGAGAAGAGAAGAGAAGAGAAGAGAAGAGAAGAGAAGAGAAGAGAAGAGAAGAGAAGAGAAGAGAAGAGAAATCATGGCTTCCAGATGACTTTTTCTCCCTAGAATGACATGAACAGGAACTCATAGATTCAGGTACCTCACTTGGCCTATGAATATTAGGGAGCCTCTCTGCTCTCTTTCTTTGGCTCTGTGTTTCTTGTTAAGAGTGGTGATTGTCCTAACTGCCCGGTCTTTGTTTCAGAGGTAGCAGAGTATCATTCCTTCCTTAAATTCCAGCATTGTCATTGCTTTCCTCTTGACCAATGCTGCGTTCTGCACATCTTAGCTAAATGATCTGAAGGAGGTCTGAGTACAATAGGTGTTACTTCTACATTATACCACATATACATCTTGACCCACTGACTTCTCTCCATGTATTACCTTGACAATTTCCAATCACATTACCAACTTCTCATCAGAGAGTGAAGCTTGTAGACAAAGGTGACCCTTCTTCGATTTGATTCAGAAAATTAATTTTTTGCTCCCTTCCACCTTTTTGCCAGGGTGATCTCAGAATTTCAGCCAACTGAGAAATAGAATTTGCTCAGTCCAAGCTGGTTCCCATGAGAAAGCCAACTTTTTTTTTTTTTTTAAACTTTTGCTTAGACTTGATAGCTATGTTTAGATCACAATTGAAAGAATGGAAGTTAGGGCCTGGGTAAGATGCTTCACTGGCTAGTTTAAGGTGCTTTTTGTTTGTTTGTTTGTTTGTTTGTTTTTGTTTTGGCTAAGTGGGTAGGAATTACATAAAGGAAATGATAAGAAAATAAGGTTTTGGGGGAAAATAAGCTCTTGCTTAGCTATCAGTTAACTGGGTCTTCTTGTTTCCTCCCGTCTAGAAGGCATGAGTTTGAACAATTATTTGGTAAGATCACCCTTTTGTTCCAAACTTACAGAAGTAGTCATAAACATTGCTTTTCCTTATATTACAATGGGAATATGAGAAAGGTCCAGCAAAGGAGTTCTAGAAAAACAACAATGATATGGCAAGGGGAGGATATCCTGGACTGTTTTGGGGTGGTACTATGCTATGGATGGGTATATTCTTGAGACCAAGTCTGGTCTCGAGGGCAGAGGTTCTCCAAGTGTATCTCCTGGGCCAGCAGTATCAGCAACTCCAGGAAAATTGTTTAAAACAAATATTCCCGGGGCGCCTGGGTGGCTCAGTGGGTTAAGCCTCTGCCTTCGGCTCAGGTTGTGATCTCGGAGTCCTCAGATCGAGTCCCGCATTGGGCTCTCTGCTCAGCAGGGAGCCTGCTTCCTCCTCTCTCTCTGCCTGCCTCTCTGCCTGCTTGTGATCTCTCTCTGTCAAATAAATAAATAAAATCTTTAAAAATAAATAAATAAAACAAATATTCCCACCACAGACCTCATGACTCAGAAACTCCAGTGGGGGGTGCGGGTAGAGTATTTCCAATGTGAACTCAAGTTTGAGAACCACTGCAAGCACTTCTGTATCATGTGGACCTGGGTGCAAATAGCGCCTCTATCACTTGGTATCTTCACACTGCTCACACATTACATGGCCTGTGGAGATTGCACAACTTCCTGGAGCCTTTGTCTTCTCGTCAATGAGAGGTGATAATAATGCATCCTTCCTATACAGCTAGAAAAGTTAATATTTATTTAGTACTTAGTTGTGTATCAAGTAGTGTTCAAAGGGCTTTAGTTGTAATGACTCATTGTCTTCTCATGACAACCTGGTGAGACATGTCATTTTCCAAATGAGGAAATGAAGGCAGCAAGAGGCTAACTAACTTGCTCAAGCTCATATAACTGGAAAGTGCTGGAGACAGATTTGAGTCTCTCAGTATCCAGAGCCTCTACTCTTAACCACCTGCTGTTTATAAGGTACCTGGCACATAGTAGGGACCTAATACATGTTAATTCTCTTTCCTACTTCATCCTCCTGGGATGCCATTAAAATTAGCTACGGAGACATCTTTCAGTGCTGGTTCAGTCTGGTTATATTAGTAGGAAAAAACTAACTTCAGTTGAATGTAAATTGAAGACAAAATCAGTGGAGATTTGTATTAATTCTTGTAATATGAGTAATATTGGAGCATTTGAGGGAACCAGTATGAAAATCTCTGAGATCTTGACCTTTTCTCTCTTTCTTCTCTCAGCTTTGTGGGTTTACCATGGAAGAATTAACTGGAAACTGGGTCAGTGGTTTTCAAAACTGTTGGCTCTAGGGCCCCTTTACATTCTAACAAACTATTGTAAACTCCAAAGTAGTTTTGTTTATATGGGTTTTATCAATAAATGTTTTAGAAATTAAAATAGAAATTGTTAAAATATTTAACTTATTTAAAAATAATTGTTATGTGTTAACATAAATAACATCTTGTAATGGAAAATAACCATGTTTCCAAAGGAAAAACATAGTGAGAAGAGTAGTATTTTCTAAATTATTACAGATCTCTTTAATGTCTGGTTTAATGGAATACAACTAGATTCTCATATCTGCTTTTGCATTCAATCTGTTACAATATCGCATGTCAGGTAGCCTCTGGAAAACTCTCCTGTACACTTGTTTGTTTGTTTGTTTTTTTATTTTATTTTATTTTATTTTATTTGACAGACAGATCACAAGTAGGCAGAGAGGCAGGCAGAGAGAGAGGAGGAGGAGGCAGGCTCCCTGCTGAGCAGAGAGCCCGAATGCGGGACTTGATCCCAGGACCCTGGGATCATGACCTGAGCCGAAGGCAGAGGCTTTAACCACTGAGCCACCCAGGTGCCCCTGTTTGTTTTTTTAAAGATTTTACTTATTTATTTGACACAGAGAGAGAGAGATCACAAGTAGGCAGAGATGCAGGCAGAGAGGGGGCGGGGAAGCAGGCTCCCTGATGCGCAGAGAGCTCGATGCGGGGTTCGCAGGATCCCAGGACCCTGAGATCATGACCTGAGTCAAAGGCAGAGGCTTAACCCACTGAGCCACCCAGGTGTCCCTCCCCTGTACACTTGTAAGATAAATAATTTCTTAGCATTATTTAAAATACTAAGTATTTTCTTATTTTTCTTAGGATTATAAGAATTATTTCTTAGTATGAATTAAATAATTATTAACTTCTTAGAATAAGAAATATTTAATATTAAGTATTCGTATTTGTCAGTATTATAAAAATTAGTAAATAATTTGCTATTATAATTTCTTAGCATTATTTTAAATAACTTCATATTACTATGCAAATAGTTTTCTGAGTGTTATTAGAATTTCTGAGTATTATTATACAAGTAGTTTTGATCTCACATTTCCCCTGGAAGGATCTTGAGCCTGCCAAGGGTCACGGGGTCATACTTGGAGAACTCTCCAGGCTAGTTAATAGCTGGATGGCAGTGCACAGTTGATCCAGAATATTCCCACTCTAAACCTTTGTCTTTCCTCTTAGTTAGCAATGATTGGGCCCTGGGCTTATCAACTAAGAATTAACCAGAGTGAAATCATTTCCATGGCACCATGCCAGGAACCCCAAAGAGTAAGACACACAATAATATAGCACAATTGCAAAACAGGAGCAAACTTTACTGTGCTCAGCTTATCATTATTAACTTTGACAGCTGAATAAAACCATTTGCGGCATCAATGGAAATAGAGCAGAAATAAGATAATGAGAAAGAGGATAGGTGAGTTTCCATGGCAAAAAATAGGATTCTCTGTGTGTGGTATGTGTGTATATACTCACTTTTCATAAATGTTTCAGCATGTCTGGAAAATACATTGTGTCTACAACATCCTCTTGCATCAGGAGATGTGTAGAAGTTTAGTATTGCTGTCTCTTATTGAACAGTGTACTAAGAAATTTCTAAGCTTACTAATAGTCAAGTAGATCTATTCTAACAAGTTTTATTTAGGAGCCAATCTTTGGGCAAGAAAATGACAGCTCCTTTAACCTTCTGGAAGCTTATTTTCAGTCACCAGGGATGATGTGAAGTGCAGAGGACATGATGGGGCAAAGGCACCTTTTGCCAGCATTTGCTTTATGTCTAGGCAGTCTGCAGACAGATTTAAGGCAATGGTCATTTATCCTTCTACCTACCACTTCAAATAATCAGGGCTTGCGCTTTATCAAGAAAACGTTTTCAATAAATTCACCACAGTGCCTTCGCTGTTTCACAGGCTGAAAGTTTTTTGAACTTCTGTTACACGTGAACGTAACTCGCTTAGCAACCACAGTTTTGATGCTCTTAAAAAAGAATATAGTCTGCCATATCAGCATAGAAAAAGTTCAAACTCTTCGTAGTAAGCACATAAGGTATCCTAATTCAATTTCAGAGCCACTGTTGAGTCTGGTAAAATTACAATAGGTTAAACAGGATGACTCATGCTATAAGAATACACAGTTTAGCCAGAAGTGGAGCATAAAATATCTACAATGAACATAATGTTTAGTATAGTATAGATTATATTTGGCATGTTTGGTAGGTATTTTATAAGCACATCTGAAATTTTATACCATCTCCAACAGATGGGAAATAAACAGTAACAGGAGCTGTTAATTTTTTTTATTATACATTGGAAGAAAAGGAGTAATAATGTTAGGAAAAACATATTGAGGCTAAAAAACTATATAAAATGTTTTTAAAACCCATTTTAAAATCTTGAGGAAAAAAAAAAAAGTCGAAATGTTTCAGCATCTGTTATCAGTAATGGCAGCCCTAAAAAAATCAGTTGCTGTTAGGTAAGGAAAATATTTTCTGGTTAAAATATAGCCAGCTGGTTTTTGAGATGCCGGGAGCAAGTATTGGCTGAGTAGATAAAGTAGAAGAAAACTTCAAAAACCCAAGTGGGAAGCAAATTAGGACAAAGTTCAAATCTCAAATATTGGTTCAGACTTGAAGGCAATTGGGCGCGCGCGCACGCACACACACACACACACACACACACCACATTCACACAGTGTTTTGTCAGCAAGGCACTCTGGGGCAGCTTTGGGTGTCGCCTTGAACCCCAGCTGAGCCACACGAGGGAAGTTTTTCCTCCTGCCATTTTTGTTCAAAAGGGTCATTCAGGCTCTCTCTCCCTGATTTCGCTCCTTGCTCCCTGCACACTGGTATGCCAGAAACCAGTGTTTTCCAGCTCTGCATATCCTCATTTTCCCTCCGTGGCAGTCCTCTCACAATAGATATGGTCGTGTCATTCCCAAGCTGACCAGGCTTGGTTGGCTCTAAATTCTTCTGTGTTTCGTCCATCCTCTTCCCTGGAAAACTACCTCTCAGGCAGGGTCCCTGAGCCTATATCAGTACTCTTGACAAAGAGACTCTACTCACAACTGTATGGAAATGTTTATTATATTGCATATTCATTACATATTAGCAGTTTTGTTGAAAGATAAAGTGAGGCATACTAAATGTCCTGAGTTGGAGAAAAATCGATTCCAATCAGGCAGCACCAAACTGAAACTGGTTGGGAGTGTTCCACCTGCAGGAACTTGGCGAGAGATTTTTTTCGAGAAGAGACAGAAGCAAGGTAAGGAAATTATTGATTGGCTGTAGCAAAAAGCCTAGTTGGCTATTTGTGATTGTTGTCCTTGGGTTTCAGGTTCGTCACCTTGAGGCATGTATGGGCTTAGGTTTTGGTTTGCTTACACAGGCTGTCACTGGCATTAGAGCCACCTCAGCCCAATGGCCTCTTTGCTTAAAGAATTTTACAGTTTTGCCTGGACTGTGAGCTCCTTCCAGACAGAATTTTGTATTTTTATCTCTGTAGCCCTTAAGTAGGACACTTTCTTGGTGATCGGGAAATATTGTTGATTGCACAGTTAACTAGCTAGAATCTGCAATGCTTTTAGCAGTCATGGAAGCCCATCATTCCAAAATTAGAAATGATGCTGGGAATGTATATCCCCCAGACGGAATAATTATGGTGGTGGTAGGTGGATGAGACTGAAAGCAAAGGCCAAATGTCCCTCCCCTCAAAACTTGAGCCAGAAAGGCAGAGGGAAGCCAGGGGATCTGCAGAGTGGAAATCCCATAGAAAAGGGAGGCTAAGGACAAGCACAGGAAGAGCTGGGCCTCTGTGTAGTAAATTCCCTTCTCTGAAGGATGATCTGAGAGAGGCCTTTAGAAGTGGAGGGGGGGATCATTTCATTTGTAAATTGTCCTTAAAATTGCTAAGGGCTTTGTTTCTGTAAAAGGTGATAGACCTGGCAAGGAGTTAGTGCCATTTTAGAAAAAAGGTGATAAGAACAGATAAGTCTAATGGAATTTTTGGTTGGGAGAACAAAACTGGGAGAGGGTTATTGAATGCAGAGGGGACACTGGTGTCCCTTCTGTGATGCTCCTCTGGCTGGGTCGCTTGCTGGTCCCTGGATCATGCTGCCTTCTGTGGCCAAAGACAATACCTACTTGCCATTTGGGACCACAGAAAAAGGAAAGGCCTGCACTACAGTTTGGGGGGCTTAGAAAGGCCTGGCCACGCCTCATTTGAGGGGCTGGCTAGTCAAAACACTGCACCCCATACAGGTTTGTAGGGTCTTCATGCCTAAGGCTTTCCAGGTCACCCTCACACCCTTTGACCTGCAGCCCTCCCTGGACTCTGCCTCCTCAGTTAGAGAGCCCCCCTGTCCCAACACCTGAGCAGACCAGCTTGTTGTACTGTTAGAGACTGAGTGTGTGAAATCTCTTTCCCCCAGGACTATAGGATCTTCCTCCAAGAAGATGGATTGGGAACGAAACTGTTAGCAGAGAGAAACCAAGTGCTAATAATGGGCTTTCAAGCCATAACTGGGGGGAAGAACTTGCCCTCTAATTATGCAGAGTGGGTAGTGGCTTAGTTGCTTATGCATAAGGCTGACCTTGCCCATTATCTTTACATTATCTTTGTGTACGGTTCATATGGGTACTCAAAACAATAAAAAAACCTGTTCGCACATGGGAAAATACTGGCCAGATGGAGCAAAGATAGAGTGTAACCCAGTCTTATTTATCCAGCTAATGGGATTCTGCTTAACTAGGGTGAAAAGTGAGAGCGTGTGACCTGCT